>NC_064923.1:754687711-755312711 GCF_023897955.1 Schistocerca gregaria
TGATTGTGGTTGGATGAACCCTCTGCCAAGCACTTAAATGTGAATTGCAGAGTAATCATGTAGATGTAGAAAGTTTTTTAAAATAAATCATTATTAAAGAACTGCTATAGCCTTCACTTAAAACTTCTGAGCTGATAGGCTGTGGTCAACGCATAAAACTTTCTCCTAAAGTGTCATCTCCAACTGCGGGAGACATCTTCTGGGGCAAAGCAGCAAACTGCAATCCAGAACTTGAGGCAGCACTAAATATATGGGCAGTGTCAAGGACACCACAGTACATCACATGACATTGGCTGCGAGATTATCTCTGGTGATGCTAACATTCTTGATTGAAAGTAATCAATCGTCACTCATATGGTGCAACACTGACATCCAAATTGAATCAAATATCAAATTTAACACCTTCCCCTTATCTGTCAAAATTATTATGGTGCTTGTAAATCGTGATAGCCTCTCTATACATGTGTGCATGGTAAGGCAATGTTTTAGATGTGATGCCTGTCTCACTGAATTTTATTTCATGAGCACCCTCTTGGTAAACATTTTCCGCTACGGATGATTTATCATACAGGTGTTAACACCAGTTTTTGTGGTACCAATATAAACCAGTCCATAACTACAACAATTTTTATATACACTTAGTGTAGACAAAAGATGTCATTTAGCTTTTGCTGATCTTAAAGATTATTTTATTTTTCTGGTGAGCCTCAAGATAGCCTCCAGACCATATTTGCTCAACACTTTCCCAATGTGGTCTGTAATCTTACTAATGAACAGAAGGAAAAACTTTCCACTTGGGCATCTTTCATTCCTCATTGATCCTGATTCTCTTCATGGGGTTAAGGACTCAATCTTTCTCCTACCTAGAATATCCCTTCCTCTTGAATGACAACCAGAAATGTTCAACAACATCTTTTAAATAAGTAGGTTCACAAATTTTATATGCCCTGTCTGCCGAGGTTTTAAACACACCTCTTTTTGTCTGGGGTTGTGGTTAGAATCTTTGTGAGGGTAACAGTGAGTATGTGTGACTTTTCTATATATGCTACTGCCCAAAATCCCATCCCCTCGTTTGATAACAGACACATTCAAAAAATTCAGTTGGTCATTATTTTCCATCCCTGTAGTAAAATGGTTTTTCAGATTGATACAGTTGAGATGTATCAGGAGGACATCCAATTCCTCTGCACCATGAAAGTATCACCAGCATAGCACTACCACACAGCTAGTCATTTACTGGCAGTCGGCCATGTACATTGTTCAAAGGTCTCCATATAGGTCGAGCAGCACAAAATAATGACCATATCTGCTGCCAAGGCTCAGTCTGACTCGATACCCCACCATGTTAGAGCTGCTGCTACTGCCAGGGATGGCAGCTCTGCGTACATCGGACCCTGCTATACTCAATACACACAATAAGGATCTCTTTTTTACTTTCTATCCCTGCTGGTGCTGCTATTTTAATGGCCAGCAGTATATTTACTATAATTTGCATTTGAAAAAATATAAAACTGCATGTGAGATGGTCTAGCTCAGAATTTTTTTCTGGATTGGTGTGAACAATACCAAAAAAGTTACACTCACATTGGCTGCCAATGTGGCAAGGTTTACTTTTTACTTCCACCTAACAACCCATTCCACAAAAAGCAAACTTAATGTAATCAACATTCATCACAGAAAGAAAACTGTTGCGTCACAGCTTGATCAAGAAAAGTTAATACCCACAGTACAGAAGAGGGGACAAGTAACAGAACATACATACACTCCCTCAATCCTGTTCCTTGAATCAGCACATTTTTGATTCAGTTAAGAGTCAAATGCTCGAGTGACACGAACTTTGTGTGTTTGGAAAACACATAATGATAGTATCTGAAGATGGATATATGTACATGATCCATATTATTCATAGAAAATTATGTTTTATAGATGTTGTTTTTGTCTTCAGTCCTGAGACTGGTTTGATGCAGCTCTCCTTGCTACTCTATCCTGTGCAAGCTTCTTCATCTCCCAGTACCTACTGCAACCTACATCCTTCTGAATCTGCTTAGTGTATTCATTTCTTGGTCTCCCTCTATGATTTTTACCCTCCACGCTGCCCTCCAATGCTAAATTTGTGATCCCTTGATGTCTCAAAAGATGTCCTACCAACCGATCCCTTCTTCTACTCAAGTTGTGCCACAAACTTCTCTTCTCCCCAATCCTATTCAATACCTCCTCATTAGTTACGTGATCTATACACCTTATCTTCAGCAGTCTTCTGTAGCACCACATTTCGAAAGCTTCTATTCTCTTCTTGTCCAAACTAGTTGTCGCCCTCATAGCTACACTCCAAACAAATACTTTTAGAAACGACTTCCTGATACATAAATCTATATTCGATGTTAACAAATTTCTCTTCTTCAGAAACGCTTTCCTTGCCATTGCTAGTCTACATTTTATATCCTCTCTACTTCGACCATCGTCAGTTATTTTACTTCCTAAATAGCAAAACTCCTTTACTACTTTAAGTGTCTCATTTCCCAATCTAATTACCTCAGCATCACCCGATTTAATTTGACTACATTCCATTATCCTCGTTTTGCTTTTGTTGATGTTCATCTTATATCCTCCTTTCAAGACACTGTCCATTCCGTTCAACTGCTCTTCCAAGTTCTTTGCCGTCTCTGACAGAATTACGTCATCGGCGAACCTCAAAGTTTTTACTTCTTCTCCATGAATTTTAATACCTACTCCAAATTTTTCTTTTGTTTCCTTTACTGCTTGCTCAATACACAGATTGAATAACATCGGGGAGAGGCTACAACCCTGTCTCACTCCTTTCCCAACCACTGCTTTCCTTTCATGCCCCTCGACTCTTATGACTGCCATCTGGTTTCTGTATAAATTGTAAATAGCCTTTTGCTCCCTCTGTTTTACCCCTGCTACCTTCAGAATTTGAAAGAGAGTATTCCAGTCAACATTGTCAAAAGCTTTCTCTAAGTCTACAAATGCTAGAAACGTAGGTTTGCATTTTCTTAATCTTTCTTCTAAGATACGTCGTAAGGTCAGTATTGCCTCACGTGTTCCAACATTTCTACGGAATCCAAACTGATCCTCCCCAAGGTCCGCATCTACCAGTTTTTCCATTCGTCTGTAAAGAATTCGCGTTAGTATTTTGCAGCTGTGACTTACTAAACTGATAGTTCGGTAATTTTCATATCTGTCAGCACCTGCTTTCTTTGGGATTGGAATTATTATATTCTTCTTGAAGTCTGAGGGTATTTCGCCTGTCTCATACATCTTGCTCACCAGCTGGTAGAGTTTTGTCATGACTGGCTCTCCCAAGGCCGTCAGTAGTTCTAATGGAATGTTGTCTACTCCAGGGGCCTTGTTTCGACTCAGGTCTTTCAGTGCTCTGTCAAACTCTTCACACAGTATCTTATCTCCCATTTCGTCTTCATCTACATCCTCTTCCATTTCCATAATATTGCCCTCAAGTACATCGCCCTTGTATAAACCTTCTATATACTCCTTCCACCTTTCTGCCTTCCCTTCTTTGCTTAGAACTGGGTTGCCATCTGAGCTCTTGATATTCATACATGTGGTTCTCACCCAAGGATTTCTAGCAGGCCTCGTCTTTTTACCTACTTGATCCTCTGCTGCCTTCACTACTTCATCCCTCAGAGCTACCCATTCTTCTTCTACTGTGTTTCTTTCCCCCATTCCTGTCAATTGTTCCCTTATGCTCTCCTTGAAACTCTGTACAACCTCTGGTTCTTTCAGGTTATCCAGATCCCATGTCCTTAAATTCCCACCTTTTTGCAGTTTCTTCAGTTTTAACCTACAGGTCATAACCAATAGATTGTGGTCAGAGTCCACATCTGCCCCTGGAAATGTCCTACAATTTAAAACCTGATTCCTAAATCTCCGTCTTACCATTATATAATCTATCTGATACCTTTTAGTATCTCCAGGATTCTTCCATGTATACAACCTTCTTTTATGATCACATGATAAAATTGTATTGGTGTGCACAATGAGAGTCTTTACAAGTTTCCACAATATTCACACATTAATTGAGATATCAGAGTATCACAAAAAGAAAACAAAACACTACTCTGCACCACAGCACCTTGTTCTTTCCATTTCACTAATTCTGTCATGTATGATGCATGACTAGCCAATTTCTGTTTGGTTTATCAAATAGTATGTTTTACGAAGTGGTAGTACAGCCGCAGTGGCCAGAGATAGTGGTCATGTGTCTGTGCATTGTGTTTGTGTGAGTGTATGTGTGTTTTCTACTTTGGAAGAAGGCCTTTTGGCCAAAGCCAAAATGTGTATCAATGATTTCATTGAACCCGTCTCTGAATAAAAATCTCCTCTGTATGCAGAGTAGCAATCTATCCTGTTCATATTAGTGAAGTCGTAGTGCCCAATTGATACTCATCTACAAGAAGGGTAGTAGAAGTGATCCACAAAACTACCATCTAGCGTCCTTGAAATCAATTTGTTCTAGAATTTTAGAATATATTCTGAGCTCAAACGTAATCAGTTATCTTGTACAGAATATCCTCAATTCCAACCAGCACGGATTCCAAAAACATCGATGATGTGAAGCCCAACTTGCACTGAAAACTTTGGATCAAGACAATCAGGTAGATGCAGTATTTCTTGATTTCTGAAAAGCATCTATGTTTATTGGCAAAAGTTGAGTCACCATCAGATGTAGAAGTAACTTCAGGTGTACCACGGGGAAGTGTGTTGGGACCATTGCTGTTCATGTTGTATATTAATTACCTTGCAAACAATATTAGTTGTAACATCCGGCTTTTTGCAGATGATGCAGTTATCTATAATGAAGTACTGTCTAAAAAAAGAAGCCCTTGAAGATATAACTAAACTATCCCAACCAGCTTTAAATGGTGACCCTAGGAATACACTTCAATCCCCTATGCATCACTCACATAGTGATCATGAGAATAAGATTAGAATAATTACTGCACGCACACAGAAATTCAAACAATCATTCTTCACGCACTCCACATGCAATTGGAAAAGGAAAAAACCCTAATAACTGGTACAAAGGGACATATCCCCTGCTATGCATCTCATGGTGATCTGCAGAGTATAGATGTAGATGTAGATATAGATGTAGGTTTTGGTTCTGATAAGTGTTTCACTGAAAGTTTAGCCTTATTTGAAATTGATTTTATCTCTACTTTTTGTACCCCATCAGTTAGGCATGAGTGGAACAAGTTGTTAGATAAAAAACATCTTATTCTACCTCATTTAGTAGAATCTTATGGTCAACGGTATCAAAACACTTAGGTCAGATCTAAGAATATATCTATGATCCTCTCATCCTTGTCAAGAGGACAAAGTGTCACTTCTTTTTTAATTCTACTATGGCTGATTTTGTACTTCTACTCAGTTGGTATCCCATTTTATGAAGACTATCAATTATTCAAACACATACTCAGAAGAGAACAATTTGCTACTCCCTCAAGAAAGAGAGAAGTCGTTTCTCATAACAAATTACACTACATGATATAAAAGGAAGTAGAATACAAACAGATCACAAAGATATACAGCCTACCTTTGGAGTAGGTTTACCAGTAACTATACACTCAAACTTAGTTGAATCTCCAGCGTAAGCTGTCCTGTCTGCAAATAATTCCTTGAATGCAGGAAAAACTTGTTTATCCACTTTGCTTCTCACTTCCGTTATTCCAGAAGATTTAATTATGAGGTTTGAGAAGCATTTTGCTTCTCCATTTTTATTAGTGGCCTTTACAGTATACACTCCTTTGTCCTCAGGAGATGCAGATTTAATAGTCAGGCTTACATTTCCATCTTTGTCATGCTGAAACTAAAAAGGAACACAAAAAATTCAGTTCTTCTCTAAATATTCTGCGCACTGATGGTACTACAGCATGGTTATCATATACTGAAATATTTTATTTATTTAATTATTTAAATTAAAAAACACATATATTCTATTCATTTTCACCTACTCACAGTTACTCCCTAAGCATATTCGATACTGTGGAATAAGTTTAACAAGCTTTTAAGTTTTAAACACTTCACAGTCTTTGAGTCATTATGAAGCATATGTGACTGTAAGCTCTCCCAGAGTATACTGCTGATGAAGCTTTCTCAGGTCTCCAGCCGGGTGGTAGTGTTGATGTATCATGACGTTTCGGGAAGTGTATGGCTGGAAGATGGGTAGTATGACGCTTCCTGAAATGTCACGAGATATGAACACTACCACCCAGTTGGAGACCCGAGAAACCTTCCATCAGCATTATGAAGCAGGTCATTTTTTGAGAAACAGTGTGAGGTGATGATAAGATGGATCTGGAAATATACCAAACCAAAGTTTGGACAATGTAGGTCACAGTGTGTAGACATGCATTGTCATGATGGAAGCTAATTCCAGACCTCAGCTTCCAAAACCACCAGTTCTAAGGGTTTGATTGACAGATTGATTCATTCATTCATAGCTACCATCCAGTGAAAGAACCTTCACGGATGCAGAATAAATCAACAAAAGAAGAAAATCATACAAACTTAACCTGTGTACTGTATTAAGAAGAAATTGTCGCTATTCTGCTTAATGCTGTACACATTTAACCTACTTAAATGAAATTGAGTATATTAAAAAGAAAGCTGGTACTCTGAAACAGGCTGCTGCCTCCTCAGGTATACTGTATAGCTACTGTTTATCTGCTGTTAGAGGTGTAATGTTTACTTTATTACAATTGTGTTTTCCAAATAAATTGTTTTAGTTCTCTAATGTCTGAAGGTTTGTTATTGCCTTAGACAATTATGTTTCAAGCAAGGTCTTATGGGATACGAAAGACCTGTGATGGTTTAACAGAAAACTGTTACATAAACAAAGAGAGCTTTCTGAAAGATTCAAGAGAAGACAAACAAACAAACAGCAGACAAACAAAAGCTAAAAGATGCAAAAATGAGTGTAAAGACATCAAAGAGAGATGCATTCTATGGCTTTGAAAGTAAAATTTGTGAACCAAACTAAGTGAAAACCTGAAGAGGTTTTGTTCTCATGTAATATCAGCAAGTGGTTCGAAATCCTCTATTCATTCATTCGGTGACCACTGTTACTGTTTGGAATGTATATAAATGATTAGTAAAATGCATCAGAAGCTCTTTATGACTGTTCACAGATGATGTGCTTGTCTATAAGTAGGTAGCAATGCCAGACAGTAATGATTTGCATATGGACTTACAGAGGATAGATGAATGGTGCAGGGACTGGCAGTTGACCCCTAACATAAATAAATGTAACATATTGTGCATACATGAGTAAAGAAATCTTCCATGCACAATCGCTACAGATGACAAATTGCTGGAAACAGGATCTACTGTAAAATATCTAGGATTACCTGACCTAAGTGACCTTAAGTGGAACAACCACACAAAACAAATGCTAGGAAAAGAAGATGTGAGACTGTGATTCAAGGGAATAATCTTAAGGAAATGTAATTCATCCCATAAAGAGGTGGCTTGCAAGGCACTTGTTCCAGCAATTCTTGAGTATTGTTCATCAATCTGGGACTCTTACCAGATACAACTTGTAGAAGAGATAGAGAAGATCCAACAAAGAGCAGTGCATTTCATCATGGGATTGTTTAGTAAGTGCAAGGGCACATAGAGATGCCCAACAATCTCCAGCAGCAGACACTACAAGAGAGGCATTGTGCATCACAGAGAGGCTCACTGATGAAATTTGGAGAGTGCTCTCAGGGAAGAATTGGACAACATATTACTTCATCCCAAGTATATCTCCCAAAATCACCACAATGAGAAAATTTGAGAAGTTAGTGCTAATACAGAGGCTTGCAGAGAATCATTCTTCCATATGCCATTCACAAATGGAACAGGGGATATCAGTTAGTGGTACCAGAAGTATTCTCCACCACAAATTGTCAGGTGGCTAGTAGAGTACTGATGTACACATAGATGTAGGTTGTCACAAATTACTTGTGACTTTCAGTTGCACTCTGTTGTTTCTCATTGTAAAACTGAATCTGCGATCAGGTGTCAAAAGTATGGAGAAAATTTGTCTGTTTGGCATTAATGATCCTGTTACGGTGCCAGTACTAGCTTATTACTGCAAATAGTTACATCTTCTTAGTTATATCTCTAGCCAATCAAGCATTAGTTTTGAGATGCAGATTGTAATACCATGCAGCTGTGTACTTACCACTCTGTGAGCATCTGACTTTATCTCACAATTGTTGAGGAACCACTTTATTTCAGGTAATGGATCTCCTTCCACACAACAGTCTAGGACTGCAGATTCTGTCTCACTGACCATGACATCTGCGAGTAGCTTAGTGAATTTTGGAGCTTTGCCTGAAGCTTCTTCTGTCACCTCTGGTGGCTTTGGTTCAATTTTTGGTTCTGTATCAGCCAGAGCTGCAACACAGAGAAACCAGAAATGCAAAATTCAGTACTGCAAAAAAGAGACAAGTGTCACAGTTACTACATGTATTTTAGCTTACAAAGTATCTTTCAAGCTTACTCTGCAAAAGGTTATACCAAATTTTAAGTAGAAATTTAAGTTCACCAGGCTGTTTACTTATATCTGAAAAGATCGATTACAAAAATATAAGGAAAAGACAGATTGCTGGAGATGACACATTAAGTTGCAGACAGGCACAACTAAAAGATAATTACACTTAGGTTTTGGCCACAGCCTTCATCAGTAAAACAGACACACACACACACATTCATTCACACAAGCAAGCACACCTCACACACACATGACCACCATTTCCAGCAACTCGGACTGGAATTGAGCTACCACATAGAATGGAAGCAGCAATCTGGGGGGGGGGGGGGGGCAAAGAAGGAGAAAGGATAGCAGTGTATGGGTGGAAGGAGAGAAGAGTGCTGTCTGGCAGAGCACAAAGGTACTAGAGTGCCAACAGGTGCAGTGTCAGTTGGTTGTCTGACATGGAGGTGCAGAGGAGGGAACAGGGAGCAGAAAAGGAGAGGAGCACAGAAAGATGGGCAGGTGCATTGGTACAGGGCAGCATACAAAGAGGTTGTGAGATGATAATGAGGAGGAGGTAACAGGACACACTGAGTGGAAACTGCTGGGTGGTGGGCGTAAGTACACTTTGTTACCATAAGTTGAGGCCGGGATGATTTTGGGAGTGAAGAATGTGTTGTAAGGATAACTCCTACTTGCAGTGATAAAAACTCCCTTGCCCAGTATGCTGAGGTTCTCAATAATGCCTTCACACACAGGCACTATCCCCCAGACCCAGACCACAAACCGATCTCCAGTGCCACACCCCCAATCCTTCCACTGCCTCGAAGAACCAGCCAAAAGGAATGCCCCCTTCCTCACTCAGTACTACCCCTGACTGGAACAACTGAACCACATCCTACACCAGGGCTTTGATTATCTATCATCATGCCCTGAAATGAGAGACATCCTTCCCAAGATCCTTTCCACCCCTTTTAAGGTGGTGTTCTGTGGCCCACCCAACCACCATAACATCCTGGTCCATCCCTATGCCACTCCAATCCCACCCCTTCACCACAGGGATAATCCCTGTGAAGACACAGGTGAAAGGACTGCTCAGTCCACCCACCTAACATTTCCTATTCTAGTCCTATCAGAGGCTTATCCTAGTGCATCACAGGCCAGGTCACCTGTGAAAGCAGCCATGTTATAAAACAACTCTGATGCAGTCAGGGCACAGTTTTTTTTTTTTTTTTTTTTTTTATATGACTACTAACCAGCTGTCCACCAGGATGAACAGACACTGTCAAACTGTGGCCAAAATCGAAGTAGATCACACTGTGGCACAACATGAAGTTGAACACAACATGTTTGATTTCAATAGCTGCTTCGTTACCCAAGTCATCTGAATCCTCCCCTCCACCACTAGCTTTCCTGAAGAACACAGATAGTGGTTTTCCACTCCTAAAATCAGCCCAGCCTCAGCCTGTGGTAACATACAGTCCACCCACCCTCCACCCAACATTTCCATCCCCTTTGGCCTATCAGCACCTTCCTATTCTCATCTCCCAACCTCTTGGTGTTCCGCCATCTGCCAATGCACTCACCCACCTTTCTCCTTCTCCGCTCCTCTCCTTTCTTGTTCCCTGCCCCCCCCCCCCCCCCCCCCCCACACACTCCACTTACCTCCCACATGGTCACCCGACACTGTGCCTAGTCTCTGCACACTTCATCACACAATGCTCTTCTCTCCCCCCATCCACACACTGCTATGCCTTCCCTTCCTTGCCCCTTCCAGATTGCTGCTTCCATTCCACGTGACAATTGCATTCTGGTACGAGCTGCTGGAGTTGGCAGTCATCTGCATGTGATGCGCACTTGCTTGTGTGAATGAATGTGTGTGTGTTTTCTTTTCTGATGAAGGCTATTGCTGAAAGTTAATATGTAAGTGTCTTTCAGTTGTGCCTGTCTGCAACGTAAAATATCATTTTTATGATAAGTAGCAATCTATCTTTTCCTCTTGATATTACAAACTGGAGTTTCAATTGTTTGAAGAGCTATTACAATTTCTGTTCATAAAATTACAGAAAGGAAGTATTATTCAAGATACGAAATGGTAGTATCACAGTAGAAGAACAGAAAGACAACCCCGCTCATAGTGCTGCAGTAAAAGCAATAAAATTGCCCTATACCACTACCAAACAATAAAATTCCCTGCACTAGTGCCCTACAAAAATCAAATTTTGGTCTCGAATCCTCTTCTTGGTATCCCACGTTGGTTGATTACTGTTCAAAATAGGAAGAAAAAGTAGGAATAGAACACAATCTCAAATTCTATGTAGTAATTTGATGAGAATAGGGGAAATTGGAATGGAGACAAGTGAAAAGTTTTGTGGTCTATATAAAAAGTGGAAACTGCAAAGAAAGAAATCACAGAGAGTAATAAGATCGAAGAAACAGTAGTGTAGTGTACACAATAGAACACTCATAGTAGGATATAATGACTTGTGGCTAAGTGGAATCAACAAATTTCGTCCCAAAGGCTTGATACACCCTGTGGCATTTTCATCTGATTTTAAAGGAATTTGGCCTGTCTGTTAGATGGAAGAGGAAAAGATCAGTTTTGTGTCAAGGAAGCTAGTAGAGGACACAATACGATGGTGCACATGTGGCAGTAATGGTAAAAAGCTATGCAGACTTCGAGGCGGAATTTCTGCAGGGTTACTGGTCAGAGAAAAAACTGATCAAAATAAGTAAGTGAACAAAGATACTGAAGAAAGCACAGAGTGCTAAAGGGTTTCATTGATAAGGAATGGAAGAAAAATCTACCTCTGAGTCAATCATTCGAAGAGAATTTTTTGTTCTCCCTATAATAAAAGACTGCTGTGGGATGTGTAAACTATGTTAGCAGGAACAGTGACAGAAGACACTGAGCAGCACAGTGGTTTTTAAAACAGATTGATCAGGTCAAGCAAGAAATGTACGCCCAGTAGAACATGCAACAGGAACATAACATTTAGTATGGGAATTCCTGGAAGCAGAAATAAACAATCAACAAGATCACAATCAACATGGGGACAGAATAAGTGGGGGTGGTCTATGAGCTTGGCAGAAACGCACACAATACAAATGGGGGCATGAGGCATGATGCGGAACTTCCAGCATGGCAGAGGATATTGAATGCTGCACTGGTTGGATGAAGACAAGTACCAAACACACAAAGAATAGTGGAAGGAGGAGATTGTACTCAGGAGTCAGAAAACTATGCATAGTTCTAGAGCAGACCCAATCAGGAACTGGAAATGAACAGTCAGCACAAATACTAGTAATCCATACGGAAGAAATAAAAGAAAAACAACAGGAACTGATGTCAGAGATCAAAGTACAGGAAAAAATAAGAGAGGTGACCAATAACAAACATAAAAATCGAGAATTTAAAAGTGCAAGCCATTTTAGATTCAGGAAGTGATGTATTTTCTATTTTATATGGAAAACAATAGGAAAATGGACACCAGTTTGTAAGTTTTTCCATAAATGGATAAAAAATATTAAGTGCAATCGAGGCTATAAACAAATCCATAAAATGCCAAGTATTACTGGATGTGGAAATAGAGGGAGAAATGTATACAATGGAGCATTTGGTAGTGCCAAATTTGTGTGTGGAGTGTGCAAATTGGATGATGGAATGTCAGATGGAGGTTAATTCTGGCGAAAAGACCATGAAGATTCAGAAGATCGAAAGAGAGCAAAGGGTTACATTTAAAGAGAAGAAGACTGTACAGGGTACTGAGGCATTTTACAAGTATATATTGCACTATGACTGAAGAAGACCATGGGAAGCAGGATCAAATAGAAATACAGCAGTTCAAAATTGCATCTAGAAGAAGAAGAGGAATAAGAATGAACAACTGATGAACAGGAAATTATTCAGAAAATTGCAATAGAAAATATGTATAATACAATGAAAACCAGTTAGCCATTCTACAAATTAGGTATAAATAAGTATTTTCCAGGAAACTGGGTGTAAAAAAAGCCACACCAACCATACTTTAAGAAACTGTACCCAACACAGCAAGTCATGAAAGTTGCAGTGAGGGAAAAAATACAGAGGGTGTTTGAACTGCATATAATAGAAAGGTCTATTATCCTATATAATAGCACACTGTTTGTAGTAGGCAAACTTAATGTGAAGTAAGAATCAGGTTTGATGCATGGAAAGTAAACTGTATTTTTGAACCAGAATTGGACTATGGACTATCCAGGAAATGTAGAAGAGGTCCTGTAGAAATTTAATGGAACTACAATATTTAACAGTGTGAATCTACCATTAAATCCAGCTACATGAATTTCGATGGTACATTGCATTCCTCTATATTGGTAGGTGCTATCAATATAACTTTCTACTATTTGGACTAAATATATCTATGCCTGTTTCACACAGACGTTGGATATCATTTTACAGGATCAACTTCTTAGCAAAATTGCAGTATATGTGGATGATACACTAATCACTTCAAGTTCATGGGAAGAGCACATGGGAACAACTGAGGAAGTATTAGGTCATATCAAGACAGCAGGAGTGACTGTGAATTCCGTAGAAGGAGCATAAAACTTCTTGGCCACATTATAACAGAGTAGAGTATTGAACCTGGCATGGACAAACTGAAAGAAATTTGCATTTTTCCTACACCTAAATGAAGAAACAATGATGCTTGATCACTGAACTGCAATTTTTACAGGCCGCATGGTATTAGCCGAGCGGTCTAAGGCGCTTCAGTCATGGACTGTGTGGCTGGTCCCGGCAGAGGTTCGAGAGGTGATAATTGCTGGGGACTAAGTCTGGTTAACTACCACCAAAGAAATTCAGACAAATGCAATCAGCAGGAAAGGTTATGGTGACTGTGTTTTGGGATCGTAAGGGGGTACTCCTCATCGATTTTATGCAACCTGGTACGACAATAAACTCAGACAGATATTGTGAAACATTGACCAAACTCCGGTGAGCCAGAGAGGACGACTGATGGAGGCAGTAGTGCTTCTTCAGGACAACACTTGACCCCACGTCACTCATCAAACACACGAGCTTTTGAAGAACTTTGGGTGGACTGTTATGCCCCATCCCCCATACACCCTGGACTTAGCCCCCAGCGATTATCATCTCTTCCCCAAGCTAAAGGAACACTTAGGTGGCAAACACTTCAAGAGCAATGATGAAGTCTGAGCACATGTCACAAGCTTCCTCAATGGGTCAATGGGAGAGTTCTTCGACTTAGGAATACAAAAGCTGGAGCACAGTCTTCAAAAATGTGTCAAAAAAAAAGAAGACTATCTTGAAAAATAGACAAAAATGTAAGCTTTCCAATTATGTATAAATCAATGACAATAAACAATATTTTTTATTTGTAAAACATATGGGAACCTTACTTTTGGTACAACCCTTGTATAATGGAAGTAGGATTCGTTATGAACAGAAAGGTAGGGCAAAGAGTGTGTTAGAGTGAACAGTTCTGCGATAGGGCTGTTCTTGTCAGAATCATAGCTGTGTTGGAACAGTGCCAGAGCTTCAAGCGCTGATAGAAAGCACTGAAGCTGAAATCGTTATAGGAACAGAAAGCTGGCTAAAGTCGGAGATAAATACTGCCAAAATTTTTACAGAGGCGCAAACCATGTTCAGAAAGGATAGATGAAATAAAGTAGGTGGTGGTGTGTTTGTGTCTGTTGGTAGTAGTTTATCTTGTAGTGAAGTTGAAGTTGATAGTTCCTGCGAGTTACTATGGGTAGAGGTTGTACTCAACAGCCATTCCAAAATAATAATTGGCTCCTTCTACTGACACTATGACTCAGATGATATAATAGCTGAACGCTTCAAAGAAAACTTGAATCTCATTACAAATAAGTACCCCACTCATACAGTTAAAACTGGTGGAGACTTCAACTTACCCTCGATTTGTTGGCAAAAATACATGTTCAAAGTCGGTGGTAGACAGAAAAAATCTTCCAAATTGTACTAAACGCTTTCTCTGAGAATTACTTTGAACAACTTGCATGCCTCACCCAGAAAAACATGCCACGAAACAAATGAATACTACACAGCTACAACAACACATAACGGTGGAGAAAACTCCGCCCACGTCTGAATATTTGTAGAAAGTGTGTTATCAAATGAACATAAGTCACAGAAATCAGCGTATTCACCTCGCCAAAACATTTGAGAAAACACTACAACATCAAAGCCACAGGTTACACACAAACAAACGTGATATGTGCTCATTTCCATTCGTAAATGCATAATAAACAGAAAAATAAAAATCACGTTTTGCTGTTTGCAGATGACAAGTTGTAGATTGTTCAGCAGACTACCTACCAACATAAATACCCAGTAGCTTCATGTAAGATATGTAAACTAATGCATACATCCACTCTTTTGCCAATTGAGCTATAACTAGAACTCTAAACACAAGGTAATAAACAACATACAATGCATCAGAGAATTAATACATATCTCAACTGTGAACTGTAAACAAATGATGAATAGCATTTACAACAATTATTCATTCACAATTGGAAATATTTTGTACCAAAAGTTTCTCCAAATGTCAGCATGTAACAACAATTTTAAAGTAAGAAAATCAAATAACCCACTGAAGACAGCACAAAAAGTGCTGAAACATGTCTGGGTAAAATGAAACTAAAAAGGTGTCTTGCATAAGGCACAATTTGTCATCCTCTTTTCATAGCAAGCACAGACATAAGAACTCAACACCACAAGATGATTAAGGATATCAACGATACAATTCACTGATGTCTTGCAAGACCAGAGAAGCAAATGAAGTAGTACGGAATCCTAACTTTGAGAAAGAAATTCCACACCCCCCTTTCTGGACCAAATCAAATAACAAGGCAAAAGAGATTGCTTCTGAAGAAAATAAGGTGAGCAGGGCTCCCAATACAGGGTTAGAGTTTGTGCTCAAGTGTAGTTGTTGAACTTATGACAGATCCTTAGGTGTAGTTTGTTTTTTCTTCACACCTTCATCACATCAAGAGCTAACTGCAACAGCACAAGCAAGTGCAACTAACAGTCTACATGGTGTAAAGATGCCCCCTCCACCAAGCAAAGAGCTGAGCCATGTCAAGACATCAACACTGTGCAGGTGCAGGTCGTGTCTGTTCAGAGCATGCAGCAGGCACACGAGGTCACCAAGCACAACTCTGAGTGCCCGTAGTGAGCCACAGCCAGCCATGCAGCTGACACCAGGCGAGAGTGTTGGTCTCCAACTGCTCACACAAAACTAGCTGATGATTTTGACAGCACAGCAAAACCATGTGCACAGTAGCCTGAGTGCAGAATGTGTGAACCGTCTCACCACAATGGACTGCAAAACATATATCATCATGCCAACAAACTAGAGTGCTTATCTGTGTGAGTGATAGTGTGGCAAAAAGTGAATTTTAATTCATGTTGTGTGGACTTCTGTTCTCTTCCGCAGACAACTAAAAGTAACAGTGTCGATGTAGAGCATACAAAAATAAAAATCTACCGACGACTCAAGCTCAATACAAGGCAGCTGTGAAGATATAGTAGTTTAATACTTGCAGTATATTGAGTTGAATATTTGTATGATTGAATTATAACTGGAGTGCTGTTTCATATCAGGGTATCTTGCTTAGTAGTTAATCACGTTTATTAGGTAGTGGTATGTTTTAATCAAGGGACACTGAGTTTTGCATGTAGGATGGGACTATTTGATGCATGCATAAAAGTTTATGGTTTTTAAGGTATTATGTTATAAATGTGTTTCCAATAACATTGACAAAATAGTAAGTGATTGTGGGATGAATAGGGAAAGTGGCTGAAAATCCCAGTGCAACTGTGGTGCTCCAGGACAAACACTACAGCACACAGTGACAGAGTGCCTACACATGAAATTCCAAGGGTGTGGGACGGTCTGCCAGCAGTAACAGAAGCAACTGAATGGCTGACTTCACTAGACATCGCACTGTAGTGCACTCACGCACATGCGCGTCCGCACACACACACACACACACACACACACACACACACACACACACAAGCACACACGCACGCAGACACACGCACATTTGTTTTCCAAATGTTGTTGCTAAATTAGAAAAAAAAAAGATTTAATGGGGGACTGTAAGATATCATTTTCTTTTTGTGGTCTGAGAGATTACAAGATTTCCAATTATTACACTGGTAAGAATTTGAAAATAAAAAGGAAATAACCTGATTAATAGGAAAATACGTACTCGCTTTGTGGCGTCGATAGTTCGTATCGACCACGAAACTTAATATCTATGAACTCTAAGTGCTCTGTCAGGCATACATCTTAACTTTACTTTAGTCAATTCTTTGTCATACTTCATTCTGTATGGATGCAGTCACATGTAAATATATATGAGCTACTTGAAAACTCTCTGCCTTTACATATGGCTGCTTGTGTCTGTATATTTGCAGATGGATATGTGTGTGTGTGTGTGTGTGTGTGTGTGTGTGTGTGTGTGTGTGTGTGTGTGCGAGTGTATACCTGTCCCTTTTTCCCCCTGAGGTAAGTCTTTCCGCTCCCGGGATTGAAATGACTCCTTACCCTCTCCCTTAAAACCCACATCCTTTCGTCTTTCCCTCTCCTTCCCTCTTTCCTGATGAAGCAACCGTGGGTTGCATAAGCTTGAAATTTGTGTGTGTGTTTGTGTTTGTTATTGTCTCTATCAATGTACCAACACTTTCGTTTGGTAAGTTATAGAATCTTTGTTTTTAGATATATATTTTTTTCATGTGGAATGTTTCTCTCAACTATATATATGAGCTACGACATATATGGGAATTAAGTTTTCTACATGCCGATTAGCAATCCCATTCCCATAGTGGTGACCCCGCATTTCGTTCGTGATTTGCATCTTCTACGCCAGTGTTTATGCAACAGGTTATATGCACTACGCAATGACCACGCCAACAAATGCCTTGTTCGAAGATGTGGAAGCACAACTCTGTTCAACCAACGCCATGTGCTAACCTCATTAGTTTCCAACAGTCGACAACTATGCAGTTAGAGCGAACAATGGAATCAGGCTTCGCGTCACCAGATTATGCCCATCTGACAGTGAAATGTGAGCTCAAAAATATTTCTAACTGTGTCTCTTCAAATTGAGTGTTTCAAGAACAAAGTGATCTCCATTTGAACACGTGTTTAGCCACCCACCAGCATGCTGCATCAGTTATTGTTGGACCATGTGCAACGCCGCCATTACTACAAACCATACCGGATCCGTTCCCCGCACGTGGTGTTCCTAATTTACATGCACAGTTCAGTGTTTCGCATAACATGGACCCCTTACCTCACCTCAGTGGCCTGCCACACACACTACAGGCATAGTATGCATCAGATAGTTTCCACGTGGGTGGCGTTCTGAACCCCCCGTCCGCCCCCACCTCACTTGCAGGGGTCCTCGTTTCTGGTCACTCAACCACCTGCCACTCCCACAGCACTGCCTGTATTTGCCGCGCCGGTCTCTTGCCCTGTTCCAGAAGCGGGTCATTTCCATCCAGCACTCATCACTCATGGTCCAGTTTCCGGGCCGCCCCTCGTGTGCTGCCCATCCGCCCATTTCCACGGTACCATCCGTGCCTGCCACGTCATGTTTTCGTGACACACAGTCAACTATGCCAGCTGCTGCTACTACAGATTCACTCGCCTGGTTTCAATCTGGGCCTACGATGCCGGCCTCTGACTTAACCTCAGTTCAGCCGCTACCCCAGGAGTCACCGAAGCAGCCGTCATCACCCCCTCCTGGTCGCCTGCCGAAACTACTGTCCTTATACGTGGACAACCTGGCATTGTGGTTCGTGCTCATCAAGCATCTGTTCGAGTTACATCATGTGTCTGATGACAGCTCAAACTTTCTGTGCCTCGTCACACACCTCCACAACCACTCGGATTTGATTTGTGACCTGCTCCTTCACAACTGCCTGCACCAAAATATGAGTTTGCGAAGAAGACTATAATGGAACAAGATGCCTGCTCACCACAAGAGTTAATAATCAAGATTCTCTACGAGGAGGATGAAGGGGTGGGGTGGGGTGGGGTGGGGTGGGGTGGGGGGGTGGGGGGGGGGAGGGGAGATACGAAGTCACATCTACGAGCTGTCAATGCGTCAACGTTACCTACCTCAGGCACAGTAAAGGTTACGGTGACCCCATCTCCTTCTCTACATTTTCTGTGGACTTGCTATATTGCCGACATCAATGAACCAATCCTTTTTTTGTCTGATTACGAACTATTTCCAAATGTCATACAGGATTCAGTGCTCCACCATACTATGAACACTCACATACCGTGCACCAGCACCGACGTCCAATGCTCTGTTTCCACCACAACATATGATATCATACGCGAATGCTCCACCCTCGTAGGGAACATTGTGACCTACGTTACTGACCTACTGTCAGAATACAACTTGGGGACGTAACTCTGCCAGGACAACAAGAAGCTGAAACAATGCATCGCATCCACTTACAGTGAGCTCATCGCAGCTCATACCTCGCTTCTGCAACTGCAGTCCATGGTGCCGCCACATAAAGAAGATTGCTCAGCTGAGCCTAGCTTGAACTCTCACCAAGTTAGTCCACAAACTTTACTTGCGTGTGAAGTTCCAACCACGCCGTTGCACTCACCTCATCCAGTGCCGTGTGTTTCAAAAAGTGCTGCTAATGAGAGTTGAGTGCACGACAGCTACTGCGCATGTTGACAAACATTCTTCCTCTCTCACTCACCGGCCACATGACCCAATGGCCATTGTGGCCCCATATGCAATGCCAGAGGTGCTCTCACTCGTGCCGGTTGTCCAGTGCAAGGTTAACAGTGGACAGTCGCCGCCAGTTCCCCTTCTCTTGGTGCTACGCGTACACCCACTCCCTCCACACAAGCACATGCAGTGCTTCCGTAAGAGACATGTGACTTTCGTGCTACCTTTCCCCAGTCATGCTAACAGCTACACCTTGTTGTGCCCTACTCGTCCGAGGACTCGGCGCCAGGACGTTAACCAATCTCATGTGCAGTTCTCAGTTTCTTCTGTCACTGATGGAATGACACACAAGATAGTTACCACTGCTGGTCCTCCTATTAGGCATAAGGTCCGACGCCTCAACCTTATCAAGTTGCGCGCGGTCCGGCAGCAGATTAATCAACTTTTAGTGGCAGGTATTCTGCAACCTTCAGCCAGCAACTGGTCTTCACCAATCCACCTCGTCCTCAAACATGACAGCTCTTTTCGAATGTGCGGTGGTTACAGATGCTTAAACGCTCGTACCATCATGGACAATTACCCAGCACCGAACATCAATGACTTCACTCATATGTAACCTGGCATCACAATTATCAGTGTTATTGTCTGTAAATGCCCCTACCACCTGATTTCCGTGGTGCCGGAAGACATTCCTAAGACAGCTATTATCACGGTGCTCAGTTTATTCCAATACCACTTCATGCCATTCGACCTAAAGAACGCGGTGCAAACGTGGCAACGTTTCATTGACTATCTTACGACAGTTCGAGTTTTGATTTGCTTATCTGGACGACAATTCACATTTTCAGCAGCTCAGCAGAGGAACATGAAAATCATCATTCTATGGTCCTCCAGACCACCAGGTGTCAGTCTCCTTCCTAGGTTACACCATCTCCACTGAGGGAATACAGCCTCCCAAATCTTGTGTGCAGGCTATCACGTCTCTCCCATCCCCAGCTACTTACAAAGAGCTAACCATTTCCTTGGCACCATCAATTACTATCATCACCATCTGCCTCCTGCTCTCGCTGTTCAGGCACCCCTGACTGATGCGCTATCAGGCAAACAAACTTCTGGTATCAAACCCGTCTCTTGGACTGCTCTGATGCTAGAGGCCTTCAAAGCTCTGAAGACTTCTTTAGCTCACATTGTGACACTCGCCCACCCCGACCCCTCGGTCAAGTTACTCATCACTACGGACGCCAGCGACATCACGGTGGGGGCGGCACAGCAACAACGCAAAGGTGACATGGTTTCTCCCCTTCATTTCTTCTCCAAGAACCTATCTATGGCTGAGAGAAAAGAATCTGCATTCGATAGAGAGCTCCTTGCTGTTTACAAGGCAATCAAACATTTCTGCCCCAATGTCAAGGGTTGTTCGTTTTTCGTCCTCACCGATGACAAACCACTGGCAAAAGCGTTTTGCAACCCACCTGAGGATCCACCCCCTCGACGTTAACATCACTTTGACCTGGTTTCTCAATTCACAATGGACATCCGTTACACCAAGGGTGCAGATAATGTCGTTGCAGATTTCGTCTCACAGATCAGTGCTGTTTCCCGAATCGTTGATCTTTCCGATCTAGCCTCCCTCCAAGCTCCTGATGAAGATTCTCTGGCTCTCCTATGGGACCCACAAACATAGCTTGTTTTCAGAAAGGCTAAATGTCCTGGCGTTTCCGATGAGGTGTGGTATGATGTGATTCTTCGACTGGCACCCTATGGCCCTTTGCTCCCACCTGAGCAGCGCCGACAGTTTTTCGACGCCCTGTGTAACCTTGCCCAGCTGGGCGTTCGAGGCACCACACATCTCGTGTCAGAACGGGACTGTCAAACCTGAACATGCAGCTGCGTCACTTGCCAGTGCAACAAGGTCAGCTGCCACACCTCACCGCCTCTGGGCAAGTTCTACATTTCCGCAGGATGATTCCGTCATGTACATATTGATCTGATCGGCCCTCTTCCTCCTTAGGAGGGCCATAGATATATGTTATCAACTATCGACCATTTGTCTCGCTGGGTCGAGGTTGTCCCTCTCCCTAACATTACTGCCAAGATGGTAGCCAAGCTTTCACTGGCTCGTGGATCGCTCATTTCACATGCCCGACCACTATCACCACCGTTCAGGGTCGACAGTTCGAATCCTCCCTTTTCACCATCCTCTGCAATATCTGCGGTATTAAAAAAAAAGGACATACTACCGCCTATCACCCACAAAGCAATAGGTTGGGGGAGAGATCGCACCACACCCTCAAGACGGCCCTTCGATGCCATGATTGTCTGTGGTCTGAAGCTCTCCCGTCGGTGCTACTTGATCTATGCTCAACCTATAAACCTGACCTACAGGGACCATATCTGAATTTGTTTTCGGCGAGAATCCGGTCCTACTGGGGGAACTTATTCTTCCCCAGGTTAGTGAGGATCTTCCACCCTCACCAGATTTCATTAGCCGGATTCGCACGCATTTTCAACAAACGCATTTGCACCTGCCCATCAGTCACTCACTGCCCAAGACTTACGTTCCCACCACACTCTCTGACTTCTCCCATGTAATGCTGCGTGATGATCTTATCTTGGCCCCTAAAATGTCCTGCGGTGGGGGACATGACTTTTGATATCATGATTAAAGACTGAACACAGACAGTTTCTCTGCATCGCCTGAAACTGGCTTTTGTCGACCCTGATGGTCTCACACCACCGCAGTAGGACTCTGCAGATGATCCATGATTGAGAATGAAGACGTGCTCCCATCAACCTCACCACACACTTCCCTGTGTCACCCTGCGCAAGTTTCATGCCCTCACCTTCAATGTTGGAGACACACACACCTACTATCAGTTTGTCCTGCAGCGTGCCGCCGCACCGAGTGAACAAAATTTCTATATGATGTTCAACGACTGAGTGCTCATTCTTTTGACAGATACCGAGGTCCTGCCATCAGATGGCTCCTTACATGTCAACATTGCACACAACCTCACACTGTGTGTGACCAAACATCTCTACGTGCTTTGATTTCTATGGACAGCTCAATCCACTTAAGGGCCACACACTCCTCCGCCATGCCGTCGACTGCCCCGCCCGCTTACTCCCGGGCTGGCCGCTGTCTCATCCGGCCATGGTGGCTGACTGACTATGAAGTGGACCTGCCTCTCACCACGCCGCCTGCGCAACCCACCTCCACCGACTTTGACACCCGCATGGCCTCACCCTTGGACATCTGCAGTACTCCATACGATAGTTTGCATCGAAAACCTAACTTAATATCTGTGAACTCTAAGTGTTCTGTTGGGCCTCCGTCTTAACTTTACTTCAGTCAGTTCTTTGTTATACTTAATTGTGTATGGGTGAAGTGTCATGTGTAAATATATAAGAGCTATGACATATATGGGAAATAAGTTTTCTGTATCCCAATTACCGATCCCATTCCCATAGCTTGATATATAAATTAACAAATTTACACTTCTGTGCATTTTGGTATAGTATAGGAAGAAAATTATTTCAGGTGTTAAAACTATCTCGATGAAAGTTTGTTACAGAGCTTGTTTCGTCATGGTTGTCCTATTTATTTGCTTGAGGTATTCCTAATAAACTTTGTGCAGAGACAATAACTGTAACACTGTGATTGATGTCATCGTAAGTGCATCAAGAGAATTTTGTGCCATGCACAGCTCCAAGGAATATCAATAGCTCCAGTATAATACACTGAAGAGCCAAAGAAACTGGAATATCTGCCTAATGTCGTGTAGGCCCCTGCGAGCACGCAAAAGTGCCGCAATAGGGTGAAGCATGGACTCAACTAATGTCTGAAGTAGTGCAAGAGGGAACTGACACCATCAATCCTGCAGGGCTGTCTAAATAAATCTGTAAGAGTATGAGGGGGTGGAGATCTCTTCTGAACAGCATGATGCAATGTATTCCAGATATGCTCCAATGTTCATGTCTGGGGAGTTTTCTGGCCAGTGGAAGTGTCTTAAGAGTGTTCTTGGAGCTACCCTGTAGCAATTCAGGACGTATGGAGCCTCACATTGTCCTGATGGTATAGCCCAAGTCTGTCAGAATGCACAATGGATCTGAATGGATGCTTACGTACTTGTCACTCGTCAGAGTCGTATCTAGATTTACTGGGGTCCCATATAACTCCAACTGCACGTGCCCCACAGCCCCACACCATTACAGGACCTCCACCAGTTTCTACAGTCCCCTGCTGACATGGACGGTTTATGGATTCGTGAGGTTGTATCCATACCCATACATGTCCTTCTGTTCAATGTTGGTGTTGACAGACGCAGGCAAGGTATAAAGCTTTGTGTCATGCAGTCATCAAGGGTACATGAATGGGCCTTTGGCTCCAATAGCCCATACTGATGATGTTTTGTTGAATGATTTTACGCTGACCCTTGTTGATGGTCCAGCATTGAAATCTACAGTATTTGTGTAAGGGTTGCACTTCTCTCACGTTGCACATTTCTCTTCTCTTCAGTCGTCATTGGTCCTGCTCCTGCAGGATCTTCTTCCAGCCACAGCGATGTCAGAGATCTGATGTTTTACAGGATTCCTGATATGCACGGTGCATTCGTGAATTGGTCATGCGGGAAAATCCCCTCAGAGATGCTGTGTCCCATCACTAGTACCCCGACTATAATATCATATTCAAACTCACTTAAATCTTGATAACCTGCCACTGGAGCAGCAGTAACTAATATAACAACTGCACCAGACACTTGTTGTCTTGTATAGACATTGCCAACCGCAGCACCGTATTCTGCCTGTTTAAATATCTCTATATTTGAATATGCATGTTGTACTACTTTCTTTGGTGCTTCAGTGTATATAAGCAATAATAACAGTATATACTGAATCTTTTCATAATAGCAATTTGTTTAATTGGTTGAATCTTACAACCTGAACTGGATGTCAGACATGAAGACACATACTAATTTGGTGTCTGATTTATAGTCAACATGTAATGAAATCTGACTGCAGTTCCAAGTTGTCAGAGTTCTTGTTTAGCACACATTGACATTGATCAAGATTTTAAGAATATTTCATCTAGTCGGAAGTTCAACGAATACAATAGGGCAGATGTGTAATTCATTTCAAACACATGTACGACCAAACTCTCACACATGGTGACCCTGAAGTGAAACAAACCTCGAAGGAAAGAAGACTAAACTGAGAATTAAAAATCAAGAAGACAAAACTAATTACAAAGATTCTTGCCAAGAGAAGAAGACTGATATGACAACAGATTGCTCCCATCAAGAAAAATGATATAAACCACATTAAAAAAAAATTAACAGTTTACTGGTCATTTATAATTCATCTGACAGTTTCATCCAGAACAAATCTTGATTTATTTGCTAACTTTACTTGTTTGCCATCTCCGACTGTCTTTTCACTGTGTCAAGTTGTTCTAAGCATGCCAATAAACTGGTAACTTTTGTCCAATTCTTTCCTATTAGTTTGTCCCATACTCTGTATGATAATCGGTTAATTCCTAACCCCTGTAAGTGTTCTTCTATAGCCCTGGGTTCGGGGTGGGGCAGTGGAGGGGTGAAGTGGACTGCGGTGGTCGTCGTGGGGTTGTGGACCACTGCGGATGCGGCAGGGATAGAGCCTCTCCATCAATTCTAGGTCCCCGGTTAACATACAGTACAATACAAGTGTTCATCTCCTATTGGATCATCTAACTACTTTGCCTTGTTAATGTGCCACTCAAGAAAATCTCTACGGCTTTCCCATGAATTACTGTTATAACGTTTGTAACTTAAAAGTTAAAGTCATAATTTATTTTGTGCACTTTGTTCTAATATTTAGATTTGAAAGCAGTTCTGAAATCACAATAAGTTGTAAAATCTTCTAATTTTAGCATGCCCTGCTGTGCTGTGTCACCCATCATATGGCTAGTCACAAATTGTATATTATTGTAATCTGTCCAAGAAACCGGTAACACATCTTCAAAAGATTTTAGAAACGGTACGGGATGGATGTCTTCTGAAGGGGTAAAATTTGGAAATTTTTGATTCAGTACTTTATTTAGTATCATCACAATTATTCTTTACTATCCTACTCTTCATTAACAAATCTATTGATCTTTTGTCTCTTCGTCAGTCAATGTGGCACCCATTGAGCACAAATTTTTTGGTAATGCAAGTGTTCTTTGATGATGGCATGCACGAAGCCACGGCTAATGCCAAGCTAAACATAACTTTTATCCTTCGTAATTCATTGGTGTCCCTGGATAAGGCCATCAATCCACTCCATCATATCATGGGTAATGGCTTAATGGGCCTGTCCCGTGTGCAGATTGCCTTGCAGTGATGTGCCCCCTCTCTGGAATCTCCTCTGCCATTCGTGCACACACATCAGAGACATGCAGTGTTCACCGTACACAGTGGGCATGTGATTATGAAATTCGCATACTAAAACACTCTCAGCCACCAGGGAACAAACCACACCTCTGTGCTCTTCCTTGCTTGCCTGCTTGCCAACAGGTGGACGAACACACTAGACCAGTCCACCAACAACCAAGATCATAACCTAATAACTGTGTGCACCTATGATGTGACACTATGCTTTTCCCCCACCACAGCAGTGACAGCATCAAAACATAACAACAGTGGGGCCACCAGTCACACAGACTGTGTATTATGGCAGGTGTTCAGATTTCATTGGAGTTCCCCTTACATGTCCTGAGTTTCGACTTTGTCAGTGCTATTGTAGGCAATTTTTTCTGTGTTAACGTATGTCTCATTTTGATGTAACCTTGCAATTTCTTTTGAGTTCAGATTTTATCTGTGTGATATTCATTTCCCCCACTAGATGCTGAAGGATGAACTTCTAACTCCTGAAGCTTTACTTTTTGTTTCAGAATATGATGATTTTAACATGGAATATAGTGTTTCAGGTCACTCTGAGTGTGACTATAACAGTTACTAATAATGTTTCTTGATTAACCAGGCACTTAATCATAAAACAGATTCTAATACACTATAACTTAAAGAGTGTGACTGTGCTGTTTATACCTGAAAATAATGACCCTTCATACCTCCAGCAGATGTCAAAGGCACTGGGGTGCGGGCTATGCTAAGGAGATTAATCACTGATAAAATTATGGGAGAAAACATGTGAGTGCGTGCGCGCGCGCGCGGGCGCGGGTGCGGGCGCGCATGCGCGCACACGCACGCACGCACACACACACACACACACACACACACACACACACACACACACAATCCTGTCATAGTCCCAAACGTCAATGTGGCTTTTCATGATTAATTAATATTATACTTGATACTTGTATCTCTCAGTGGTAGTGAGATACTCAGTTCATTTCACAAATTTCTTTCTTTCTTTCTTTTCATCACTTTTTTTATTTACATTTCAAATTTTTCTCAGTTTTGAGCCAAATACTGGATACACGTGACATATCCCTTCCAATTCAGTGATTAGAATGTCAGGGCCTTATAGTTTCTCTCTACAGACTCAATAAAAAGGTTAATAAAAGGTACTGAACACCCCAACTACATATAACTCTGTAGTTAGTCCATCAAAGACCTTCCTACAAGTATATAGTGTCCCAGGTGCACTCAGACATAGGAAGCAAAATTTGTTGTCATTTTTCAAACAATTCTTGAGCCAAAAAATGTGACAATGAAATGCAGTACATTAAAACAGTAAAAACTTCCATTTTTAGCCAAACTCTATGTTTCCTCTTAATATCTAGGTGATTTTAATTTCTAGAAAATAAATGATTGTGGCCTGTTATTATGTTCTAGTTCCTTATTAATGATTACTAATTGTAAAAGTCACATGTCTCACATTTGACAGAAAGACTGCATTTGCTGTTAGCTTCTCCTGCAGAGTTGATTGCCACTACTTTATACTCCCCAGCATCATCCAAATAGGCCTCCTGAATGATTAATGAACAGCGATCACCTTGGAAGAGTAGCTGAATATCTGTTGATTCTTTTACTGGTCGGTCATCATGATACCATATCACCTGTAAATTTCAGATTCAGAGTAAGAGGTTAAAAAGTCCGCTAACATTTATATGATAATATGATGAAAGCTGAATATTAACCATGCAAAGAAATACTGAATAGTAGATAGGAACATAAATAAGATGTTAATGACTTTTCCTTTGTCACGGCAAATGTAGGAAGAGAGAGCTCCTCATTTTCTGGCCTAATTGGGTTCAGTTGAACCACAGTGTAAATACATTTGAATAACACTATAGTAAGCCATACTACTAACTGTAAGTCTTTTGGTTTGACATGATTTGGGGAGCATGCTTTTGCAGTGTTGCTGCTGCTGGATACAGGTAGCTGCTTATGAAATCTTTAATGCTTAAACAGGCCTCTCACTCCATCCTCCACAAAAGTCTACTTACAGCAATCAATCATGTGGACACACAACTTCAGCATCTCTGTATCAGAAGCCAGAAATCTAGAGAAGTGAACAGTTGCTCAGGCAACACTGATGTACAAACATTTGGTTCCTCTAATAATACATACACAGAAATTAAATGTAGTCCCTGGAGTCAAACATTACCGATTTAATAACCTGTTGTACTAACTTCAAGTACGCAGTTGAAAGTTTAATTGTTGACAACATTATGTTGAATTCAAAGTGACAGTATCACCCACATCTCATATAGCTACATTGGGTATAATTGACTTCATACACAAGTAAGCAACTATTAATAAACAGAACATTTCACTGACTTATATGTTATACTGAATAGTTCCAATATCACATATTACCTCTGGTTCTGGTTGTCCCACTATCACACAGTCCAGTCTTGCTCGTTTTCCTTCAAATACAATAATGTCTTTCAGGGGCACCTGGATGGATGGCTTAGTTGGTTCCATGTCACTTGCAAGCTCAGAGTCTGATGTTTCAGTTGGTAGTCGTCCTTTCACAGATACATTGCAAGAACTTGATGCCTCACCTGCTATATTCTTGGCCGTCACTACATAAATACCAGCATCTTTTGGAAAAGCTTCTGTTATGACCAGTGTTGCTTTGTTGTTTTCATACTGCACCTACATATAACAAACATACAATAAATTTCTTCTCCTACTGCTCAATTCCATCATGTGCATTATGAAACAGAGCTAATTTTCATAAATGATAAATTGTTCTGATGTACTAGTTGACCTACAATGTAAAGATGTAGCACAAGAATCTGTCTATAGCAAACCAGTGAAGAAATTACGACTTCTCTTACTATATGAGAGGAAAAAATGATTATCTGGTGCAGTACAATCCCTCTTTCCTAATTCTCTAAATCCCATGCCCCTCCCCTGGGCAGATTAATTCCTTTTTGTTAGAAGCAAGAATGGCATGAAGTTATACTAACAGTCATTCTCTATTTGGTATTCAAAAACATAATTTAGATATGTCAGGCACTAATGTGAATGCAGACTTGCTTAGTACATCAATTTACAATTAAAATGCTCATAATATTCTACAAAAGAAACAAAATGAAATCAACTAAGTTAGAGCACCTCATTAGAAAATTGTGTTTTCTTTCTGAATTCATCTCTCTGTGATATCTACATAAGTGTGTCATCTGTATGTTAAGCCACAAGGCCAGTAATTCAGAAATTTTGTAGCCTTACCACATTTCATTTCATATTATACATAAGTATTACTTTCCACACATTCGAAAACCATTAAAACTGGAGAAAATGAAAGATTTTTTGCAATTGATTACATGTAAGCTACACATAAAAATTAAAAATAAATGTAATCAGTGGAAATCTCCATGAAACTCATAATAAATGTATTTTTATCTCATCCTGTTTATGATCACTGAAATGAATGAATGAATGAAATGAAGTAGGTCAGAGTAAATAAGCGATTCATATCTACAATATATTGGTACTCACAGTACCAGTCATAAACAGTGTAAATATTTCTTAATATTTTATTGCATCTGCTTCTTACTATGGTATTTTGAAAGCATTATACCAATAATTTTATTTAAAACTTACACCATGCATTGCCATTTTATTATGAAACCCCATAATGCCTCATCAGCTTGTTTGCAGAAATGAAAGATGTGACAAGTAGGTGGACAATTGTCACCAAAATCCTATGTAATTTCATTTAGTGGTATTATCATAGCATTAAAACACATTTTGCACTGTTTAATGTTAACAGAATGTCCAATCATTGACCATGATTGTTAATTTCTCAACAATTTACTTACTGACTGGTGAAAAACCAGTATTGCCTTTGACTGTAATTAATTGTGCATTTATTTAGTATAGAACATTGTGAAGATGATAGGAGCACTCAAGCGATTTTTTTTCTTTTTAGTCATAAAACAATGGTACACGTGAATGTGATTTTTGTATTTCAAAACCAAAATTACATTTTCATTGGTCCAGACACACATAAAAGTTTGAAAATAAATTTGAGATCAGTATTTGCAAAGAGTGAAGAAGAAAATGACTCATAAACATGGAAGATACTTTCCATACACAGAAATAAAATTAAATTTCAACATATACAAATGTTATTAGTATTATAATATGATCTTCAAACAATAAAATGATGTTTCCCAATGCCAACACTAGAAAACACAAGGGTGTTGTCACTTGCAAATTTCACTGAACACATTTTCAAGTAGTACAAATACTATGCAATATGTTCAAATAATTGTAAGGTTATTTGTGAAGCATAAGGTATAATCAGTTAATGTTCTACTTTCAGCCAGTAATGACAAATTATGCAATATCTTGGTAACAAATTGTGTGAGAATTCAATGCATTCTAACCTACCAAGGATTGTGTGAGGAGTCACCAGAGCAGGAGAAGCAACTGCAGCCAGCTGCCCACCATATTTCACTGCTGGGCTACACTCTGTGCACAGTCCATTTATTTTTAGCCAACTGTTAACTTGTGTTGGAGGGGACTAGTGGGCAGCATTTCTGTTGATTTGAACTGTTTCCAAGTTAAACAAAAACTGCATGGGCGTGGGCATGAGGCATATGGCAGAGTTTTGAAAAGACAGTTTCTTTGTATTTCCCAGATGAAATGGCAGATGGTTTTTCATATGTTCAGCAATTGCAGCATGTGTAAATAAAAGTGTTTAGGAAATATATAAACTTGAATCTGAAATAAGTGTTTTTTTCCAAGTGCTGTTCAGTCAACAGACTTAGAGAAATGCTATTCCATTGAACAGACTACTGTTGTAAATATACCATTGACTATTGATTAAATTCCTTGACAACACCATTTGAGATAAGTGCGTCAAATTACCTGCTGCTGTAATGGGAACAAGTGGATCAGGGTCATTACCAGTTTCTCTCCAGCACTGTGTGTCTATGTCTGTGCTTCCAGATTCTTTAGCTACTGCTATGTGGTTTTCCTATTCCCCACCCATTCCTTTTTAGTAACAAAGAATGTTTTATCAGTTTTTACTTTCACGATTAGCTAATATTGTTTATTAAGAACAAAACTTACTTTTAAGTCCCTAGTTTCTTTTACAGGCTTATTATTATGAGACCAACTAATCTGTGGTGAGGGGAGTCCAGTAACTTCACATTCCAGTTTTATCTTCTGTCCAGCCCTAGCCATAACATTTGTTAATGGCACAATGAAAGCAGGGGTTTCTGTAGGTTCAAGAGCTGTGAACACATCAAAATACATGTAAATGTGCAGTGAATAATAATAACAATAAAAAGCAACAGTTTCAAAGTTCATTGTAATTAACAAATGTCACGTTTATTCATTCTTGCCTGTAAGTTAAGAACAGTAACTAACACTTGAAGATACTGAATAAATTAGTGCAACTACAATACCGAGACAAATTTATTTTCCCCTTGTTCCACAAAATAACTAACATTAAAGATAATTTTTTTGTGACATTCAATTTGTTTGTGATTTATCTGGTTGCAACTGAAAAATCATGATGGTTTTGCCAAATTTTTGCTTTTTTGACTACTCAATTGACAAAATTTATGGCTGACACGTAATTATGTCAGCATATCTTCATATTTTTTTCTTCTCTACAGTACTGGTAGCAACAATCTTTCAAGATTCATAGAAAGTGAATATATGAAAACTGTCCATTAATACAAATGTTGATCTGGAGCATTGTGTGTGTGTGTGTGTGTGTGTGTGTGTGTGTGTGTGTGTGTGTGTGTGTTGGCTCTCTGAAATTTTTTCAGTTGCTCCCACTACATTTCTAGAATTGGTTAGGTAACCCTTTAACTGCTCTGGATGTGTTAACATGCGTGGCTTTGTACCTGTCCCTGTGTGCATTGAATGTGTTTATGCGTGCCACCAGTCCTCCTACTTGGTACTCTGAATGTGTCTACATGCACATAAACACATTCAGAGCACACAAGGACAGGTACAAAGCTGTGTGCGTCAACACGACCAGTGCAGTTAAAGAGTTAAACAAATCCTTCACATGAAATATAACAGTGATTACTATAAAACATTATACATAGAAAGAAAATTATTGCAGCAGTGGTTTGCATTACATCATGGGCACAGTAGTATTTCTACATTTAGAATTAAAACTTGAAATTAATTTCTTTCACCCCTCAATAATTTGGAGCACACAGCCTAATTGCAGCTGAGTATGCATCGTGGAAGTTTATTTCAGGTACCCTATTATTTTAAGTGTAAGTGCTTATTCCTGTGACAATACCCTTTTTAACACTCTTGGTTTCTCTAAGTTCATCATGTCTTTGGCTAAATTTTTACCTGTATCCTATTTGTGCCCCTGACTGAATAGAATTTATTCACTGAATATGAAAACATTGTAGTAGTATTCCCTCAGGCTATTTCTTCTTACAAACACACAGTATTTGTTTACTTTTTTACACATTTCACCCATGAAAGTGTCTTAAAATATAAGAAAAGATAATCTTCAATTAGCCAGTCATTCATAAATAACAATTCATTCCAGCCTGTGTTTCAAAAAAGTATGTTTCTTCCCAGAATACTTTTCACAAGTACTTATTTTCTTTCTGGTTCAGTCTATTGGCTCTCATTCTCTTCATCTTCAGATGAACTCTTTAAATACAATACTGATAGATCAACAGAAGATTTAAAAATAGAATCCGTTCATTTAACATTACAGATTTGAGCTTTACATTTCAACAACCATGAGATATTTGTCAATCTCAGAAATGGCCAAAACATCACAGTCAGTATGTCTAAACATGTCTAGGAATTCTTCATCAGAAGTGTCTGGCCTGAATAAGTTAATACGTTAGAGATGGTAAAAGAGTTAAGGTGCTACAGAGTCTTAAATAGCAGGGACAACATTTTAACGACATCCACAAGTAGCACAGAAATTTGGAGCACACTAATTTTAAGCCTTGCTTATCTATACGAGTTCAAAAAGGAATAGACCTATAACTAGTTCCAGTCTTATCTTAATACCATATGATTACAGTTAAGAAAAAATGTGCATTATTACACAGAAAATTTTCAGTGTAGTGGATGTATTGTATGACCCGCTTTAAACACACAGGAAGACAAGTTTTACAGTTACAATAAATAAATAAAATCATTTCCAAGCAAAATATAGATCTGTTACTTACGTTCCACAGTGAGACGAGCACAGCAGCTATCAGAACCAAGTGGGTTAGTGGCACGGCAACTGTATTCAGCTTGATCTTCTAGAAAAACTTCCTCAAATCGCAGTAATGCTTCTCCATTATTGAATGTTATGACATAATCTGGAGAAGCATCAACACATGTTCCATCCTTGAACCACTGTACAGTTGGCAATGGAACGCCTTCAACATGGCAGCGTAGTTCATGGGAAGATCCTTCACGAGCAGAGCTGTTTTGCAGTGGCTGTGTGAAATGTGGTGGAGACAACTGCTCCTCGGGTTCGGCTTCTGTGGGCACCACAGGGCACATATCTGAAGTTATAATTTGAAGTAAAAACAACAAACCATATGCAACAAAATGGATAAATCCTTTCTTTATAAAATTTATGTAAACAATAAATATGCTACAATTCCTCCATTCGGGGTGAAGGGACACTTCTTTTACAGGTAAAGTGAATGCAAATGCTACTGCAGGCAAACTGAAACAAGTCAATTTCACATGGCATTTATAAACATAAGAGTCCCAGTCCAGAATACAGTTTTAATCTGTCAGGAATTTTCACAGAGGAACATGACTGAAACTGGTGTGTGTATCAACAGAACATCTTCACACAGATGACAGAGTTTGTAGAAACAATATATTTTTGATGTAATGCCACAGATCTTGATAATAGCTGCCTACATAATCCAATAACAGAATGAGTCTAAAAGAAGGAAGAGAGACTGTTGTCATCATGAATACAAGTTAGAGACTGAGGCTACGCTGAATCTAGCCAATGAAATTGTGTTGCAAGATTTTGTCTGAAATTATTGCTGAATCATGGGCAGGCAGTGTAATTTTAGACACCAATAACTGGGTCAGCAGATACAGAAAACTTGTGAAACAGTTCTAACAGCAAAAATCATTTTCTTCTGCCAAAGTTCCAACACAAGGATATCAAACTGCATAATGGAAAAAAATTTTGATACATAATGATGAATCATAATGTAAAGGCAAACTCTGCCAGTTCACTCATTTTGAAAAATATCTACAACAATGAGAAAGATAAATGTGTTATTAGATTAGTTGTAATGAATGAATTATTTTAAGAAATATGCATGAATAATTGGCAGTGGAATACTTTTTTAATTATGAACTCCATTTCACAAGATCAAAGTACACTGCTGCCCCTTAAAATTGCAACAGCTTGAATGTGGCATGCAGCAAACCTTAAATTGGTCTGAAGGGTAGTGCAGGCGACCGTACGCAAATTATTAGCATTTAAGTGCAACTGTGTTCTGGACTGGGACTCTTATGTTCATAGATGCCATGTGAAATCAAATTGTTTCATTTTGCCTACAATAGTAATCTAATCTACATTCTGTATATGAGAAGGATTACACAGCAAGTTTCACATTCAGAAACAATATTTCAATGTTGTCTTACTAATATAGCGTCAGTTCTCAATTACAGCATGTGCTCTGAATTAAAGAGACCACTCACTTCCTGACATTTTGTAATATACAAGGTTTTGATGATCACCACAGTGGTCAGACTGATTTCAAGTTTATGATACATAGTGACTTTTAAATGTTACACACCTTTTACTGACAGTGTTGCACTGGTCTCTGCTGTCCCTGCTGCATTTGTTGCTTTACAAGTGAACTTAGCTGAATCTTCTGTAAATGTTTCTTCTATAGTTAGTGAACAGTTTCCATCTTTAAATGTGGTCTGATAATCTGGGTTATTTTGAATTGATATTCCATCTTTATACCAGATCACTTCTGGCATTGGTGTACCTGTTACACTAACAAAATAATTCCAGATTATGTGTGAACACTTTACATAATGAGATGTTACACACTGTCCAATCATATTAATGTGACCACCTGTCAAAAGCCTGAATAACCACTTTTGCATTGCAGACTGATTCAAAATGTGCAGGAAGAGTGTCAATGAGATTCTGGAATGTACCGAAAGGGCACTGGAGCCACATCAACTCCAGTGCACAAGGTTTCTCGATTACAGCTCCATGGTGTGAACAGCCTGATCGAGGTGGTCCCACAGAACTGGGTTTACATAAAGCAAGTTTTGTAGCAAGGGGAGTACAAAAAACTCATCTTGGCACTCTTCCAACCATGCACATACACTGCGAGCTGCATGACACTTTGTATTGTCCTGCTGACAGATGCCACCATGCCGAGAAAAAACAAACTGCACGTAGGGTTGGATGTGGTCCGCAAGAATAGTATGATTAGATCATCCAGCAAATGCCACAAAAATGTTCTCTGACCAAATGCTTCCTCCTGTTGCAGCGTGTTTGCTGTAAGAGGTTTCGCGCCGTACACGCCAACAGCCATCTGTCCAATGGAGCATAAAAGTGATTCATCAGAAACAACCAGCTGTCGCCACACAGTGGATTTCCAATTATGATGTTGGCTTGCAAATTCAGGTCTTTGCCCCCCCCCCCCCCTGACAAACAGCAGTCAGTAAGGGTGCCTGAAACAGGCATGTGCTGTGAGGTCCATACGCAGCAGCATTCACTGAACAGACACTGAGGAGACATATTTGAAAGTCCCATGGTTCATCTGGGCAATCAGTTGCATGTCTATTTGTTGATAGACATCTTCACAGCTGTTGTTCACCCCTGTCATCTATGGCCCATGGTGCGTCACAGCTTTCTCGGCACCAGTTTTGGATAGTGCCATTTTGCTATGCACATTATACTTTAAGCATGGCAGCAAGCAAACAGTTTACATACATAGCCATTTCAGAAATGCTCCCACCCTTGGCTCAAAAGCCAATAATCATTCCCTTTTGAACATCAGAAAAATCACTCCATTTCCACATTACAACAATGACTGCAATGTTTTCTGCATCCCCCCCCCCCCCCCCCCCAAAAAAACACATTTTATATATACCCTACACTGTCAGTGCTGCCATCTGCTATCTGTGAGTGGTTGTTGCAATTGATGTAGATCACAGGTGGTGGTCACATTAGTAAGACTAGACCATGGATATATTAAAATTAACTCTTACCTTTTTCCAGTATTTAATAATGCATATCCGGTATTTGTGACTATTATGCAAACATCAAAGAAACATATAGCATGAAATAAAGAGTGCACAACTAAAGAAGTTTTACATAAAAAAACATATCAAAATAATCTCAGTAACTTCAGGCTTATCTCTGATTACCTCCAGAGATTAGGAAATCAAAACACTTCATAAAAATTTAAAAGTGAAGCAGTTGTTTATGAATTATTATTGGCGTAACAGTGTTTGTGTTGTTTAGTATTTGACTTAAAATATTTCTGTCTTGTCTAGGCTGTATTCTCACATCAAAGACCCAACTTACTATTAGCAGAAATTCCCATAGTTAGCACTATCAAATATCACAAAATTCAACAAAATATGCGTTCTACTGTTGCTCTTTCAATAAATTATAATTTTATAGCAATACAGTGGCATTATATATATATTTCACACTTCTTCACAGCCTACAACTGTGGTAGTCACATATTTTCTCATTTTGAACTACTAATATGATAATAAAATACAAAAAAGACAACTGAAAAAGAGGACCTCAAAGCTTTTGCTTTTGCTGATGACCACAGCATATGGGAAGAGGTGGAATGGAAGGCTAGAGGAGACTGCATTACTTGAGTAAAAAAATTAAGAATTCAAGTTGACTGTGAATAAGGCTAAGGCAGTTTCAAATGAAGATGATTGTGACACTTGTACCTTATAACATCACACTGGAAGGAGAAAGGTTGAAAGTGTGAAAAGTTTAAATTATCTGGGGAGTATCATATCTAGTGACGGAAGTGCCAAACTAGAAGTTTTAGACAGAGTAGCAAAAGGATCCAGCTTCTTCCACCAAGTACAAAACATCTAAGAGATAAAGAGATCACGCATAAAACCTGTCTCCCATCAATCATGACGTACAGTATGGAGACCTGTGTCATAAGTAAGAGACAAAGAGTGAAATGCAAGAATGTAAAATAAAAAACCAGGAGACACAGAGACAGGAACCAATATCTAGGAAGACCCACAGGTGACCTTAACCATGGAGGAAAGAATGAGTGCTGTGAGATTGAAGTGCTTAGGTCATGTGAAGTGAGTGCACCAAACTCAACTCCACATTGGTGCTTGGAGCTGGAGGTAACAGGATACAGATCAAGCGGGTGGCCTAAGACGAGATGGGCACAACAGAAGAGATTAATGAGAGCTGAATGAATTACCTAAAATCACCCTATCAGTTACATAAAGGTAAACTTGCTCACAGTACCTCTTAAGCCACAAACTTTTAAGTTTCTGTGATTTTCACAGATAAACATCTTGGACAGATCACAAAAACCTCAACAGATGAAATCACCTTGTACTTCTCACATTTTAATAAGAGGGTCAGTCTAACATCTTAATTATCACCTTCAAAAAATGAAGTTACATGTTTAATTTTTTGTTTGTTTGTAGGTACATGTCTGCAGCCCTGGTCTACAGTGAAATCCCTGTGACACAGTACCATAGCATACCACCCGAAAAACCAAACAAAATGGCACAGCCTATTGATAAAGTGCAGTACCCCCCGGGAATTCATTTTGTTGCATTTCATGTGGAACACTGCTGCGACAACATATGCTGAGATGGTAGAAGTGAATGACAACAATGCACTATCATATGATCCAGTGGTTAGGTGGAACAGAAGCTTCCAGTGTGGTTAAATAATGACAAAGTTGCAGACCATCTCTCTTTGAAGAACTGGGGATTGCAAGATATCTGAAGGCTTTGCTGCTCTAAGACCAGAACATGACAAGTGAAAATAAGCCCTGGATCAGTTTCAAGTTCTTGCAGGACATTTTGAACACAGTAAATGTTGTCACCCGTTGAGTTCTGCAACTGCTAACAACCATTCTAAAATTCAGTTGAATCGAGGCAGTGAGGCAGTAATGGAAATGTTGCAGCTATGTCAGGCCAATTCAGGTGACTTCTTTAGCAACAAAATAACCATGGACAAGTGTTGGGCATATAGTCATGGTCCTTACAAAAAGGAGCAAAGCTAACAGTGGAATCAAGTGTATCCATCTGTGGGCAAGGTGATGCTGAGTATTTTTTGGGATTGCTACGGTTTGGTGGTAACGGATTATATTCGCGAGGAGCAAGCTGTCAAAGAAACAAACTATCAAAATCTTATGATGAGGTTATAGGAAACTATCAAGCTGTAGCATTACAGAAAGCTGTCTGATCGAGTGTCTTTGCTCCACAACCAGATCCTAGCTCATTCTGCACAGAACAGTCATACTTGCTCCTTGTATGGGTTGTCAAAGTTTGCCACACTCCCTATATTTTCCTGATATGGCAACCCGTGCCTTTATCTTTCCTTGGATGAAGAAACCATAGTGTGGCATGTATTCCCAGAATAACAGCCTGGTGGTCTTAGAGAGAGAACATTTCCTGAACAGCCAAAATCAGACTTCTACAACCAATGTCTCCTTCAAGTCATCCATCACTGGAAAAAATGTGTCATTGAAGTTTAAATACAAGAGAAGGCCTTACAAAATCCCCAGGTTTCACGGTTACAGCTTGATTTTTCAAGCTGGTAATTCAAACTTCATTACTGTTAGTATATGATCAGTGAAATGGTAGATAGCATGTTCAGTGCAGAGATGCTTCTGAGATCTAAATTGTGACTGGGTCACAATGTTAAATGTACAGACATAGTAAACCATCCATAAAAACATTACCAGTTCAAAAAACTTTAAAAGGAAGCTAATATTGACATAGGTCAATAGTTATTAACATCTGCTGAACCTTTCTTAGAGAATGGTCTAATGAAGTTCTATTTTACTCTGTCTGAAAAGATATTTTGTGCAAGTGATGCATTACATATATGACTCAGTACAGTAGCTATATTAGCGTATGACACAAAAACAATGAGTGTAACATTATAGATCTACTAAAAAAGCTGGATTTTCCTTCAGATCACATGGAGGTGGGGGCAGGGTTAAAACACACACACACACACACACACACACAGAGAGAGAGAGAGAAGGGGAGAGAAAGATAGAGAGAACTGTAAGTTATAGAACAAGATGTTCAGTGCAGTTAAGGTATATGTTCATATTACTGCATGTATTGCACTTATGCATTAATCATTTAAAATGTTCTGAATCAAATGCACACCTATTAAGACACTTTACAAAAAACATATTCTCGCTTTCATGTTGCACACAGAAGCATTATCAAGTTATCAATGTACAGGAAAACTTGATCAAAGTGGAACATCTAAGGTCTGGAAATCTGCTCAAACAGAACAAGTATATCAGTCCTGACACACTCAGTACACTTTTATATGCTAATTTTTTGTAAAAAGTGCAATGTGCCTAATGCAGAAATAGAATGTAAAATTTATGACTTAATTAATAGCTCATTGTATAATGCAGAAAAGAGCTTGTACAGTACTGTATTACAGTATACGTTAGTTATTCACGCCTCTAAAAGAACGCTGAATTTTACACAGTGACTGTACAACTCTGACAATGCCATTAAGTGGTGCAAAACCAAGAAAAGTGGTTCAGCACAGTGCGGTGCTCGGGTGTGGAGATAAAGTGGTACCGCTGTCTGCAACAGTGAACAAGTTACGTGCAGTGTAGGTGCATCAAAGGAAATGGTTCATTCGTGAGTACACTATTTGTCAGAGTTTCTCATTTTCCATTATTATTGATGCACATGGGTGCACATTTGGACATTCTTCCATACCTTCCAATACACTGCTGCAATGTGTGAAATGAAAGAGGTGGATGTTGTTCCATTAAACAACAGTTTTTACCAGTCAAGGTCAAGCATTCCAAAGAAGTGCACTGCCTGCATTATTTTCTGCCAGTTTTAGTTAACTAGTAGCACTTTAAGGGACAAGATGACTCTTAACAAAAACTAAGTGTCATTAACACTTAATGAAAAGAATAAAGTAATCAAGGTGAGTGAGAAAGATAAACTTCCTGTGTGTGAAATAGTGTTGCATTTCAAATGTGCTAAAACAAAAATTTACTATACTTTAAGAACAAGGGTAAGACACAGGATGAATGGATGAATGGGGACTGGCGGATGAAAAGAAAGGTGAAGAGATTGACAAGATAGTGTGAGGGCAAATACTTACCTTTTTCTGCACCCCTGTTCTGGAGTTAGGTTCTGAAAGTCACTACAGAGCTTGGAAATACACAGTTTAAGGCACCCACAAAATGGCCAGAGAGTTTCAAAACTGGGCACAACATTTTGTGTCATGAAGTGTGTGGGGAACTTAAAGATGTGCAGGAAAGTGTAGCGACAGCATGGAAGACAATGCTGTACCATTTACTCAAGAATTATGACCCGAAATACAAGTTTAATGCCAATGTAATGTGACTTTTTTTTCATGCACTGCCTTTTATATCTCTAACAACTCAAGCGAAAAGTGCGCCTGTGGAAAAATCTCCAAGGAAAGACTCATTGTACTGCTGTGAGGAAACGTTACGTGAAATGGAGGAGCCACTGGTGGTTTGCAAAGATGGCAAAACCACATTGTTACAAAAACATAGACATTATTAAGCTTTCATTCACATGGCAGAACAATAAAAACGTGTGGATAGTGAGTGGTCTTATGGAAGTAGGGCCAGGCACGTCAAAATGAAAAAAGAAAATCACCAGCTTCTCTTTTTCCTAGACAATGCAACCTGCCACCCAAAACTCAAGTTATCAGGTGTGAAACTGGCTTGGCCCAGTGTGCGATTTGTGTGTTTACCAGTGGGGGGGGGGGGGGGGGATTTCTTAGGGGGTTAGTATAATTATATACGTTACTAGCTTGGACCGTGGCATTACCCATGGTTAAACAGTTATTTACAAATAGATGTTAATGCCGAAACTCACTATTCACGTGTATGCACTATCAGAAAAGCCATCCCTTGTTATATCTTTAAAAGTACATTATAGGTAAAGCTTATTTACAAAATCATCTACATACAGGTATACGAGGGGAATTCAAAAAGTAAAGGCGCATTTGTGAAAAGCTATACTTATTCTGATGACAAAAAACTGAAACATGCGTTATTTTTCTACGTAACCTCCCTGGACTTCAATGCAGTGTTCCCAAGGTTTTACGAGTTTTTTTTAAATTTCATCATAAAATACGTTTATCGGTTGCATGCAATGACGTCTTCATCACTTTCAAATCTTCTTCCCTGTAGTGCTTCCGTTAAGGGTCCAAACATGTGAAAATCACTTGGAGCCAGGTCTGGACTGTATGGTGAATGTTTCAGCACCTCAAATCTCAACTCCTTTATTGCGTCGGCTGTCCATTTGGCAGAATGTGGGCTAGCGTTATCTTGCTGCAGGATGACATCTCTTCACAGTTTTCCACGACGTTTGGATTTGATTGCAGGTTTTAGTTTCGTACGCAACACATCACATTCACCATACAATACAGACCTGGCTCTAAAGCCTCACTTATGCTGGGGCGACATCTTGCAACATTGTGGCATGCTATGGAAATGTGGTGTGCGTCGTCTTGTCATTTAGTTCTAAATGTTTTGAAATGCTTAACTACTACATAACACTTTTTCAAAATTAATAAGCAAACATATTAACAGTAAACTTTCAGTGTTCGGGTCCACAAATTTAAATTATATGTAAAGTTTTACTCCAGTGCGTGGGAAATAAACATCCCAGGTTGGGATGCATAAAGTAAAACCAGAGGGGATGGTCTGATGCAGAGGGGGGGGAAATCCCCCCCCATCCCCCCCTACAAATCGCACACTGCTTGGTCCCCACCATGTTCAATGAGCCTCACACAACCCAGGAAATGCATTCAAGTCTCACTATAGGCGATTATTGATGCAGTCTTTTATACTTAGTTTCAACAGGTTGAAAGTGCATTTGCTCTTGCATGATCAGTTTCTATACTGGATGCAGTCAATAGGGTTGGTTTGGCAGTGAAGCAGTGAAGGAAATAAAGCTTGAAACCGTTAACAAGTGCTTCAACAAAGCAGATTTGGAGAAAAAAAAAAAAAAAAAAAATATTGTGGAGCACCTATTGCTGAACTAATTAAAATGCATAACATTTTATGTACTGCAGATGACTATGTTCGAAGTTACAACTTTCTGCCAACTCACTCCACTTTTACTTCAGCAATAGATTTAATAGAAATCTGCAACAGTGGAGATGACAGGAAGAAACAAAGGAAGAAGAAGAGGAGCAAAATTATGTTCCTAGAAAAATTAGTACAACTAAAGGAGCTATGGCATTCATAAACAATGTTACAAGATTTGCAGCATGCACAAATTCTATCAAGCTGTATAGAGCAAAACATTGTATAGAAAAAACAGTTTTGCACACGAAATTCAAACAGGATACCCTTCTTGATATGTGGTAAAAAAAACTGAAACACAACACAAGTAGACACAGGAATAATATGTATGTACTTACAACAATAAACAAATTTAAAGCTGGAGTAACAATACAGAAATGCCTTATTATTTAAAGTTATTGTAACAGTCTAGTGATTTATTGCATAATATACAATAAGTGAACAGCTATTCTGTAGTAGTGAAGGTATGTCAATATGTGCAGAATTACAAATTTATACTATTGTGCATGATACCTGGCAAATGTAGCCTAGTGACTTTTGTGTAATCTGGAAACTTGTACAATTGTAAAATTATTTAAGTACCATGTGATCCAATTTTGAGCAAGTTTTACAGTATTACATTAGTACAAAATACCCTGCACTGTCTCACTACACAGTGGCTACTGCAATGTACATGTATAAGTAGCAACAGTGAAATTATTCATTTAATTTAAAGACATTGTATGTGTTTTGAATATTCTCCAATAAAATTAAGGTTTCATTGACTTATGATGTAGCATGACAGCAAAGATAATGAAAAAATATTTTTCCATGTACTCATATTTTTTCTTGAATGTTATCAGATATTTATTGCATCCAGTGATTCACATTTTTAAGGAAACTGTTCAATGATACATAGGTAACTCAGTCAAGACACACTTACGAATATGGTAGGTCCCTTACCACATGCAGCAGATATCTTTTTTATGGCAGTTTTTTAACTCAGTGAATGAAAAATTATTGTAAGATCTCTGAATTTAATTTTACATAATTCGTGTGGCCAGTATAGCATGCTTGTATTGGCTCAGTAATAAAAATGCAATCCAATTTAATGTAATTGAGTAAGGTTATTACCAACAACGAAATGTAAACTTTTCACCCTCTTGTATTACAGCATCATTCAAAGGCACAGAAAACACAGGACCAACATTTTTGGGTGGTGCAGTAACAATTTTTGCCTTTTTGAGTGGTGGACTTGGTGACTTCTGTGGTCTCTCCAGTTGTTTTGTCTCTGGCATAGCAACCTGCATCTCGACATCAACCTGTATACAAACAAATGATGACTCATTACTACGACACAATAGAATCTTGGCACTTACAATGACCATGAATAAATATAGTTACTTACTCACAGGCATAGTATGTAACAGAAAATAACTACACTCGAAGTTCATCCCATCTGTCTATCTAAGACTGTAATAAACAATGTAAAATTACTGCAAAAATGTGTCGCATGTTAAATGAAACACGTTCATTTCACGATAATTTTAAAATTATTCACATAAATGACACATCAAATTCATCTTAAAACATACTGAAAAATCAACAAGTGTGTGACAGAATGTGCACACTATAAATACTGATATCTGCAGGGGAACTGAGGGAAGGAGAAAGAATATGGGATTCATTGATGAAAACAGATATGTTGTCAGCTCAGAAGTGCAGAGCATAGTCAAATAAATATGGAAGTATATTTTTTGAATACATGGGTTATATATGAAACAGAATGTTACTGGAGAACTTTAATAGAACAAGCTCACCTTTTCTCTTTGGAGGGGGGGACTGTTCTGTACTTCAGTGACTATGGTTAGTTTATTGTTTATTTTATACACATTACAGTATGATTCCATTATATGGGCCAAGATGAGACTATTATTACAAACAAGAAAATTCACTGATTTCTGACAAAAATGGAGTAATAACTACGTATGTTTCTTTCGAAGGATTCGGCATTTACATTATAATGTGAACCCGCCTGCAAATGAACTAGCCAGAAAACACCTGTCTGAACAGAGATCATTATCAGCTCATACAGAGATAAGAAACTACACATAAATTGCAGCTAGGCATCATAGAATGTCATCTCTTCCACATCAAGTTCATTAAATATGACATCGTTAAAATAAGTATTGCAAAGTTTGAAAAAATACTGTTCTCAAAATAATAATGTATGTTTCTGAGACAAAAGCAGTAATGAAACCACTGACATTTAAGAACAACATTGTAGGATTTGTTAATAAGAAAGAAGTAGAAATGGAGAACTCATGAATATGTTCATCGCAATACCTGAAACCACATGGTGGCATCAGGCATATAAAAGGAACATAATCCAACCAGTTAAAACATCATCCATATTCCTCATATATTAAAACTAGACAGAAAGCTATTTATTGGTGGGAAACAGCAGAAATGAACAAACAGAGAGCACAAAAAGAAAAAGGCAGGTTACAAATTATTTCAAGTGGCTCAGCAACCTAATGTAAGGCTTTCAACTGGACACCACCCTGGAACAGAGCAAGCCAGAAACAACAACCTACCTGTTCTTGCACAGCTCCTGATATTACTATAATTTTTTTTTATTAGACGACCTAGTTGTATGAATAACACACATAAAGCTATTACACAATTTAACTATTTTCTTATTCAAGCAGAGATTCTCGAAGTTTTATTGTTCACAGTGTAATTTCCTGATAACTGATGCATACAGCCAAACTGCCATATATAAAGGTTAAGTAAGTGTGCAATCTTTCGGAGCCAGTGGCTCATTCTTCTGGCAGAAAGGTTTGAAGGAGAAGGAAGAGGAATGAAGGACAAGGGCTGGTGAGGCTTAGAAAATAGGGAGAGTTTGGATAGGTCACCCAGAACCCCCCGTCAGGGGAGACATACTGGACAGGATGAGAAGGAGAGACTGATTGTTGGGGACTGCAGTGGAAGAGATTTGAAAATCTGAGAGCTTAAAGGTGGAAGATATGGTAATAGGCAAGACAGAGATTATTGGCACATCATGAAACAGTTAATATGAGCAGATAGCTAAGTGCATTGTATGTGGCAGAGGTGAAGGGTGTCGAAAAATAGACAGGTCAGAAAATAAAAGATACAAAAAACTAAAAGGGAGTGAAGAAAACAATAGTTACTGAGAAGCAATGCTGAGACTGAAGAAATTAATGTAAATTAAGAACAGGTGGGTGTTGAGAACCAAGAACATGTTGTACTTCCACTTCCCACCTGTGAATTCCTAAGGAATTGGTGTCTGGGGGAAGAATCCAGATGGCATGTGTGATGATACAGCCACAGAGGTCGTTACTGTGATCTAGTAGAGCACACATGATAGGTATTGTGTGATGCCAGTATACAGCTCTGCCTATATCCTTTCATCCTAACTGATAACTTGGTGGTAGTCATACCAATGTAAAAGGCCAAACAGAGTTTACATAACAGCTGGTACATGATATGTGATGTTTCCCTATGTTAGTATGTGTCTTGCCAGTTACAAGTATAGTATATAAGTATAGTATATGTGGTGGTAAGAGAATTCATATTGTAAGTTTTACACTGGGAGCAGTCATAGGTGTAGGAGCCATAGGGCAAGGAAATGGTGCAGAAGGAGCATAGGGTCTGACCAGGATATTGTGGATAGTGGGGGTGGAGGGCAGTAGACAATAAAAAGCTATTCTAGGCATGGTGCGCAAAATGTTGGCTAGAATGGATCTCACTTCAGGGCATGATTTTTGGAAGTAATAGAATTCTTGAAATATCGGATTCAAGACAAGGATAATACTGAGTGACAAGAGCTGTACTCAGTTATTTATTGTAGGAGGATTGGATGTGATGGCCAAGGAAATCTGCTTTTGAACTAGGCTGGTGGGATAATTACTTCTAGTGAATTTTGAGGTGAGAATGGTGCTGTTTGCTGTAAAGAGTCTGCATCTGAACAAACACCTTTGCTTCAAATGCCAGGGCTCTATGGGAGGGAACATTTGACATAGAACAGATGGCAACTGTCAAAATGTGAGTACTGTTGTTTGTTAGTAGTTTAGTGTGAACAAAAGCTTGTAGCTGACCCTCATTGTGGATGATGTCAAAATCAAGGAAAGTAGCATGATATCTGGAATATCCATGTGAAATTTGATTTTGATCATTTATCTAGAGATTGCAAAAAGTTTAGCATGTCAGTCTCACCATGAGTCCATGTGGTAAAAATGTCACTAATGTATCTAAACCAAGCCATGGGAAAGCTTATGGATCCCAGAAAAACCCTCTCCATGAAATATGATATGGTCGGCATAGGAAGGAGCCATCCTGTTTCCCATGACCGTGCCCCTGATCTGCTTGTATGTCTACCCCTCAAAGATAAAATAGTTGTTGGTAAGAGTAAAGTTGAACAGGAAAAACGTAATAAGTTTGAAATCAGGAGGGCACTGGTTGAGATAAAGTTCAGCAGCAGACAGACCATATACATGAGGGACATTGATATAGAGGCAGGTGGCATCAATTGTGTCAAACGAAGTGTGCGGGCATAGATTTCAGATGATCTACAAAATTGTTGGTGTCTTTGAGAGAGGAGTGACATCTTTGTACTGTACACTGAGGTGACAAAAGTCGTGGTAACCTCCATTTGCCTGGCAGTGCAGCAACTCTATGTGGCATGGACTCAACAAGTTGTTGGAAGTCCCTTGTAGCATTTTGTACATAAACTGACTTCTTGATTATGTCCCATAAATGTTTGATGGGATTCATGTTAGGCAATCTGTGTGGCCAAATCATTCACTCAAATTGTCCAGACTGTTCTTCAATCTACTGCAAACAATTGCAGCCTGGTGACTTGTTTGGGGACATGAAGTCCATGAATGGCTGCAAATGTTCTCCAAGTATCTGAACATAGCCATTTCCAGCCAACGATCAGCTCACTTGGACCAGAGGACACAACCCATTAAATGTACACACAGACCACACTATTATGGAGCCATCATCAGCTTGCACGGTGCCTTGTTGCTGCTAGTAAAGACACCTGCATTGGTTGTCTGCTGCCATAGCTCATCAATGCCAAATTTTGCCACACTGTGCTAATGGATACATTTGTTGTACATCCCATACTGATTTCTGTGGTTATCTCACACAGTGTTAGTTGTCTGTTAGCACTGACAACTCTACACTAATGCGACTGCTCTCAGTTGTTAAGTGAAAACTGTTGGCCGCAGCATTCTCCGTTGGGAGAAGTAATACCTGAAATTTGATTTTCTCAGCATACATTTGAAATTGAGGATCTCAGAATATTGCATTCCTTCATAAAATGGAATGTCCTAGCCATCTAGCTCCAACTACCATTCTGCTTTCAAACTCTGTTAATTCCCATTGTGTGGCCATAACCACATTGGTCATCATTTCACACGAATCATCTGAGTACAAATGACAGTTCCTCCATTGCACTGTCCTTTTATAATCTGTGTTTATGCATTTCAGTATCCTGTGACTTTGGGCACCTCAGTATAGACTGCAGGTTTGATCAACTGAGGCAGATATACATTAGGTGAGAGCTTTGAAGACAGCAACTATGAGGTGGCCAGGGTGATTAGGTTTATGGATCTTAGGAAAAAGGTAAAAAGTGAGGCTGTGTGGTTTGGGTGTGGTAAGAAGTTCTATGGATTGAGGTGTTAGTCCTTGTGAGGGGCCTGAGGGACTGTAGGTCAGTTTGAATCACAGAGATGGGATCTTGATGACAGGTGCTGTACGTGTAGAGCCAGACAGCTGGTGTAGACCTTCATTTACATACTACCATCAGTCAAGTACCACAGTGACAAGCCCTTGTCTGCTGCGAGAATAATGATGGAGTTATCAGTTTTTAGCCCTACATCTGCATTTAGTCATGCTGCTTAGGTGAACAACCTGTTTCCTTCACACATAATGCCAACTGGAAATATCATTCTGCAACTGAATCCCAAAACCTTTACAACAGCAAACTGACACTGAACCATGTCTTGAACAGTTATGACGGCAATCCCAACTTGATCCACCAACGCTACCACAAAAACACCCCTTACACCCTTTTACACCCAGAACTGATTCACAATCCTTTCTCAGGTCACTGTAACATGACTGCAGCTTTTCCTCTGCAGCATTCCAGGTTCTTAGTTCCCTAAAAATGCAGAAAAATTTATGTTTTAGCGAATTTTGGCAGGACCAGGGAATCCCTACAGAAGTAGAAATCATTTACGTCCTATCTTCAATTTTGCTGATTTTCCTGTTACACAACCCATACTTATACAGACTTGCTCCTTTGATCATTGTACTTTCATGTTCACTAATTTTACTAGCTTTCCTGTGATAAAGTAAACTATAACAACAAATTTGTAGTTTTATTCATACGTACTTCTATAAATAGTTGTGCAGAACAATGCATCAAGCAATTCTCATTTAGCCACAAGCATGCAAATATTTATTTGCAAATATCTTTGTGACCTTCTTTGAGTCAGTCAGTCCGGGTTAATTTATCAACTGGTTAACATCTTAAAATTGCTTCCAACTGAAATGTATTGTCAATCAGCTATATGATTCCAGCCAAATGTAGTATTATATTGTGATTCACTCTGCAGTTAATTATTAATTTGCAGATATCATATGGATTGTTTGTATGAACATTTACAACCTCATGTCATTCCTGGCTAATGTTCACATCACTGAGAGGTAAAGGTTGGATTAACACCAAGTTGAAATGTTTCAGGGTACAAATGGGATTAAATCCCACTATCTTTAGGTTTGAGGCACACACATTACCACTAGACCACCAGTCCCTACATCAATAGGTTGATATTGATGAAAGGAACTTAACACTCAATACAAGAAAATATGAAGATGGAGAAAATCTAAGACTTAACAAAACAGTAAAAAATTAAAGATGCAAATAATAATAATAAGCTTTTGCTATTTAATGTTTTTCCAATATAATAAATGTTGTTAAACAATGAAGTTCAGAGTCTCCAGGTGATTAAGTCCTACTACGCCTCACACCAATATTACGTCCCTTGGAAATAAAAAAAATGTTTGTTCTATACCTCCTCATGTTTTTATCAAGACCTGTCTTCCATTTTCAATATCTGCAAAGACTTACAATATAAAAGTGAGCAAGCAGGTAAATGTTTCACAGCAACAATTCCTGCTCTGCGTTAACATTTTCCTCCTCAATAATTTTTTCCTGGAGACTCCTCCACAGGGCATCTGATTGTAGCCAATTGAGAGACACTTATGGTTCAGGAAAAGATTCCTGATAGATTCAAATATGTACTTTTTAAGCCCATTAGAATCAATATCTGGAGAGGTGAAGGAAAGAATTAAAAAGCCTGGACATCCTTGCAGAAGAGGGGCCTTCCAGGGACTCTAACTTCCCCAACTTTGTGTGATGGAAACTGAAAATGATGAGAACGTAAGTACCTCAATGACTGAGCAACATACAGAAATGGAGTCTCCTCCCACCAAAAGTGGAACTCTCTGCTACTGTGCTACAGCACGTAATGCAGACTGGCAGGTGAAACACAACCTGCTGGGCACATGTCACACAAACAAAACTCTGGAATGAACACCACAGTATTACCATGTGTTATCAATGCTCAGTTGTGCACAACATTAACATTTTCTACACGACAATGAAAAACCCAGAATGGACCGTAACAGAAGTATGAAGGTGATAGTTGCCACTCACCATATAATGGAGATGCTGAGTCCAGGACTGCCACAACAAAAAGATTGTGAGAATGTGAGCTTTTAGCCAACAAGGCCTTCATCAGAAATAGACAACACACACTGACATACGCACGCAAATGCAACTCACACACACATGACTAGACTCTGGCTGCTGAGGCCAGAACTATATGTCATCTATTTCTGACGAAGGCCTTGTTGGCCAAAAGCTCACTTTCTGACAGTCTTTTTGTTATGCCTGTCTGTGACTCAGCATCTCTGCTACATGATGAGTAGCTATTATTCTCTTCATAATATTGTTATTTTCTATATAAGTGTAAATGGTTTGATAAACATTCCATGGACAAGAAAGTACTTATCTGGACAATCAACACCCTGTCCCCAAGATCAGATGATCTCACTCTTTTTTTTTTTTTTTATTCAACGTGTATAGGATCCTGCCAAGACTGGAGAGCACATCTTGAACCCTCACTCACAAATCATTATAGTGAGGTGCATTATTGATGACTTTCAAAGAATCCCAGTGTGTTCTGGATTCCAGACAATGATGTGTTGACAATGTCATTACCGAGAGAAGTAATCTGCCTGCTGCTAGGAAGGTAAGATGAAAACAAGTGTTCTTTTGTGTTTTTACAATATTGAAACAACTGATAGTTCAGATTCTTTGTTTAATATTAAACCAGCTACAATTCTTTATCCTCACCTTGTGCACAGTGACAGATGTCTCCTTAAGCAGCTTCGCAGCAGACTCCGCAGCTCTGCGTGCCTCCTCTGCAGCTGCTGCCGCCGCCTGTGCAGCTGCCGCTTCTGCTCGAGCAGCTGCTAAGCTTGCCTCCACAGCCTGCTGCTCCTACAACAGAATAGTAATTTTTTGTGTGTGGAAGATAATCAATAGTACTAAATGAAGCATGACATACAAGTTCAATGCAACATTTTGATTTGAATGTTGTGAATGATTTCATCTTTATCTGACAACTCTTTATTCATTCCTCCCAATACATCACTCAGCATTAATTTGCTTTAACCAGCACCTGAATGTTTCCAGGTTACATCAACACAGACATTTTATAGGCACAATAACACCGACATCTAAAAAGAAAGAGATTTTCTGCACGGCTGAAAAGATCAAAGAATAAACAGATCTGCACAGTTTTCACACAAAAGTCAACTATAAAAGTTTTACAATCAAAGTTCCCTTGAAACTTTGATTACTGATGACATTTTAAAATATTAATTTTTACACCCTCACAAGTAAAACATGTTCAGATCCCTAAGTCACTTGCTTTGTGAAGATATCAGCCACTTTATATTCACTCTGTATATTTTCAGAGCAAAATTTACGTTCCTGAAACTCCAATACAAGGAGAAAATGCATACATAAATAGGCTTTGATCACTTGCAACTTTCACAATTCCTAGCCTACCAACTGGGCTTGCAAAATAGACTCCATAAGTGGATATAGTTCCAATGGTGCAAGTTCAATTAATGGGTGAATCAACCATAGGAACTCTTTTGCTGCTTCTCTGGCAGCTACAAACTGAGTTTCACATGTTGATAATACCTTACTGGTTCAGCACCTGCTGGCTGACCTTGCTACACAAAAGCTGTATGTGAAGAGAAATTCAGTCACAGAATAATGAGTGGTTGTTTCACTGGCATGGTTAGCATTACTAACTAAATGACTTCAGTTCACATGAAGTTCTGAAACTATTTATAGCAGCTGTTACTTCGACATACTTTAACATATGTTTCAGCATTGACCACTGACTACTTGCTAATTTTACCAGGAACAGTGGTATATAATTCACAGCAAAACAGATCTTAAATACAGTTTCACACCGTTTCTTAATAGGGAGCTTTAGTTGCCATACATGTAAATTGCTGCACTGTACATACTCCTTGACTAATACTGATACAGCATTTACTCCACCAAATTAAATTGATGGAGTAATGTGGTGCTTAAGTCTTGTGACTGATTAAAACAAATCCATCTTCACCACACCTGATAAATGTATTTGTTCATAATCTTGAATTCCATTTGCAATCTGCTTAGTAAGTCATTGATGATATTCTTTTCAGTTTTCAACCAACACATAAAAAGTATAAGCCTCCAAGTTTATCATATTAGAGAGGTCATCACACACACACACACACACACACATCAGTGTTGCATTTCTTGTTTTCCTGAAATGTTCTATATCCTGGAGGATCTTTTACTAAGTATCAACTGGAACAAATGGTACATCTACTTTAATCTAATCTAAACTGACACACTTGAGCTGTACATGCAGACATGTTGGAGAATGTTTTAACAATAGTGTTTTAAAGAGTTTCACACTCTATTGGTATCATCAATAAATCCCACAAATTCCTTCCTTGAGCAGTACCATTTAAAAAGGTTGCCTTTAAGTCAAACTGTACTAGTGTAAACAGTCATAGTTGGAGTAATCAGTACTGCCGTAATCCGTTCAAATTATAAAAATGTATATATGTATGTACATTCCACATCTCCTCCTAAACCATTGGACTAATTTCAACCAGACTTGGTACACACATCATTTACTGTCTGGAAAGAATCACTGTGGGGGGTAAGAACCACCCACTATCGAAGGAATAGGAGTGGGGGCGAAAATGCAATAAATAAATGATGTGAGAATACCTATAATTTAGTCATTCAGTATTTGACAATGAGACCACTTAAAGACTTGCAATAAACTTTAGATGCAAGTTCAAACTTTTAAGAAACTTTTTTTTGCCGATGACCACCTCAAAATGACGAAAGAAGAAAAGTTTATTGCTTAATACATTTTCAATGTTCATGCAATGTCACTGCCAGATGAACCATAACATTTTAATTTATTACTTCTTTACTAATAACTGTTTTCACAATGTATAGTATGCACAGAATACTGTGACCGGTAGATGCACAGATGGCAGGGGACGTGTGGGGAAAGTGGTAGTGGAGGGGGTTATGGGAAGACACTTTAGGGGAAATCCAGAGTGCTGGAGGGGAAGTGCCATTCTAAAATGAAACCTACACTCACATTTTCTGTAAATATTAAGTGGGGGCCTCCACGCCCACACTTCTTGGTGCCCATTCAAACAGATCTACTGTCACCTCTGCTTTGGTTAGCATCTAAAAAGAATTTTGCCAAAAATGCTGCAATTTATTTTCACCTGGCCTGTTAGACCTTTGTAACCTTAAGTAAAGCGTGATGAATGGCAAATTTTGAGTAAAACCTACACATTTCTCTCACTGCCATGTTAAAATTTGCTTCTTGTGTCAAAACACAACAGAGTTTATACAGTTTCACCTCACTAACATGTATGCAGATGCAGTGGCAAAAGAATTCTGAAAAAGTGAGGAAAAATATGGTCAGTAGCTTACTAAAAAGCATGTTCTCAATACAAAATAAATGTGTAATGTCTTCACTTATGCTGTTCGAAAACCCATAGCATTTCTTGTTTCACCAGCTATCGATGGCCCTGAAAAATTGCATTCTTTCATCAAAAAAGATTGTAATTAGTGGAATAACATGGTAGATACTGAGTTTTTCATAATAACCATAAGGCAAAATACTCTCCTCTTTGCATGCTATCATTTACCACAATCTCATTTCAGTATCTCAAACTGTCTATGAAATATGAGGAATGTTATGGATATTTCACTCTGGCTGGTGTGGTGTGAACACAAATGAGTGTGCTATGTCGGATCAATTTTCTCAAGATTGGTGTCAGATAGAGACCTCCACCCAAGTCTAAAGAAAAATTCCATTAGTTAGATAAATTCCGTACACTGCAACATATTATGTAATATGCACCAAGTACACAATCACCGTGACCTCTATTTTTCATTGCGAACTTTTAGAAATTTTGCACAGTGTCTTATTTCCACATAAATATCACAATAACTATGACCACTAATGAAATGATGAGCACCTCATCATGAGCCTGACACATAAAGTTATAAGCAAAACAAAAATGATTTTTTTGTACCGAATAGTTTCTGAAAATCACTTGAGGAAGGCTGCAGGGCCTGTGCTTTCACGCTGTAATCACCCAACGGCCAAAATGTTTCAGACACTGTTCGTCTCCTCTTTCGAAGGAACAAATGAACTCACAGGACACATTGTACGAAAACTGGTCACTGCGCATCAGCTACCGTATGGTGCGCAGACTATACTTTGCAGATAGTATTCACACATATCACTTAGTGTACCAGAAAAATTAATACATTGTAGAACACACAGTTCAGGGTATATGACTTCATAAAAACTGAGGTGAATGAAAAACTGCCGCATCATGCAAGACGTTTTAATTTATTACTTCTTTTCTGAGGAGATATGACATCACAGACACTAAGAGGAATGTGAAACTGCCACATCATGCAAGACATTGCAATTTATTACTTCTTTCTGCTACCTTCATTTGCAAACAGTATCCACATATGTTGCTGAATGTATGTAGAAAAATCTATCATTGTATGACACATAGATCAGGAGATATGACATAATAAACACAGAGATGCATGATAAAGTACCGTATCATGCAAGATGCTTTAATTCATTACTTCTTTACTACTAACTCTCTCCACAACATGTTTCACAGACAGTAGGCACATACACCATTGGATGTACCTGCAAAATTATATCACTGTAGGACACACAGTTCAGGAGATACGATGTAATATTCATTAAGCTGTATGAAAACAAAACTGCAGGGCGAAGTTTGCTAGACATACAGGAGAAATGTGTGTACAAATACTTATGAAATATGTTAAATACACATGAAATATGCTACTGGCCATTAAAATTGCTACACCACGAAGACGATGTGCTGCAGGCGCGAAATTTAACCGACACGAAGAAGATGCTGTGATATGCAAATGATTAGCTTTTCAGAGCATTCACACAAGGTTGGCACCGGTGGTGACACCTACAATGTGCTGACACAAGGAAAGTTTCCAAATGATTTCTCATACACAAACAGCAGTTTACCGGTGTTGCCCGGTGAAACATTGTTGTGATGCCTTGTGTAAGAAGGAGAAATGTGTACCATCATGTTTCCGGCTTCTATAAAGGTCGGATTGTAGCCTATCGCGATTGTGGTTTATCGTATCGCGACATTGCTGCTTGCGTTGGTCAAGATCCAATAACTGTTAGCAGAATATGGAATCAGTGTGTTCAGGATGGTAATATGGAATGCCATGGTGGATCCCAATGGCCTCGTATCACTAGCAATTGAGATGACAGGCATCTTATCCGCATGGTTGTAATGGATTGTGCAGCCACGTCTCGATCCCTGAGTCAACAGATGGGGACGTTTGCAAGACAACAACCATCTGCACGCACAGTTTGACGATGTTTCCATCAGCATGAATTATCAGCTCGGAGACCATGGCTGCTGTTACCCTTGATGCCGCATCACAGACAGGAGTGCCTGTGATGGTGTACTCAATGACGAACCTGGGTCCACAAATGGCAGAACATCATTTTTTCGGATGAATCCAGGTTCTGTTTACAGCATCACGATGGTCGCATCCGTGTTTGGATACATCGTGGAACGCACATTGGAAGCGTGTATTCATCATCACCATACTGGCGTATCATCTGGCGTGATGGTGAGGCGTGCCATTGGTGACACGTCTTGGTCACCTGTTGTTCGCATTGATGGCATTTTGAACAGTGGACATTGCATTTCAAATCTGTGGCTCTACCCTTCATCGGATCCCTGCGAAACCCTACATTTCAGCAGAATAATGCATGACCACATGTTGCAGATCCTGTACAGGCCTCTCTGGATACAGAAAATGTTTACCTGGCCAGCACATTCTCCAGATCTCTCACCAACTGAAAACGTCTGGTTAATGGTGGCCGAGCAACAGGCTCATCACAACACGCCAGTCACTACTCTTGATGAACTGTGGTATCGTGTTGAAGCTGCATGAGCAGCTGTAGCTGTACACGCCATCCAAGCTCTGTTTGACTCAATGCCCAGGCATACCAAGGCCATTATTACGGCCAGAGGTGGTTGTTCTGGGTACTGATTTCTCAGGGTCTAGGCACCCAAATTACATGAAAATGTAATCACATGCCAGTTTTAGTATAACATATTTGTCCAATGAATACCCGTTTATCATCTGCATTTCTTCTTGGTATAGCAATTTTAATGGCCAGTAGTGTATGTTTGATTTGCCTGTGAGAACATCCATGGGTAAAAAGCTCATCCTAAACCTGTGGAATGATTTCAATCCAATTTGGTACAAATATTAGTTACATTCTGGAAAGAAATACAAATATTAGTACAAATATTAGTTACATTCTGGAAAGAAATACCGTAGGAGAAACAAAACCATCACCCTTCTATTAGTATCAGTGTGGTAACGTGGGGAGAGAAGGAAGGATGGGGGGATGGATGGACACCAAGGGGGAAGGAGGAGACAGGCACACAGGTAGGAGGAGAGACAGGGAAGAGGGAAATGGACAGAGAGAAAGGAGAGCAGGATATGGGCAGAGAAAGGCAAGAGAAGGGGAGGGGAGGAAACGGACGCAGAAAGGAAAGGGGAAGAGATGAACAGGGAGAGGGGGAGGAGGAGATGGATTTAGAGGGGGGAGGAGATGGAAAGAGGGGGACACAGCAGATGGACAAGGGGGAGGGGTTTAGCAGACTGACAGGGAGAGGGAGGAGGAAGAAACAGACATAAATAGGGGCCAGAGAAGATAGACGGGGAGTGCAATGCCAGGTGCTCAGCTAGTTATAACATAGTAAGTGATTGAATTGTTTCATAATACATAATACCCACTGAAGCCCTGAATGACTAGCTGGCTTTATAACAGTTCAAAATTGATTCCTGTTTCAAAGATGAGCCTTTGAATTTCCAGACCATCTTCCTTTGGGTGTATATTCCACTGAAGACATGTTGACCCACATTGTCTAACACATTTCTACATACATTAAAAACAAAGATTCCAAGACTTACCAAGCGGGAAAGCGCCGGCAGACAGGCACATGAACAAAACACACAAACACACACACAGAATTACGAGCTTTCGCAACTGGCAGTTGCTTCGTCAGGAAAGAGGGAAGGAGAGGGAAAAATGAAAGGATGTGGGTTTTAAGGGAGAGGGTAAGGAGTCATTCCAATCCCGGGAGCGGAAAGACTTCCCTTAGGGGAAAAAAAGGACAGGTGTACACTTGCACACACACACACATATCCATCCGCACATACACAGACACAGGTCTCTCCCTTAAAACCCACATCCTTTCATTTTTCCCTCTCCTTCCCTCTTTCCTGACGAAGCAACTGCCAGTTGCGAAAGCTCGTAATTCTGTGTGTGTGTTTGTGTGTTTTGTTCATGTGCCTGTCTGCCGGCGCTTTCCCGCTTGGTAAGTCTTGGAATCTTTGTTTTTAATATATTTTTCCCATGTGGAAGTTTCTTTCTGTTTTATTTACATTTCTACATACGGTATCAGTGACATAAGTGTCTTGACTTGGTACTAACATACATACCTTGTCTGGAAATACGTCAGGGTTTTTCCTGTAACTATAAACAGTTTCAGTATTGTAAACAAGAACTGCCCATTACCCTTTTCCTTATAAGTTCTATGTCACTCTTTTGGAACACGTACATAACATTAAATTACAAATATTAATAGTATTTAGACAAGCGTTTCACCTGTACAACACATATGGAATCTTCTCACCAAATCTATTTGCCCATAGTTCAATTGAGAATGTACATAGCACTAATGATTGCTCCTGGCCATAAACACATTGGCAAATTCATTAACAAGAGCACTCACTTTGCAAGTTTTACAAGTATTCTCTTTGAATGTTCGGCATAGCCACAGTGTTGAGCAATAAAGGAATCTACAAAAATCAGTTATTTGCCACTGGATTTCAAAAGTCATTGAGGCTTTTAATTTCCAAATTCATTGTGACCATCATATTGAACCTCTGACTGGGTACCACGAAAAATTTTGTATAGTCGCTTGCAAAACACATGATTTACCTCAAACATCCTAAAGACTCATTTTTAAGGATACACATAAATCTGGCTGTATTATTTCCACAAGTCCATTGTTACACCATTAATGTCCATGGAAACGATCACAGTATTGCTTCTCAAACAACAGAGAGTCTGTGTAGGAACATCAACAGTATTATGAAAATGACAGATTGCTGCTTACCATAAAGATGATACATTGAGTTGAGCCAGGCACAACAAAAAGACTGTTACACATTTAGCTTTCAACCAGAGCCTTCTTCAGAACAGAAAAGAAAACATACATACATTCACACAAGCGAGCACACCTCATGCAGGCACAACCACTAACTCTGGCTGTTCTGGCCAGAATGCAGTGGTGCCATGATGTGTGGAAGCAACAATCTGGAGTGAAGTGGGGAGGGGGAGGAATAGCACAGTAGAAGTGGGGGCAGAGAAGACAGTGTTGCATGGTGGCGCACATACAGGTTAGATGATAGCTGGACGAAGCTGGCAGGTGCAGCATCAGGAGGCTGCGGGGAAGGTGGGGGAGTGGAAAAGGAGAGGGACAGAGAAGGGGGAAAAGACCAGTGGGTGCACTGGCAGAGGACAGCGCATAATGAGGGTGAGCAGACAGGATTTGGGACGGGGTGCAGAGTGCACCCAAGGGGTTTTCCCCTTCTCTGTCCCTCTCCTTTTCCATTCTCCCTCCTCCTCCCACACCCTCCCAACACTGTGCCTGGCAGCCTTGTCCAGCTATCATCTAGCTCCTGCACTCTCCACCACACAGGGCTGACTCCTGATGCCTGTTCCCTGCCCCACTCCAGATTGCTGCTCGCATATGACATGACACTGTAGCATTCTGGCCAGAGTGACCAGAGTTAGCAGCCATGTGTACATGAGGTGTGTTTTCCTGTGAGAATGTATGTATGTTTCCTTTTCTTTACTGAAGAAGGCTCTGTCCAAAAGCTAAATGCATGACAACCTTTTCAATGTGACAGTCTGAAATTACGACGTACTTTCCATCTAACATAAATGTTCCTCATCATTTATCAAAGCTTTGAAGCAAATTCTACCATTTCCTGCAACATTCATCATCAACATAAACCTCAATAAGTGCTTATAAAATGAGAAAACTGAAAACCATTCACCATGATGTGTTAAGATGATCTCCTGAACAGCATTCAGAAATTTACTGATAATGATAAATTCTTAACTGTTGGAAACACTGCCAGATGTATGTTCATCACTTTTGAGCAGTTTCCTTTCTTCCCCAAAATTTAAGTACTTGAAAGACTCAGGTGATAGCTTGTCTGATTTGACAATTTGGTAAACCTTTTGATTTGTTTCCCTTTACTATATTCACTTTCAACTGTTATTACCACTTATGCACACAGCACTGTCATGTGTTAAAACTACAAATTTATCAGGTGTTTGCGGTCTTCTGGCAGTAACTACATATTTTGCTGAATACTTTCGTTAAATAGCCATCACTCTGTGGTGCAAAATATGATAAGTCATTTCTCTTCTGGCTGTGATTTTCCATATTATTTCCCACATGGTAAAACTAAAAAGTTCTGTTTGGATAGAGTTTACTTTGTGTATTGTTCAAAACTTCCTTCTCGTTTTACTCATACATGCTGAGCTGTTCTCCATGCAGCTAACACAGTCATCACTTAAGGCTGTAATGTTTCAATAATAATCTGACTTACTGACTAATAAATGTTATCTCATTCGTTCTGTATCAGGTTATTTGCTGCAGTTTATCCTGCAATTGCACCAGTTTTAAGATGCTAATTATGGAAACTTCATTTACTTCTTTGACACTTCACCGTAAATTTCATTTATGTCTTTACTGTGCTAGTCACTTACAATGTAGGTTGAGTGTACTATCAGTATTTTTTATTTTTATTTATTTATTTTTGCTCTAATGTATTGCTCACAAATGGTGCCTCTGCCTAAACAAAATTTTTTACCATTTTCTCATTGTGCTCATTCCCAAGAGATGTATAGATGAGGAAGTTGCCTGACTATTCTTAGAATATAGTTTCTCAGAATTTTAACAGCAAATCTTCCCATGATGCACAAAGTCTCTCTTGTATTGGAACTTGATGAATCACTCTGTGATGCTCTTGTGTTTACCAAACTAATCCATGACAAAATGGACAGCTCTTGTTTAGACATTCTCTATCTCATTTTTTTCACTTCCCTCTTAAGAGTCCTAATCTGATGATCAGTACTCAAGATTCAGTTGAACAAGAGACTATTAACTACCTCTTCCATATGTGAATTATAGTTCCTTGGGATAGAGTATGGAAAGTTCTGGAACATAAATAATCTAGGAGTAAACAAACACACTCCTGTGAAGCTACATTTGTGTTGTATTGTATTGTGTTTTATTCATCTCGTGACGTCCATTTGCAATCCATTTGGTTTGCGTATAGGAGACATGACAAAAATTTATAAAACAATGACAATGATTTTTATGTTAATAGATAATAGCACTATAATAAATAACAACATTATAAGGATATTTCTTGGAATGTGTAACACATTGTACCCAGCTCAAATTTCCAGTTCGTCCTGCATGAATTTACCCATTGAGTAAAAAAAAAAAAAAAAAAATCCATAATAATACAACAGATTGATATCAATTATTTGCACACATAGTTATATGAATCTGATCAATGTCCCTTCTCGAAAACAGCAATAACCTGCACCTTTTCCACCTGCTTGGAATGATTCAACTCTCCAGATAAAGAAAGATGTACAAGTTTATTGATATGATGAAAGACTTTGTCAGATAATTAATCCAACAGTCTGCTTTTAAATGTGCCTCTCTGCTGATCAATGACTCTTTTATGTAGGGCATAGTCCATATCAATTCAGGCAGGATAGGAAAAAATCTTACCTTCATAGTCTGAGATGTTATTGAATTTAGCATATATTAAGATGAAGGACCAAGTATGGAACACATATTTTTTTGATTACTCCAAAAAAAATTCTGCTCTGAGATACAGCCCTCCAAAGATGAAACTGTGCATACCATTTTCAAGATGGGAATTTTGGAAAACAGTTCTAGGTATTGTGTTGGTTTTTTTTATTTGAAAGATAATTGCTTTATGATTACAAAGAAATCCTCCATTTGGACTTATCTGTCAAAGTTCTTTTACTATAGTGTTCTGAACTTTTTTTATAATGTATGGAAAAAAATTTTTTTCTTCGAAAATGCCAATCCACAAAATCTTTTTTTTTCTGTTGATTAGTACCAAATAGTTCTACATTCGATGAAAGGAGAGCTTCCATTTTTAGGTTGAGCAGGTTTTATAAACAATTGAAATTTTTATCATATATAAAACCTGTTTTATTACCACACTATCACATAATAGTCTCATAAAAATCAAAACCTAGCATTATTTAACATAATTTTAGTTTTGAAAGATGAGTAAGAGACTCAGTTTTCAAGCATTTTAAATGGTTCCAAAATGTATGTGAAAGGTCCAAAGACTTAAAGGTTACAATTTATACAACTTCTGTGTGCTCTGTTTTGTACTGAAATTAGCCAGTCAATGAACTAAAAATGTGTTCCACTGCTTCAATATCTTCTTTTGTTGTAGAGTGATGCTTTTCTGTTGAACCAACAGGAACTGGAGCACTTACAATCTTCAAAACATTGTGAACAGGAAATGAGCACTATGGAATTGTTGCTGTCCTTCATCACTACAATTTCGTTTAACTCATAACTGGTGTCTATCATCTCTGCAACCCACCAGTCACAGTCATACACATGTGCCACAAACATCCCCCTTCTCAAGTTGTGAATCTGGCTATTATCCTGCTGTTTCTGAGTTGTTGGCCGAACGAACAAAATTTCTTCTTTCTTTCTCTTTTAGGTGTGCACAATATGAGTTCGCCCATCACTTTGAGTCCAAAAATGTGTCTTCTGAATTCCTTTCACAGGAGTAGTTTCTGCCCACAGAATTTTTCGATTTCCTCTTTGAAGAAAAGAATGAGGGCTGTGAATGTGTAAGAATATTTCACGACTCTCGTAAAATCCTCAGCATTCTGAAACGTAGCTGTATTTGGTCTCGAAAGATTATGTGTTGATGCATGGTGCTTCATCAAGCCTTCTACACCATCACATGACCCCCTTCCTGTGACCAGTAGCACTGTATACCCAGTCAGTTGGCACAAGCGACTTATTCAATTCAGACAGCTGGTAACAATTTTTAAAATGACTAGGAGCACCATTAGAAATAATTATGACCTTCTCTGCCCCTGTTTGGAGCTGAAGAATTTTGTGCAATGCTAGCAAAGCATGTGCTGAGTCATGTGCTGTGTCCTGTGTCACTACTTGTAAATGCAACACTTGAGGTCTTTTCAAACTATGTCACTCCTGTAAAAATTGAAACCTGGTCATTACTCCAATGATACCCTTGTACTTCTTGTGGAAAAATTGCAGACCAGTTCTCAGCAAAATCACAGTGAAGCACTAAACATAGTTCTTCGGCCTGTACACACCCTTTCACTTCTGCAAAGAGTTGTTGTTGCAATTTCTTCAGATACTGGTGCGTTACTGCTATCACTAACCATTTACCAAGTTCATCAGTGAAACTGTCAAAGACAACAGTTTTCTTAATTAGTTTATTTTCCTCTCATGTCGCACATATAATTTCTGCAGAGTTATCTGCTACGTCTTACAGGCCAAGTGTCTGTTAAGACAGTCCTCCTTTTCCAGGGCCGTCACCACATTCTTAAAACAAACAAGTCTCTCACTTTATGTCGCAGACTACTAATGTCTTCCACATGCCCAACCAAGAGTCATATGTCACGTGCTCCAAAGTTCTTCAAAGTTACCACACGAAGTTCAAAATTCGCACAGTACACACATAAACAGACATCTCTAGGTGGGTGTGAAACTACCCACTTAGGTCATAGTGCATAAAATTTTGATCTTCCAATATGTGAAGTTGTATAGTTGCTCTTATAAATTGCAAAGGTTTCTTTAATATTGTGAGTCATGTACCTCTTCATTTTCACAGCTTTTTGACCTTCAACTGTTACAGTTAAAAGTCTTTTGTTGTCACACTAATGAGAACAGTCCCATTAATCTTCCAGATAAAATGACTGCACTATTTGAACTTGAGTTGCTTCTACAGGATGACCATAATAGGGATCTGGTCTTCCAAAGACTCCTTTTATTTTGATTTGTCTACCATGTACTTTCATATTGACAGAACATGGTTCAAAATTATTTTCTTTGAAAATGGCTCTCGAATAATAGTTAAAACTTGCACCTTTTCACTGTAGGATGCACATATTCAACAGCTGAATTGATATTTGTGAAAAATTCCTTGCAAGAGTGCTTTGGTTCATTTTCTTCTGAAGATGGCAATTCTACTTTGAAGAGTGTGGTCAGTTTTGCTGTAGTGTATAGCTTTAATAATTTCTCTGCACTTTCTTGATGCATAGAGCTTATGACTTGACTTCAATGATCACGGTTTCTTAACAGGACTAACACATATCTCTGTAGTTGACTGATTTGAGGTATTTAATTCTTCCTCTATTGATGCAAAATCTGCATCATCTGCACCATAGAAGGCTTCACCTTGTTCAGATACTTTCATTGTTGTTATTCTGTCAAAACATTTAGAACACAAAATGTCGTCACTGGAAACGTCTTCACTTTGAAACAGAGTCTTGAAATGAGAACACTTATTCATAACCTGAACAAAGTATGTTTTTTGTTTGTCTTATATATCACTCTTTTATGGATATACAAATAGTCAGCACACTTCACTCTCCTGTGGCCCCAGTCAGAAGACATTTCAAACAGTCCTTTTCACAAAACACACTGCAACAGGCAAATTCCTCGCGAAAACACATAACTCACTGGATGGTCTCAGAAGTCTTAGAAGCCTCTTCAGTAAATATATTAGCACTGAACAACTACTATACAGAAACCTGCAATGAACAACCATGACAAAGAAACTGACAAAAAACTACAACAAAATGTAAGAAATATCTGCAACAATGAAAGTGAAAATAAATAACTACAACAAAGAAAGTGATAAGAAATAACTGCAACAAAGACAATAGAAATAAACATTGTAAAAAACAAATTAGTAAGAAACAACTTCAGTGAAGACATACATTACCCTTGAAAGTTAAAAAAAAAATGATTTTTCTAAATAAAACTTGTCCAACTTAAAAGTCGAAGCTCTCCTTTACAGAGAATATAGTACTACAAGGTACTAATAAACAGAAAAAAGATCTAACATTTCTGGAATGGCATTTCTGAAAAAAAAATCTGTAAATAATAAAAAAAATTCAAAAGGCAACAGTAAAAGAACTTTGGCATATATGTCCAAATGGAGGATACCATTGTAATCAGTTTTGCTGTAGTGTATTCATCTATTGCTTTAATAATTTCTCTGCACATATATGTCCAAATGGAGGATACCATTGTAATCATTAAGCAATTATCTTTCAGATAAAAAGACTCTAACAAAATATCTAGAACTGTTACAGAGATACAGCATTTTTTTTAAATTTCCGAAGTTCACATCTTCAAAGTGGTGTTTGCAGCGTAATCTTTGGAGGCCTGTATCTTGGGGATGGAATTTTTTTTGGAGAAAACAAAAAAATACATGTTTCTTACTTACTCCTGAATTTTAACATACGCTATATTCAATAGCATCTGAGACTATGAAGGTAACCCCCTGCCTGAAGTGATATGGATTATGCTATAGTGAGTAGCCATTTATTCTAATTTATATTGTTATTCCATCTCAGAGTGTCCATTGTTGGGTAAAACTATGTATACAGCCATTAGACTGGATAAAGATTGAATGATAAAAGTGTAATATCAACTCTTAACCTACTCAGAAAGAGGTACAAAACTGCTTCCTAATGTGTGGAGGACTGAAGACATCGATCAGTTTACTCAAACCACAATAAGTGTTTCAAAATTTTTATCATATAATAATAGTGCTTCAAAACCTCATCTATGCAAAATTCTATGTGGCAAATCAGTTCACTAACCAATGCTGGTGCATTCATTATTCCAACCACACCAATAAATGCATTTTTGTTTTAGAGAGCAAGCTGGTCATGAGATGAGACAGTTAATGATTTGCCCCCACCCCCACTCTCTTCCCCCCCCCCCCCCCACCCCTCCCAAGAAAGGTACAGAAAACAGAGAGTGAGACATTCCCTTTAACCTTTAACTACATTGTCCAGACCACCAAAGTTGTGATTCGCCGTTCAAAGGGAAAGCAGCAGTCATAGCAAAATATCTTAATCTTTAATTTGTTTACAAGACACATTTTTATTTGCTCACGTATCAGTGACATGAAATAACTAGAAACAGGCTGCCATTGATCAAACAAATATTACTAGTTTTCTTTTACATTTTGCAAGTGTCAACTGTGTGTCAGAGTGACATAGTAGCTGTACAATTTCCTCGAAAAAAACTATGAATTCCGACAAAGGATCTGAGAAACTGCACTCGTAGAGCACTACAATTTTTGTGAAGAAGTTGAACATATTTTTGATGTAGCACATATGGCTATGATTAATATTGACAAAGAAGAGCAGTTTTTAATCAGTCAACAGTTCAAGAATAGGCCAGGGTTCATGCACGAAATCGTTCATCAGCTGCCTGAGACAGGGAGAAATGCTTCTGAGTGAGAAGTGGTAATCATGAAGAAGCAAAACCAAAGCAATTTTGTATTTATAATATAAAATAAATATAATAATGTAATGGGAAAGAAGAAAAAAAGAAAGACAAAAAAGCAGTACCCATTTAATGCTGATAATTTACACATATTTTTGGTCATTTAGCCTTCTGTTGTTCAGAGTACTTTTGTATTTTACTTATTTCATTCCAACTGCTTTTGATAATGACATCAAGCTCAAGGCAGTTTGATTCAGAATTTTGAGGCAGTTCCATGACCATCAACAGAAAACACAGTGTCAGAAGTGAAGTTTCATTGCTACAAGTAAAACAGAAAAAAAGAACACAAACAGTAATGACTCCTAAGCCTACTGCTACACTTGTAAATGAAACATCAGTGATAGGGAAGTAGTACTCATTTCAGCAGCTAGTACTAAAAGGCTAGCCTCAAACTGTAGGGGTGGGGGGCACCTCTTTTCCTTTTTCCTATTGGGTCCAAATTCCATGTAACTCATTTTTTCCTACAATAGAAGCAAACTGCAATGTATCATACAAAATCATACTTTAAAAAATAAGGTTCTTCCTAGCATAGACCACTGAAATAAGATACCCTCACAGAAGATGCTGTGGCCTAGGCTGGCTCCTACAGCTTACCTGCCAATCACACAACAGTCTACCACAGGTTGCCTCCCTCCCAAGGCCTGCAACTCAACCGCAACCCATCACGCCTGCAGCAGCCGTTACAGTACCTGGTGGCGCTACATTTCTAGTTACAATGCTGCTATCAATGGCACTAGCTCACCTCTGCAAGTCACATAACTACCATAGCAGAATACTGTAAATAATCTTTCACAAAACCCAAAAATTTCTAGACACATGGAAGGCTGTTAGTGGCACCAAAGTTAGTGTCCAGTCACTCATGAATAAGAAAGGATATGAAATTGAGTGTACCAAAGCTAAAGCTGAAATGCTAAACTTGTTTTTCAAATGTTATGAAGGAAAATCCTCAGAACACTGAAAAGATAAGTGAAATAAGTGTAACTGTCAGTGGTGTTGAGAAACGACTAAAACTGTTAAAACTGAACAAAGCTCCAATGCCCTGATGTAATCCCTGTCAATGTTTTATACTAAATTTATGGCTGAGGTAACCCCTCTTCTAATTATAATCAATCATAGATCACTCAAATAAAAAATCATGCTTAGAAGTTGGAAGAAAGCATAGGTCAATGCTGTTTACAAGAAGAGTAGAAGAAGTGATACACAAAACTGCCATTGGATATCCTTAATATAAATTTGTTGTAGAATATATTATGAGCTCAAACATAATAATACCTCTCAGACAGATGACCTCCTCCATGCCAGTGAGCATGGATTTCATGCGAAGACCAACTCACATTTCTCTTGCATGACATACTGGAAGCTTTGGATCAAAGAAGGCAGGCAGATGCAGTATTTGTTCATTTCCAAAAATCATTTGACTCAGAACTACATCTGTGCTTATTGTCAAAAGTATGAACATATGAGGTATCAAGTCAAATTTGTGACTGGATTGAGGACTTTTGGGTTGAGAGAACATAGAACGTTATCAAGGATGACGAGTCATTCTCAGATGTTGAAGTAATTTCAGGTGTGTCCCAGGGAGGTGTGTTGGGACCCTAGCTCTTCATGTTGTATATTAATGACCTTGTGGAAAATATTAACAGTAACTTTGGACTTTTTGCTGATGATGCAGTTATCTATAATGAAGTACTGTCTGAAACAAGATGCATAAGTATTCAGCTTGATTTTGGTAGTATTTCAAAGTGGTGCAACGATTGACAACTTGCTTTAAATGTTCCGAACTGTAAAATTATGCACTTCTCAAAATGAACAAATACATAGCATCCTATGACTGCAATATCAATGAGTAGCAGTTGGAAAAAATAATAGAGGATGGAATGATCATTTGAACAAGGGGTATTAAGTTTAGGTTTTATTGTATGTATAACAAAATGGTATTATTATTTTTATGCTGTCTGTTAACATCAAAATTTTACCACAATTTGATGTGTCTCCTGTACCTGAATCAAACGATTTAGACAATGTACATCATGAGACAAATAAACCACAATTCACAATTGGCCAACTCATACAAATACTTAGGTGTAACATTTTGTAGGGATGTGAAATAGAATGCTCACACAGGGTCAGCTATGGGTAAAGTAGGTGACAGATTTTAGTTTACTGGCACAATACTGGGGAAATGCAATCACTCTACAAAAGGGATTGCTTAGAAATCACTCATGTGGCCCATTCTAGACTGTTGCTCATGTGTATTGGACCCATTCCAAAAAGGATCAACAGAGGTATTTTACATGTTCAGAGAATGGCAGCATGAACTGTCACAAGTTTGTTTGACCTATGCAAGCACAGAGGTGCTGAAGAATGTGAATGTACAAACTCTTTAAGTTACTAAACTATCCTGAGAAATCCACTTACAAAGTTTCAAGAACTGGCTATAATGGTGACTTTATGAATATACTACAACCTGGCCTAATGAATTTCCATTAAATTTTGGGCATGCAGCCTCGCAAATAAAATTTCTTCCACTGATATTTTGGCCGCATATTGTCTGGCCATCCTCAGAGTAAGTCGCAAGACATGAAAAGGTGCCAAGCGCAGCATTATATGCTCCAGTGCAGTGGTACGCACCTGCAAGTCACAGACGCTAGTCGGCAGCAAAGAGATATGCTTACATACGTGTCACCAGTGGTGAAGGAGTACAGACATTCGATTCACTTATCAATGTGTGTTCAGTGGCAATGACACCATGACAACTTCTCTGGAGTTTAATTATCCCAAGGGCTGGCTTCCATGCTTTGTCCAAATTAAATCATTATCTCTGTTTATTAAATTACTAGCTAATATAATTTCTATGGCTTCCTTGAAGACAGAATCCTGAAAGCAAGAGGTGGATGTTAGTATCTTCACATCACTGTAGTTCATGGAATACCCTGTATCAATACAATGTTCAGCCACAGTTGACTTGTCTGGCAGTGATAAACATGTGTATCTTTGATGTTCCACACATCTCTCATGAACGGTGCGTGTTGTTTGACCTATGTACGATTTCTCACACTTTCCACAAGTAAGCTGATATACACCTAGCTTAAGAGGCAATAAATTGTCCTTTACACAGCTGAGTAAAGTTGCAATCTTCGTGGGAGGCCGGAGGATCAGTGAAACACAATATTTCTTGAGAGTATGGCCTACCTTCGAGGAAAGAGCACTCACATAGGGCAAAAACACACTTGATCTGAAGGAATTACTATTTTCTTTCTCATGCCATACCTACATTCTAGGCTTTACACTGAATACTCTATGAATGTGTTGTGGAGAAAAGCCATTCACTTTAAAAATGCTCTTGAGGTATATGAGCTCTTCTTGCGAATTATCTTTATCAGATATGAAGTGCGCCCTATGCACTAAGATCTTAAGGATAGTAGCCTGTGAAGGATGATGATGGCTACTGAAATGTAAATATAGATTTTTATACATGCCGTATATTGTAAACCTTAACATACAAATCTATATCTACATGCCTGTAGCTGCCATCACCTTCACAGACCATAGGTGTCCTTAAGATCTTAGTGCACAGGATGCACTGAATATCCAATAAAGATAATTTGCAAGAAGAGCTCACATACTTCAAGAGCATTTTTAAAGCGAATGGATTTTCTCTGCAACAAATTCATAGAGCATTCAATGTAAAACAGAATGCATGTACAAGGTGGAATCCAAAATTTTCAGGACTGGTCCTGCCATCTGGAAAGTAGTTGTAGTAGGGCTTTGTGCTGCTAGGTGTATATCTGACGAGTCAGTGTGCGAAGTGGAATTCAGCTGGGAGGAAGAGTTGCATGCCCACTGTGATATCCATAATACTCTGTGTTTGGTGTGTGGCGATTTTAAGATGGATCTGCGAACAGAACAGCGAGTGTGTATCAAATTCCACGAGAATCTCAGAAAAATTGCTAAGGAGAACCTTAGAATGATTCAACAAGTGTTTGGGGGATAGAGCATGAGCTGTTTGTGTGTGTTTGAGTGGCATGCTCAGTTCAGGGCCGGCCGTACAGACATTGAAGATGATGCTCACACTGGAAAGCCCGTTGGCCACACAACGCCAGACATTGTTGCCAAACTTCAACAATTGGTTTGTGCGGATCACCATCGAACCATTCAAGACCTAGAGGATGAAGTGGGTATTGGTTATGGGGTATGTCAACGAATGTTGACTGCTAAACTGGGCATGCATCATGTCGCCACAAGATTTGTGCCACGGATCTTGACTGCTGATCAGAAGGCACAGCTAGTTGAAGTGTGCGCGGACCTTTGTCCGACCACATCTGATGATCCAACCTCCTTCTCAGCAGTTATCACCACCAACAAGATCTGGATTTATGGTTATGACCCAGAGACAAAGCAACAACTGTCCCAGTGGAAGAGCCTGGGCTCCCCAAGACCCAAATAAGCGAGACAGGTTGAGAGCAAAGTGAAGAGTATGATCGTCGTTTTCTTTGATACCAAGGGAATTGTGCACAAAGAATTCATCCCATCCAACCAAACAATGAATTCTGCATACTAATATGATGTTTTGCAGGGCTCCGTGAAAACGTGCAGTGACAATGTCCTGAACATTGGCGTCAAGGGAACTGACTGCAGAATAATGTCAACGTGCCCTATCACACGTCTTTGCTCACCATGACCTTTTTGGCAAAAAACAACATGGTGGTTGTACACCACCCACCGTACTCACCAGCTCTGGCACCTTGCGACTTTGCGCTATGCCCAAAACTGAAACTCAAATTGAAAGGCTGTCAGTTTGACACTATAAGAGAGGATTCAAGAAGCATTGCTGGCAGTGATAAACACCCTCAAATAACAGAACTTCCAGAAAATGTTTGACAAGTGGTAGAAGCACTGGAAACAGTGTGTACATGCTGATGGGAACTACTTCGAGGGTGATGGTGACCATTAGTTCAAAGGTAGAGCTTTCAACAGATGGCAGCACCAGTCCCAAAAATTTTGGATAGCACCTCGTATGTGACGGGGAAGAAGGTAGTAATTCCTTCAGATCAAGTGCATTTTTGCCCCATGTGGTTGCCTTTCCTTGAAGATAGGCCATATTTTTGAGAAACAATGTGTTAAGGTGATCTTCCGGCCTCCCACAAAGATTGCGACTTGACTCAGCTCTGCAAAGGACAATTTATTGCTTTCTAAGCCGTAAATGTATCAGGTTCCTTGCAATAATTGTGAGAAGTCATAAACAGATCAAACAAATGCATCATTCATGAGATGAGAGATGTGTGGAATATCAAAGATACACAAGCTTATCACTGCCAAACAAGTCAGCTGTGACCGAACATTGCACTGACGCATGGCATTCCATGAACTACAGTGATGTGACGATTCTAACACCCGCCTCTCCATTTTGGGATTCTGTCTTCAAGGAAGCTACAGAGAGTACATTAGCTAATAATTTGATAAATAAGAAATAATGGATTTAATTTGGACAAAGCATGGAATCTGGCCCTGGGAATAATTAAACTGCAGAGAAGTTATCATGGTGTCATCACCGCCGAACATACATTGATAAGCTAATTGAATGTCTGTACACCTTCACTAAAGGTGTTAGCATATCTCTTCGCTGCCGACCATCATCTGTGACTCACATGTGCATACCGCCATGGTGGAGCATATAAGGCCACACTTGGCACCTTGTCGTCAGTCTTGCAACTTACTCTGAGGATGGTCGGATGATACACGGTCGAAATATCAGTGGAAGAAATTTTATTTGCACGGCTGAATGCCCAAAATTTAATTGACTATACTACAATTCCTGTGTATCATTCTTATAGGGCTGTTATGAAAAGGTTACATCAATTAAAACATTCAGAGAGGTATTTAAACAATCTTTCTTCCTGTGCAACATACATGAATGTGTGACATAATCAGGGAATTGTTAAACCAAGGTCGGATAAACTTTATGTAGGCAAAAACCTTTTACATAAAATATTACTAATTTATTTAATTTTTGATGGAGGTATTTTCAGACACATCTTTCTCACATGTAACCGCCAAAAACAAATGGAATAAAACAGTTAGTATAAAGTCACTTAACAACTAGTTTGTTCTACTTATAATGTGTTACCATATACTGCACCTCCAAGACTTAAGTATTAACAGCAAATAAACACTTAATTTTTTATATAAAAAACAAACTTACATCTTTTGATGTTAAAATATCATGTCTTGCAGGCTCCTGTTACAACCTCCTTTTACAGCAAGTAATATGATTCCTTTACAAACTAAAGTATAATATTGCCAAAGAAATTTTGAGAAATATGGAATTCTAGAGGTTCAACAGTAAAGTGAATTGTTTTAAAAGATATACAAATATAAGAATGTATGGGGTCATCAAAATGCAGACAGTTGTAAATGAGAGAATTATTTGTTATTATCTACAAACTAATAGTAAACTTGATATTATTCGTCAACTGTACCTCAATATTCAAACAATAACAGAATTTGGAAATGCTCTGATGGACTGGATGAAGAATGCTTCGTGATCTACTTAAAATGGACTGACAAGCAGCTGAAAGTGTGCATACAAACATGTATACATACTGCTGCTGCGGCTGCTGGCCTATACGCATTTATCACTCTACAGCAGCAGGATGACAGTAGGACACTTCAACATTACTTAGTTAGCATACAAAAAATTGCACCACAGTGTTTTTAAATTATTTTTTACCTCTCTTTGTTTTTCTCTTTGTTCTTCTGCAGCTTTGAGATTCCTTGCAAGTGTATTAAGTTCTTCACTGATGACAGTGAATGAGTCTAACATTTCTTTGTTCTCACTGAGTACAAGAGAGACCTGCTTTGAACGTTCTTCACCTGCAAATGAATGAGGATATTAAATAGTTATTTATCTGAAGGTGTGCTGTTTCTTTAAACCAAACGTTGAAGTATGTGGTATAGCACTAAAATCTGAGTTAATAATCAAGTTGAGTCTTCTGAAAGCAGACTATAGAACAGTGCTTCTCAACCTGGGGGTATTTCCCCACTGAGGTGTAAAATGAAATTTTCTGAGGGATGTTCAATAAGCTTTCGGTCACGAAACTCAACTGCTTTTAGAACTCAGTGTCACTAATTTGTAAGGAGAATGCTGATTACATATGTTACCAATAATTTTTTCAAATACTGGTTTCAAAGTGTGACAGAATGTGGTGGAGGTTACAGCTCATGAAATGAATGTACATCATCATCCTCACATAGTCCACCCATGTCCACACATTCTTTGTACTTTACAGTACCAGACACCCATGTCAGTAAAACTGAGGACATACATCACATATAATTAAACACCTCAGGAAAATGACTTCTACAAATTGTATGTAGTTCCCGCAATAAACCAGAAATTGCTTCATTATTCCCCTGGCAACAAATATATGAAATGATTGACTGCACAACACTACAGTAGCTATATAATGGCTACTACACTGTTGTAGAGCCTACACAGATTATTATTATTATTATTATTATTATTATTATTATTATTAATATCAGTGGTGGGATAAAATGCATTAGTTAACTGCTTTCTTCCAATTTCTGTCAGTTCAGTAGCAAGGAGTCCATCAATCAAGTCATTTACAAAATAGGCCTATAGTGCATTTAAAATTAGTTGCGACTTTTGACAGTTTATTGTGGAACAAGTGGAGGGAAGCATAACTGCCAGCATGTGCTAGGCGCATCAGCAAGTGACCCAGGGGGGGGGGGGGGGGGGGGGGGGGCAAATGTTAGCGCACAAGGACAAAAGTGTCTTACCATATGATTAATATGCGAAACTTTCAGATCTACTGCACTATTCTAGCTACTACAGACTTTTTGAATGATATTAATGTAATTGTTGAGGACATCTGATAGCTGGTGAAATGAGAACTGCTGTGGGTTTTGCAACAATATAAATGAAGAAGTTACACGTTTATTTTTGTACTGAGAATGGACCATTTCATAAACTATTGACCTGACTCACACTCAATTGCTAGTTTAACAACACTCTATTCAAGGATTCTGTCATAATTTCAACTGCATTAGAATGTTAGTGAGATGAATTTTTTTAAACCCTGCTGTGTTTTGACAAAAGAAGCAGATTTTAACATGGCAACAACAGAAGCTACGTATTCCTCAAAGCTCATCACAGTCCTTCATGAATCAGTGTCTTCGCCTGTTGCGTAAAATTTGCAGTGGCTTCTTTTGTCAGCATTCCTACCTCAGTGAGCCTAAACTTCCTGCTATTTTTTGCCACACTGCTTTTCACCTAGGCCAATATATTCTCTGTCGGATTTTAATGAGCATTATACAGACAAAGCGTGATTAAACAATGCTCTTTACCATTAGTCTGTTTGTAGACCCGGTAGTGTGAAATTTTGTCTTATACAGTAATACAAGTTCCATAATTTCATCTTATACAAGCTAGATTCAACTTTATTTTATGGAACATTTCTTTGTGCCCAGAGCAATATCCATTTTCCTCCACTTAATGGTTGGAGCTTTGTACATCACATCAATGTAGTATGGCGTTTTGTCCGTTACTATTGTCAAATCCCAAGGAATATTTTGCAGCAGAACTTTATCTTCCCAGCTGGTAAATGTGCACTTGGATGACACTTTTATTGTAAATCCCATGTCCAGATGTACTGCAATGCCAAGACAAAACACTTGTTCACAATACATGACGACTACAGAACACTTTAACGCCGAAAATATGACTTAACGAGAGCTGACGAACACTGATGCATCTAATGCATGACATCAAGTGGTACTGTTTATTCATGGCGTGGCAACAGGGGTGCTTTACCAGCAGAACCGCTGGCAGTGTGGTAGGGAAAGCCGGCTCGCCATTGGTGTTACCCGGGCAACGGCGTCACATACCCCTCCTGTCAGCCGTACGTCAAAAGTCGGAATTAATTTTAAACGCACTATAAGTATAGTGTATGCATTTTAAACTGGTTGATTTTAGATGTGGATGCAGAATGTAGGTAAAACCAATGACCCTATGGAGAGGAGTGGTACAAATGTACCACATCTTATAACAATTTTCTACCCTTTCTGTGGATAGGGGGTTTCCTTTTCTCAGGAGGAGTTATAGCATGCAATTTATAAGAATAAAACCTACACAGACCTGTATCCACATGCAAGGGATTTTTCAGAATTACCTTTAAAAATTGTAGTAATGAATACTGACTTTGTGTATGAGTGAATTTTCTGCTTTACTGGTGATACTTTGTTCAGTTTTTTTTAACCAATTCTTCAGTTATGCTTTTAAAGAATCTGTTGAAAGTCATTGCCACAGTTTCACGATTAGTTACCATTGCATTGTTGAGTTTTTACACCCTTTATAGTGATATATCTTTTTTAGTGCAGTACCATAATAAGATAATTCAAACACAATACTTATGGGCACAGTCCTTAGTAGTGTTGAAATTAAACTTACCATAAAGTTCAATAGCAAGTGTTGAAATTTTCCTTATCCTCTCATCTTGTCTAAGTTCTCCAGGTTTTAGGAAGGTATCTACTTCTGCAAGCAATTGTGTGGCCTCGTCTGGTTTCTTCACAGATGTTGATTTCCTGGCAATTGTTACAAGCAGTTTACTTCCTTCTCGGAACCACTCCTCTGCCTGCCAAGAAAAAATTAATGAAAATCAGAGTGAAACATATGGAACCTATATCATAAACAAAAATTATGTGCTCATCAGTAACGTTGAAACATTATACACGGCCCCATCTAAATAAAATCTTCCATTCATGAGGTTTGCCACATATGAGGTGTTATTAAAAAGTAACAGGAATTTTTTTTAAAAGAATCTATATTAATTCATAAACATCAACATTATCCCTTTCAAAGTAATCAGCCTCAGATATAATACACTTGTGGCAGGGCTTTTTCTTATCTTGGAAGCACTTCTGGAGCCCACTTTTCAGCTCCTACAGCTATTCTGTTTTTATCTGATAAATGGTAGCAAAATGATGTCCTTTCATGGTTCTCTTCAGCCTTGGAACTGGAAGGAAGTCACAGGGGGCTATGTCCAGCAAATATGGTGGTTGAGGCAACATAACGGTTTTGCTTTTTACAAAAAATCACAACCATTCGTTAAGGTGTGAGTGGGAGCATTGTCGTGATGCAATTTCCATGAGTGGTTTTGCCACAATTCCGGTTGTTTTCTTCAGATTGCTTCATGTAAACAGGGCATAGCCTCCAAGCAGTATTCCTTACTGACCGTAAAGCCATAGGGCACGAATGCATGATGCACTATCCCATTGTAATCGAAGAAAACAGTTGGAAGAAACTTCACATGTGATCGAACTTATTAATTTTTTTTTTCAGTTTTGGGTATTCAGGTGGTTTTCAGTGGAATAATTGGGCCATATCCACATATCCATGTTTCATCACCTGTTATAACCTTCTTCAGAATTTCTGGATCATTGTCAACTTCATTCAGCAATACTTGAGCAAAGTCCAAGGCAACATTTTTGGTTGAAATTAAATAATTTTGGAACAAACTTAGCTGTTACACATTTCATGCCCAAAACATCTGCAAAAATTGCTTGGCATGAGCCAAAGGATATGCCAACATCAACAACAACCTGTCTGATGGTGATTCAGTAATTTTCCAGAACCATTTTCTTTACTTCTCCCATATTATTGCTAATAATTGATGTGCTATGGCACTAAGGACAGTCATCACCTTTAATGTCTTCTTGACCCTCTTTGAAACATTTATACCACTCATAAATTCTTGTCTTACACACAGTAGATTCACCAAAAGCCACACTCAACATTTTGAATGAGGTTCCGCACTTTATTTCAGTTTTCAAGCAAAGTTTAATCCAAATTCTTTTATTCATCTTTTTCAAAACTAAAATTTCACTGGGCACTCAAAAAGGCATGTAACACTTTCGACTGTCAACAATAAAATAAGTATCCGAAACAGCTGAAAATGCAAATATACACCAGAAACATGTGTACCAATGATATATAATTTGATGTATAAAGCCTGCGAAATTAAAGAATTCCTACTATTACTTTTTGTTCACACCTCATATATTATCAACAAGCTCAAACTAGTATCTCAGTTAGCAAATACAAAAATACATCATTATCTCTCTCTCTCTCTCTCTCTCTCTCTCTCTCTCTCTCTCTCTCTCTCTCTCACACACACACACACACACACACACACACACACACACACACAAACACACACACACACACAATTAAAAATACAGTTAATGAACTAGTTGTAATATTTAAGTTGTATACATTACACTAAATAAAGAAGAAAACATTTTAATTGTTGTGAAAATTGCATAACCAACACTAATATAAAATTTACAAAATATTGATAGCAGGGCATAAATGTAAATGATCAGAAGTACTGAGCAATTTATGGACTCACCAACTACTCTAAGCATTTATGTAAGGCAGAGATGTTGATGAACTTTAAATTGATTTTAGAAACTGTATTAGTGTTTCTTTAACAATACTTATTTCCTCTAATTGTTGTACAGTGTCATCAGTCATTAGCTGATTTTCTGTGAATTGGTTACTAATGTACTGTCATATTTCCATATTTAAATATAAGAAATAGTAAATGAAATATAAACATTACAATGAAATATGTATGAAACATAAACATCACAATAAAATATGTACAATTTGTGGCAACAGTGATAATTCAAAAGAATGCACAGGACAGAGATGAGAGTTTCATTATTTCAAGAATTTATTAATTCATCTGCAAACACTGAAACAGTGATGCGGTGAACACGTACATTCTTTTCTACTGTTCTTGAGACCTTTTGGTAAGTCACAAAATATTAATCTTCTCAATACAACTACATCAAAAAGCTTGCAAGAAATGTGCTGAAGATGTAAATCACCAACAAAGATTTAGCAGCAAAAAATATATACAGAAATACAGGAAGTCACCATAGCTGCTGGTCAAACAATAAAACTTACAGTCATACTCTTACTTTACCTCTTCCACTAGTGTGAAATACTGCATACTGAGATCAATAAGCCGCCTGCTCTCAGCTACTTGTTTGTGGAATTGCTGCCAACGGGACTGTAGCTGCTTCAGCTCATGTTCTACATGTGGTGATGGTACATGTTCTGTAGAAAGCATATTTTCTGCTGTGCTTACAAAAGTCTGTATGCGAACTTCCAGGAGCTGTAATGGGAACAGAAAAATAAATAATTATACCAATAAGTGTGTATTACTAATAGCACTTTTCTCTCAACCAACAATATCTGTTTAGCTACTGTATCAAAACGAAACTATGTGTGCCCTCAAAATAAGCATATATGTGTGACATACTACACAACAAGCATTAGTACACTCAGTGCTTAAATAACTGCATTCCCTGTAAAATAAAAACACTCAGTAATTGCAAAGTTCCAGAAGACAGTTAATGTAAGGGGGAAGGGAAGATGATGAGCTGGTTCTCCTGGAAGAGGATTGGAGCAAAGGGCCTGCTCTCCCTTCTCTGGAAAAAGGCATGTTTGCATTCAGTCCCACACACACAGGCCTCACACAGGAGTATCAACAGATGACAACTTTGGCAACACATGAAGACCATTTTGATTGGTACTTGGAATATTAAACGTTTGAGATCAAAACAGAATGAGGCATGCAAGGTAGGATATGAAATGAAAAGGTATGGAGGCAAATAGAGATAATGTGCCCCACAGCAAAAACTTTGGAGAATAAAGCACTTTAGTGGTATGGGCATTTACAAAGAATGCCTAACCACAGGTGACCAAGAGAAATTTTGTACTTGTAGTTGCTAGAAAGAAGGAGAGGAAAGCCAGTGCTCCGACAGCAAAAATACATGCAGGAAGCAATGGAACACTGACACCTAGGACTGGATGACTGGAACAAGACAGGCCTGTGGAGTCTGAAAATGGCTATCTCCTATGGGGAAACATCAAAGGAGAAGAAGAAGAAGAAGAAGAAGAAGAAGAAGAGAAAGTAAGTGCAGCTTTTTCTAAAACCTGCAGCAAAAGACATCCAATCCATACCACTAAAGTGTTGTGCATAAAGGCACTCAGGAAAAGGTTGCCAGTGCCACTCTATCAGTCGTTTATGAAAATATCTTGCAAAACAATGAACATAAAATAAAGACATTTAAGATGTACAACTGACAACAGCTGAAAGTAATACCTTGATGAAACAGTAATATCCCTTACTGTAAGATATATACAATAGACTGTGACAGAAAGTGTAACTAAGCTGCCAGAGGAATGTGGATGACATGCTGAAGCACCTAACATCTGATCTTTCCAGGTTCAATCATCAGATGATATGTAAAGTGCAAGCAAAGGTTAAGATGGTACCAGTTTCTTTTACTTTCTATTAATTTCAGTGCTTTATTGACAGAGCAGACAGAAAGAAAAGTACTGGAGTACAAAATTAATACACAGAAAGAAAAGGACTGGAGCACAAAAGTAACATACATAAGTGAGAAAGTTGTTGTGAAGTAGCAAAACTATTTCTCCTTCAGTAAATAACACTCTTGACACTGTGCTATGGAAGTAAAGTACTTCTTTTCATGTTTACAGCCAGGTAAGCAATCATCTGGACACAATATTTCAGCAGTCCACCTGGTAGTGAGAACACTGTTTGCTATACCTCGCTGGAACTGATTCCTACAATACGTAGCAGCTCTTTTATATGGCACAGAAATCCAACAGAATGTGCTCAAGATGTTGAAAGCGTTAGTTTTGCATGTTGGTCCATGCACAGCCATGCAGCATCGGGTGGCAACAGCTGCCACTGAGAGGCAAACAGAAGCAACTAGCCATAGATCAATGTCTGGTTTTTCCCAGGTCTCTGGGGGAGAAGGAGTCAGGTAACCATTTGGACAAAATGGAGGAAGACAGCCGAGATGGACAGAAATGATAAAGTCTGCCATATAGGAGATATGGCAGCTAAAGAATATCTTGAGTTTAAGTGGTAACGACAGATTCAGCGTACCACAAAACCAATCACATCAGTGTAATTATGGCATAGAGGTGCGTGTATTGAAACTTCAATATCAAGTCCATTATAACAACTACAGAGACAACAGCACTATAAATGACAAGTACACTACTGTTGTTGTTGTTGTGGTCTTCAGTCCTGAGACTGGTTTGATGCAGCTCTCCATGCTATTCTATCCTGTGCAAGCTTTTTCATCTCCCAGTACCTACTGCAACCTGCATCCTTCTGACTCTGCTTAGTGTACTCATCTCTTGGTCTCCCTCTATGATTTTTACCATCCACACTGGCCTCCAATACTAAATTGGTGATCCCTTGATGCCTTAGAACATGTCGTACCAACCGATCCCTTCTTCTAGTCAAGTTGTGCCACAAACTCCTCTTCTCCCCAATTCTCGTCAATACCTCCTCATTAACTATGTGATCTACCCATCTAATCTTCAGCATTCTTCTGTAGCACCACATTTCGAAAGCTTCTATTCTCTTCTTGTCCAAACTATTTATCATCCATGTTTCACTTCCATACATGGCTACACTCCATACAAATACTTTCAGAAACGACTTCCTGGAGCTTAAATCTATACTCACTGTTAAAAAATTTCTCTTCTTCAGAAACGGTTTCCTTGCCACTGCCAGTCTACATTTTATATCCTCTCTACTTCGACCATCATCAGTTATTTTGCTCCCCAAATAGCAAAACTCCTTTACTACTTTACTACCATTATAAATCAATAACTCTTGACTGCCTTTTATCTTTATGATCACTGTCATGGATAATTACTGAAGACATAGCTATCATCACTGGAAGTCACATGTCATCATGTTTTATTTACTGACCTACGCCATGTTTTATGTCTTTTTATGTAAATGTGTCCGAACAGCATATTCTCCAGACTTACACAGAAAATGAATGTTGCGTGACACCACTTGCACCTTACCCTATATAACCATGCATAATTTGTGTAGTACATTGAGCTCTACAAACAATGGAAAATCCAGGATGGAATAACAACAATATTATGAAAAGCGTAGTTGTTACTCACCATATACCAGAAATGCTGAGTTGCTGATGGGCACAAGAAAAAGACTGTCAAACGAAGCTTTTGGCCAAACAGGCTTTCATCAGAATTAAACAACACACACACACACACACACACACACACACACAAACACACACACACACACACACACACACACAAATGCAACTCACACACACATGAGTACAGTCTCTGGCCAGACTGCGAGTAGTAGTGCATAACGGGGGAAGTAAACTAGGTGGTGGAGTAAGGAGGAGGCTGGGGCAGGCACAGGGTGTGATAGTAGGGTAGGGGTGGGGGTGGGAGACTGTAAAGTGCTGCTTGTAGGACCATACAGAGATGAGATGGGGAGAGCGTAAGGTAGCTACATGCAGTCAGGAGGTTAGGTGAGGGGAGGGGGGGGGGGGGGGGGGCAGCAGAAAAGGAGAGAAATAAACAGACTGTGAGTGTGTTGGTGGAATACAGAGCTGTGTAGTGCTGGAATGGGAACGTGTAAGGGTATAGGTGGGTAAAGGACAATGACTAATGAAGGTTGAGGCCGGGAGGACTAGGGGGACGTGGGATATATGGTACGGGAAGTTCCCACCTGCAAAATTTGGAAAAGCTGGCGTTGGTGTGAAGGATTAAGATGGCACATGCTGTGAGGAAGTCAATGAAATGAAGAATGTTGTGCTGGGCAGTGCACTCAGCAACTGGGTGATCAATCAGCTTTTTGACCACAGTTTGTTGGTGGCCTTTCATGTGGACAGACAGCTTGTTGGTTGTCATGCCCATGTAGAACACAGCACAATGGTTGCAGCTTAGATTGGTGATCACATAATTGGTTTCACATGTAGCCCTGCCTTTGATGGGGTAGGTTATTCTTATGACTGGACTGGAGTAGGTGGTGGTGGGAGGATGTATGCAACAAGTGTCGCATCTGTGTCTATTACAGGGACATGAGCCATGAAGTAAGGGGTTGGGAGCAGTGGTTGTGTAGGGATGTATGAGGATATTGAGTAGGTTCAGTGGGTAGCGGAATACCACTGTGGGCGGGATAGGAAGGATAGTGTGTATGGCATTCCTCATTTCAGGGGAAGATGATAGATAGTCGAAACCATGGTGGAGAGTGTGATTCAGTTGCTCCAGGCCTGTGTGGTACTGAGTCACAAGGGGAATGCTTCTCTGTGGCTTGATGGTGGGATTTTGGGAGGTAGTGGAGGACTGGAGAAATAAGACATGGGACATCTGTTTCTGTACAAGGCTGGAAGAGTAATCAAAGTCTGTTAAGGCCTCAGTGAGATCCTTGGTGTATTTTGAGAGGGATTTCTCATCACCACAAATGCGATGGCCGTGGGCGGCTAGGCTCTATGGAAGGAACTTATTGGTATGGAATGGGTGGCAGCTGACAAAGTGAAGGTATTGGTGGTGATTGGTAGGTTTGCTAAGGACAGAGGTACTGATATAGCCATCTTTGAAGTGGAGGTCACCATCGAGGAAATTGGCTTATTGGGTTAAGGAGAACCAGATGATGTGAATGGGGGACAAAGTGTTAAGGTTCTGGAGACATGTCGATAGTGTGTCCTCACCCTCAATCCAGATCATGAAGACATCATTAACGTATCTGAACCAGATAGAGTTTGGGATTCTGAGTGCTTAGAAAGGATTCCTCTAGATGTCCCATGAATAGGGTGGGATAGGATGGTGCCATGTTGGTACCCATAGCCTTATTCTGGATTTATTTGTGGGTGATGCCTTCAAAGGAGAAGTAATTGTGGGTGAGGATATAATTAGTCACATCAACTAGGAAGGAGGTTGTAGGTTTCGAATCCGTCAGACATTGGGAAAAGTAGTGTTCAATAGCAGCAAGGTCATGGTCTTTAGGAATGTTAGTGTATATGGAGGTGGAACATGTGTAGGTACATGATGAACACCCCCCCCCCCCCCCCCCCCCCTCAGGATATCATAAAGTTAATATTTATTAAAAAAAAAAAAAAAAGAAAAAGAAAAAAAAGAAAGAAAGAAACATTGATCGACCAGAAGAGTTGGCAAAGATGTTAATTATGAATGCACAGTAAGGCGCAGACAAATGAAAAAATATTCGTTCAATTTTTTGTACATGATTTTGTTTTATACACTCTCTCATATGTAGAAGGATGATGAAGATGTGCGGTTTTAAATATGAAGTATTATAAGTTCTGTGTATCATATGTGTGCTTGACTAACAGTACAGGGTGTACATGAAGTCCGGGAACACTTTCAATCATTTATTGCACAAGAACCAAACATTGTACAAATATCATACATACATCACTCTGAAGAGAAACCCTGAAAGTTTTTTTTCATGTATACTACCACATCATAGTTTGGTAATTTGCTGATAGTCAGCACTAGTCACAAACATGGTGAGTTGACTTCAGGTGCAGAGCGAGCTTTCTGTGTGTTGGGGTTCGACAAAAACAAGTGTGCTACAGCTGTTCAACAGATGATTAGATACAAGTATGGTAAGAAGCTACCAACAAGGAAGGCCATTTTCCACTGGCACAACAAATTCATTACAACAGGTTGTTTGTGCCCGGCAAACAGAAGCGGACATACCAGTGTAAGTGAAGTGAATGTCGTGTGTGTACGAGAGACAGTCATACAGAGTCCAAGGAAATCAGCGCACCGTGCATCCTGTGAACTTGAAATGGCTCCAATGACAGTGTGGAAAGTCCGGTGACGGAAGCTGTCTGTGAAACCATTCAAATTGAAGCTAGTGCAGAAGCTCAATGACAACGACAAAGACAAACGTTTTGAGTTTTGTTCGCAGTTGAAACAACTGAATGAGGATGGGGATGGCATTGTTGATCACTTAATTTTTAGTGATGAATCCACTTTTCACACTAATGGGAAAGTGAATAGGCATAATTGTCAAATCTGGGGTACAAGGCATCCACATGAATGCACTGAATTTGGGCGTGATTCCCCAAAGGTAAAAGTTTTTTGTGCCTTGTCATGTCAAAAACTGTACGGGCCATTCTTCTTCACCGAGAGCACTAATCTAGTAAGCATCTCTAATGTATCATGACATATAGATTTCCTACACTTGATAAAAACTAGAAAATTAGAAATATGGTGTTCACATTTGCTGGAATGAGGGCTAAGAATACAAGCTAAATATTTTGCCAGTTGTAGGTGGGCACACCCTTATTACTGAGTATGGGAGGGTAAGCTGTTGATAGCCCTTGCTTTTCTGCAGAGATGCTGTAATAATGATGACATATTAATATTTGTAAGGTTTGTTCATTATTTTGATACCAAAATGACCAATAGTATTAATAAGTATGCTAGTTTTGCCCTAGCACATTTGTTTTAATTGCACACAACAGAATGTTATATCTAAGAATTTATTTTATCTGAATTTGGAGGTTTTGTCAATGTTGTCAGTGGTATTTTGGGAATGGGTGGATTGTTGCTTATGGGTACTATCACAGGGTGGATTGTTGATTATGGGTACTATCACACTGGGGGAACAGAACCACCACCACTAGGCAGTCTTCAAAATTTCAAAATTTTTGTTCTCAAGCCATAGCATCAGATGATGACTCTCATGTTTGGATCAGGATTATCCCCATGAACAAAACTTCAAATGATGTCATTATCAATTTTGGAGGAAAGCCTTAAGTTTGCTCTCATACGAAGGAACCATCTCACCACTGAAGCTGTTTGCCCTGTGAAGCAAGTAGTGCTTAGTTTTCCTGAGCAGAAGAAATCCGGCACCAGATTTTGCGTATTTGTTCCAGTCACCACCCCCATGGAGTAATATCAGAGAAGATCCAGATTTATCAATTCTAAGAGTGGACCATGGTAACACCATTGTTCTTCATTCACTTGACAATTAAGTGGGCAAAATGAATCTTTTACTTAGGGGCTTGATTTATCAAAGATTGCAGAAGGATTGTACTGAATATATAAAACAAAAAAACTTCTTCACTTCTGAAAAAGAATTTTGTTACCAGAAGATGCGCTTAAAGATACTGTACTGATATTGTTGTTCTGCAGACATTACATGGTTTACCAAACATCCAAAAAGAAGAGGTAACACTACATCCCACAGTAAGTACCTTGTATATGCCTACTTACAACCTTGCGAAATATTTAGTCTCAGTTCTTACAACAGGTCATATAAGGTAACACTATATTTCTAATTCCACAGCTTTTTCCCATGTTTGAAGTCTTTGCGCCTTGGTCCTAAGACTTGCTAGTCAACTTTGATATAGTATCTCTTTTTACTCCCTCCTGAAGAGTTCTGAAGTATAATTAGAGGAAAATTAAACATAAAAATGATTAAGCTCTGCTATCATGTCCTGATGTCACCTTATTTTTTATTCAATGACAAGTATTTTGGACACACTGATAGAATGGCTATGAGGAGTCTGTTACCCCCGTAGTCACCAATTCATTTATTGAGAACTTTGAAGGCAGAGCAGTGAAAACTTTTATTTTTATTTTTTTTTATTTTTTAATACCTACCCATTTCTGAAGGCATGCTGACAATATGGTCATAGTGTGGATACATGGACTAGATGCTCCCTCACCACAGATAATCACTATAACTGAGTTCTGTCTAAAGGAGGGACACAGAAGCTGTACGATGAGACCCATACAGTTGCTCCTGTGTCTTATTATTGGGACTGTGTCTTAATAATCGATACTAAAAAAATAACAGTTTTTTATTTGGCCTGCAGAATGTATTGATCCATTGACTTGGTAGCAATTTACTGTTTCTGCCAGCTTTCGCCACTACGGGGTTGTATCTCCACTTTACATTAGGGGCAACAGAGTGGCGCTTGGCATGTATTGTTGTTTTTCCGTGACACATAAAAGGACTGCTGCCTATGGTAGGAATCAGCTCCAGTGATGTTTAACAAACAGCATTCTCGCCTGAATATTGCAGCCAGATGGACTACTGAAATATTGCGTTGAGATGATTTTATGATCTGGCTGCAGACCCGACAAGATCATTTTCAGTTAATATGCCTGAAAGGTTTACACAGTCACAAACTACTCACTTATTTCCATTAAGAAAAGAGTGAAACTACAACTAACCAAAAACAGAAAAAATGTCTGCATAATAGGCAGCAATGGACTAGTAGACTGAAACAACACGAGTTACAGTCTTCATAATTATGTTTTTTTTTTTCATAGTGCAAAACAAACAAAATGGCCATATAAGATGGGATTTCATAAAGAATAGGGAGGAAAACTTTCCCAGGACCCAACACTGGGACATACAAAGCATGACAAAGAAGGTGCAAAATCAACAATGAACAGCTTTCTGCTGATATCTGGCAAGTACACTTTTCTTCTGCCTTTATTTGGCTATTATTAACTTTGATTTAATTTACGTTTTGTTTTAACATGGTTTGGCCTACTATAACTACATAAAATATCTTATGTATTCTTTCTTTTCTCTTTTCTTTCTTTCCAGTATTTTTTAATTTTTCCTATGTTTTTCTTCTTCTTCTGTCCATTTGGCACCTGTCTTTTTCTTTGTTTTCTTCTGTAAGCCCTTGAAACCTTTTACTTTTGCTCTGAACCTTTTTCTTTCTCCTATTTCTTCCTCCATTCTTTCCATTTCCCTCAAGTCTGCTTTAACTTCTGCGTAAGTGATGTGTTGGTGGTTTCTGTCAAAGAAGTTAAAATTCTTTTTGTTATCTTGTTTTCATCTAGCCTTTTTAGGTGTCCAAAAAATGCAACTTTTTTCTACCTCATCATATCTGTTATTCACTCTATTTTTTTTCAAAGACTTCTGTATTACTTCTTAATTTTGATTTCCCATTCTCATATTGTAGTTCCAAAATTTTACTGATCATTTTCCTTTCCTTCTTTTCTAATTCATCTTATTGTTTGGCTGTATTTAACGAAAGGCATTCTGATCCATAAAGGCATTCTGATAAATGAAAAGCACTGGTTTGCTTTTGTTCTACAGGCATTCTCGTTTAACGATAGTACTGTAGAGCCAAAGTTTTGCATTTAGGAAAACAGCTTTCTTGTTACACAGGTTTTTTGGTAATTGAAAAGCCACCTCCATTTTCCTTGCCCCTACTAGGTTATCATCTTTGTCAAAAGCATTTGGTTGTATTTTTTTCTAGAAATTTAAATTTTGTGGCTTTTTTTAGTCTACCATATGAGTTTCCATGTATTTCAGTGCCTCCTTCACATCTGTCATGTACCGTGTTTTTAAAAAGAGATACATAGGACTGCATCTACTACAGACTCAGTAAAGATGACAATATAATCAGCTCAAAACTCAGACTACCCCATTTCCTCCCAACTGTGAATATTCTAATACTTTCTTCTTCTTCTTCTTCTTCTTCTTCTTCTGTTCTTTTCCTCAATTCCCTGGTAATCTTTTCCAGCACACAATTGAACAGCAGTGGGGACAGTCCATCTCTCTTGCTTACACCAGTTTTGATCTCAAAATCCAAGGACTTTTGCCTAAAAATTTAATTTTGCATTTTGTATTTGTTCGTGTGGTTTTTTTTATCATTGCCACTGTTCTGTTGTCAGCTCCAAACTACTTTAAGGTGTTGAATAATTGTTTCCCGTCAATTGAATCATATGCTTTTTTGAAGTAAATGTTATATAAATGCTTTTAGATCTCGTTCTTCTATACATGACTATGAACTTCTGATTTAACATCTGCTCCACACAGGATCATCATTTTTTACATCTTTGATGATAATCTGCTAATTGCTTATCCAGTTGGCTTTCCAGCTGGTTTTGTAACGTTTTTGAAAGAATTTGTAAATCACTGGAAGGAGGGAAGGAGGGGTAGTCCTCCATAGTTGTTGGGGTCAATTTTATCTCATTTTTGGTGGATTATGTTATTTAATGTTGTTTTCCAATCTTCTGGTATAGCTTCTGTATCCGAGATTTTTTGAAAGATTCTATGTAGCTTCTTGACTGTTTTCACACCTGCAATTTTCCACATTTCAGCAGTTACTGAATCTTCCTCGGGGGGTCTTGCCAATTGTCAGATCTTTAATGATATTTTGGATTTCATCCGGGCTGGATGGCTCTGAGTTTGTGTGAATATACTCTGGATTTTGTTCTGAAAAGTTTGCTCTTGGTTTCTCACAGTTTAACAACTTACTGAAATAGCTTGCTAATATTTCTCAGTTTTTGTTGTTCTTCAGGGCTAATTTTCTGTCTTCATTCTTGAGGGACAAGGTACGTCGCCAGTACATTTTGAGGCTTTCTTTATAAGTTTTATAGGATTTCCTAGTATTGTTTTTTTGGAAGTCTTCCTCAGTTGGTGATCACTAGTTTTCTTTCAAACTTCCTTTTGGCTGCTCTTATCATTTTCAATGTTTGAGACCTTTGTTGTTTAAAGCTGATAAAATCTTCACTTCTTTTTGTGGAATACCATTTCTGCCAGTCTTGTTTTCTAAGTGGTAATGCTTTTTCACACTGTTCTTTCCACCATCTGTGCTCTTTGTGTATTTTGAGTAGAGCTATTTCAAGGGCTGGCTTGGCTAATTTTGTTTTAATCTCCTCCCAGTCTTCTGAGTATATATCTGGCCATTTGTGAAATTCTTGTTTCTTCATTTTCAAAGTTCCTGTATCTATTTTATGAATCCTATGTCCTTGTCTTGGAAATCTTATTTAAACTTTCTTTCTTTTCCATTCTGCACACTGAAGTCCCGTAACAAAATTGTAATGTTCTTCATTGGAACCTTTGATGGTTTGTGTTCCAGTGATTCCCAGGAGCTTTCAACTTCATTTGGATTCCTTTTCTTGCCCACATTTATTGGAGCATGACAATTTATCAATTTACATTATTTTAATCATCATTTTTTCTGTGGGGTGCTGTGTGAATTCAGGATCACATGAAAGCAGATTAAGTGAGCTTTAAATAAGTCCATTTTATCAGATTAATAAACCATCAATTGTTACGACATCTTTCATATCTATGATCTTACAAGCACACTCCACCAGGTATATTTCTAACTGTGCTGCTCAGATATCTCTACAGTTTAAAAGCTCACTATTGGTTACCATGAATATCCAGTCGTGCCATCTTCATCTGCAGATGGGTGAACACTCAGCTAAAATTTTTAATTATGGACCATATCTTTCTTTGCAAATGTATTGGCACTGTAGCAAATCTGGTAGCACAAAGCTCAGAACTATATAGCTCTTTTGACATTATACTGGTATGTATCCATACTTTTAATGTGATGATAGTCATTCATCAACAGTAACAGTCACGGAGCACTCAGTACTGTAGTGAATACAGATTAAATTATAATGTACCACATTTCACATTAGACTACAACAGACCCAAAATAAATTTAACTTACAAAATGTATTTTCCATTCACTTGTACACTCATACATAAAATGTGGAACAGCAACATGCCATGGACAGATCTATACACGCTCCACAGCATATTGTGGTCCAATCACACTATCTTATCATTCATTTTGCTGCTCTCATTGAAAAGTACCTTCAGCTTCCTGCCTTGGAAAAAGGATGTAAGTCCAATTTGCACTGCCCCTCCGATGCCCTAAAGGTATGCTTTGTTAAGGAGTAAAAGTACTAATGTCAAGTGAAATAGATCAGCCAAGTGTAGAACAGACTAATCACACTTGGACAGTAGGTGAACAGAAGGGAGACAAAACATTTTCTTTATGGTAGGGGGAAGGGGTGTCATGCAATTAATTTTTGGTAAATGATACTAAAAGAAACAAAAAAAGCACATATTTTTGTATTGAAAATGTGGATTCATTGCTTTTTCTATATGAGGATCTATACAATACAGCTGCTACTACATGCACCCAAGTCCCTACATTATGTTGAAGTACTAATGCTACAAGAAGATACTGGTGAATTTTGTACAGATAGACTGTATTTCACAAACTGTGACATAGTTGCGACTAAAAAACATGATTCAGGAAGTGTAGAATTTGTTTCTTTTATTCTTATTGATTTTGGTCAGTGGTGAGTGGTACAATGGTCACTACCAATCAAAATTGATAATCTGAAGATACATTTTTGTGTTCATAAGAAACAAACTACATACTTTTTTATTCAAATGCCAAGTATTTTTTAGTACTTGGTCCTAAATACATACATATGTGGTAAAATTTTGGTGGCAGCTTATGTGTCTCTCTTGATACAGTACTAATTTCAGTGACATGAATTTTAACCTACACTTTTATAGTAGGTGGCTGTAGTTTATTATGATGTAGGGTATCTTGCAGGGAAATGCATTATGTGAAAACTGTATTTGGTTAAAGAATAACAGTGGGCTTAAGGAACATTCTGTAAATTGTGTGACTGAAGAGAAGTGTGACTGAAGAGAAGTGCTGATAAGATTTTGCATAAGAAGGACCTCACTGAACAATACAAAGCAAGTAAAGAAATTCTCAGTTTACTCTCCACCTCTTTTTGCAATAGTTTCTTTAGTCCAAAAACTCAGTTTTATTCAGTGACTGTAAGTTATTAAATGTTGTGGATATTACTGCTAACAGTGCTTAAATAATATGCAACTCAAAGAAAGTAACTTTGAAAGTTGTGTAACATTTACTCTCTAAGACAATTTCTTCTTTATCTCATAAAATTCTTTATCTCATAAAATTCTGTCTCTTATGTAGAATATTAAAAAAATTCACTCACCTCAATAGTTTTTTCAAAATAAACAAATGCCTGTGATGTGGCTTTAGCACTGACAAGAGATTCTCCATATTGTCCCTTTATAGCATCCAACTGTCTGCTGAGATCATTTAAGGTTGCATTAATTTGATGTAAATCACTATCAAACTGACAAAGTTGACGATGTTGCTCAATCTGTAGTTTGCGATCTGTCCATGCAGATTCCCATGCTATCCGTTTTATTTCCAAAAGCCTTGTTAGACTGTCAATATCATGCTTAGCAGCTGTATCTGGTTCCTGCAAAAATTTATATTTATTAGGACACATGTTTTCCCAACACTAAGCAAGAGAAATGTATGATAAGGAACTGTAGCATTGAGGAAAATTTAAAAAATATATATTAAGGTAAACAATTAGCTATCCAAACACAATTCTAAAGGTTTTGGACAGACTAAGAATTACATCATAGTATTACAAATAAAATAAAACAGATACACTAGAATCTTAATTAATATATAGTTCTTAGCCTTTTTTATATACCATAAGTACAAGTTTCTTTGCAAGTCAGCAGTTCAGTCATTTTGAAACTTTTCAGATTCAGAAATTATAACTACAAGTTTCTTTGCAAGTCAGCAGTTCAGTCATTTTGAAACTTTTCAGATTTAGAAACAGATCAAAAAACAGTCTTGTATTTTATTAATATCTATTAATCTTTCTTTTAATTACTTAAAACCTTTGTTTGTTTGTTGGTATTTAAAATGCCACACCTCTACCTCATTAGGAACAAATGACAAAATTTTATATAGCAATGTGCCAACTTGTTGAATATATTTAAAGACAATATAAATATTTAATGAAAGAAAACATGCATTTGGTGAAAGCGCATATTAATGAAGTATTTATATATTTGAACACAAGCACTGAGTCGAATTTTGAACATTTTCAATAGAAATTATGAATTGCAAAAGTAGCACAACCCCTAATTTAGACTGACAATTGTTATACCAAGATTTGTTACAAGTTTTATGGTTTATCAGTTACAAATTATTAAAAATGCCTAACATAGTGAACAAAATCTGTTATACATTTTCAAAAGTTAAACGTAATACATAAGCACATGTACAGAAGGTTATTAAAATAATGGAAATAACCTTGTACCAGAACACATCACTTCTGCAAGCAGGTGACAATGATCATTCTGAGAGGCTTTTGAAATGTGTTGCTGTAGAACAATGCAGAAGTTTCGATGAGCAGAGTGGATAAGCAGTGAATAGGTACTGAACCAAATTTGGGAGAAAATAAATTTATGGCACAACTTGACTAAAAAAATGAATCCATTGCTAGTATTCATCTTTAGGTACCAAGGAACAGACAGTGAGGTAACATCACAGGAATGTTTATGTGTGAGGGAGGGAGGTGGGAGGGGAGGGGCAAGGTTTGACAACAGTAAGCAGGTTCAAATGAGTTTTCAAGCTTGAAAATGGCACAAGCTGCTAAAATGCAAAAGTGAGATAAAATCAGCAGCAGCTGAAAGTGAATAAACTGCCACTTAAAAAATAAAATTTTAGGTTAAAGTAACATTTCAGCATGATACCAAATACTAAAGACAGAATTACAAGATCAGTGACAGTAAATTACATGTTTATAGATGTTAAGTTCAAGGATTTTTACCCACCTGTTGCTTGATTCTAATGACTATTTGTTCCTTTTCATTCTGTGTGAATTTAAAAAGTTCAAGGACAGCTTGCCGAGATGCCTCATGTTCTTTCAACAATAGCTCGATGTCAGACACAGAACTTGGCAGGCGTGTGTGTCTATACTGTGATTCCAGGTTCTCTATTGTCTTCTCCAGCTGTGACAAATACAGAAAAAGTTAGCAATTTGTATAGCTAGAAACACAAATAAACACTGCAGCTTTCTCAAATGTGATTACCTCTGCCAGATTCTTGAAGAATGCGATAAGCATTTGTAGTAATATCTGATAATCTGTAGCAATAACCTGGAGTTTTCCATGTAGGTCTATGAGCTTAGCAGTCATTTCTTCTTTCTGGCCCTGTGACTCTCCTGCAACAGTTTACACAACTAATGAAATGTATGCCTCAATTGGATTACAGTATATAACATTAAACAAAGCTCAAGAAAGAAAAATACTTTTTTCCTCTCAAAACTGAAGAAGTAAAAAAGTGAGAGGAGGTGAGAGTGGGGGAGGGGGGGGGGTGGAGAGGGCAGAGTTATTCTAGAAAGTTTGGGCACAGCTGAATAGAAAACATGGTAGCACATCTTGTAAAAAGAGTATAATACAAGAGAGAATATGTGCTCCAAATAGTAAGAGTTTGATATAAGAAGGGGTGAATTATTATTTTGTCATGTGGTAAGAAATGACTAGCATCAACACTGTTGAATCATCAATTAGTATACAAAGCATTTGCCAGGGGCAAACAGTACACTGGCATGACAGATTGGGTTTAATTAAGAAAAATGTACAGCTGTTTTATAACATGTCTCTGGGACCATGTCATGTATAATATATCCCACAACTGTCAGAAAATAACAAGACGAGGACTCACACACTGAACGTGATTATTGGCATGATGCCACCAAGTTTTTTAATGTCTAGGGACACTATATAGAAACCACATATTTATTCTAACAATTACTTTTATGTATCTGCAGCTGTTAAAAAGCAGAAACTCCAGGTTGGAATATCAACATTATCAGGAAAAGGATAGGTTGCTACTCATTGTAAAAATGACCCACTGAGTTGCCAACATGCACAATGAAAAGAATGTTACTAGGTTCCACTCAAAGCCTTCTTCAGCAAAGAAAACACATTATCAGGAAAAGGATAGGTTGCTACTCATTGTAAAAATGACCCACTGAGTTGCCAACATGCACAATGAAAAGAATGTTACTAGGTTCCACTCAAAGCCTTCTTCAGCAAAGAAAACACATACACATACATACAAGCAATACACATACATACATACAAGAGGCATACATGACCTCCGCCACCAGCAAAGACAGACGCATTCTGGTCAGAGCTGCCATTGGTAGCCATTATGTGTGCATAAGGTGTGTGTGTGTGTGTGTGTGTGTGTGTGTGTGTGTGTGTGTGTGTGTGTGTGTTTTGGATGAAGAAGGCTTTGGTCGAAAGCTACAATGTGTAACAGTCTTTTCGTTGTGCCTATCTACAACAGAATGGGTCACACTTACCGTGAGTAGCAATCTATTCTTTTCCTAATATTATTGCACTGTTATAAGTGTGTAAACTTCTGCAGTGGGTGCCAATCTCATTAAAACCATCCTGGAGCGTATACTGCTGTGTTATCTTGTAACATACATAAAATACTAAAATGTACTGATGTTTCAGCTGAGTTGCAGTGGCTTTCCTCAGGGAAAAAACTGATTAGATGGGGTGTGACAGTATCACTATGCCAGCAATGCCACATTCATTAGGTTTTACAGGCCCTAAAATAACAATGGTCGGTATACAGATGGAGAGGCATATTATTAGTGAGTTGCACTGCTTGCTGGAAACTGAATCAGGGAAATTAAGACTTCTCTGGACAACAATGCTACCACCACTTACTAATTAACACAACTGCAAAATTTTTGTTCTTTGCTCTTTTTTAGCCACAAACCTAATCTACATCTACATAATGACACGGAAAATGGAGGACAGTGAAGAGAGTAACACTTCAACAATCAGAAATAGCTGAATTTCATGCAAACTGATAATTTCTCATTAATGATCACCCATTAACAAACAGAAAGTGGTCTTACGCTGCATAAAAATCAAAGTTCATTCAACTGTTACAGTGTAGAAGTTTGGTGGTTCCCTGGCGAGCTGACCCTCTGCAGCATATCGCACAAATTTCAGGGCCAATGAGGCTGATATTCTCATCATGTTTCCACCTCTGCAGTAGTTATGTGTTCATTCAGAAAAAACTGTATCACATCAGAAAATGAACAGTATAATTTTACAAATATTATCTCATTTCTCACAGAAGCATTTTTACCCATAGTAGTAAAGAATAGTGTTTACACAGACAGTATGTCACATACTACATATACCCATCACATTAACTCATTAGGTCTCACTTCAGTGTAGTATCACATGCAAAAAGAAACAGTTTATTTAATGCATCACATTTTGGGTTTCAGCAGGGTTGCTGAACTGAGAGTGCCATTTATACAAATATTATAAACTGTAACAATAAAATGTTACCAGTTTGTATTTTTTTATCTATCGAGAATATAATGGCTGTGTAGATCATTACATTCTTTTTTTAAAAGCTTAAATTCTGTGGATTTAATCCTGTTACAAATAACTGGTTTGAATCATGAGTACAGAAGGTGGTGATGCATAATCCAAATGATGAAGGAAAGGGAGAAAATCTTAGTGATTTGGGAGACGTCAGGAATGTTGACTCACAGGGCTGAATGTTGAACCTATTTGTATTCCTTGTGCTAGTGAATCATCTTCCACGTAACATACAGCAGAGTTGATTTTTGCACATGACAGCAGTGTTTTACTTAATATGATTGGAGATATTATTTTAAGAAATTGTTAATGTCCCTCTGAGAATTAAAGAGGTTTCTTGCCAAACAGTTTACAAAAAAGCAGTATAATCATTTCTGTACAAAAAATACAATAACACCAACAATTACCGTAGCACATGAATGGGAATCAAAAGGTAGTGTGCAATGTTCCAAATATACTGTCCAGTCACATTAATGTGACCACTTGTCAAAAGCCTGAATTACCACCTTCTGCAGTGTGGACCACTGTGAGACAATGCAGGAAGAGAGTTGGTGAGGTTCTGGAACGTACTGACAGGAACTCATTGAGGCTCCAAGGTGCGAACAGCCTGATTGAAATGCTCCCACAAAATCTCAATTAGATTTAAATTTAGGGAGTTTGGTGGTAGGGGGAGTATGATATAGTAATCCCATTGCACGTACACTGCGAGCTGTGTGGCACACTGCATTGTCCTGTGCTGAGGAAAAACAAACTGCAAGTACGGGTGGACATGGTCCGCAGGGATACGTGCATACTTGTGTCCATCGACTGTGCCTTCCAGAATATCATGAAAACATTTCCCAGGCCACAACTCTGCATCCTCTGGCCTGGATCCTTCTAACGAATGTGGCAGGGAGTTTAAAGGCATTTCACACCTTACATGCCAACAGCCCTCTGTCCGATGCACCATAATACATGATTATCTGCATGGCAACCTGCATCCACTCAGTGGATGTCCAGTTATGGTGTTGAAATGCAAATTCCAGCCTTCATCGCTGATGAACGGCAGTCATTACAAGTGCATGAACCTGGCACTTGCTGCAAAGATCCATATGCAGCAACTACTGCTGAACAAAAGTTGAGGAGACTCTGTTGGTAGCTCCTTGCCTCACCTGGATGGTCAGTTTCTCAATAGTTGCACATCAATTCACATGTACGTATCTTTACTCACATCATTCACCCCTGACATCTACAGTCCATGAAGTATCACAGTTGCCTTGATGCTGGTTTTGGATAACACCATTTGGCCATGCCGAGTATACTTTAACCACAGAGGCACACAAACAGTTTACAAACTTAGCCATTTCGGAACTGTTTACAGGCTTGTCCTGAAAGTCACTGAGCCTCAGTTACCGGGCATCAGATAAGTCGCTCCATTTCTACATTATGACAACTGCAGGGCCATTCCATGTCAAATTGCCCAATAATTCTAGAATTTCTAACCCTCAATCTCAGATTTTCACGAAACTTTGTATGTTATCCTTTACCTATAACATAAGTACTTCTGGAAATTCTTTTTGGTCACAGATAATTTTTTTATATATTAACATTTTGATATGGTGATGTTCTGATAATTTCCCTCTGCGAGAATCCTTTACCTATAACATAAGTACTTCTGGAAATTCTTTTTGGTCACAGATAATTTTTTTATATATTAACATTTTGATATGGTGATGTTCTGATAATTTCCCTCTGCGAGAATGTTCATGCAAAGTTCTACTTATCTAAAGAAGTACTCATAACCCAGATGTATATCAAACTTTTGATTTTGAGGGCTCTCAAAAACATTTAAGTAATAGTAACTGTGATTTCCACATATAGTTCTTTCTTGATCATCTGAAAGTTTGTGTTGGACTGTAACACTACCAAATCTGTTTGTTTTAACTCAGCTCTGAAAATTTTTGAAGAGCTTGGAGGTAGTAAGTAATTTTCTGACACTCCATTAATTCATATCTTCTATTGTAAGTAATTGAGCACTACATCAGTTAAAATATACCACATTACAAACAGAATGATAAATGGCTCCATCACAAAGAACATATGACCCCTATCACAGAAAGACAAAGAGCAACTGAGACCAAACAGACTTACTGTTGCATGTCAGTGATGTTCAACAAAACATGCTTGTGACTACTGCAGTGGCTTCATTCATACACAGATTTCAAGTAAGCTACTGCAAGCATGCAGATAAAAGTGATTTTATACTCTTTCAAACATAATTTAATTAATAAAATAAATTTTTTCATATCTAAGATTAATTTGTCTGCCTAAAATAACTGATATTTAAATATCAAACAATGTAAACTCCGGGTAGGAATATCTACAATGTAGGGAAAGACAGATTGCTACTTAGCACACAGAAGACACATCAAGTTTCAGACAGGCACAATTAAAAGACACTCACATATAGCTTTTGTCTCTAGCCTTCATCAATAAAACACACACACACACACACACACACACACACACACACACACACACACACACACAAGCGAGCACACTTCACGCACACACAACAGCCAACTCTAGCTCTCAGGCCAGAACACATCACATGGGGTGCAAGCAGCAATCTGGAGGCGGCGGGGAAGGGGAAGGGACAGTAGTGTATGGGTGGGGAGGGAGAAAAATGCTGTATGGTTGAGTGTGCAGGGACTAGAGTACCAACAGGCACAGTGTCAGGAGATTGTGGGGCAGGGAGGTGGGGCAAAAAGGAGCAAAAAAGGAGAGGAGTTGGGAAACACAGGCAGAGGCTTGCTAATAAACATGGTGGAAGATGATAATGGGGAGGAGATAATAGGGAAGAAGGAGTGGATCTTGTTGGGTGGCGGGTGTAGGTTGAGGCCAGAATAATTTTGAAGTTGAATCCCTTGCTCTCCAGCACTTGGAGGAGCACTCCAGACACCACCTCCATAATTTATCCAACCTGCTGTATCCTACGTCCACCTCAGAGCACCAACATCCAAGCCCTATCATATTCACAGTGTTCCTCCTCATCCACTCATCATAACAGCAAAATCCTGTCTAAGTGAACTTTTGAATTTGCCACATCCCCCAAAACTCCCTACCAGCCCCCCACTAAATCTAAATCCAGAGCCAAAACATACCTGTTTCACTGTTGTTAACCTTTCCACTGATGCCCTCAGCTTCACAGAAGTTTCCATCCTATCCAAAGGCCTCACATTTAGCCCTACACCCAATTTAACAATGCTGGACTGGTCTAAGACCTACTCCCCTTCTCCTGACCCCTGCAATGGAAGCACTTCTTTCCTGCCAATCTCTCCAACCAGGAATTCCATACCTCCAGCTTAGCCTCACCGTCCTTCACCAGATCCCTTCCTCAGAACACCAACCTTTCACTAGAAGAAAGAAAATCCATACATAACATCAAAACAAATCCTGACTTAATCATCCTACCTGCAGACAAAGGTTACACCACAGTTGTAATTAATTGCCAATTATCTGAATCCTCCACCTACAAACTCTGCCAAACTGGAAGTCCAATACAAACTCCTGTCCCAGCCTTAGGCTCTTCCCAGAACATCTCCCCTGAATCCATTTCCCTCATCTTTGTGAAACCCTGCACACCCACCTTCTACATGCTCCCCAAAATCCACAAACCAAACAATTCTGGATGCCACATTGTGGCTGGTTATTGTGCCAACACTGAAAGAATTTCGGCACTCATTGACCAATACTTCAAATCAATTGACCCTAATCTAGCCTCTCACATCAAAGACGTAAACCATTTTCTTTGTCAACTCTCCACCATCCCCACCCCTTTACACCCTGGATCATTACTTACCACTGTTGACACCACCTTCCTATACACCAACATTCCTCGTGCCAATGCTCTTACCACTACTGACACTACCTTTCCCAACATCCTTCAGACTCCAAACTCACTACCTCTTCCTCATAAATATTACTAACTTTATCCTAACCCACAACTACTTGTCATTTGAAGGGAAGGTACATAAACAAATCCGCAGCACAGTCATGGGCACCCTCATGGTACCCTCCTATGAAAACCTTTTCATGAGGCATCTTGACGAGACTTTCCTAGCCTCCCAAAACATCAAACCTCTAGTCTGATTCAGGTTCACTGATGATATCTTCATGATCTGGACTCAGGGCCAAGATACCCTATCTTCATTACTTCAGAACCTCAATACCTTCTCTCCCATCCACTTCATGTGGTCCTCCTCAAACTAATGTGCCACCTTCCTAGATGTTGACGACCTCCTCTCTGATGGCTCCATCTGCATATCTACATATTAAACCCAGCAACATCCAACAGTACCTGCATTTTGACAATTGCCATCCCTTTCACACCAAAAAACCCTCCCATGCAGCCTGGTCACCTGGGAATGGTGTATCTGCAGTGACAAAAATTCCTTTGCTCAGTATGTTGAGGGTCTCACCAAGGCCTTCACACACTATCCCCCAGACCCAGTCTGCAAACAGATCTCCCATGCCATTTCCCCTCACACCCCCAATACTCCCACCATTCCCAAGAACTAGCCACCCAGGTCTGGAACAACTGAACCACATCATCACAAGGGTTTTGATTACCTGTCATAATTCCCTGAAATGAGTGACGCGCTACTCAAGATCCTTCCCAACCCTCCTAAAGTGGTGTTCCATCACCCACTCAACCCCACAACATTCTAGTCCATCTGTATGCCACTCCCAATCCCAATCCCTTGCCATAGGTATCATATCCCTGTGAAAGACACATGTGTAAATCCTCACCAATTCACCCACCCAACACTTCCTGTTCTGGATCAGTCACAGATTTATCGTATCTGACCAGAGGCTGGGGCCAGCTGTGAAAGCAGCCATGTCATTTACCAGCTCAGCAGCAGTCATTGCACAGCTTTTTATCCTGGTATGACTACCAACCAGCTGTTCAATAGGAAGAACGGCCACTGCCAAACTGTGGCCAAGAGCAAAGTAGACAGCCTTATGGCACGGAATACAGCTAACCATAACACACTTGATTTCAATGGCTGCTTCACTACCCGAGCCATCTGGATCCTTCCCTCCACCAACAGCTTTTCTGAAATGTGCAGATTAGAGGTATCCTTACAACAAGTTCTCTGCTACCAAAATTATCCCAGCCTCAATATATAATAACATACTGTCCCTACACCCTCCGCCCAACAGTTAACACCCCGTCTGTCCTATCATCTCCTCCCCATTCTCAACCCACACCCTATTTATTTGCAGCCCTCTGCCAATGCATCCACCTGTCTTCCCCCACTCCTCTCCTTTTTTCCCCACCTATGTGCCCCACAACCTCCTAACACTGCACCTGTTGGCACTCTAGACTCTGCACACTCCATCAGACAGCATTTGCCTCTCTCCCCACTCGTACATTAGTATCCCTTCCCCTTCCCCTTCCCCTGCCCCTATCCATTCCCCAGCCCCTCCAGATAGTTGCTTGCATCCGATGTGATGTATTCTGGCCTAAGATGCTGGAGTTGGCGGTCGTGTGTGTATGAGGTGTGCTTGCTAGTGTGCGCACGTGTGTGTGTGTGTGTGTGTGTGTGTGTGTGTGTGTGTGTGTGTGTGTGTGTGTGTTTTATTGACGAAGGCTACAGACAAAAGCTGTATGTGAGAGTCTTTTAATTGTACCTGTCGGCAACTTGACGTGTCTTCTTTACAGTAGGTAGCAATTTGTCTTTCCCTATATTGTTGATATTCCTACCTGGAGTTTCCATTGTTTGATATTTAAATATCAACTATTTTAGGCAGACAAATTAATCTTAAGTGTGAAAAATTTATTTTATTTTATTAATTATGTGATTTTTGAAAGAATATAATATATATCGTATTTATCTATGCAAGTAAACCTCAATGTTCTATGTGTTTGCAGCAGCTTGCTTGAAACCCGTGTATGAATGAAACCATTGCAATTGTCATGGGCATGAAATGTTAAATATCACTAACGTGCAAAATCAGTCCATTTGGTCTCAGTTACTCTTTTTCTTTCTGTGAGACAGGTCATATTTGTTTATGGCATAGTCATTTATCATTCTATTTGTAAGGCAGTGTATTTTTAACTGATGTAGTGCTCAGTTACTTACAATGGAAGATATGAATTTGTGCCACATCAGAAAATTGTTTACAACACCACGTCCTTTGGTGACCTACACCTCAGTAAAAACTCTTCAAAAATTTTCATAGCTGAGTTAAAACCACCAAAATTTGGTAGTTTTATGATCCAATATAAACTTTCCAGATAATAACAAAGAACTATATATGTAAATCACAGTTACCATTACTTACAGGTTTTTGAAATCCCTCAAAATATGTGTTGAGATCATTTCAAAATGCGCAGGCACAGAGTTAAAAAATCCTTGAAGTCATTGTGTGCTAGGAGAACTGAAGTTAAACCAGGGAAAAAACTTCATACAATACGTCATAAGACCTGTGAACAAAAAACTAAGATCGGTGATGGAAATGAAAGTGATGCCAGTGACCCAGAGGTGACATTTCATGAGTCAGTGCTACAAAGTCAAAGTATCAAGGATGTAAATAAAACTTTAAATGCCTTGTGGTGCTTTCCCTTGAAACTTCATAGCATTCAAAATCACAGGAAAGCCTCAAATGGCAAATGGAAGCTAGAAAAAGTGAAACATGTTTTGGAAGAAAAAGTGTACCAGGCACTGGATTGCAACCTTGAAATTTCTGGCAGTGGAGAGAATAGAATGGATCATGAAAATGTTAAGAAAGCCAAAGATTTTGATGCCACAGTACTGTTAATGACAGAAAAAGTGGCTGGTGTAAGGAGGTTTCAAAGAATAAAAGTTTTAACACTAGCTCCTCCCTCTTAGTGAAAAAATAGAAAAAAAAGCAGAATTTGAAGTTTGTGAGAATGAAGTTCGACAGGCAAGGAAACTGAAAACAAATATGGGTATTTCATCAATTTCTAAGCCAAAAAGAGGTAAATTATCACTGATGAAGTTTTCACCTAAATGATGAATATAGTCGAATGTTACCAGGAGTAAAAGACAAAGTTAGCATTCAGAAGAATCTGTATATGCGAAAAAGACTTACCCCCTGCAACCTAAGAAAACTATATTACTGTTTTAAATGGGAGGAACCAAATTTTTTTCACTATAACATCGTTTTTTTCTCAATTTTGTTTACTAAGACCAAAATGATGTATTTTAGCTGGTGCTGCAGGCACTCATTCAGTGTGTGTCTGTGGTATCCATCAGTATTTAAAACTGCTTTTCGATGTGGAACACTCTGAAGAAGCATATAAAGAACTCATAAAATTTCTTGTATGTGACTTGGAATACTATGACTGCATTCTTAATCACTGTGATGAGTGTCTCAGTGATGACAAATTGTTAGAAGTTTTGAAAGAAAAATTGGCTTAGAAAGATGCTAATGATGATATTGAGTTCAGCCAGTGGATTAACAAACCATCAGATTGAAGTGGTAAAGAATGTGCAACTGTTGCTGAATACACTGATTTGTTGGAACAAAATTATAGGCACTTATACCACACTCATTCACATCTGAAGTGTCAGGCCCTGAAAAATTTGAAATAAAATCTAACAACAGAATAAGCAATTCTGGTAACGGACTTTGCTGAAAACTACAGTTTTATAATTCAAAATGAAATCCAGAGTTACCACTGGACAAGAAGCAGCTGTAAAACCACCCCGTCCATGTTTATGTGATAAATGAGGCAAATAAATTGATAATAGCAAACTACTGCTTTACAATTAATGATATTGATCATGACATAGGAACTGTAAATGCTCTTCAGAATGAAATGGTTAGGTGATTGGCCAAACACTACCCATGAGTCAAGAAACTGGATTATTTCACTGATGGGTGAGCTGCTTAATATAAAATCAGAAAAGGCTTTAAAAACTTGTGTGAACACAAAAATGATTTTTCCATTGACACTGAATACTCCTTTTTTGCTACTATCCATGGTAAATCTATGTGTGATGGACTGGGAGAAACTGGAAAACATGTACTGAGAAAAAGCTAAGCTTCAGCTAGAGGATGATGTACAAGTAACAACTGCATTTGATGTTTTCAAATTCTGTGAGTCTTTTTCCATTTCTTAGAGAAATTCAATGTAGTTTCCCATGGAAGAAACCCGAGAAGAGATTTTTGACAATCCGCACAATGCCTGGTACCAGGAATTTTCACAAAAACAAAACACTTTCCTGTGATTCATTAGAAATTAGAAAAGTAACTTGTTCTGAAAAGCCTTCCTTGCTTTTCTCTCGTCAAGAATGTGTGTGGCAAAGAAGGAGGTGCTGATCTACTTTTTCTCCACCTATCTGGATCATCAGTGTCTTCCTTTTGGCCTGAGAAGGAAGACTCTTGTTTTGTGCCTTTGAAAAACATTTTATGTTCTGCTTATGTACCTGATTCAAGCACATTATGAAGAATGTATAACTTTAATGAAAACAATATGAAGTTAATAGAATCTAATTTCTTGCAGTAGGTTCAAAAAAGAGATGTTATTAAATCTTTCACTTTATGACTCCAAGAATCTTCACTGCTAAACATGTTTAAATTTGAACATTTGTCTGTCTAGAATACTTGTCATTTAAATATGCTCATCTGATACCCACCAAATAAAGTAAATATTAGTAATGAAAATATTTCAGTTTAAATTATAACTTTTAGCTCTGCACTTTTATTATTTTAACAAAACATGAGATATGTACTAAAGCTTATGAGTCTACATAGCATGCATTAAAAGACCTTGTGAATAATGTTCCAAATACTTTAACATATAACATCTCTCAAAACCCATGATTTTTGTTTTTTTGTTTTTAATCACATCATATTTGAGGTTCAATTAAAAAAAGCTTGCCTGGTAGGGGTCTGTTATAAAGCGTTTTGAATATTTAAAATAATCATTGTTTGGTCCATGACAATTTTACTTGATTTTCTATGTTACCAGTAGTCAAGTGAAGTTACTAAACATTTTTCCCATAAAGATACACTTTTCCCGGTATCTGGGAAATTATGATGATGCTTTGTTGAAAATTAGCGAAGTCCTGTTTCCTCCCTCCCACCCTCTCCTAAAGTAATAGAATCCAAATGGGAAGCTTTTTGAAAACTTTACAATATTTTCCTTCAAGAACGAAATGAAGTTCAGATAAAGACGGCACCAATTGTAGAAGAAGTTTTAAATACGGCATCTAATAGTGAAGTAAAAAGTATTTATCACTGTAGAATATGTCACAAGAAAGTTAGAAAAGGAACCCACGGTAACAGTTGCAAGTACTAGTTTCACGAAAATTGCAGTAAAATAAACTTAAAACTTGTTACAGAGGACTTTTGTGGACTTGTGAGATGTGTACACCTGAAAGCTGTGAAAGCAAATTCTTAAACGTTAAAAACAAAGATGAAATAACCAGTATGATGCAAAAAGAAATTGATGCTCTAAAAATCTAGTGTGCAGTTCTTTGTGATAGATATTCAGACCTCGAAAATGGTATTCCTTCAAAAGCAAGTTGTGACTATTGTCATAAAATACAGTACTGTTACAAACTTTACAACCAGAAACACTATGTCAAATGATGTTTGTCAAGAAAACAGTCCTACTTCCATAGCAAGTAAACAACAGTTCTCAGGCAGATGAAAACTTGGCAGTGAAAAATATCAAGGCTTCTCTAGATTCTGAACAGAGAAAAATAATTGTACTGGCAGATAGCCATGGTTAAGGAACTGCAAGTAGATTGTTAAACAAAGTAAACACGAAAGCTACAGGATTTTTCTAATCCGATGCATGTCTAGATCAGTTACAAAATCTGGCTGATTCTTCAGATGTGCAGTATCTCCCCAATTGTGATGCTGCGATACTTGCTGGTGGATCTAATGGTATATGTAAAAATGAAACTAATGGTGTAAATGTTTTGAAGTTACGTCTCAGCGAATTCCCACATACTAATGCAATATTCATTGATGTGCCACACCATTATGACCTTCCAAATTGCCCGTGTGTGTGTGTGTGTGTGTGTGTGTGTAGACTGAAGTAATACAGAACCAATAAAGTTAAGTTGGTCTTCAGAGTGTGGAAATATTTTTTATGAATAAGTGTGAAGGCCTTATGAAACTAAAGAAACCTTCCATATCTTTTTTATCAAAACATCCAATCTATATGGAATAAATCCCTAAAATTTGAAATTTTTTGCTTGTCTGACCTTCTGAGTGTAAACATTATACGCCTCGCTGAACACTGGATTTTTTAATTTTCCGAGGTATGTCATGGGTGCTAGCTACTGCAGATCCAGTAAAAGGGGTGGCGGCTGCCTAATACATGAAAGATACGGCATTCAGTACAGTGAAATCAAAAAACATATCATCTGAATGTAGAAAAACACTTTGAACATTGTATACTTGAACTGAAACAACTTCAAACAGTCATTGATTGCAGCTATAGATCTCCAGATGGAAACATGGTTCACTTTCTACAAATCTAGAACCTGCAATTAATTATTAAATTTCAAAAAGAAAAAAAAAATATTGTTTGTTCTACTTTTAATGTGAATTTAGCAGTGGCTTCACATGAAGCCAGTGATTTGTACTTATTGTTGTTTCTTAGTTCCCATCATGCATGGTATATATTACTGTTACTGGTACTTCATGTTCTATGCATTCCCATAAAAATGTTAACTGTCTCCTATGTGTATTTAACTTTACGCCAGTTTTTAATTCAATCATACATATTAACTGTCCCCTATGTTTGTCTGGCTTTTTAGCAGTTTCTTATGCCATATATATGTAAGCTTAGGCACTTGAAAATTTTAACATTAATACTGTTTGTATTATGTCTTATAAAAAATGAAACGATCGCTACACAGTTACTGTAAACAATGCTCTGTATCTTAGTGCACTGTACACCACAAGGTGTCAGAGACAATACATAAATAAATACATGAAATAAATTTTACACTGGTTGTTACCACGGCAACACTAACGAGAGAAAAACAATTCATGAAAATCTGACACAGTGGACGTCAGGCCTGTATGAACTTACTAGGAGTGACCAGTTTTTCATCATAATAAAGTTTTTAGATTTCCAATTTATTTGTTGTGTGCCCATTCCCAGAAAAACCATTAATATTTTTATCTTCTTAGAAAGTCTACAATCTGGAGAATTATTTAAGACCAAAACTAGATTCCCAGCAGGTTGGGCAAATGCCAAAGTTAGTGTTTTTAAATATTATTGTAATTTTTCTAGAAATCTGAAGGTGACCTACATTAATATTTTTTTATAACTTTCTTTGTAACTATATAGATGATTCAATACAAAAAAAGTTCTGGTTTGAGATAAGGAAAACCCAGAAACTCTTATGTTATCGTTAAAAGCTAATATACAAAGTTTCATGAAAATCTGGGACAGAGGGTTACAAACACTGGAATTATTGGGTGATTTGACAAGGAATCACACTGTCATCATGTAGACAAGGAGCGATTTATCGGATTTCCAGTAATGCATGATCACTGACTTTCAGGCCAAGCCAAGACGCATTTCCAAACTGGCTAACTTTGTAAACTGTTTGTGTGCCACTGTGGTTAAAGTATACTCGGCATGGCAAAGTGGCCTTATCCAAAACCAGCATCAAGGCAATTGTGATGCTCCATGGGCTGTAGATGTCAGAGATGAATGTCATATGTAAAGTTATGTACGTGTGAATAGAAGTGCAACTGTTGAGGAACTGACAATCCAGGTGAGGTAAGGGGCTATCTACAGTGTCTCTTCAACTATCGTTCAGGAAGAGTTGCTGCATATGAATCTTTGTAGCAGGCACCTGGTTCATGTACTCGTAATGATTGCTGTTCATTGGTGATGAAGGGTCGAATTTGCATGCCGACACAACTGGACAACCACTGAGTGCTGATAGGTGATCCTTGCACATGAATCACATTTTATGTTTCATAATTGATATTTAACTATGCTAATTTGAGACCCCTGCATCTGAGGCAGTAGGTGTCAGAACTGGCTGAACTTACCTGGAATGGCTCCTTTTTCATCACAGTGAAAAACTTTTTTATTTCCGATTTATTTGTGTGTCCATGCAAGGAAAACCCATTAATATTTTTATGTTATTAGAAAGCTTACAACCTTAGGAATTTTTTAAGACCAAGGCTAGCTTCCCCAGCAAGTTGGAAAAAAGGTGATACAAGTGTTTATTAGCGTCCTTGTAATTTTTCCGGAAACTCGAAAGTGACATCCATTAACATTTTTTCTTATAATTTTCTTTGTAACTTTACTGCATAAATAAATGCATTCTTGTTAACTATATGCCTCTCATAACTTCTCAAAAAATTCCAAATCAAAAACTTGATACACACCTGGGTTAGTAGATAAGTACCACTTTGCATGAGCATTCTTGCAGAGGCAAATTATCAGAACTTCGCTATATTTTGTAAATTTAGAGTAAAAAGAGTTTCAGTGCTAGACCAAAAAGAATTTCCAGAAGTACTTGTGTTATAGGTATAAGCAAATATACAAAGTTTCATGAGAATCTGAGATGGTGAGTGACATGACCTGGGTGATCTGACGTGGAATTATCCTGCACTGTTTTCCGTGTCCCCCTCAACACGATTTTATACCCTCCACAACCAGTGCTGCCACCTGCTGTCTGTGAGTGGTTATTTCATGCTGACATCAAACATAGGTGGCGCTCACATTAATGTGACTGCACCGTGTATTTTGGTGTGTATACCGCTGAAAATTTGATTGAGGAAAACATAGCAAAGTTATACGCTGGGAATGTAAAATATAGATTGATAAAGAAAGATGGACATGTTATTTGAAGAACTGGTGGTAGTTCTGGAAATTAGTGTGTAACTATAGCATTTAATTCTTCTTGCAATAAGCAGCTTTGAAACCATTCAGTTCAAGTTTTAATCTTTATCACAGGCTCAGAACAGGGAGAAGTTAAGAGCTGAGCATCCCACTGACATCAGGGTCATATAATAGTTTCATGCGAGTCATCAAGTACCAATTTGCTACCACAGGTTCTAGCATTGTCCACTACTACATCATTTCACCGCAAACTATGTTACTGCCTAACTCATATATTCCTGCATTACAGTTTTACCCTTACATATTCTTTTGTTTGTCTTCCTGTTTTCTAGTGTTTTTTTCTTTTGTTCTGTACTGACTTTACTTTTATTTTTCTTTCCCATGATTTTTGTTACGATCATCCACAACATTTGGTTTTGAAGGCCTAGCATTTTGGTCCTCTCTGTCAATCATACTTCTTTTTTCGATGATGTAAATAAAATAGAAAGAAACTTCCACATGGGAAAAATTATTAAAAACAAAGATTCCAAGACTTACCAAGCGGGAAAGTGCCGGCAGACAGGCACAATGAACAAAACACACACACAGAATTACTAGCTTTCGCAACCGATGGTTGCTTCTTCAGGAAAGAGGGAAGGAGAGGGGAAGACGAAAGGATGTGGGTTTTAAGGGAGAGGGTAAGGAGTCATTCCAATCCCGGGAGCGGAAAGACTTCCCTTTGTGTCTGTGTATGTGCGGATGGATATGTGTCTTTCTGCTCCCAGGATTGGAATGACTCCTTACCCTCTCCCTTAAAACCCACATCCTTTCGTCTTTCCCTCTCCTTCCCTCTTTCCTGAAGAAGCAACCATCGGTTGCGAAAGCTAGTAATTCTGTGTGTGTGTTTGTGTGTTTTGTTCATTGTGCCTGTCTGCCGGCGCTTTCCCGCTTGGTAAGTCTTGGAATCTTTGTTTTTAATAATACTTCTTTTTTCCTTTTACCTATTGTTTCACATTATGATGCATACATGCAACAATAAGAAAGTAAAATAATTACATAATGATAACAGCTACCTGCTTAATAAATTAGGTTAATCACATGAAACTGCATACCTCTATGCGTATTATCTATCAAATGTGTCATTCCTAATACCAAAAATATAATCAATTATTGACAATATAATGTAAATGGATAGATTAAAAAAATCTACTCACCAAGTGGTGACAGGAGAAAAGAAACGCAACGCATGCACACATACACACACACACACACACACACACACACACACACACGCACACAAAGGTTTACTTCTACAAGCTTTCGCAGCCAGTGGCTCCTTCTCACCCTGTCTGGTAAGTCTCCCCTGACCCGGGGTTCTGGGTGACTTTTCTGAACTGTACCCCCTTTCCCTAATCCTCTCCAGTCCTTTTCCTTCACCCCTCTTCCTTCCCCTTCAACTCTTCTGCCAGAAGAAGGAGCCACTGGCTCCGAAAGCTCGTAAAAGTTAAACCTTTTTGTGTGCATGTTCTCCCACCGCCGCTCGGTGGGTAGATTTTTTTTTAGGTACCCATCTACATCATATTCCTAATACCAAGTAACTTACTGACTATTTTTGTCACAGTTATCATTTGTCTTCATTATGCCCTTCTTTGTTCATATCACTTCTCACAGATCTAGTTTCCCACACATAATTATCTCACAGATGATCTCATTGTAACCCTTATCACGCACAACTTTGTCAAAAAGTTACACATTCTAAAGGCATTTTCTGAAGTCAAACTGTACATGCAATTACCACATGCTTTTTAAATATGAATATGCCTCACTAAATCCAGTGATGTGCAAAACTTAAGGACGCAAGTAACTTTCACATGATGCATCACTACCAAGTAACACAGCTTAATGAAATGGGCCATATATAGAAATAACTGCTACAGTATAGTACAGAATATAACTGAAAGAAATTTGCAATCATACAAACAAAAATGACACTTTTATTCAAATACAATAATTACACTGTAGTTGTCATGATTTGTGATGACTTCCTGGACATTACAAAAAGGCAGGGCACAGTTCTTAATGGGATGTGAGATCACTACAAATGGCAATGCATGCTCTGCAACATACTCCCATCTTGGCTAGAACGTTGGTAAGGACCTCTTGCGATAGGGCATCCCATTCCTTCACCAGTGTGGTTGACAACTGCTGTATGGCCATTGATGCACTTTTACGTTTTTGCTACAAATCCGACAAGTGCTTGATGTGTTTTAAGTCACAGGAATGGGTACGCTAGTCCTTTCATAGAATATTCTCTCTCTACAATAACTCCTCCACCTGTGCAGTTAGATGCAGTCATGTACTGCCATCCATAAAAAGGAAGTCAGAGCCAAATGCAATCCTGACAGATGCACAAGGGGGAGATATACAGTGTCACAATAACATTGACCAGTGTGTGTGTACAATGTTCAAAGATTTGGAGGTCAATATGCCCATGTGCCTCCCCACACCAAACATATGGCCCAACAAAAGGATCATATTGAACATTGTTCCTGGGTGTATTATGTTCCCTCATATGGCAAGAAGTGGTAACATGCAATGCACCCAGGAACAGTGTTGAACATGATCCTTTTGGTGGTCCAGATGTTTTGGTGTTGGGAGGCATAATGTTGCAAGGGTGTACTACACTCAAAATCTTTGAACACAGAACACTCACCAGTCAATGTTATTGTGAAACTACTTCTTCCCCATGTACATCTTTTCAAGTGTGCGTCCAGCACTAAGTTAATTTTTTCAGATGATAATGTGTGAGCCAATCAAAGTGAGTAGGTGGAGGAGCTCTTGGAATGAAAGGATATTTGGTGAATGGACTGACCAGCCTTTCCCTGACTTAAATCCCATCGAGCATGTGTGGGGTGTTGAGAAGATGTTTATGAGCACATCCACACCCATCAATGACCATCCAACAACTGTCAGTCACACTGGTGGAGGAATGGGATGCCGTTTCACAAGAAATCCTTACTAATCTTGTAGCCAGCGTGGGAGAACATTGCAGAGCGTGTATTGCCATTCATGGGGATTTCACATCCAATTAAGAACTATATCCTGTCTTTTGCAATGCCAGGAAATTATCACAAATCATGGTGACTACAGTATAATTATTATCTTTTGTTTGTCTGATTGCAAATTTCTTTCAGTTACCTTCTGTACTATACTGCTCTGATCTGATGATGGCAGTAACCTAAATGACATTATACATAATGAAATTAGTTAAACAATCTAGACAGTCTAGTCACAAAAATTACCATTAAAATAATGCTCACTATTTGCAGTATAATTTTAGTGAATCACTCACTTAAATCTGTATGATTTTGGAAGTATTTACTGTATAGATAAAGCATAAAAATTAGTACTAATGGATTGTATAACCTTAGTACCTTTTAAGACAAGATTTTCAGCTGTCTTCACCCTTAGTTCAATTTCAGTTTGTGCTTTTTTTAGTTCAGGCAGCACTGTTTGCAGTTTGTCTTCTAATTCTCGTACTATCACTTTTGATGATGAGCTTTCACTTGTCATGACAGGGTATAAGTGGCCATCTAGTTTGGATGCCCAATCATAAGTCTGTAAAAATAACAATAAAAACATTAAATCTGATTATATGTAGTCAAATAATACACTACAGAAGAAAGATTCAAAGTAGAAAAATCTAATAATTGTGCATAACTTAGTTTTCTTTAAAACTGCAATCAGTTCATTGTGCAGAATATAACAGTGAATGTACTTTTCATACCAACATACACTGTTACCCAGGCGCACACACCACCAGATTATTTGATGTAAATTTTTATTAATAAGAAACTTCCTTAAACAAAATTGTTTAACTTCTGGGATTATATGCTTAATAGTTTGTGGTCATTAACAGCAGAGTTAATAAATAAATGCTTCATGCAGATTTGTAATTGTAATATCACATTAACATTCAACAATAACTTTCTAGTTGGCTAAATAAATTAAGAGAGGAATAATGCACATCAAAACTTATATGAAGGACACCAGAATTTTGTGTGCCACCATATTAGTGAAATCAGAAGAAAATTAACATTAAGAACTGAATCTGCTCTGCTGCTAATAAAATGGTTGTACTCAAGATAATAAAGTTCTAGCTTTGACAATTCTCAGTATCGGTAACTTACCTTTGAACAGTCAACAACACTCCTCTCCCACAGAATCTGTGTCTCACGTTCCACTGTCACACTGCTCTGCCACGTCTGCCAGCTCTGTGTCAGTGTCAGCTGACGGCCACCAAAGTGCTCCAGCAATGTGTCCACACATAGTGCTGCACGTTTTGTGTCTAGATACGGGTCTCCAATCTGTAACCGAAGAAGATACTGAAACTGAGCCAAACCACCACTGCAAAAACTCATTCTTCTCATATGGTAAGCATATAGGTAAAGTATGGATATCAGCATGATTTAGGAAAATGCTATTTTGGATACCAGTTTATAGCTCTGCATTACATGTAGTATTCCTTTTGTTCCAAAAACCACGTACTTTAATTCTGCAAATTAATTTCTTATAATTTCTCCTCTTTCATAATCCATACAATTGTTACAATTTGATATACTATAAGATCCATGGAAAAATGTCAAATAATGAAATAAGGCAATGAACATCTTAAAAACCATACCTCAGAAATATTCTTGTTGGATACAACCATCACACTTTACAATTCTACAGTTCAGTTACATGTCCTCCAAAACATATGACAAACATTATGGAATGGAATGTTTCCTTTGTATCACAAATCAATGGAAAGTCTAGGATGGAATAACAATGACACTGAAAGGGCAGATCTTTACACACCGGCTTGGAGCCCCAGCACCCAGACACAGTGGCCATGTGTGTGTGTGAGTTGTGCTTGTATTAATGTGAGCATGTTTTCTCTTTGAGAAAGAGGAGTTTCTTCAAAAGCTTAATATTTTAACAGTCCTTTTCATTGTGCTTGTCTGTGGCTCCAAGCTACCTCTATGTAGTGAGTATCAATCCATCCTTCTCATACCATTTGTAATTACATTAAAAAACTTGTTATGGTGTAATAACACATTCATAGTTTGTAACTAAGTCGAACTACTAATTTATTATACCATGCACTTGTATGCAGTTGGCACAACTAAATGAATAGATCACTAGACACAATTGGCAGAGAGTTGGAAACAACGAATGTGTATGAACATGAGTTGTAACAGTAGAGGAATTTTATTATTAACTTTCAACAAGATTTATGCACAATGAAATGTTGTGTTACAAAAGCAAAAATGTTTCCTTAACAACAAACCACAAATGTGTTGTGCTAACTGGGATTTATGCACCTATGCAGTCTGTCCAATATGTCATTATCACTGTTGATGACACAACATAGAACAAACAAGAACATACAATAACAAAGAAGTGTTGTTAGTTTTTTGTTGTCAAAAGCAATGCAACCATCTGAAATCTACAGAGGAAAGAACTTTTGTCATAGATACGCTAGTTTAAGTAAAGGATGAGTGTATGAGAGGGCAGAAAGGTTAAAAATGGATGACACGGTGTCAGTAACAAACCGGTGAATGGAAGACCAGTAGACATGTGAACTAATACAGTGAACTATGACACAGAGACAAGAATTCATGCTAATGGGCATGTCATCATAAATGAAATTGCAATGGAATTTAATAATTTACCCAAATCCATACACTAAATCATTCATGATAAGCTTGTCTTCAGGAGTGTAACTGATGCATTTCAAGGAGACTGTGCTACAATCACTAGATGCACACTACGCAATGTTTCATGAGCACTTGGAGACAATATGTATGCAACGAAAATTCTTTCTTGGTTAAAATGTAACATGTCCTAGGTACATTACGACAAAGGAGTGAGCAAAGGATAAGCAGTAAAGTGGAAGCACTCATTTAAGTCACAATCAAACATTTGTAAGGTAATACTGCTGATATCTTGGAATGTCAGCAGTATTTTGACACAATTTCAAGAAAAGGCCATACTGTCACTAATAATTACGGTGAGTTGTTAACGTTGTTGAGGCCTTTCAATGTGACCAACATGTTAGGAAGCTTTCTCACAAAAAGTACTACAGCTTCATCACAATGCATACCGTCTGATGTGCACACAATGAATAAAACATCTAATCTGAAATTGGGTCTCTTTAAACATTCACCATACTGCCCAGACTGTCTGAATAATGGAAAATGCAACTAGGGACCTGAAGTTTGCTGCTGAGAAGCTGCAGAGGATATGTAACTTCGTATGGTGTAGAGAACATACTGAAGTTTACTAAATGGACATTTTCTGTGATGTACAGGGTGCTTCAGCAAGTGGATACAAAATTTCAGGAGAGACAGAGTACATGTAGATTATGGAAAATCATATAGCAATGCATGGCTGGAAACGTTTTCCTGGCACAACAGTGATGAAACAACATATAAAAAATGAAGGTTGGTTTGGGTTGTTTGGGGGAGGAGACCAGACAGCGAGGTCATCGGTCTCAACGGATTACGGAAGGATGGGGAAGGAAGTAGGCCGTGCCCTTTCAAAGGAACCATCCCAGTATTTGCCTGGAGCAATTTAGGGAAATCACAGAAAACCTAAATCAGGATGGCCGGACACAGGATTGAACCGTCGTCCTCCCAAATGCGAGTCCTGTGTGCTAGCATCTGCGCCACCTCACTTGGTAAAAATGAAGGATACATACAGTGTTAGAAAATGTTTATTATGCTCAGTACAGCAGAAACCAATAAATAAGAACAAAAACAGACAACTACTGTCATGAAAGAAGGACATTGGTGCAGGCCTCACATCTCTGGAAAATACCTGGCATGTCCCAGAGTTCCCCAGAAGCTGCCACAATGTGTGTAACAAGTTCCTCAGCAGTGTTAATGGAGGCTATAGTCAGATGAACTGGTCAAGGCAAGTGAGGTCTGCTGATCTCGCTAGCCACAGTGCCGCAGATGTAAGGTCTGCGGCATGGTTTGGGACTGTAATGTCGAACACCTCCTCTGATGACAATTGTTGTCTGCTTTTCTTATTATTTCTTGGTTTCTGCTGTACCAAGTATAATAAACATGTTTCCTCATTCTGTTCATGTCCTTCCTCTCTTGTGTTTTTTGCCATCACTACCATGCCAGGAAAGCATTTCCAAACATACACTGCTATGTGATTTTCCACTGTCTAGTTGTACTCCACCTCTCCTGAAAATTTGTAACTGTTCTGCTGAAACACCCTGTATTTGTGAAATATTATAAATATTATAACACTACAATGAAAGGTGTGTAACATCATTCTTTATCAGAGCTTGTTTTTGCAGGCCATTGTGGGCATTAGCAAACAATATATGTCAGACTGAAAATTAGAGAACACACTTCTTAGAAAATTGGCCAGTTATCTTACTCGATACTTCCAGATTTAAATTACTCGCTATTATTGTCAAAATACTTCAATATTTTGTGATCAGTGGATGAGGAGTGTATCTATTGGAGGTAATCAGGTGTAATATGCTGATTCAACATGATGCCAATAAATTCAATTATTATACATCAGTGTTTAAACTAAATACTTGGAACAGGAAACTTTACTCACCTTTGAACATTCATCCTTCACACTATTGCCTATACTTTGCAGTTGTGTATATAACTGCTGAATGTAGAGCCACTTTTGTTCTACATTTCTGATTGTTTCATCTGATATTTTTTCTGAACTTTTCTTGAGTTCATCATCAAGAGCATCAAATTCATTGGCAAGATCAACAGCCACTGTATGGAACTTGACATATATCTGTGCTAGATATATACGTGCTTCAACAACATTCTTCAGATTCAGCCACAGATTATGTAATGCTTCCACTTTTTCATCAATCTTGGCACGTTCTTCATCTGTTGCAACCTCCAGAATAGGTGGGAGTGTTAGCAGCAGATTGTTGATTTCATTACCTTTCTCCTATTGCAAAGAACATATAGAGATTAGATAAGTTAATTTCCCAAATATGTATTCACGTCTTTTGTACCTTAACATTTTCAAATATCATATCCAGATATCTGTGTCTTAGATGCACAATCACTTGAATTCATCCTGATAGGCTGACTAGAAACTATTATGTTTTGCTTATATATTATAAATCTATATACTGCAAATGTCCTGCTGTGTCAAAATCTTTAGCTAAACATGTCAGCTAAAATGAAACAATATGTTATAAATATTTTTATTTTCACTAGAAACTAAAAATCATGGCAGCTGATTACATTTATTTTCACAGATTAGTTACTTAAAAGATAAAACTGCTGACCTGTACATCCCCCAATAGCTGCTGATGCAACTGCAGGAAGTCTTGTGCCATTGCCAGAACACTGCCCATGTCCTGGTGACCTTGAAGAAATGCTTCAGCAATTTGCACAATCCAGGAGAAAATCTGTGAACGTAGGCAAATTTCTTTAAAAATTACGTATGTGAAAATTTCATTTCAGTTAAAAGAGAAGCAAATCTCACTGAGGAATACTCACATGAGGCCAAGAAGACCATTAGTACAGCATCACTTTGAAACTATGATAAACAATTCACATTTATGTTCATCTAGCAAGATAAGATCACTCTTTGTTTCGGACATAGCTTTTCCCTGCTACTGTACATGCTACTCATTACTCAATTAAATTAAATCTTTTATCCATCATATTTTTTTGACAATTTTTAATTTTATCTTTCCCATTTTATAGGATGTTTTAGAATGTGTAGCAAAAGTTGCTGCTGATCAAACTATTATGTATGTCATAATCAAATAACAGGTAATATTAATAGATGGTATATGTTTGAATCACTTCCACTGCATCTGTGGTAAGAATACGTTATACAGGGGAAATGAGTGGAGTGAATTCAAAAAATACTAAGAACCCAGACAGAATACTCAATCAATTTCATTTTTCCATTTTTCTCTGTTTATCATTATTTTTTCTATGCATATAATTTTTGGTGCAATTTCTCATCTTATTACACTTGGTTAATCATTTTATCACCCTCTCTAATTCTTCCATTGTCATTAGATTTGTATACAATACTCTCAATTTCATATACTTTTTCAATCATTTTTATGAAACAAAAGCTTTATAAAAGTGTAGCATGTACCCAATGATTTTTGTGTCATGCTTAGAGGAACTGCAGATTATAATTTTTTAAGACACTGCGGAGGATGCAGAGGAAGTGACTGATGATTTTAATTATGTTGCAGATGTTACAGGTAATTAAGTGAAAAAGGCACATTTATTTACAAAGGATGCAGATTTTTAACCATCTGTGCTGACACCATTTGCTCAGAAGCAGGAATGGGGTAGGAGAAAAACAGGAAAACTACTTGTGAAACTACTGGTTGGGTTGACAATGTGAAAATCTTTTAGGAGGATGTGCCTGAGGATCAGGAGGTTCGCAAAAGTGATGTCACTTGCAGTGTACTACATACTGAAGGTAAGAAGGGGCATCATGCCAAAACTGTTGTTTGGTGTTGTGAGGTGGAACTCGGGGGAAATTAGTCCAGCTGATCAAAACCGTCACAAGTGAGGAACTGTTGCACGGTTCATCTGCCATTATGGAAAAACCAATTGAACCGCATGCAAAATCACTAAGGCTGAATTCATGTGATGTAGTACTGCAAGCTGCAAAGAAACATAACACTGCAAGGATTCAGTCTATGATTAGCATTACAGCAAATGAAATCAGTGGAACTAGCTGGCAACCTATTGAGTGTGTGGTAGTGCCATATGTGGTTTATGTGTGAGCATAATTTTAGGGGGTGTTTTCTGGGAAAACATAAGGAAAATTTTCGTTGCATGGACAAAGCTCCAAAGTAGCGAGCAAATAAGCCACTGAACGTATAGAAAGAAATGCCGAACATGAGAGATAAGTTGAATACGACCATTTGCTGTGAAAAGATGATATGTTAATGTAATTTGTTAAGAGGCAAAGAGTTTCCATTATTATTTTTTAATTTGTCGATGTTGGGTCAATTAATTAATGTTTTTGGATGAAAAAGAAGGGAACTTCAGTGAACTTACAGCTACATGGATTTGATCGGATTACCCATACCCAATAAGGAATAGTTAAGTGAAATTTGGTGTAAGTGCTGTTTTGATAAACATAACGAATTTACTGAATGAATCTGTTTATTGTTAAGTAGTGATTAAAGTAAGAGGTGAGAGTAAAGAATCTGATAATAACACTTGCTAATTTGTAATTGGTCATTTAACGGAGTTAATGGTCATTTGTGAAAATGAGAGAAGCCTGTGAGCTAATCACGGGGGTACTACTCAGATTAAGTACACAGCCAACAAACCTTGTGGTTTAAGGTGATTGTTATAAAAGAAAATCTGAAATGTACTGTACACAGTTATCAATTTATAGGATGTATGTCTAGTCTTCACAGAATTACCTTGAGATGAGATTTTGGGGCTGAATGTGTGGGAGACAGGAAGTGTGTAGCATCACCACTATATTTTTGGTGCGACTGAAGAAAATAAAGACACTTCCACAGCTAATGCAAAGAGGCCACAGAAGTGGATCAGACTGGAGCTGTCAAAACACAGATACTTCAGGGGCTATCCGCTGCCATCACAACGTTTGGCGTAGGGCCTGCTGAGGAGCCAACGATATAATAACAATGACAAAGCAAAAAGACATAGATCCCGCAGCATGGTGACCAATTACTTGAAGCCTGACCCACAAGCTCTGTTGAGGGCACATGATGGAAAGTGATGCCTTGGCAAAACAAATATGCACCAATCCTATATATACCCCCCCCCAACCCCCCCCCCCATATTTAGGTAGATGCAGACGCATGCAGCCTGGCTGCCACAAGCTTTGAGGAGAGGTCCATGCCAGTCTACGAGTCAATATGAATCTACAAGCTGCCCCACAAGACTTGGCCCCCACTAACAGCAAGCCTCCTGCTAGCTATGAGTGTGATGTTACAGATTTGGCACCTTCAAGCCAGTGGGCTACCCCTGCGCCTAATTCCATACGCTGCTAGCGGGCACACTGTCACTGTCTGCCTATGTCTGAAAGGGCCAGCACTACTGCTGAGAGTTGTCTTCCTCTACAGAGTCCACAGTGGGATACTGCAACTTCTGGTGTGACCTGCTCTGACCTGTGAAGCGGCATCCAGTTGGCACACATGCAGCCACGTGCACATCATGTCAATGTTCCTGTCGAGTCATTGGACTGTGTAGAAATGCAATAGTGGAAAGAAAGAGTTTGGCTACCCTTGTCCTCCCCATACTAGGCTGGTTCCTGGGATATGAGTGACCTGCAGTTCCTTTCCAACCTTTCCCAACTATATCTCTTGCTTCCTTGAAGAAGCAACTCCAAGTTCCAATTTTTTTCCCCAAATGATTGACCATTTTAAACTTAAGTTAAAGGCTTAGAAGCAAGTAATAACAAATACTGAAATGGTCCTCACCTCCTCTTCTTTTTCTTTGTAAGTCTGCATAGCTAGAGACACTCTAAGATGTTCTTCTTTGTGAGCTATGCACAATCCATTAAGATAAATTTTTCGATTTTCCAGTTCTTCCACTGCTCTTTTAATTCCCTGGAACAAAGAGAAAAGAACATTAGTAGCATTATATATTGCATTATAAAATAATCTCCTTCATAACCACAAGCAAAAATAGGTATAAAAGAGGATTAACAAGTCTAATAAATTTGAAGGAAATAATGGAAAATTTTGTTATTAGCCTGACTGTTTGTAAGTGTGATTCTTGTAACAGTTTTGTCCAATCTTCAGTCCAGGCAATGGTTTGGTGAATGTGAAAGTACACTGAGGGAACTGATTTGTTGATGAAGAGGATGATAGCAACTGTTTTTGGGGACACATGGGATCTCATCATGTTTGACTATCTGTGAAAGGTGAAATCAATGACTGACTGCTATTACACAATGTTACTAGACTATTTTGGTGGCAAGCTGAAGTACAAGTGACTAAGACTAGTTAATAACACAGTTCTATGACACCAGGAGAATTCAACTCCTCACACATTAACTACTGAACTACTGAGAGGATTGTGATGGCTTGGCTTTGAAATAGTTCATCCATCCTATTCCTTGAAGTTAACAGTATCAGACTTACACCTGGTTCCTAATGTCAAAGAATGGCTCGAAAGGAAGACAGTTTTGTTGAGTTACGCCACAGAATAGTATCGAGTGAAGGTATGCAATGTTTGCTAGGTAGACCCATCTGCAGGTCAACTCAGTGCAAAATACGCAGAACTGGGCTTTTTGATTAATTTATCCCTATGCTGGCGTCACCTTAGTTCATTATCCATCTGGATGTCTTCAAATTTCACACTTGACATGTTGAACCTCAGCCATTGTATGCCTCAGCACCTGCAATTTGTTTGAAGCCGCACAGTTGATTAAGGGATAAGCTGATCCAGTTCCTGACTGTTTCAGTTTCAACATTTAGTCCCAAAGCTTTTTAAATGTATTTTTATTCACATATTTCTATGGTCAGCATTTGAACTGGATAATTAAATTCTGTTTGTATATTTTGCTTCACTGAATGAAATATGACTGGTCAGAATGATTATGGCGGCTCCAGTTGACATTTAAAAGCATTATTTTTCAGTGTACTTTACTAACTCTTGGTAAATAATAAACTTCAATTGAACTTTTTAATTTTTAGATTTCTGTAGAACAGACTTTTATTATAGCTCTGCATAGTACTTGTTCACCACATAGATAATCTCTTTATTCAACAAATCTGTCTGCTTTTCAAGCCATTTTTTGAGATTAGGAATCAAGAGTAAGTCTGACAGTATCAACTTTTAGGGACAGGATGGATGAACTATTTCTTTCCTATTTCTTTCCTTCTTTCCTATTCCTTACTTTCTCATCCCATCTGGTAAATCTCCACTGACCTGGTGTTCTGGGTGACTTTCCCGAGCTGTACCCCTTTCCATAAACTGATCCAGTCATTTTCCTTCATACCTCTTCCTTCCCCCTTAACCCTTCCACCAGAAGAGGGAGCAACTGGCTCCAAAAGCTTGTGAAAGTTAAATTCTTTTGTGTGTGTGTTCCCCTGTTGCTGCCTGGTGGGTAGAGTTTTAATCCATCCATTTACATTACTTTCTCCTTATTTATAATTTTAACCAAAAAGTGTATACACAACAGTGTGCTGTTCATTTTCTTCTTCACACACAATTTTAAGTGGAAAGAGGGAAGTTTTATTTACGGCTTTTGAACTTATGACATGAACACTACTAAGGAATCTGAGTCATCCAAAACTTTGCAGTCCCATCCATTCACAGATTAAAAGTATAAGAAGTAACGTCATTACTATGAAATGAATACCCCTACCTGCATATAGGCATTGATATAAGTCAATGGGGCCAGTTGAAAATGTGTGTCCCCATTGACTTATACCAATGCCTGTATGCAACTAGCGGTATTCATTTAATTGTAATTTCATTCTAACAAGCTGCATGGTCACTGATAGTATGTGTTCTTTCAGACATGTCCGAAAGAACAGATACCGTCCTCATATATATAGAAGTAATGTCATTGAAGCTATTATCTTTACTGATCCAGCAGCTGGAAAGGTCTCACTGTAGCCCTTTTTTTAAAAGAAGCAGAGCTTTTGTTATTTTTATTTACAGTGTTTAAACTTTTATCTTTTGTCAAAGTTCCTGTTTTATACTTCTATATTTTTTGAGAATTATCTGCTAATTGTTATTTATAATGCTAACATATGGAGGAGAGCAAAGAACCAGTAGCTGACAAGTAGACCAACAAAACATTTTGATCTTTATGAAATTAGTATATGGCTAAACTGATGATGCCCAGTAACAATTTATATTTTTAGTTTCCTATTATTCTCTAGATGAAATTTGTAAATTTAAATGAAGTTATATAACCTACCTCTGATCCAGGCATACTGTGACCAGCTGCATCAAGAAGGGCGTAACCTTCTTTTAGAGGTCCATCTGTTACATCTTCTATAGTCTGTACAGCTGCTGCATGCATTTTTGCCAGCTGAGGAGAAGTGACAGGCAGTTCATTCATCTTCAGCTGTTGTTCCAGCTGGTCGAGTTTTTGCATTGCCTGAAAACACATTTGAGAATGATCATTTTATAACTGTGCTTCATTCTATCTTTTCACTGAAGTGATTGTAAGCATCTGCTGGAACAAATGTAATAAAAATAAGGCTTTTATTTAGCCAGATGTCTGTTCTGTCAGACATGACTCACGACAATAAGCTGAAGATTGTCTCAGAGATAATGACATTACATGAATCACACTTAACATCATCAATATTCTGAGAAGGAAAGCTGCTACTCACCATATGGCAGAGATGCTGAGTCACAGATAGGCACAACAAAAAGATTTTCACACTTAAACGTTTCAGCCAATGGTTTCAGATGCCTGAGACTGCAATCGTGTGTGTGAGTAGCATTTGGGGGAGGGTGTTTGTGTGTGTGTATGTATGTGTGTCTATTGTTGACAAAGGCCATTGGCTGAAAGCTTTAAGTGTGAAAATCTTTTTGTTGTCCCTATCTGCGACTCCGCATCTCCATAATATGATGAGTAGCAACTTTCCTTCTCGGAATATTGTTACACTTAACATCAAACATGCAATTCTAGATAAGTAACAATCTTCAAAGTAATGGCACACTGCATGTTTCCTTTTGATTGCAGACTAAAATTAAACTATCAATTGATATTTAAAATTGCAATAATAATATAATCATTATGATAATGATTTGCAGTAGACAGAAGGGTCTGCCATTACTCATCTTCAGGAAGTGAAGTTCCAAGTACAGTCAGTAGACACACATAAAATAAGAGAAAGCATACCTAGCTTTTGACACTGTTATTTCCTTCTACTGAAGAGAAAAGTGGGATAGGTTGAAGACTGTTGGAAAGGAGGGGCTCACACTGAGATGAACTCGTACAAAGTATGTTGTGAGTATGAGGGGGTTCAAAAGGAAAGAAGCTAACAGTTCCAAAAGTAAGTTGTAGTTTCTTCACCTTTTAAATGTGACTATCGGCAATACATGGAATTTCACTCCTGTTACAAGTTACTATTACTCACGGTGTGTGCAGTGCGGAAGAAGCTGATTGCCCTTTGGAGTAGATTCTCTCTGTTGTCAAGAGCTTCAGAATATTCAGCACACTGCTGGAGAACTTTGTAAGCTTGTGCTACTGCTTCCTCAGCAGCAAAATGGTCAGAGGAAACAAGCTGCTCTGTTGCTTTAGTTATTTTCACACCACGATCCTGAAACTCCTACAATTAGCAAAAGGGATTCAATCAGAAACACATTAAAATTTGCAGCCTTCATAATAGTTATGTATAACGAATGACTTGTTGCAGTTACACACAAATGCATCAAATTCCATAAGGACATATGTAGGGAATTTGCCTATAGGAAGATCGGATACTATCACATGATTTCAACAAAAAGTGCACTCAACTGTGGATTTGACTTTATACCACTGCCGTGTCATACCCCCCGATTGTCATTTATGTAATTGCAGCAAAAATAAGACACACCTACTTTTGAAGCACAATGACGTAGTATTTTGAAACAAAAGACTTTTTCCTAAGGCAAAAGGGAGACAAATGTACTTTTCCAGGAAAGTAACACATGGGTCCATGTCATGGTAAATTGACACATTTGATCAGTGTGCATCAAAATCGAAAAAACGCTGGTAATAAGCTCATTTTGACCCAGTATACTCTTCTGAATGCACCTGTCTCTGTAATTTTTTATTTAATTGTTTTCTCACAAATGCGTGAATTATAAACACAAGAATAGCCAATCCAAAACACCAAGTGAATACTCAATAGCAACACAGTTGCAACAACTGTAGGGTGAAGATGCACTATCTTGTGCAACAATGTTTAGGTGGTTCCAGGATTTCAAAGAAGGCCAATTTACCTGTGTTTAGTAAGGTTGGTCAGGCGTTATGACTTCTGCTGTGACTGAAGTCAACATCAACACAGCTGCTGTGATTGCCATGAGGATTACATAACCACAGTGAAATGCTGAGAATTCTATGTGGCAGTGTCTTTACAATTATGCATTATCATCTCCACATGACCTGTGTTTGTGCTCGTTGGGTACCACAACTGTTGACTCCCACAAAAAGCTGTGTGAATGGGGCGTAGCTGTGAGATGCTACATCTCTTTGCTGATGGAGGAAACGCATTTCTGAAATCAGTTATTATCAGTGATGTGTTATGGTTGCATTACTATGATTGTGGAGGAAAATAAGCCAGCACAGTGTGGAAATTGCCATGTTCTCCAACACCATAAAAGATGAAAATTGTTTTTTCTGCAGGGAAAGCGATGGTGATCACACTTTTTTGATCATGGTATGATTTTCCACCATCCAGTTCCCCCTCACACTACTGTTACAGCAGCATACTAAATGTCAGTAATGGATAAACTGAGGAAGCACTTTGCAAGGAAATGACTGGCTCTTTCTCAGACTGGGCCACAATGTGCGGCCTCAGGTCGCAAATCGAATCAAGCAGTTTCTGCCTCAGTTCAACATTATCTGTGCACTGCATCTGCCTTACAGCCCTAATGTTGCACCCTGTGACTTTATTCTATTCCCATCACTAGAGGAAAAGCTTCAGGGCATTTGATGTGACAACTATGAAGCAGTGCTCAAGTAAAGTGAGGTGTTCCTCAAGGACCTGACACAGAATGGCCTGCACCATATGTTTGAGGAGTGGTAGGGATGCTATAACAAGTGCATTCAAGTAGGAAGGAAGTACTTTGAAAAAGATCATATAAACATTGAAACAGAGTAATTAACATTGGTGAAAAACTCAGTCTCACTCTTTGTTGATTAGCCCCTGTATAATCTCATTACTCCTTGGTACAGGGAATGATTGCATGTAGTCAGATAGTACGATTGCCACACAATTTATTTGCTTTACTGGCCCCTCAGGAACAACAATATAAAATATTTTTATGCAAATGGAGCATTATGATAATGGCAGAACTCGTGTGGCTTTTAATCTTCCCAATCTAAATTACTGTTTAGTTTCCCTTAATATCATTTATGTTTGCACCAAACCCTTTTGTGTTGCAAACATTTGGCTAAGAAATAAACTACCACTTAATATCAAAGAGGTTACTCTTTGCCTTTACAAATGTCTGCTTGTGTACTGCAAATAACTGTCCACGCAGAGCTATTAATGAGTCACGGCTGCAACACTGAATGGTTACGATGAAAACACTGTTGATGTTGAAGGCATGAATATGTTCCAGACATATGAATAACACCCTGGCCATGTGCAGCTATCTGCAAGTAATAACTCTGAGGTGGTCTGTTTTAGTGACAAGGCCCAAATGGTATTGATTGATTTAAAATTACTGAAATTTTAACACAAGGAAGAAAACACTGTAACAATAACTGAATAGTTTTCTGACTGCAATCCAAAAATGAAGCGAGTGGTGAAAACTTGCTTTTCCATTGGTGAATCCTGTGTGAAATTTAATTGGTCCAGTAAGGAACATATCAAATGCTTAACATGTGTAGCTAAACAAAAGTGTTATTTTGATAGTTCCATTACATGTCATCCAACTGCAGATTTTTCCCTAACATACAACCTGCAACATGTGCTGTAGTGTTTGTTTGCATACAGGTACTACTTGAAAATGGTAAATTTTCATCATTTATCATGAAGTGTGTATAATAAAGGTGACATTATGCTGCCAATATTCTTCCCACAAATAAAAATATCATCCTAAAACATCAGTCAGGCAGGCTGGTTACTCATACACCTAAACGAGTGGAAAGAGATGATACTGCTGTGAAAATGCTAACTGATATAGTTGCCTGAGGTTGTGATTTTCATTATCCCTGAAAGGTTCTGAAGCCACTCATAAATGAGATGAAAAAAAATTTGTGCTAACAAACCTTATAACATTTTTTACACATGTGCCATCTTCTTGTGAAATGGGTAGAAACAGCCTATAATATTAAAATACTGACATGAAATTATCAAGCCTTGACTCCCCTTTACTGGAGATACACAGAGAGAGGGGGAGGGGGGGTGCAGAAATAGCACTTCAGTCTGAATTCTCTATTTGGTTGTCCACAGATGCACATACCTTGGCTTCTGGCAACAGGCGACGGTGCTCTGCAAGCAGTATCTCGGCACTGGCAGCGGAGTCACCGAGCACGTCAGCGAGTTCGTGACGCCGCCTGTCCACAGCATCCTCGAGTGCACGCAAGTCTCGGGCGACGAGCATGAGAGCCAGGCACTGTTCGAGGCGCTCGCGCCGCCGAGAGAATGCCAGTTCCAGCTGCTGCCGCCGATCGTGTAATGCCTCCATCCAGTGCTCCACCTGTGAGTTTGCTGCAACATTTAACATTTTAATAAGTTTCCTGCCTGAAGGTACATGTAAATTAATGTAGAAAGCAGGATGTTGTTCTCTTTTATAATATACATTCCTTTCAGTACAGTGTCATTGTGTGGCTTCAGTTGCCAGAGACTGCAGTCACGTGTGTGCGAGTTGAATTTGTGTGTGTGTGTGTGTGTGTGTGTGTGTGTGTGTGTGTGTGTGTGATGTCCATTTCTGACAAAGCCTTGCTGGCCACAAGCTTATTTGTGACAGTTTTTGTTGTGCCTATCTGCAGCTCAGCATTTCTGCTATAAGATGAGTGGAAACTTTCCTTTTCATAACATTTTGACTTTTACATGATACAGAAATAATGAAATTGCCAAACTCATCTACAAGTTGGATAGCCAGTAAACACTGATTCTGAGAATGTGGGAAGTTTAAGTGATGATAACTTTTGCACATGCCAGCATTTTTCTACACCTGGTATACAAGTCATTGTTTTCTCACAAAATGCATTTAATCCAGTACAAATAACATATTTTCTCAAATATTTTCTTCTTCACTTCAGCAATGTTCCAAAACCATAATCTACTCGCAGTAATACATGGTGTAGACCACAACGTACATGACAAACTAGATACTGTCTCACACAAATCATCACAAAAAGGCTTAATATTCAGCAATATTAATACTCTTTTTGTCACCTCAGCAGCTGTTTCTTCGTAAACTGACCATGTATGTTTGTCTAGAAAATAAGCCCGATGAAGGCAGCAGAGATCCTGATTTGTGTATTATACACATTTTTTTGCTAAACTGTTATCCGCATACTGAGAGATGTGATGAGATGATAGGTGTGAACGCACGGCAGCAAGGTCTTTAGTGGCCGTACTAAAGTAGTACAAGACAAGCGTGGATAATGTGTGCAACATTATTAAAAACTGGAACTACGAGGAAAAACATAAATAACACCCTAAAAATGTGCATGCACACACACACACACACACAAAACTATAAAAATCACCCACTGTGTCAGACTGAGAACTGAGAGGAAAAAGAAAAAAGCAGGCAAAAGAATTAAAATATCACACCAGAGATCTGTGGCTGGCTGGTCACTGGAATAAAAAGGATGAGATAGCTGCTCTCTAACACACTAAAATCTCCATCCTAAAATCTGACTTCAGACACATTGCAAAACTCTGAAACCTTGACCACTCATCTCATTATCAGCAACAACAGAGGGCAGATCTCTAATGAAATTCACTTCTGTCTCATCAACACGCTATAAAATGCACTGGGTTAAAATGGGACATACATTGATCTGCATGCCCCATGCATCACAGACATTTTGGACCTCTCCCCAGAGTCAGAAGCCAGGCTTGAGGGGACAATGTCCAATTCAGAAGCGAATTTCTGCAAGCCCTGGTTCCCAGCAGAATAATATCCGCTTTCCTCCACAGCTGAAGGAAGTAAAGCTGGTCATGCACAAGATGAATTATGTTCTCTGATGGATGCGTGTTCTGCAAAGATTTAGGGCACTAAGAGAATTGGAACAGATGAGAAACTGTTAGCCTTCAAGATGCCTTGTCTGATTAAGATCTAATGATCACATTGAGCTCTGCAGTGATTATACTATACCCACTTTGGAGGCAAATCCTGAAGATAGAGTTGGGAGAACTATTGAAAGCCAATGGAATCCCTTTGTTTAGAACCATCAGTATACACAACATTAAAACTGATGCCTGAAAAAAAAAGACTGAAACATAAAATCTGGAGTGCAGTTTTTCTTGTAATTCATAAAGTCTAAGATAACTCTGGGCCTCTGTAGAAGCCAAGGTGAAAACCTGGTCCAACCTTGGTGTAAAGCTTTAAAACCAGCCAAACCAAACTCTAAAAGGCAATCCTTTCCACAAATCCCATAGGGACTGATGGCTCATTGTTAAATACGAAAAAGCCTTTCCTTTAGTGGCCAAGCAATGGTAGGGAATGCAGATGTGTTCGGCATGGTTAGTGCCTTATAAGCCAGTCACACCATCCATCAGGAGCTGTCACCACAGCACAGCTGTACGGTATGAGGCTGGTTCAAAAGGACCCAGTGGCCAGCCTAAGGCCCTCATGGTGCACCACATCAAACTAACAGATCTAACACCATGAACACATAATCAAGCCAAGATAGCACAGATGTTATGTAAAACATATCCAGGAGTGATAGATAGTCTGGGGTCCTATTTCCTTTCATAGCAGAAACGGTTTCATGTCATCCACAGCACCTTTACAGCACAGCAGTATGTCAATGATACCCTATGCCCCACTTTGTTGCAAACCATCCTGGGTTTACATTTCAGCAAGATAATGCCCACCCACATATGGCAAGAGTTTCTACCTCTTATCTTCATGCTTGGTAAACCCTACTTTGTCCAACAGACCACTTCCCAATTAAGAACATTTGAAGCATTACGGGTAGTGCCCTCCAACCATCTCAGGATTTTGACAATCTAATGCGCCAATTAGAATTTGGCACGATATCCCTCAGAGGGACTTCCAACAACTCTATCAATCAATGCCAAGCCCAACAACTGCTTGCATAAGAGCTGGAGCTGGACCAATGCTTTATTGACTTGCTCAATTTGTGAACCTTTTTCTCCTGAATAAATCATCCAAAATAAATCAACATTGCTTGAACACCAAACAGAAGGTATCTGTAAGGAACAACATTCTCCGGAAATTATCGGGTACAACCTGGGGGACGCATCCTCACATCTTAAGAACTTCTGCTGTAGCTCTTTGTTATTCAGCTTCAGAATATGCTTGTCCTGTCTGGTGCAGATCTAGTCACGTTAAACAAGTGGATATCACCTTGAATGTAACCTGCAGACTCATTACGGGATGTTTGAGATCTACACCACTTGATAAAGTTTAATTTCTAGCGGGCATCCCACCTCCAGATATCCGTTGTAAATGTGCATCCAGACTGGAAAAGTCTAAGGCACTGAATCTGAAGACCCACGCATTACACGGGTATCAGCCAGCAGTACAAAAGCTCAAGTCAAGGAAAAGCTTTCTCCATTCAACTGAAAGCCTCACTGAACCACCTCTGAACTTGAGAGTCAATTCATGGTGTTCCAGATCCAGCCACCTTGAGGGGAGATGATCCTGACCAAAAGCCTCCCACCAGGTCACGAAGAAAGCTGGTCAATATTGAAGGCCCTCAACAGGCTGCATTCTAGAGTTAGAAGAACGAAGACCAACTTGAAAAAGTGAGGATTTGCATGCGACTCCACAGCATGTGAATGTGGTGAAGAACAGACAATGAGTCATCTTCTTGTCTGCAGCCTATGCCCAACATCATGCTCGCCACAGAATATCATCGATGCCACCAAGGAAGCAAGCAAAGTTGCTGCATATTGGTCACACCGCATTTAATTGTAATTGTAATGCTAATAGTACCATGTTTTGGAACATTTTGTATAACTTGTAAGCTACAGTGTGTGTTTCTGACACGATTAAATAAAAATCCAATTTTTCTGAAATTCTGTTTGTCCGAGATGCACACCACATCTGCTGATTTCTGTCTCATCTGGATAATTCCTTCATGGTGAACTTTATTTTTCTTCCTTCCTAGATGGTAAATTTTTCCAGGGTGAAATATGATAGGTCATACACAGAATAACTGAAAAAAATCTGGCAACAACCTATTTATCATTCTCTTCATGTGAAAAGTAATGGATGTGTAATCTCTCCTGAAAACATATGGTCAAATATGTGATTGTGATGGGAGTGAAGGAACAACTGAATTAAGATGTTCTAAATGGGTGCACATGTTCAGTTCACAAATTATACTTTTGAGAACAAAGATGTAAGGAGGTGACCCACAAATCTGACTTTACAAATGAAGAAAAGGAGTAATTCCGTGTTTACACAGGTCAGATGTTTCACAATGACAATACTCCAGAGCCTTGACCTGCACCCCACCACCACAGTGAGAAAATGAAAGAGCATTACCAGCTGATTATCATTTGCTTTGTCATTAGTTCATACAGAAAATGTTGTGTTGAAATACTAAGACACTGTCCCACTTATAGCCTCAGTATAATGTGTCAAGAATGTATACGCATCATGCATAAGACTATGATATACAGGGTAGTGTTGTGTACATATTGTTGTGAATTAAATAAAAAGAAGAGGGAGGGTGAAACCAGTGCTAGTACACATGAAGTGTAGCAGGGTGGTACACCTTCACCTATGTGATTCCATTCCCAAGATTAATTCTTCTTTTTTTTTTCCTTTTCTGCTCAACAGCAATGTAAATGGTTCACATAGATACATTTCGTTAGTGAAATATTCAAAATTTATGATTCATTACAACTATGAGCACTTGAAAATTCAATGCTACCAATAGTTGTTGGTTTTATGATTCACGTACCTTATCTAAAGGACATTTTATCTTTTCTGAAAACTGTAATTAAAAGTTAAGTTTACACAAAATTCTTGGACTCTAGAATGTTTGAGTCTTAAAACGTAATCCCTTCAAAAGTTAAGTATTAATGACTTGCAGTGCTGGTTTTTCTATTTCCCAAAATGCATAATTTTACTGGAGTAACATGTTCAATTAGAAAATTTGAGTTTCCCGAAAATTCTTGGTAGACAAAAATTCTGCTATATAAACAGAACTTATCATTCACTATTTTTTAAGGATATTTAATCAGAATGAGATTTTCACTCTGCAGCAGAGTGTGCCCTGATATGAAACTTCCTGGCAGATTAAAACTGTGTGCCCGACCGAGACTCGAACTCGGGACCTTTGCCTTTCGCGGGCAAGTGCTCTACCATCTGAGCAACCGAAGCACGACTCACACCCGGTACTCACAGCTTTACTTCTGCCAGTGAAAATCTCATTCTGGAAACATCCCCCAGGCTGTGGCTAAGCCATGTCTCCACAACACAATATCCTTTCTTTCAGGAGTGCTTGTTCTGCAAGGTTCGCAAGAGAGCTTCTGTAAAGTTTGGAAGGTAGGAGACGGATACTGGCAGAAGTAAAGCTGTGAGTACCGGGCATGAGTCGTGCTTCAGTTGCTCAGATGGTAGAGCACTTGCCCGCGAAAGGCAAAGGTCCCAAGTTCGAGTCTCGGTCGGGCACACAGTTTTAATCTGCCAGGAAGTTTCATATCAGCGAACACTCCGCTGCAGAGTGAAAATCTCATTCTGGAAACATCCCCCAGGCCGTGGCTAAGCCATGTCTCCGCAATATCCTTTCTTTCAGGAGTGCTAGTTGTGCAAGGTTCGCAGGAGAGTTTCTGTAAAGTTTGGAAGGAAGGAGACGTATACTGGCAGAAGTAAAGCTGTGAGTACCGGGCGTGAGTCGTGGTTCGGTAGCTCAGATGGTAGAGCACTTGCCTGCAAAAGGCAAAGGTCCCGAGTTCGAGTCTTGATATTTAATCAACTGTTACTCAGTACAGCTTCACTGCCTAATGTGTGTGTGTGTGTGTGTGTGTGTGTGTGTGTGTGTGTGTGTGTGTGTGTGTGTGTGTGTGTGTGTGTGTGCATGTCCTTTATTTTTTTTCTTTTATGTTACTGTTTAAGATGTAATACCTTGGTATTTTAACATTTTGTGATAACTGTCTCACACTCATCTTTAAATAGCTTGTGCATACGAAACAACATTAAGTCTATGATAACCTACAGTAGAGCTCTTGTTAGTTGGTCTGTATGCAGTTAATCATCATTTATTAACATTTGCAGACATAACAGCCAACCAATGATCAGCGATCATGTTGCAAAGTTCTATGTCGGCAGTCAGTACTCCGCATTCATCTTCCAAAGTTGCAAATCACCAAATCTTGGATATTCTTTCGTTACCTACAGTCTCTGTGTTGAGCTGTCCACAGTTTACCGAGTCAACAATCACTACATTAAACATTCTGCAGTGAGCAGTAGCATGCAGAGAAATTTACCTAATTAATCATTAGTATGCACTGCGTAATGGCAATGAACAATGAGTTATGTAATTTAATTGGAGATTTCAGAGTATGGACCATGTATTAATGCCACTTGTTTGTTTAATTTAGATTCATAGTAGTCTATGTAATTTCATTGATCTGTATTATTACAAGTGTCATTTACTAAATAAAAACTGATCATCACTGAGACGAACAGTGAAAACAGATGTACGTAAACCTGTGAATCTACCTACATTGATGGTGTTTTCAAAATTATTTAAAGTTCTCTTAAAGCTTCTACCATTTGACATCTAGAAGAAGAGGAAGACTTATAAGGAACTCAACTAATGGGTCAGCAAACACACTCGTGACCTATTCCTTTCAGCAGAACCAAACTGGCAAGCAAGCTTAATGACTATACAACAGACTGATCACCATAAAACGTTACTGACAATGAAGTTCCTGATGAGAAAAGAAATTGCACCCACATTGGGGGCTAAGACTGAATAAAAATAATCACTAAATTACACAATGGGAAACTGCTTCCAATGGCTCTACTGTGTGGTAACTTACCGTAGCTGGCGGCGACCCGGATGGCATTCGGTCGCGAATCGAGTGTGCCGAGTGCTACCAACTCGCGCAACTTGTCGAGCAGCGCACGGCCGTCCTGCAAGGCGGGCATCAGCGACTCCAGGGAAACGCGGCGCGCCTCATGCAATGCGGACAGTGCCTCCTTGGCTGACTCTGCGTCTGTCGGCAGCCCTGAAGCCTCATCGCACGCCACTTCTAGGACCCGCATTGCCTCCGAGCATGATGCTGCATGCCTGCAACCGTGTCCACATTTAATTAATGTCCATCACTTAGCCCCCACAATTTATTTTGCTTCTGACTGTTATGCCGGTAAGTGCCCCCATACATGAAACCAAAGAGAGTTGCCAAAGCAGGTGACAATTATCAGTGTGCCTGTGAAAGATGATGAATGGTATGTCAATTCCACACAGCCGAATTTTCCTTCTTCTGAATATGACTTGAAGTAAAATTTTCAGAGTTCTTCACTCTGACATTAATGTGAAGCCTACATGCTGCAAACATGCGTGAATCTCAAAATGTTTTACAAACCAAGTATAGATACAACAGTTGATGAATTAAAAAAATGTTCTCACTGAACTATGACCATGGCTACACTATCTCTACCAAACAGAAATCTTCAAAGTGATCTACATTATCTCATAATAATTTGTCAAACATATATTGTCTGCAAACTACTGAACATGTCCTTAAGTTGGTGTTCTTTGAGGTTTACAAAACAACTTGTGGCACAGTGACAAGTACGCAATGAAAAGCTATGTTGCAACATTATGACAAGTGACACAGTAATAAGAATACAAGATACACCAGAAAGTTACTTTTACTATTTACTACATGTGATGTCCCTCCAATAGTGGCATAGAGAATGTCAATACTGGGTGAGATGCAATGATTTTTATAGCACCACTGGATACATAATGACTCATCATGCAGTAGATCAGACCATCCAGCATGGTTTGTGGTAATGCTTCCCACTAGTGGAGCACTGCAGTCTAGAGTTTAGCAATACTCCATGAAGGTGGTGTTATAGTATCTGTTTCAGCTTAATGCACTCCATACATGTCTGTAAGTCCAGGGAGTGAGTTTGTCCCCTCTAAACAGGTTTGTCCTCACACTGCAGGCACTTCTTCACCACGCCCAACCCATGCTGTTGAGCACACGGACCCAGCTGCAATATTGATGAGCCCGTTGAGGTGTCCCAGGACCACAACAGATATGCAGATGGGGGAGAGTCACCTTGCAGGCTAAAAAGTGACACCCCTGTGATCAGAATGCCACAACAATATTCAGGAGATCAATCTGATATTGAGCAGAACACCACTTTTACCAAGTCATGCACTTTCTTTACATGGAGGGGATGCATATGGCAGTTCACTGAAAATAAAGAGCAACTTCTGAAAATTAACAACATACATTCTGCCAAGAGGTGTGTGAACTGGTGGTCACTGCATTACTACAGTACAGAGGGCAGGTACAGCGTTACTTGGGAAGCTTCTAAGACTTCAGCTAAGATACCAGTCATGACACTGTGTTATAGAAAAACTGATTTACCTTGATGGCATTCTCAGTGACTGTTTCACACCAGGACAAACACAACAAGAGATGGAAAACGGGATTTAAAAAAAACACATAAATAAATAAAGCTTTGCAGGTCAAACTTGGATCCTCCCATGCCACACACACACAGATGTATCAGTTTGAAGAAGGCCAGCACATGGATACTGACTATTAGCAAAAGTACCCAGAGTCATTTGTGATGAAATCTCAAAGCTATTTCAAGATGGCGGCAATTGGTAGTGTTTGAATTCGCGTGCGTATGAAAGTTATAGTTCAGTAGTAAAAAACAACAAATATGTGCCTTGTAGTGATATTACTGTGAAGCTAAACGAACGAATAATCAGTCTGCAGAAAACTGTGGAAGTCCTACATACAGAAATAGTATACCTGAAGAAAGAAAATCAGCAGCTACGACTCAATCAGAGAGCATGTGGGACTTCAGAAGCAGTAAATAACAAATCGCAGATATCGAAGGTAACATGTACTGTAACGGAACCTCCGCTCTGCGAAACGGTTCGCCATAATAACAGCGTAGCAGCATTAAATAAACCACCAAGAAAAGTAAGGTTCGCCGACGTACACAAATATTCGCAGCTCTGCCCGGTAGAAGACAGTGCAAAAACCTGTAGAGTGAACGTAAGTAAGCTTTGTGAACGAAGTAATGAACAAGAAACATTCGCAGCAAAACGGCATAATGCCAAAAACAGCATAAGTAGCTGCAGTGTGAATGTTAGCAAGTTTCATGAACAAAGTAGCGACCAGGAAACATATGCAGTGAAACATAATAGTGCTAATAAATATCAAAAAGAAATTCAAACAGGAGTGAAACAGTGTGATGGTCAAAGTTTAGTACGTAAAACCTGTAAAATTACCTTATTGATTGATAGCCAAGGTCGTAATGTTTCAAGTTACATGAATGAAAACGTAAATCTCGAGTGTCTGGGGTATGTGTATCCTTCAGCAGAAGCCAAGGATGTCTTTCAAAACACTAACAAAAAGGCTTCTGAAGCTGATGTCGTCGTAATTATGACTGGAACAAATAACATACAGAAAAACAACAGCGCGAACTTAATAAAAGGTTTAAGAAGCACATAACCAAGTATCACATCAAAAAAAGTGTTTGTTGTCGATGTTCCATTTAGATATGGTCTTACAAAACGATCCTGCGTAAATAGCGAAGTATTGGAGGTAAACAAACGGCTATATAACCTGTGCTCGAAATTCAAAAATACCACAATCATTAAAGCTAGCGAGTTTGACAGAGAGTGGTATACACGACAAGGATTCCACCTCAATAACCAAGGAAGAAGATTAATCTCGAAACTGATTACCAAAACTGTGAGTAAAGAAATGGCCACCTTAACAGTAATACTGCTGGACCAGGGAAACCTGTAAAGCCTGCTGGTCTGTCTGGCAAAATATTAACAGATATGCTCCAACAGGATCAAAATAACCTTCAAACCATTCACTCTGAGTCCAGGAAACTAGATGTATCCAAACGTTGTCAAAATGGGGCCTGGCTACCAGCAGTAGACTTACAAACAACTCAAGATATCAGCTGTATAGAAGTGCCCTTAAGAAGACAATCTGAACCCCCATCTTTACTGCCCAGGGTTAGCAGAAATAGTCTTCTGTTCTTACATATTAATATACAGTCTTTAAGAAAGAAGTTGGAAGAATTGCAGTACTGGGTAGAAACTTCCAACTGTGGTATACTTAGTGTAAATGAGCACTGGCTATATTCATAAGAAATTGACCTAAATATTCCATTTGGTTACTCCTTAGCTAGTAGTTACTGCAGGTCAACAATTGGACATGGGGGTGTTGCAATATATATTAAGAATGGACTAAATCTACAATACTTTACTATTGATGTCACAGACCTTGTATAGACACCATCTTTGAGGCTGCAGTTGCACATATACCTAAACATAATATTATTGTTGCATCTGTATATTGCACACCATCTTCTACTGAATATGAATTTATGGTAAATTTAAAAAAAACTGTTGGTCTTACTAACTAAGCCTAAATATAAATACCAAAGAATCTTAATTTTTGGTGATATTAATATGGATATCAGGGCACAGAGTCATATCATACTGGAATTCTTGAATAGCCTAAGAGCTTTTGATTGCTATTGTCTAAATGATAAGCCTACAAGATATAACGCATGCTTAGACAATGTAATAAGTAATATCCATGAAAATAATGTTGAAATTGGAGTAGTCAAGTTAGACCTAGCTGACCATGATGGCCTATGGATTACAGTTCCAGTCAGCATTCCAGATGAACAACACAAAACTGTTAGACCTATGAATGAATGCAACGTAAGAGAGTTTAGAACTAGATTAAGGTCAGTTAACTGGAATGACATCTTATACAAAGATATGTGTGTGAATAGCACAAGCAAATTATTTATAGAGCAAATTACAAGAATATTTGATGAGTGTTGTCCCAGATTAGAAAAAAGACAGAATAATAACCAAGCTCATAAACAACAGAGACTAAATAATTGGTTTACACCATACCTCAACAGCATCAGGATTATGCTTCTTATGTTTAAGGATGGTGGTGGTTGTTGGGATGTTTAAGGGGGGCTAAACAGCTAAGGTCATCAGTCCCCCATTCCAAAAACAGGCGAGACGAAAATTTGCAGAGCAGGTAAAACCCCAAGGGGAAGGAAACTCCCCCCAGGTCACTGAAAGAACACAAATGCAGCAACGAACACTAGAGGCAAGAAGAGGACAGATGAACACCAGACAGCAAGAAACAGAAGAAAAGAAGAGGGCCGGAGACTGGTTGACTGACCACGAGAACAAAAAGAGTCAACCATCCGACTACACACTAAAGTCTGCAACCATTGATGAGAGACTCAAGGACAAGAAACACAGAAAGGAAAAGGTGCAGGACATCCCTAAATGGAACCATAAAAAGGACTAACACGGATAAAATCTAAAACGTCGTCAGCCATGGAGGCATCGTCACATAAAACCAAAGGCAAAGTGCTGGGAGATTAAAAGACTGCCAGAGGGTACGCAGTCGGGGACACTCTAACAAAATGTGGGCGACCGTCAGCCGAGACCCACACCGACACAGGGGGAGATCCTCCTGACGCAATAGATGGCCGTGCGTCAGGTAGGTATGGCCGATGCGGAGCCGACACAGGACGACAGAGTCCCTGCGAGAAGCCCGCAGGGAGGACCGCCACACATCGGTCGTCTCCTTAACAGCCCACAGTTTATTCAGCGATGTCAGGCTACACCACTGATCATGCCACATGCCAAGCACCTTACGGCGCAACACCAACTGCAGATCACAAGCGGGGAGGCCGATCTCCAAAGCTGGGGTGTCGATCGCCCCTATGGCCAGCCTGTCGACACGTCAGGTAGGTATGGCCGATGCGGAGCCGACACAGGACGACAGAGTCCCTGCGAGAAGCCCGCAGGGAGGACCGCCACACATCGGTCGTCTCCTTAACAGCCCACAGTTTATTCAGCGATGTCAGGCTACACCACTGATCATGCCACATGCGAAGCACCTTACGGCGCAACACCAACTGCAGATCACGAGCGGGGAGGCCGATCTCCAAAGCTGGGGTGTCGATCGCCCCTATGGCCAGCCTGTCGACACGTTCGTTCCCCGGGATGCCAACGTGACCTGGCGTCCAAACAAAGACCACCGAACGACCAAAGCGGGTAATGGCAGAAACAGACTCCTGAATAAAGGATACCAGAGGAGAAGAGGCATAACAGCAGTCGATAGCCTGGAGGCTGCTCAGGGAGTCACTGCAGATGACGATGGACGTACCGGAGCAGGAATGCATATGCTCAAGAGCAAGCAATATGGCCACCAGCTCTGCAGTAAAAATACTGCAGCCAGCTGGCAAGGAGCGCTGTTCAACATGGGCAGCGTGAGCAAAAGCGTAGGCAGTACGACCATCAACCAGGGAACCATCAGTGTAGACAGTCTCACAGCCTGAAAATGAAGCGAGAAGCGCAAGAAAACGGCGACAGAGGGCCACAGGTGGAACCGAGTCCTTGGGTCCCAGTGCCAAGTCCAGAAGGACAGACAGCCGGGGCAGACACCAGGGTGGCGTAGGTGCACGGACCCAGAAGGGAGGCAGAAGTGGGAATGACCCTAGTTCCGACAGCAGAGACTGGACGCGGATAGCAATGGAAAGCCCAGACCTAGGTCGCCGTTCGGGCAGATGGAGGACCATGGCAAGGAAAAGCATGCGATGATTGGGATGACCCGGTGAGCAATGCACGTGTACAGCATAGTCGGCGAGCAGTCGATGGCGGCAAATTCGCAACGGGGGAACCCTGGCCTCCACCAGTAGACTATCCACGGGGCTCATACAGAAAGCGCCAGTTGCAAGCCGAACTCCACAGTGATGTATGGGGTCCAACAACGTCAACACTGAGGGCGATGCAGACCCATAGGCCAGGCTCCCATAATCAAGCCTGGACTGCACAAGGGCTCTGTACAATCGCAACAGCGTACAGCGATCTGCACCCCAAGATGTGTGGCTCAGGCAGCGAAGGGCGTTGAGGTGCCGCCAGCACTTTTGCTTCAGCTGAGTAATATGAGGAACCCATGTGAGCCGGGCATCAAAGACGAGTCCTAAGAAGCGGCTAGTGTCCACCACGTCAAGTAGGTGGCCGTCAAGGTAAAGTTCAGGATGAGGGTGGACCGTCCGACGCCTGCAGAAGTGCATACCTCGAGTCTTGGCTGCAGAGAACTGAAAACCATAAGTCAGAGCCCATGATGCTGCCTTGCGAACGGCTACTTGCAGCCTGCATTCGGCAACTCCCGTAGTCGTTGAGCTAAATGAGATGCAGAAGTTGTTGGCATACAAAGAAGGAGACACCGAAGACCCCACGGCTGCAGCCAGACCATTAATGGCCACTAGAAATAAGGAGATGCTCAACACGGAGCCCTGCGGGACCCCATTTTGCTGTATATAAGATGAACTTGAGGCGGCTCTGACTTGCAACCAGAAAGAGCGGCGCAATAAAAAGGTTTAAAGAAAAGCCAGGAGCTGACCATGAAGACCCCACTCATGCAACGTAGCAAGGATGTGATGCATCCATGTGGTGTCATATGCCTTCCGCAGATCAAAAAATACAGCAACGAGATGCTGACGTCGGGCAAAGGCCGTACGGATAGCAGATTCCAGCCGCACCAAATTGTCTGCAGCAGACTGGCTCCGACAGAAGCCCCCTGGGATGGAGCGAGGAGACCGCGCGACTCAAGGACCCAACACAAACGCCGCCCCACCATACGTTCGAGCAAATTGCACAAAACGTTGGTGAGGGTAATGGGACGATAGCTGCTCACCGCCAGTGGGTCCGCACCGGGCTTCAAAATGCGGTTAAATATGGTGACGATGTGTCTCTGGCAGTCCCTGGAAAGATGCTTCAGCATATGCACGTGGATGCAGTCTGGTCCTGATGCTGTATCAGGGCAATCGGCGAGGGCAGTGAGGAATTCCCTCTCGCTGAAAGGAGCATTGTATTTTTCAGAACGACGCGTGCGGAATGATAACGGCTTCTGCTCGGCTCGCGCCTTTAGAGAGGAAAAGGCGGGGGGGGGGGGGGGGGGGGGGGGTAAGTTGCAGTTGCAGAGCTCATAGCAAAGTGCGCGGCAAGGTGGTCAGCAATGGCGGCAGCGTCCGGGATACGGGACCACACGAGCGAGGGGGAGACACGGGAGCCCAAGGATGAGACATACCTCTCCCAGCACTCCTGCTTACGCCATGCACTAAGACGATGGGCCAAGGCACAGAACCTCTTAAAGGCGATGAGGGTCACCAGAGACGGGTGCCATCTATGACGCTGGAGAGCCCGCCTACGGTCGCGAATAGTCACAGCAATCTCCGGTGACCACCAGGGTACAGCCTTCCTCCGAAGGGGTCCTGAAGAGCGGGGGATGGCAGCCTCGGCCGCAGAAATGATTGACGTGGTCAAGACATGGACCACCTCGTCAATGTCACCCTGTTGGGGGGACTCAATGGTGGCAGCAGAAGTAAAAGTCGACCAGTCAGCCCTGTTGAGAGCCCAGCGGGGCAGGCGCCCAGAAGAATGACACTGGGGCAGTGACAAATAGATGGGAAAATGGTCACTACCACAGGTCAGGATGCACTCTCCAGTGGAGGGATGGGACAAGTCCGGGGCTGCAAAGAGAGAGATAAATGGCCGAGAACGAGCCATGGGCCACACTGAAATGCATGGGAGCACCAGTGTTCAAGAGGCTAAGGTCGAGCTGAGCCAACACATGCTCCACGGCATGACCGCGGTCATCGGAGACAGTCCCACCCCATAGAGGGTTGCGGGAGTTGAGCCAGCAGCGCAGCCAAGACATGTCGGGGGAGCTCCCCATCTGGAGGAATGTAAACAGAGCCAAACAGTAATAGCCAGCGAGAGCTCAACCCTGACGGCAACGGCCTCTAAAGGCGTTAGAAGGGGTACGGGCGAGCTACAGACAGAGTGGTGAACAAAGAGGCAAACTCCACCTGAAGCTCGTTGACAGGCAGCGCGGTTCTTATAGTATCCCCGATAACCGTGAAGGGCGGTGGTCTGTATTGCTGGAAGCCAAGTTTCGTGAAGAGCAATGCAGAACAGGGGAAACACTCAGAAGCATCCAGAGCTCAGGCAGGTGGCAGAAATAAATTCCACTGGAGAATGGAAGCAGGAAGGGACTGGGAGGGCGTGAAGGCGACTAAGAGGCAGACGGCACCTCAGAGCCCACGGCCGCTACCGGGCGAGAGTCAGCTGCATCCATAGGAAAGGCCACCCGAGGGTTCCGTGAGGGCGAGATCCGCGGCAGAGGCAAGGATCTGCACCTCATCCCCGGAGCCAGAACTATGTACAGCAGGCGGTACTGAAACCGCCGGAATGTCCTTCTTCTTGGACACGTTCCGTTCCTTCTTCTCTGTCCTTTGGGTTAGAGGGCTTCTCTGAAGGAGCGTCGGAGGCTGACGACGACGCAGAAGCCCTACGACCAGCAGGTGGCGGAACCTTCAGCCACTGGCTGACATCTGGCTGTGTAAGAGAAGAAACAGAGGAAGGGAGAGCCCCGAGGGACCCCTTCCGCGAGAGAGGAACTGGCAGAGGCAACGCCGGCGGAGAAGGAGGGGGAGGGATCGAGGCTTTGCCCTCAACTGCTAAGGGAGCAACAGAGGAAGGCTTGCCCCCAGACACTAGGGGGGCAGACAGAGATGCACGGCCCCGAGGGCCCACTGAAGGCGGCACAGATGAGGCGACAACTGCCGCCCACGAGGGCGACGATAACGTGGCTGCAGCACAAGATGTTCGAAGGGGAACAGGATACAACCTTTCAAATTTCAGTTTTGTATCACGATAAGTAAACCAGTCCAGGGTCTTAAACTCCATTATCTTCCGCTCCTTATGAAGAACGGGGCAATCCGGCGAGCATGGAGAGTGGTGTTCCCCACATTTGGCACATACAGTTGGAGGCGCACACGGAGAATTGGGATGAGAAGGGCGTCTGCAATCTCGACATGTGGCGCTGGATGGGCAACTGGAGGACATAGCCCAAACTTCCAGCACTGGAAGCACCGCATCAGGCGAGTGACATACAGGTTGAAATCACAATGGTAAACCATTAACTTGACCTTCTCGGGCAATACAGCACCCTCGAAGGCCAAGATAAAGGCACCGGTGGCCACCCTGTTAGTCTTGGATCCTCTATGTACACGACGGACAAAATATACGCCACGTCTTTCTAAGTCGGCTCTCAGCTCGTTGTCAGATTGCAACAATAGGTCACGATGGTAAATAATCCCCTGGACCATATTTAAGCTATTGTGGGGAGTGACAGGGACGTCACCCAGCTTATCACACGAGAGTAACGCTCGTGGCTGGGCTGGGGAGGACGTCTTGAGGAGGATGGACCCATTCCTCATTTTAGACAACCCCGCCACTTCCCCAAACTTATCCTCCAGGTGTTCCACAAAAAACAGAGGCCTCGTCGTAAGAAAGGAGTCACCATCAGTCCTGCTGCAGACAGGGTATTGTCGTACATAAGGCTCTGGCTTGGCACTAGATCTGCGTTCCTCCCACGGCGCAGCCAACGAGGGGAACGACTGAGGGTCATATTGTGCAGCATCAAATTCAACTCTGCCTCACTTAGAGACGCTTGTGGCCGTGCGACCATCAGCTTGGTGTGATTTATTGCGCTTCATCGCGCCACATCCGTCCAGATGCCACCTACTCAGAACGAGAGCTCTCCCCAAGGGCGCCACCCAGCCAAAGCAACGGGTACCTGGCCGATATCCCATTGCCCGGAGTCCCTGTGCCCCAGACAAGATGGGCACATACTCCTTGGCATGCATGGGGAGGAAACAGCTCTGGCATCTGTAGTGCGATCCCTGCATGGTCAGGGGGCTACCACCAAGAGGGTACATCACGACCCCACCACAACGGACTGGCTACCGTGCTGGATTTTAGATGTTGAAAGGGTCCACAGTTGTCGTGGGCGCTAAGAAGGGGATTGCGCACAAGACGAGAAGGATGCAACCCAGAAGACGTTGGGTGTAAATCCCACCACACGACAATAGGTAGCATGCAAGATGGTGGTGCATGATGGACCAATAAAAAAACACCACGTAAGGCGTCCTTTCCCAAATGGAACGCACTAACAACGGAAATTTGGAAGAATGGAGGTCAAACACAAGAGGGGACCATCACATAAGGCCGAAACGTTTGAGACTCCTTTTAGTCGCCTCTTACGACAGTCAGGAATACCGCGGGCCTATTCTAACCCCCAAACCCGCAGGAGGGGTGTTTAAGGACAGATCTCATAACAGCAACGAGTACAAGGAGATGTACATTAGGATAAAAAAATTTATAGATCTGAAATAAGTTTGGCAAAACGTAGGACGAATGATAACTACATTCTTAAATCCAGAAAGAGCTGTAAAGCTGCCTGGAAAGTAATTAAAAGTGAAATAAATAGACCAACAACTCAACTAGTTATACCCATAGCCCCAGATATCTTAAACTCACACTTTGTTAACTTCAGTTTACAACCAGATTTGTCTCCCCTCAACGCCATGCTTGATGCTAAAACTCTTTTAGGTTCAAATAAGTATGTAGCCCATAAATTCTGCTGGGCAACAGTAGGTGGAAATGATGTTAGCAAAGCAATAGGCAAACTAAGTAGTTCCAGAGCAGAGGACTTCTATGGTCTGTCAAACTTTGTCATAAAGAAGATATCAAGTGATCTTCTGCCCACTCTAACCACTCTCATTAACCATATATTACAGCAAGGGATTTTCCCCGACTGTTTGAAAATAGCAGTAACTATTCCCATATTTAAGAAAGGAGATAAATCAAATCCACGTAACTATCGCCCTATCTCATTAATCCCAATAATATCCAAAATAATCGAAGACTGTGTTCACCAACAAATGAATCACTATTTTGAGAGGAATAATTTGTTAAGTAACTCACAGTATGGATTCAGGTCTAAACTATCCACAGTTAAAGCAGTTGAAAATATTGTTAGTGATATACATGATGGCTTTGAAAATAAATTAATCTCCTGTGTTACTCTCCTAGACCTGAGTAAAGCATTTGACACTGTATCTCATAGTACTTTGACACTACGGTATGGAAGATGACACCCTGAAATTATTAGAATCCTACTTAAGCAACAGAGTACAATTTGTTAGTGTAAATGGGCAGCTGTCAAACCCACAAACAATAAAAAGAGGTGTGCCACAGGGCTCCATACTTGGGCCCTTCCTGTTTGTAGTGTATGCTAATGACATGCCACAGTATTTACCCTGTAAAACAGTCCTCTATGCAGACGATACAACTTTTATCAATTCAGGACAGACTCTTGAACCTGTACGAGAAAAAAATAAAATAATATTTGAAAATTCGGTTAACTGGTTTAGTGCAAACTCCCTATTCATAAATGAAACAAAAACTGAGGAAATATTCTTTAATTTAAAGGTATCAAACAAAGAAAATAAGTCCGTTAAACTGCTAGGAATGATGATTGACCAGAAACTCAGCTGGGATAAACATATGACATATGTCTGTTCTAAACTTGCACGTGTTATGTTCCTACTTTATAAGCTTAGGAGTAATGTCAGCCAAAACTTACTGCTGCATTCATATTTTGCTTATATCCACCCCCATCTTTCATATGGTATTCTGCTCTGGGGAAATTCTCCCAATTCAATATCAATTTTCAGATGGCAAAAAAAAGCTCTTCGGTGCATAGTGGTTCAAATGGTTCAAATGGCTCTGAGCACTATGGGACTCAACTGCTGTGGTCATCAGTCCCCTAGAACTTAGAACTACTTAAACCTAACTAACCTAAGGACATCACACACATCCATGCCCGAGGCAGGATTCGAACCTGCGACCGTAGCGGTCGCGCGTTTCCAGACTGTAGCGCCTAGAACCTCTCGGCCAGTCCGGCCGACAGTTGTCTGGTAATCTCTGAACTTCTTCCACAACGGACTCAGAGGAAAGCGGTACATTTCAGTACCGAGGCGATCAACAATAGAGTCCCTAGCCACCAGAAAGTCCACATTTCTTCCTTCTCCTTGTGACTTACTGTTCTGCCTCGTTCGGCAGTGACGGGTCATAAAGCTTCGTGCATTAGTTCCAATAAGTTAGCCAGCTAAAACTTCTTGTTATTTCTCGCGATAAATCCCTTAACTTGGCTCCAGATCAAGTCTGATTTCAAACACAGCTAGCTCGCTGCACAGTACTCAGTTTGCCATGCTGAGTAAGTGCTCCGTCGACTTCCCTTCAGTGACCACAAGTGAGCCACTTGTCGATGTAGTAGCTTAAGTCAGCAGGATTTGCAAGGGACGCTCCACTGTGCGGTTATCAGCGCCCCTACGAAGTCCCAATCTTTACACAGTCCAATCTCGCCAAGATCACGAATGATGAAACGATAAGGACAACACAAACACCCAGTCCCCGGACAAAGAAAATTCCCACGCGTGATCCAGATGCAGCAACGCTAGCCACTAGACCACGAGCTGCGGACGGATCTAAAATATGATGACAGATCAATGGTGGAGCTAAAGTAAAGATGTCATCAGCCGACGGCTGGTCTGAACATCATAGTTATTTCTACAGCCACGCGGTTACTTTGCAGTTCACAATTAAATGCCTGACATGGGGACGTCGACCCACTTTCAAGCTGTTTCTTTATCGTACCACTCTCGAACAGCGCGGTCGATAAACGAACACTCAGATCTTCTCTTGCGAGCTCTGATTTATCTTATTTTATTACGATGATCATTCCATGTAGGTGAGCTACAACAAAGTACTTTCACATTCGGAGGAGAAAGTTGGTGATTCAAATTTCATGATAAAATCCTGCCGCTACGAAAATTGCCTTTCAGACAGGAAATCACGAATCCAGTCACATAACTGAGGCGATACTCCATAGGCACGCAATTTTATTTACGTCGCTTCTGAGAAACAGTGTAAAAAGCCTTCTGTAAATCTAAAATTACGTAATCAATTTGACATCCCCTGTCGATGGCATTCATTACTTCGTGAGAATAAAAAGCTATTCGAGTTTAACAAGAATCATGTTTTCTGCATCCGTGTTGGCTGCTTGTCAATAAATCGTTTTCTTTATTTCTTTTCTTGGGTACTAGTGCGATCTATGCAACTTTTCAGTCTTTGGGTACAGACAAGCGAGCGGTTGTACATGAATGCTAAGTATACTTTGAAAGGAACCTGACTGGTATACAATCTGGAATAGAGACCTCGCTTTTATTAAGTAATTTAACTTGCTTCGTTACACCAGGATACCTACTTCTAAGTTACTTTTGTTGGCATCTGTTCTTGAGTCTAATTCAGGAATATTTCCAGACTGTAGCGCCTAGAACCGCTCGCCACTCCGGCCGGCTGTGTGATGTCCTTAGGTTAGTTAGGTTTAAGTAGTTCTATGTTCTAGGGGACTGATGACCTCAGCAGGTAAGTCCCATAGTGCTCAGAGCCATTTGAACCATTTTTTGTATTTATCTCAATTGCCGTCGATAGTATTTCCTTGAATTTAAACCACATCTGGTCTACGCTTACATAATTACATCGGAAGGTATAGAGACTGTCTCTTAGGAAGGCGTCAAACGAATTTTTATCTGCTTTTTTTTGGTTGGTTTTGATGTTACGATATTCAGTCTCGCTACAGCAACCTTGTGGTTACTAATCCCTGTATCCGTCATGATGCAAAGTATGTTTCCACAGCCATTTACATTTCGAGTGGTTTCCTGAACCAAATGTTCTAAATAATGTTCTGAGAACGCAAAAAGAACGATTTCGGACGAAGTTTCATGCCTACCACCGACTTTAAAGATGTATTTTCACCAATGTATCGAGGGTAGACTGCAGTCAGCACCAATTATAATCTTATGAGTAATGTACCTATTTCAAATGTGACTCAAGTTCGCTTTGAACAATTCAGCAACTGTATCATCTGAGTCGGGGGGAGGGGGGGGGCGGTAAAAGGAACCAATTATTAATTTATTCGGATTGTCAAGTATAAGTTTTACCCATACTAACTCAGAGGAACTATTTACTTCAGTTTCTCAACAAGGTAAACTACTACTGACAGCAATAAATACCACATCACCACTACCCTTTCTGAATATGGTTAGGTCTTTTTGCAAAAATTTCGGCTGAACTTATTCCCGGCTTTAGCCGGCTTTCCGTACCTATAACAATTTGCGCTTCACTTCTTTCTGTTAGCGCTCGGGTTCTGGCTCTTTCCCAACACAGCTACGACAATTTACGACCACAGTACCGCTCATTTGTAGGTCTACCTTCCTGTGTCTGCCCTGCACCCTTTTAGACTGAGACCTTTCTGTAGTTTCCGAGACTCTCTAACCCAAAAAACCGCCCAGTCCCGCCCACACGGCCGCCGCTATCGTGTAGCCGCTTCCTTTGTGTAGTGGACCCCTGATCTACTAGGGGGAACCCAGAAACCCACCGCCTTACGGCGCAAGTCGAGAGGAATCTGCAGTCTACACGGTCGCGGAGCCGTCTAAGCCACTGATTCAGACCTTCCACTCGGCTCTGTACCAAAGGACCACAGTCAGTTCTGCCGACGATGCTACAGATGCTGAGCTCCGCCTTCATATTGCAAGAAAGACTGTCAATCCTTACCATTTCAGCTAGCTGCCCGAAACCGTAGAAAATCTCTCCCAAAGCAACGCACATCGTTAGTATCGAAGTGAGCCACCCTCTGAAGCAGGCTGAAGTTGGCTGCACCCTGAGGTCTCCATAGTATCCGGAAGCTGCTTTTCCACATCTGGAATGACTCCTCCCGATATGCACACAGAATGCTCACTAGTTCCTTCCCAGCCTTGGCAGCCATAACCCCAAGAGGCCCCATTACACGCCTAATAGTGTTCCCAACTGTCAGTAAACCCACCTCACCCTCTGCCAACGCCCAGACCTTGCAGGCCGATATGCTTCCTCTGGAACAGGCTGAGAGGTTGCATCTGGCTGACGAACTTGTCAGCCACAGAGAGCGTCCGAAAACTACAAACGGAAGAGGCCCTCCGATCGGCCTCCCCAGAAGTCTTTCGCTGTCTGCCACACCTTGGAGCGACCTCCCACCCGACCACGGTTGAGGAGGAAACTTCACACAGTGGTGTGCGATCGGAGGACGAGGGGGACGTGCTGGACTCCCCAAGGATCCCCAGTGACGCCCAATGGCAACAGCCTCAAGCTGTGTGACCTAAGCCATCACCGCCAGGAGCTCGCATCTGAACACAACAATCAGAGTCCCTATCTTTACAACAGACGGTAAAACTGTACACTACACAGTTATGAGAACAGAAGACTGAGCCTAGCGAGCACACGAGCACGCAAGAAATAAAAAAAAACTACAGTTGTGTCCAAACAGATAAGTGAAACTAAGTCGCTTCTGTTTAAATCTCGTAAACATAATTCGCAAACGAACAGTGGATCTGCCTTTATTGCAACAGAAATGTAAGGTGCTCTCTCACTGACGGTCTTCCAGACTCTGACTTGATGTAATCAAATCAAATAAAGAAAAGTCTGTGTGATACGAGGATACTTACAAGCGGTGGTACTTTACACTACACTGTTATTAAAAGACGATATCTAGTAAGCACGGGAACACGCAAGAAATGAAAGAAAATTAGTATCCACACAGATAACCCAAAATAAGTCGCTGCCTTTACTTGGCATGTTCGTATTTGACATGATATGCCGCTGCCCTCCGCCATAATTCGCCCTGAGCCACCACGCCATACTCAAGGAGCACTTTTTGTGTATAAACAATCCCCAAAGAAGGAACAGTTGCAGGAGTTGATCATAATATTCAGTCCACAGACTCATTTGGTCTTAGTTACAATACACAGCCTGACTTCAACTATTTGGAAGTTTCTGGTGAAGGTGACGAGTGAGGCATCACATTCTTCACCGAACATAAACAGAAATATCCCTCCCCTCCACCCCCACCCCACCAAATCTCTAACCCCCAGCCTTCACACATGTGAGGTCTCCTTTCTTGTGAAAGTTTTAGCTCCTTTTTGGAGGTGCACGCCGAAGTTTGCAGTGCATCTCTTGAAAATAAATGCTGTACCCTTTAAGTAACAATGTAAAATTGGATCCACCTTGTCGTGAGGTTATTCCTTGTGTTTCCCTGTGTAGAGCGTCAATTAAACATTTAAAATACAATATTTTAAGAGAAAGAAAATTATGTCTCTCGTCTAGCCCTGTATGCCTACTACACCACAGACGTTGCGCAGGTAGTTCAAATGTCCGCCATCGCATATATCTTTGCTCACTGTCTTCTGTCTCACAATGAAAGACGAGTCGCAGATATTTGTTACGCGTGATTAAATGACCATCTGTGTACAGATATTAACCTTATATTCTGACGAGTATTTCTGAAAGCTGAGATCTTATTATTTTATTATTCCTGGCATTTTCGGTACTACTAATGGAGATTGATGTTACAGTTTTTCATTGGTTTCAATGAAGACGCATATCAGATGCATAGAGAAAGAAACTGGCTCTCAAAGGCTATCTCCTTCTAAATAAATCCTAAGCATTACTAACAGACTTTCAATGACTTTCATTTCAATAAGTGTTACGATATATTTCGTCAATTCACGATTTCAGTTCATTACGTATTCAGGCAATAGTTTCGCACAGGAAGAGATATCAGTATTAGACCAATTCCTTTCCACGTAGGTTTGGGGCCAGTGGCGGTTGAGGTAAGAGTTAACTGAAGACAGGTTTTACACTAAGATCTGACGATCTGACTTCAGCATCAGGTGACACTAATCTTCCCTTATCACATGATTATCAGCCTGTTCTGTTTGGAACACGTCTCTCTTTTTCTATAAATTTTACCTCTTACGAGGAGAATGGTGTATTTGTAATGGGAAAACGCTGTTCTTGATATCTTTCCGTGGAAATCGTGAAGATACTACATCTTCACATGTCATATTATTTACTATTTTTTGGCATTGTCTAAGCTAATCATTTAGTTTGGCTTGTAGGACTGTTTATGTTTTTTAAAAATATCAGTAATCCGAAATTTCGGTTTTAAAAAAATATAATTATCAGCTCTCGATAATCGAAAAAGGTGTCGTTATATATATGGATATATCGGCGGAAAAAATATAGATGTACCTGCCTATAAAATTACTGGCTGCACACTGTAAATATACTGCCGGTTTTAGACCTAAATAATTGAGTATTGATTTATTGTTAGATATTTTGTAAATCAAAACGCTAGTAGCCTGGCTATTTCCCTTCGAGCAGAAATTGAAATGCAAACGATGCACTTTCATGCTTGGCGATAAGCACTTTGCTAACAATGGGAACTACATGTAAGTGGCACAATGAAAGGTGTCTAATGGGTCCATTGTTCGGTTTCGTCACATATCGGATTTGTCCGGAACACTTCATGTCGACTTCCCAGTTTTTCCATTTCCGCAAACGCCAGCCATCTAACAGCTGTAGTGTCAAAATTGCGCGGTGAAGCTAAACATTGCACTTTCTCTTAGTAGCGCCGAGTGATTACGTAATCATTTCCCCTCTCATACGTCTCCACCCACCTTGTCATTCAGAGTTAGAATTAGAGTTTTGTTCATAATTTTCAGCAACTGTTTTTAAAGAATGTTGATAGCAAGAAATAGCACAATAGTTGCGTTAAAAGTTCTATTTAACACAACTAGTGTGCTGTTTCTTCACATCGAAATTTTTGTGACTCCATTCACCCCCGCCCCCTCCCCCCCCCCCCCCCCCTCGCCCCCTCCAGTGCAATCGAAGTTCTTATTTTGTGCCACCTATACTTGCTTCAGACAGTCAAAGAGAAATGTTGGACGTAATGAAAGCTCAAAAGGTAGTAAAACTCCTCCACATAATTCAAGTAACATTATGTTCTACTTCAAAAGAACAACTTAGAATATTTTCCGAAAATTGCGAAAAAATATAAAATAAAAATATTGGCACTCGATATATCGTGGGAAAAATATCGCCTGTGGCTCTTTCAGTACGTACACATTTTCGGAAAAATATCGGTATATTGATTAAGCGATATTTTAGCGATAGCCCTATTTGGCTGCATATTGAATATCGATAATCATGCAGCAACAGCTCGTTAGGCTATTTCCAGCAGTAAAAATGACATTTGCCTGCTGACAGTGTTTTTGAATTATCCTTGTTGTGGTCTTGCGGGCACGCTGGACATAGTATTTGAATCAGCTCCAGTTCACCGGCAGCACTCAAGAAATACAGACTCGATGAGATGTGTGTTGCGATATAACTGGTATTAAATAGCGCCCATCTCGAGTTTGGCCGGTACGATGTGCCGAGCGGTTCTAGGTGCTTCAGTCTGGCACCGCGCGACCGCTACTGTCGCAGGTTCGAATCCTGCCTCGGGCATGGATGTGCGTGATGTCCTCAGGTTGGTTAGGTTTAAGTAGTTCTAAGTTCTAGGGGACTGATGACTTCAGATGTTACCACAGTGCTCAGAGCCAGAGCCATTTGAACCGTCTCGAGTTTGCGTTCGGTTTAATCATTCGCACGGCGTTTCCAGTATACCCAAAGTATCAGTGTGAAGGAATTGATTACGTTTTGTGGCAAATGAGGCTTTTTCTAATCAAAGGGCAGTTTGAAATGGTTTTTTGAGCAGATACTATTCCTCCAAGAAACAGTATATTTTGTGATTCGCCTTGAACTGTTGCTAATTACATCCTCTATTGTCTGCCTCGTAATCTGTTATAGAAGAAAACGTATAACTGGCCAACTGGAGAAACAAATACAAAGAGGAGTAATTTAGCACTATCGCTCATAACTTGCTGGTAGTGTTACAAAATGGAGGACTCCATATGTTGCACGATATTAACACGTTCAAAATCTCCTCGAAGGAACCTGTGGCTCTTTCAGTACGTACACTTTTCTATGCACACGAACATTAACAGCTTTTAGTACCAGTTGTGGAACAATTTGTCTATGCTAATAAATTCACCTTGGAGGCCACGCATTTGCGAACAGAAGTAACAAGCGAAGAGGAGATTGGTGGCCACCTGTATCATCGGCCTGTCCCTTTCCTTCTTCTCGTCATTATTTCACTCGGTGATTGTTATAGCAGCCAGTTCGTGGACGCGTTTTCTCAGTTTCCGTAATGATGCAGAGATACGGCGACGCGCACTTCTTTTTTCACCTGCTCTCCATTGTGCATTTTCAAGTGATGAAGCTTATTCTGTTCAACTGCCGGGAACATGTCCTGTTTTGTAGAATCACACGAGAAGATTTAAAAAGATTTCTCCGATATCATAAAGCTGTATGTTCTACATGAATGACGATAGATTTATTTTAGCTTAGGCATCGGAACTAAAAGTCTACCTACCTTGACGCACAGGGTCTCCTGCTCGCTCGTTCATTACCAAACTAACGTGCGTCCTGTCGAGAGAGAGAGAGAGGACACGGCGACAGAAGGCATTGGGCGTCCTCAGTTTCAATACCTCCATGTCAGCTACACCTGCACGATACAGCACTTTCTAACAACGACGGACCAGCCGTAAGGGGCGTAGGGATATCACACTGCAGCACTCGTCTCTAACGTCGCCTCATCTCACGGTGATTTTTTTTACGTTGGATAATTAAGTAAAGTGTTTACTTCAAAATAAAAAATGTTGTTATTGTCAAGTTGAAAGTTTTTACAACACAACTTTTATTTACGTGAGTTTACACGAAAATGACTGAATAAAAACGAAAAGACACAATCTCAAAGCCAGTAATAATTTCCTAGTAGAGGCAACAAAGGATAACTTCGAAGTTTCCCTCAAGAGTCCTATTCCGATGGCGAAGACGTTGTCTTCCGTGGAGACGTTCTTGAGTTCGGTATTCGGCATGAACTGACATCCGGTACTAATTCTAGCCTTTAAATAGTATTGGCCAGCCAATCTGATGTTGGTGTAGTAATACTTCTTGCAGGCCATCTCGAACTCCCTCTGTAGGAAGTAGTATATGGAATGTCAGTTTCCAAAACAGCCGATGCTTACAATTGCTTACGCCTTGGACATAGACAAGCTCGGTCCTGTGTGGTGTTAGATGTGTTGCGGGCCCGCAGGGGGTTACCTTGGCGGCGGCATAAGAAAAAAGAACAGCCTGCGCACGAAAATGACTTCCTTCGAGAACTTAACAGCGGCTGTGCACCGTACTAACAAAAGACCACTTTAATAGTTGCACTAACGTATTTTAATGTCTTGTATGCCATCTCATTGAACAGACCTGCATAAAGATCGCGCTTGTTCCATTTTACATTTGGACTTGCAGGATAATTACTCCCATACTTAGTAAGGTTGTGGGAAATCCTTATTAAGTTCAAACTGACCCCATGTGTCTCTCTTCACCCACGTCGAAGATAATAATCTTGTGATATCGGATGACTGTGTTCCAAACACCGTGAACATTTATTTCGATCATCCCTGTGATGTTACATTTACTTTACTAACGAATTAAGTTACAAATTAAAATAAAAAAACCTGCCTCCCGATTTTGTGTAAGTTCCAGAGACGAAAGTGAGAAGGGAATTACTGAACATTCTTCCCTCTGTACAGGAGTAATTTGCGGTCAAGTTAATTTTAAGGTAACTCCTTTCAAACTGTAATTAGTAGTGGCCACCAAGATGGCAGTGACTGTCAGAAAAGATCCTAGGTTTAAAGAAGGCCACCAGGAGTGAAGGAATAGATTCGTGAGAAGTGGTTGGCAGCTAGGACTAGCAAGGTACTGGTAACCTAACAGATCTCGGAGTTCCATCAGAAGTAGCTGAGGAGTCGGACATACGTTTTTGTAAGAATGGCCGTTTAGGGTGGCGATAGAAAATGGTACCTACACTGAGAGTCTGCTGTCTTCTTGCTGGGACCGAGTTTTCAAACAGGACCCAGCAGGAACACCCAGCCCTACTTTCTGTGGCAGTCTCGGAGCAGCCAAATCACAGCGCCCGTGTCTGTCATAGAGGACCTCGCGGATAACCGCAGAAGACAACGAGACGGTACGGAATACGGCCTACAGGCTGGCTAACGCGCCATCGTGCTCCTCTGTTGCTAATCATTGGCTGCTCGTACAAAATTTTACCAATGTGCTGACCTATAGCCTTTTTCGCTTACGAGAGTACTAATCGTAACTAAATTGAATATAATTTTGCGTATATAAATTTAACTGTTTAGATGCATTCAGATTTTATAATCAATAGTTTAATATTGCGAGGAATAAAAAAAACGTTTTTTTTAAAAATGTTTGCAGCTGCAGGAATGGATCCCAAACCAGCAAACTGCCAGTCAATGTATTTGATCACTCAGCCAGATCGCCATAACGACAACTACTCCTCTAAAATCCCTCATACTCTACGCTTGCACAATACATTACATGTAATTTCAAAGAAAAATACTGACCTGGTGCTGTGGGCAACTTACCACTCCCAGTGCCGAAAGGGATGACGTCACATCATAGAGTGCGCAGTTAAAAAGAGACAACAGCGTCCTTTCTCTGAGTTGACCTTAGCGCAGCTGGTCAGCATTTCGGCACTAAACACTGGTTTCTAATTAGCGCGGCGAGAGTGCTACAAAACATGTCTCCCTCCTTTTCTTTGCATATCAGCATGCATTCGAAGAGAAATAACGCAATTTTAGTGCATTTTCCGGCTCGTATTCGTACAGAAATGGCAAACTTTTAGTGCCATTTCTGGCTCGCATTCAATGATAAATGGCGTAATTTTAGTGAGATATTTACAGTGTACTGAGCACATTAGCACGTGATGAAAGGCCGCCACTGCTCCGCACTGTTTGCATTTCTCTCTCCTGGTCGTCTCAACCTTCTGTGGGTTTCACAGATTACATTTCTGTCACTTTTATTTTAACTGGTTGTTGATAATAAATGAACTTGATATTGCACGATAGTGCACTCTTTCCTCCCGATTTCAGTGTTTAATATACGTTTTCTGTTGCTTTCTAAAAACTGAATGCAGAATATGTCGCAATTAAGGAGTCGTATTTGAGCTCTTTCCATTGTTATGATTGTTGTACTTCCCTTCCTATTCACCTCTGGAGGACGTCGCGACGATTTCTTTGGAGCGCACCCGACTTCCGGCCACATTTGTGACCGATACGCTGATAAATGCAGTCTCTAATGACCGAGAACCCAACGGTGCCTGCTAACCCAGAATTGCTTTCTTTAAACTGCTGTATCGGTTGAAGACACTTCTGTAACTTTTTCGCACACATTTGTAAATAATAATAATAAGAGAGTAAAAAAAGTGCAGAAGCAGCCTGTCACCGGTGGGCCTGCTAGAGGTTAAGCGGTGCACAGACGAGCGACGGATGGCAGCCGTGCCTTGCCACGTCGCGCCATCTGTCCGCAGAGCGCACGTGTGCGGGCAAACCACATATCGCAGGAGTCGAACGCTGAACCCTCGGAATTCCCACATAATCTGATGAATCGCTTGCGACGCATCACCTATGTAGCAACATGACTGCCTAGCTGCCACCCATTTCTGCAGTTATTAAAGCTCTCTGCACGGTTTTGTTTCCTTTCGTGTTGCCCGAGTGAAGTGAGTACTTTAAATTCCAATTCATTGTTATTCAGGGAGCACGGACAGCTCAGAAAAGTAAGGCGAAGCTCGAGTAGTCACTTATATTAAGAAGTAATACAAACGTGAAAACAACGAATCCCTCAGATTTAGGAGTGATTAGCATTTTGAAGGTCGTGGTGTACTACACTGAAACGCCAAAGAAACTGGTATAGGCATGCATATTCAAATACGGAGATAAGTAAACAAGGAGAATATGGCGCTGCGGTCGACAACGGCTTTGTAAGACAAGTGCCTGCCGCAGTTGTTCGATCGGTTACTGCTGCTACAATTGCAAGTTATCAAGGCTTAAGTGAGTTTGAACGTGATTTTATAGTAGGCGCACGAGCGATGGGCCACAGCATCTCCAAGGATGCGATGAAATGGGAATTTTCCCGTACGACCACTTCGCGAGTGTACCGTGAGTATCAGGAATCCGGTAATACATCAAATCTCCGACATCGCTGGGGCCTGAAAAATATTATGCAAGAACGGGGCCAACGACGACTTAAGAGAATCGTTCACCGTGACAAAAATGCAACTCTTCCGCAAACTGCAGCTTATTGCATTGCTGAGCCATCAACAAGTGACAGCGTGTGAACCATTCAACGAAACACCATCGGCATAGGCTTTCGGAGCCGAAGGCCCACTCGTATAACTTTGATGACTGCAAGACGCAAAGCTGTACGCACGTCACAAAGCTTCACGCCTCGGCTGGGCCCGTCAGCGCTGACATTGGACTGTTGATGACTGGAAACATGTGGCCTGATCGGACGAGTCTGTTCCAAATTGTATCGAGCGGATGGACGTGTACGGGTATGGACACAACCTCATGAATCCATGGACCCTGCACACCAGCAGGGGACTGTTCAAGCTTGTGTAGGCTCTGCAAGGGTGTGGGGCGTGTGCAGATGGAGTTATATGGGACCCCTGATACCTCTAGATACGACTCTGATAGCTCACACGTACGTTAGCATCTTGTCTGATCACCTGCATCCATTCACGTCCATTGTGTATTCCGACGGATTTGGGCAATTCCAGCAGGACAATGCGACACCTCACACGTCCAGAATTGCTACAGAGAGGCTCCAGGAGCACTCTTCTGTGTTTAAACACTTCCGCTTGCCATCAAACTCCCGAGACATGAACATTATTAAGCATATTTGGGATGCCTTACAACGTGCTGTTCAGTAGATATCTCGTACTCTTACCGATTTATGGACAACCCTGCAGCATTCATGGTGTCAATTCCCATTATTTCGTTTCCTCCTCCCCTTCTGGGTGCTTCACTGTTTTTGTCAAGTGATGGAGTTATGAAACAATTGTACGCATTATTAAAGTTCTTAACTTCTGCAGAGGGATGAGTGGCGCCGACTATAAAACCACGTTCAAACCACTTAAATCTTAATAACTTCCCACGGTAGCAGCAGTAACCGATTTAACAACTGCACCAGGTGACATTTTAATTTAAATGTTTACGGCGTGCTTGCTCTACAGCTATACTCAATACTCAACTCCCTTACTATCTCATCTAGCTGTCACTCTTATAACATACAACAAGCGTTACGGAAATCAACAGTGCTGCTATCGGCAACATTTCTGTAGACACATCGAGATCACAGTACCATTGTGTGAATATTTGCAGCTAAACCACGAAACAGATAACTGAAATAAGGGCTGCCGGTGATACAAGTATAGCTGTCACACCCGACAGACAAGAATTAACTGGTGAAATTGTAAACGATGTTTTTCAGAAAATCATTAAGTGGTTCTCTGCAAATGGGCTCTCATTAAACTTTAACAAAACAAAGTATATGCAGTACCACACAGTAAATGGAATGAATCCATCAATAAATATAGACTTCGATCAGAAATCGGTAGCTAAGGTAGAATATTCAAAATTTCTAGGAGTATGCATTGATGAGGGGTTGAACTGGAAAAAAAAAAAAAAAAAAACAGACTGAGGATCTGCCGAAACGTTTGAGATCAGCTACTTATGCTATTAGGGTCATTGCAAATTTTGGCGATATACATCTGAGTAAATTAGCTTACCACGCCTATTTTCATTCTCTGCTATCGTATGGCATCATATTCTGGGGTAACTCATCGTTGAGTAAAAAGAGTGTTCATTGCAGAAAAAGCGTGTAATCAGAATAATTGGTGGAGCTCATCCAAGATCATCCTGCAGACTGCAGAGCCAGAAATATATGTATTCTCTTATGAAATTTGTTATTAAGAATCCGAAACGAATTCAAAAGCAATAGCAGTGTACATGGCTAAACACTAGGAGAAAGGATGATCTTCACTACTCCAGGTTAAATCTAACTTTGGCTCAGAAGGGGGTAAATTATGCTGCCGCAAAAGTCTTTGGTCACTTATCTAATAGCATCAAAAGTGTGAAAGATAGCCATATAGCATTTAAAAGGAAATCTTAATGGCAACTCCTTCTACTCATTAGATGAATTTTTGGATATATAATTTCCCAAACTAAAAAAATTATATATATATATATATATATATATATATATATATATATATATATATATATAAGAAGAAGAAAGATTAAGGAAAGGCAAACCTATGTTTCTAGCATTTGTAGACTTAGAGAAAGATTTTGACAATGTTGACTGGAATACTCTCCTTCAAATTCTGAAGGTGGCAGGGTTAAAATACAGGGAGCGAAAGGCTATTTACAATTTGTACAGAAACCAGATGGCAGTTATAGGAGTCGAGGGGCATGAAAGGGAAGCAGTGGTTGGGAAGGGAGTGAGACAGGGTTGTAGTCTCTCGCCGATGTTATTCAATCTGTATATTGAGCAAGCAGTAAAGGAAACAAAAGAAAAATTTGGAGTAGGTATTAAAATCCATGGAGACGAAGTAAAAACTTTGAGGTTCGCCGATGACATTGTAATTCTGTCAGAGACGGCAAAGGACTTGGAAGAGCAGTTGAACGGAATGGACAGTGTCTTGAAAGGAGGATATAAGATGAACATCAACAAAAGCAAAACGAGGATAATGGAATGTAGTCCAATTAAATCGGGTGATGCTGAGGGAATTAGATTAGGAAATGAGACACTTAAAGTAGTAAAGGAGTTTTGCTATTTGGGGAGCAAAATAACTGATGATGGTCGAAGTAGAGAGGATATAAAATGTAGACTGGCAATGGCAAGGAAAGCGTTTCTGAACAAGAGAAATTTGTTAACATCGAGTATAGATTTAAGTGTCAGTAACTCATTTCTGAAAGTATTTGTATGGAGTGTAGCCATGTATGGAAGTGAAACATGGACGATAAATAGTTTGGACAAGAAGAGAATAGAAGCTTTCGAAATGTGGTGCTACAGAAGAATGCTGAAGATTAGATGGGTAGATCACATAACTAATGACGAAGTAATGAATAGGATTGGGGAGAAGTTTGTGGCACAACTTGACCAGAAGAAGGGATCGATTGGTAGGACATGGTCTGAGGCATCAAGGGGTCACCAATTTAGTATTGGAGGGCAGTGTGGAGGGTAAAAATCGTAGAGGGAGACCAGAGATGAATACAGTAAGCAGATTCAGAAGGACGTAGGTTGCAGTAGGTACTGGGAGATGAAGAAGCTTGCACAGGATAGAGTAGCATGGAGAGCTGCATCAAACCAGTCTCAGGACTGAAAACCACAACAATATATATATATATATATATATATATATATATATATATATATAATATATGGTGTCCCAGCTATCTTGCCCACCCAAAATATCGATGGAACAATAACAGCTATTGGAAAACGACTTTCAGCGGTATCAATGTAGGGCTGGGGCCCATTAATGTACATATTTGGAAACATTCTAAAACGAAAGCATCCTTGATAAGTATGGAGGTGTGATTACGCATGTCAATCACATCGCGATTACGGGCAGCATGGGGTTCACGCCTGAGCCTCAGGACGTGCGCTAGCAACGCATGTCGGGTGTTTCAAGCGTCAACGTCACGTGTCAATATCTCAGGATGTAATGGTAATATTGCGATGCAATCAACGCCATTGTGTATGTGCTTTGTCATGCTATGGATTGCTAAAGAAAAATGTAGGAGGTCCATTAAAAAACGTAAGTTTGTGTTAACAAACACATATGCTTTCGTTTTATAATGTTTCCAAATATGTACATTCAAGGGCCCCAGCCCTACATTGATACCGGTGAAAGTCGTTTTCCAATAGCTGTTATTGTTCCAGAGGTATTTTGGGTGGACAAGATAGCTGGGACACCCTGTATATATATATATATATATATATATATATATATATATATATATATATATATATATATATATATATATATAGAGTGTCATGTAATATTTTGTGTAATGTAATATCTTGTATAGACACCTTTTATTAACCTGACACGTTCCGCATCATTACGAAGTGTCGCATTCATGATGTACGGAACAAGTACTAGTCTAATCTAATGAGAGTGGCCCCCTTAGAGCGAGGACGCACCTGTGGTAGGTGACGTTGAGGTCGAGCAGCTGGCGGCGCAGGTCGAGATGCGCGTTGACGTCTGCCCAGGCGCGGCCCAGGGACTGCGCCATGGCGGCGTACACCTCGGCGCGCGGCCGCTGCGTGCTGATCACCTGGTCCGCCTGCCGCAGCAGCTCCTCCACCGGGCTCTGCTTGCTCTGCCGACACACACCACACACATACAGTGCAACCACCCAAAACAAGCGACACGGCTTCGCGGTGATCCTACAAAACAACAGCCGAGTCCTGCCCTTCAGTTCTACTTAGACCGGTATTACACTATCAAATTTCTTTGTCAAATATATTTGTCCGATATCTTTGTCAAAGATATTTGACGGTGTCATAGGGAACTTTGTCAAATGTAGTCCAATATTTGATCAATTCTAGGGCCTCGCTGTAGATTTGATCAAAGAAGTCGCTTGTCTTCTGTCCACTGCAATGTAACATCTTACCACATGGAGCGCTAGCATCGCTGCAGCGTTATGTCGTCTGTAGTGTTTTTATAAACATTGCCGGTAAATACAATTGGTGTGTGCCGACAACTACAAAATTAATAGAGATGTATGAAGCTGATGAGGCGCTTTACAACGTGAGCCAGCCTGAATACAAAAATAGATTAAGAAGATTGGAGACTTGACCTCACCTAACCTAACCTAACCCTCTCCTGTAGCAAGGAATCGGAGTGTTACAGTGAGCCCGTCTTCTGCAGATATAGCAGTTTTTAAGTGAGTATTGCGCTTTGTGATATGAGGATACACTTCGCTGAGCACATACAGAAATGTATGCTCATCCATTCTTGTAATCGATGTACGACTTGACGTCCTCCACTATAAGCTCACATAACAAGTTTTGTTGAAGGCTTTCATCGTGTCGTCGTAAAACCCACGGCTTCACCCAGGTATGTTTCCTTTTTTCCCCCCGCTTCTCTTCCGCATGTGCACATAGTGCAATTATGGTATATGCAACTGCTGCGGTTAATAACAAGTTGTTGTTGTCAGCCATCTTGAACTTTGACGAATAATATGATGGCAGTGTAATACCCCTTCTAGCGCTATGTCAAAGATCTTTGTCAAATATATTTGACGGAATATTTGATCACATCTTTGATCAAATCTTTGACAAAGAAATTTGATAGTGTAATACCGGCCTTACAAAACAGACGGCAGATTTTATCAGTTCAAGAAGCAACATCTCAGGAGCAGAACTTAGAATAAGGCGTATCCTCTCCTTTTACTCATTTTTATCCTTACGCAAACCGGAAATCGACGTACTTCGAAGGAATAATTCGAATGGGACGGAAATCGATTGATCTGATGTGCATGTACAGCCAAACAAATGATTACAATCTCAGAAAAAAAATTGTTGATTCATTCAAGACAAAGAGTTTCACTAACTGAGCAAGTGACTAACATAATGGTACATCTCTTACTCTTATCTGAACGTCCATTTTATTTTTTAAAAAATAAGTATACCACAAGAATTTAAACACTCTAAAATAATCGCTATATTAAAACCTGACAAACCAGCTGATAGCCCCAGGACCTACATACCAATAGCTCTATCTGTGACCTATAACCTACTAGAACGGCATACCCATCATACAATAGAAGCAATTCTTCTCGAACAAGCACTTTCGGGCAAAACGAAGCAACACAGATCAGGTTCTTTCACTCAATTTCACATAATTTCAAAACAAACTTAAAACCGCAGTTGCATTCTTTGACTTGACAGCAGCCTTTGATACAGTGAGGAGAGAAAGCTTGATATACAAGCTTCTTCCCGTAATAGCTTGCAAACCAATCGCTCGCCTGGTCGACAATATACTATTTGACCAACTGTTCCAAGTTCCCATCGGATCCAACATCAGCTACAAAAGAAAATTAAAAACGTTCTTCATCTTATACACTGCAGACATGTCAAAAATAAAATAAAGGAAGTTTGGTTAGATCGGCGTCTGGGTACTTGGAATATAGTGTAACTCAAGTCCTAAGAGAAGATGTAGTGGGAAAGTACTTTCGCAAATGGAGACTCCAACCAAATGCTACCAAAAAGGAAATTTCTTCCTTCCACCTACATAACATACTCAGCGAAAGAAAAACGACATACAGTTTGGAAACACTACACTCATTCATAACAGAACGACAAAGGACCTCGGGTAATATTTGGTAGAATTCTATCTTTCTAAGAGTGTCTATCAAAAACAGGTCCCAATATGAAAGAAGAGGCGGCCTCTGAGGCCAAGCGGTACTAGGCACTTCAGACCGGAACCGCGCTGCTGCTACGGTCGCACGTTCGAATCTTCCCTCGGGCATGGATGTGTGTAATGTCCTTAGGTTAGTTAGGTTTAAGTAGTTCTAAGCTCTAGGGGACTGATGACCTCAGATGTTAAGTCCCATAGTGCTTAGAGTTACTTGAATTTCGTTATGGGACAAGAAACATCATTCAACAGCTTTGTGGACCAACCTGGGGACTATTGCCATCCACGCCACACTCTTCTACTCTGAGTCTTGTCTTCTCAACCGCTGAATTGTTGGACTAAACGGGCCGTATCTACGAAAGATAATGTCCAGCTAAACAACGCCGTGACAGTGACCGCTGGCGTTATCAAATCAACATCTACAGTATGGCTGCCAGTACTAATCCACGTTCCTCCCCCCTCACCCACGACGCATAAACGCTGTCACGAACGAGTAAAAGAAGACCATCTACCAGTCCATCAAGATGCCGATGATGCAAACAAAATGCGACTGAGCTCCAGATGGCCACCAAGAATAAGAGCAAAGGTCGCTGTGGAAGATGAGTTCAGCATTATAATGCATGGACTCAAGAACGGACCGGATAGCAAAGAAATAATATGCCGTGGATCGCCAATGCCGTGGATTCGATTTGCCACGCGAAACATGACCAGAGGTAATCAGAATTAGAACCCAGCACTGCCGATGTGCATATTTTTTACACTAATGGCCTAAGCGAACATCCCCACTTAGGCTGTGCAGAACCGCAGACCATCAGACAAATCACAGAAGAATGTCCCGCAAGGTAATACGATGGCTCGCCAGAAGTCTTCCTGCTGCCGACTCCAAAGTCGCCACATTACAAAAATGCTCAAGATGTTTGTTTATAATATTTTATATTGTAAATATTATGCTCTGCACTCTATATAGTTTTTCAATTTGTCAAAAAGCAGTACGATAAATAAATAAAGCCTGCATTCGTATATCTATATTACTAAGTCGCTGAAACGCTCATCCAGTTCCCGGTTGCCTATCTAATGGATTCCTGGGGTATTAAACATTTTATTTCCAGTACTTCATATATTATCTACCGAATTTTAAGATTAAATGCTGTCATTATCTACGAATTAAGATGTATAATCTTATGTTAAAAGTTTAACACAATGAGACCAATGTTAAAGTTAGCAACTATGATGCGTTTAAAAAACCCCGAAGCGGCGTAGATGACCCTGAGACAATTAATTTGGTGCAAACACATAGGGCCGCAAATGTCTGTAAATATCCCAAAAGTGGATGGCAAATGTTGAGCATGTGAAGTCATGAGATGAGGTACCTCTCCGCACGTGCAGTAAATAAGTATCGGTCTGTTGCAGCTGATCATCCCAGCCTTCGCGTCGGCGTCACTCCTGGCCTACCTACCTGCCCGACATCAGCGTGTGTGGCCCAGGGCTCGAGTCTTGCGTCTGGCAGGTAATGTTTCTTGCACTGCGTGTGACAGTTACGTGTTTACACTAAGGTAAGATTTATTATTTTATTTACCGGTCTCGCGGTCTCCGCTGATGATCTGCAAAGTACAAGAGAACCGTATCATATTGTGTAACAAGTAAACTTCCGAAGTGCATCGCTATTGTAAAGATCCGAAATGGTTATTATCAATCCTTTTAAATTCTGAGTTCGAAATAAAGGTGTTGTTCCTTTCAATGGGGAATGAAATTTTAAATTATGCGATGTCCAATCATTCCAGTCATCAGCATTTGCTGACCCCGACTTCGGCGCAGTTACCAGACTCGCCCATCTCTACGGTTAATCTAATTTCAGCCCAATGTTTTTTATTCCAGTCTTTGATCACAATATCAATTCTTTTTACGATGACCGGTTTCAGTCCGCGATGACCATCCTCAGATCTTTTCTACACCGTGTCCTAAAGTGATAAGGCCATAATGGCTGCGTCAAAACATATAAATATAGTCAGCACAGTACCGTCACATAGGTCTAAAATAAGGTGTAGCATAGGACACATCGTGCACACAGCCATTATTGCTACTGACTACGCGAATATGTCGCAGCTGGTGTAATTTCAGTCCGTTGTTTCAATTCGGCACAAGTTTTGGGAAACATGCGGTAAGGAAGTGCCAACGTACAATGTGAAAACTGTATGCTTTCTTAAGTTCATGGTAACTTGTAAAGACAATAGTAGCCTTCTGGCCGAATTTTGCGCATCAGGGAGAAATTGTGAAGAGCATTCCACAACCATGCGTCCTGAGCCGAAATGTGTCCCACAGAGCAGGTTTCGCCTTCATTTTCCGAAATCATGTCCCTAGCGTTATGCGAAAGTCTTTGCGATTAAATACAAACAAAATTGTGGAGCTAGTGTATCAGACTTTTTTATGCCGTGACATTTCGATACGTACGGGCATGGTGTCACGACGCCAACGCGTGTGTGGGACCAGTGGACATAATGGGAGCGTCCCCAGCAGCAAGTGGACCGTGCAAAGAAACCATAGCACAGAATAACTACCATCACCACACTGGTCGCTACACCTTCGCCCAAAGTTACTTATAATCCGTCTTGATTGCATAAAATGTTTATTCACATGACCGGTTTCGGTTGCTCTAGAACCATCTTCAGATATGCAATTTCGGTTACAGGAGTAACCCGCCCACACACAGCAACCTTCACATGCTGCGTCAGATCTGAAGAAGAAGGTTCTAGAGGAACCGAAACCGGTCATGTGAATGAACATTTTATGTGATCAAGACGGATTATAAGTAACATTGTAAAACTACTGATTGCGGTTATCCCATCAGACATTATGTCTGTTTCTGCAAACTTCGCCCAAAGTGTAAGCCACGATACGGGAGCGATACAATGCGTGGGTACATGTTTTCATAGACGAATCAACGCCGCCAACAACGCATGCTGCCGTTGTGTTGGCAGAAACCACAGCCGCCTCCGCACTACGTTGATCACAGGACAGCCGTCCATGGTGTACTGGATGGCACAGCGCAGTGCTTACTGATGACCCCCCTCCCCCACCCCCTCCCCCCACTTCATCCTCTCTTACAGTGATATCCCCATACGTGTTTGACGCTACGTGATGATCGCCAACTGGAAGAAAGGATTGCTGAGCGATGCGACAGACATATGGCAAGTGTGGTGGATCGGGGGTCCGCTGGATACAAAATCGGTCTCGACTCATCTACGTCTACATCTACATGACTACTCTGCAATTCACATTTAAGTGCTTGGCAGAGGGTTCATCGAACCACAATCATACTATCTCTCTACTATTCCACTCCCGAACAGCGAGCGGGAAAAACGAACACCTAAACCTTTCTGTTCGAGCTCTGATTTCTCTTATTTTATTTTGATGATCATTCCTACCTATGTAGGTTGGGCTCAACAAAATATTTTCGCATTCGGAAGAGAAAGTTGGTGACTGAAATTTCGTAAAAAGGTCTCGCCGCGACGAAAAACGTCTATGCTGTAATGACTTCCATCCCAACTCGTGTATCATATCTGCCACACTCTCTCCCCTATAACGTGATAATACAAAACGAGCTGCCCGTTTTTGCACCCTTCCGATGTCCTCCGTCAATCCCACCTGGTAAGGATCCCACACCGCGCAGCAATATTCTAACAGAGGACGAACGAGTGTAGTGTAAGCTGTCTCTTTAGTGGACTTGTTGCATCTTCTAAGTGTCCTGCCAATGAAACGCAACCTTTGGCTCGCCTTCCCGACAATATTATCTATGTGGTCCTTCCAACTGAAGTTGTTCGTAATTTTAACACCCAGGTACTTAGTTGAATTGACAGCCTTGAGAATTGTACTATTTATCGAGTAATCGAATTCCAACGGATTTCTTTTGGAACTCATGTGGATCATCTCACACTTTTCGTTATTTAGCGTCAACTGCCACCTGACACACCATACAGCAATCTTTTCTAAATCGCTTTGCAACTGATACTGGTCTTCGGATGACCTTACTAGACGGTAAATTACAGCATCATCTGCGAACAGTCTATGAGAACTGCTCAGATTGTCACCCAGGTCATTTATATAGATCAGGAACAGCAGAGGTCCCAGGACGCTTCCCTGGGGAACACCTGATATCACTTCAGTTTTACTCGATGATTTGCCGTCTATTACTACGAACTGCGACCTTCCTGACAGGAAATCACGAATCCAGTCGCACAACTGAGACGATACCCCATAGCTCCGCAGCTTGATTTGAAGTCGCTTATGAGGAACGGTGTCAAAAGCTTTCCGGAAATCTAGAAATACGGAATCAACTTGAGATCCCCTGTCGATAGCGGCCATTACTTCGTGCGAATAAAGAGCTAGCTGCGTTGCACAAGAGCGATGTTTTCTGAAGCCATGCTGATTACGTGTCAATAGATCGTTCCCTTCGAGGTGATTCATAATGTTTGAATACAGTATATGCTCCAAAACCCTACTGCAAACCGACGTCAATGATATAGGTCTGTAGTTAAATGGATTACTCCTACTACCCTTCTTGAACTTCTTTAGCATCTAGTAGATTGTACATTTGTTTGTCACTGTTCTCAAGCAGCGAATGCCCTGGACTAACAAGTCCAGGTTCTGTCTAATTTCATTTCACGATTAGCCCTGGCTCCGATTATCTGCAGAAATGACATAGGGTCACACGCATGCCGGCGCTCTGACTAAGCAGGGACGGCAAGAGAAGGAAATGCTAAGTAGTAGTGTGCCACAAACGTGTATTTCCGGCACTATCTTGGGACACGTTGGGAAAAGCCAGGAGGCACTCAGTTCATGAAAAAGAGCGAACTTCTTTGTCACAGTATACCTTACGTACGTAGTGAGGCATTTTGTATGAATACTGCGTTTCTAGCCCGAAAATAATTTCTTTATTTTTACCAAAACGAGAATTACGTTTATGTCAACTTTGTTAAAAAGTGGGGGGACAGCAAAACTAATTCCTTCTGAAGGAAAATCACGTCAATTTGCGAGTTACTTCGCTTGTCAATGACGGTAGAAGTGTTTTAATAATTTTTTTCCGATTACAAAATGTTCAAATGTGTGTGCAATCTTATGGGGCTTAACTGCTAAGGTCATCAGTCCCTAAGCTTACACACTACTTAACCTAAATTATCCTCAGGACAAACACACACACCCATGCACGAGGGAGGACTCGAACCTGCGCCGGGACCAGCCGCACAGTCCATGACTGCAGCGCCCTAGACCGCTTTTTTTATATAAAGACATTTATTAAAAAAAATGTTACACATTCCATATACATACTAAGTTCATGTACTTACCATAGACACTTGTTATACATGAAGTTATTTAAACAAAAACAGTTTGATCAATGCAGTTATGCTGATGTTAAAGAAAGACAACAGGAGATTGTGTTACTCCCTGAATTACCAGAAAAGTTTTTTTTAAAGATATTCAAACTTCAACACGTAGAAATAAAATCTACACTTTGAATTACATGAGCTCCAATCTTTACAGAAGCATAAATAGTTCTTTATGACGGATATCAGCAAGTTGGTGGGATAATTTTATACATAAAACAATTTAATAATCATATTAGACCATTTCTGAAATACTTGAGAATGGAGGAAACGAGATATGTAATAAAGTTGACTAGCCTTCCAACTACGTTTTTTGGACATTAATTGAATGTTAAGTATCTGAAGTGATCAGACCTATATAATAAGTCTTTCACTGTCAATCTAACTTACACATCACAGTGACAAAATGAACAGGGCAATGTGCCAGCCATTAAATATTACATTATCAGATAGAATCTTATTGTTTTAACCAATCGATAAGGACCTTTCCATAAAAACTGTATATTTCCAGATTTCTAATATAAGTCAATAATGCACCTTTAATGTTTTGTTTTGACATTATTAGATACACAATATCACTGTCACATAAGTTCTGTACATAAGCTTATATATTTCAAAACTACTCTCTGAAGTAGAAAAAGCACACACCAAAAATATACTGTAAAATTTTAAATAATATCCTTAAGATAACTACAATACATCACTGTCAACACAGTCTAATTTTTTATATTAACCAATGCCCATTCTTTCAAATACAATTTTTAACATATTACCGAACTTTTTCTTGTCAATCGAATACCTTCTAATTTTGTGGAATTCACACACCATGTGTACCTTGAACGCTATGATGCTATCGGATCCTAATTTGTTAAGGACGTAGTTAACAAAATTTCCCAGCAACCAGAACACAGCGCTATTTTTTGCCTCTGAGAAATAGCGTGTGACCACTGCAAGTATATCTATGAATTATTTTGTCAACTAGATGGCATTTTTGACATAAATTTGTTTCACAGAGTCCGATGGCGTGCAGTCTTTCATTGGTGCTAACTATGTTGTTAACTGTCTTGTACCATGACGTTTTTATATTAGATGTGAGCACATTAAAACTAATGTTTTTCCAAATCTCAGTCCACTCAATGTTTAGAAACTGTCGTTCTATTTTGTTCCTTCCTTCGCTTTTCTTTCGTTCCCGCATTATGGCTCTCGATGTTAAGTGTCGTGACTGCCGGAGTTCGACACTGACATAACTAAACACAGAAAATCCTCAAATGCTGTAAGCGACTGTTGATATTCTGCACGTCAATCGTGGGAAGCAGGCTTCGAGGTTTAATGATCTCGAAAAGTTGGCTGGTTATGCTTTCTCGCAAGTCTCTTATTAAATTAACTTTCCTTCTGATAAAAAGAGCAGAGGCTTTATCAGTTATATCAGTTAACCCTAGTCCACCATTTTTAGGATCTAAAGTGGCTACTTTAGCAGGTACTCTGAACACTTCACCTCTCCACAAAAAGTTTGTGATTTTGGAAATTATTCTTCTCGCTATCATTCTCGGTATTTGAAACAGCTGGCCAGTATAATAAGCCTTAGCAAGGTTGCATGAGTTGATATACTGTGTTCTTTGAACTTGGTTCATATATCGAGTTAAATTCTCTACAATGGCTCCTTGCACTTTATCTGCTGCAACTTTCAATTTAAAGCCGTCATTTTCATGGGGCATGCTGTCAGGGTGATCCCAAGTGTTTTATGTTGTCGGACTAATTTTGCCCACTCGATGCTGATATTAGCAAAACGTCTGAGATTTAACATCTTACTTTTTTTCGTTTGCATTGGCTCCAGATGCTCTACAGTACGAACCAATCACATTTGCTAGCGTGGTTACCTCGTCATTATTCCTTATAATGGCCCCTATATCGTCAGCATAGGCTCATATAACTGTTTTATTTCCTGATAATGTTAAGCCTTTTAATCTAGTATGGACATGTCGGAGGAAAGGTTCCAGCGAAATGGCGAAGAGCGACATGGACAAAGGACTTCCGTGAGGAACACCTCGTTGTATTTGCATCGGCCTGCATTGTTGACTATTCACTCCTATTTTAGCATTTATTCCAATTGCTATGTTCTTAATCAACTGTATGACCCTATCGTTGAAACCTATTTTCTTCGTTGTCTGTAGAAGACATTCATGATTTACTACATCGAACGCTTTATAAAAATCTAAAAACAATAAAGCACACTTTATGTTTGTTACAGAAGTTATTGCAATGATATCCCTGAATTCCGCTAGATTCTGAAAAATGGTTCTGCCTTGTGCGCAGTTCTGATGTTGACTAATAATTTTATCTGTAAGGCATGAAATTCTCTTGTTTACTATTCTAGCCATTAATTTATAATCAGAATTCAACAGTGAAATTGAACGAAAATTATTTATATCTCTGTTTCCATTATTTTTTGGTACCAGAACAATTTTACCCTCCTTAAACTCAGCCGAAATCATTTTACCCTCGGTTAATCCCGCGCGGCTTCCGATTGCAGACAAAGATATGTATTTTGTCGTTAAATTTATTGAGATTACTGCTTCTTACTGAAGTATTTATTCTTGCGCTTCAGAGTAGGCTAACTAACTTTTTAAATTCGATTTCCATCAACAGATATTTTCACGCGCGAGTTGGACAACGAAATTCACTTAAGTCCTACCAAACAACAGGCGCAATTCACTCTTACGAAGTTGTGTGTCGTATTCAAAAGACAGCTGTAAAATTAGACACTCTCGCTGTTCTCTGAATTTCTAGTCCCTCGGAACCACAATAGACAAGAAAACGTCTGCTACGAGGGTAGTTTGAAAAGTTCTCGGAAACACCACGAGAGGACAGCGCTAGCGCAACGAGTTGTTCACGTGATATTCATTGGACTGTTCCCTGTAAACACGCGCGTCAGTGCTCTTGGAAGAAAGCTGTGGCGGTGACGTGGCTCTTTTATTGTTCCCGCGGAGTGATTTGCGAAGATGAAAAAAAATCGAGATTCGAGCAGTGATTAAGTACTTCGTAAAGAAAGATAGGAAAGCAAAGGACATTCGTGCCGATTTCCAGAATACACTCGGGGACTCTGCTCCTTCACATTCAACTGTTGCCGAGTCGACAAATGAATTTAAATTTGGTCGGGAGAGCTTAAATGATGATCCGCGCAGTCGTCGGCCAAGATGTGTCACTACTCCAGAAACCATTGCAAAAGTGCGCAAACTGGTCATGCAGGATCGCCGATTGAAAGTGCGTGAAACTGCTCACACTTTCCAGATGTCGTCTGAAAGAGTATATCACATTTTAACTGAAGAATTAGAAATGAACAAAATTATCTGCAAGATGGGTGTCGCGACTCTTGACGCTGGATCAAAAACAGATGAGAATGGACATATTGGAACAATGTTTGGGCCATTTTAGGAGAAACGAACAAGATTTTTTGCGCGGTTTGTTATCACAGATGAAACTTGGGCGCACTACTATGCCCCAGAGACGAAAAAACAGCGAAAGCAGTGGAAACATGCTGATTCTCCGCCACCAAAGAAAGCCAAGACAATTCCTTCGGCGGGAAAGGTCACGGCATCAGTGTTCTGGTATGCGAAGGGGATTCTGTTTGTAGATTATCTCTCTTCTGGGAAAACAATTACTGGAGAATACTATGCTAATCTCCTGGGCAAATTGCAACAAAAGATACGCAAAAAAGGTCTGGTTTAACAAGAAAGAAAGTCATTTTCCATTAAGACAATGCGCGCCCGCACACATATGCCGTCGCCATGGTAAAATTACACTAACTAAGGTATGAATTATTACCACATCCGCCTTATTCACCTGATATGTCTCCGCCAGACTTCCATCTCTTCCCAAAACTGAAAATTTTTCTTGGTGGATAAAGATTCAGTTCAAAAGAAGAATTGATAGCCGGAGTTGGCAAGTATTTTGCAGGCCTGTAGGAAACTCATCTCGAGATGGGATCAAGGCACTGGATCATTGTTGGACCATGTGCATTAATCTATAAGGAGATTATACTGAGAAATAATAAAAAGTTTCAGAGATGTAAGTATTTTTTTTCTATTCCGTTCCGAGAACTTTTCAAATCACCCTTGTATTTGCGTCCAAATGCATGTGAACGAGCATTTCGGAATCGGCTGTTCTCGTGCTGCTGCCGTGAGCCTCTGTGGAATGTGGCTGAAGGACAACGAAAACACGAATAAGTGACAAGGTGTTGGACATCCAAGCCTTGTCATAGAACTTGGAGGTCAGAAGCACGTCCGCTCTGTAACGCAGATCTGTGGCAGATCTGACAACAGAGTACAATGTTGGTGCAGGCGCCTTGTTGAAGGTGTGTTCCTCAGACTGACCCAACAACATCACCTGTTCAGATCGTAGAGGATATGGGACCATCGAGACTGGATCGTGCACCAATGGCAACATGTCGCCTGTTTGGATGGATCACATTTCTTGTTACTCTCGACCGATGGCCGTGTCTTGATACGCCATCAACCAGGCGAACGACTGCTCGAAACATGTACCTCGTTACTGTCACAGGCTGGTGGGAGCAATACAATGTTATGCGTTGACAGTCACCTGGGCATCTGTATGACCCGTAGTAGTAGTAATCGAAGACACCTTGGCAACACTTTATTGTGGACCATCTGCTTCCCTTCATGCCTGATCCATTCCTCGGCAGCGACGGCATCTTCCAGTGGGATAACTGCCCGTCTCAGAAGGCCAGAACGTGTTGTAGTGGTTTGACGAACATGATAGTAAATTCAAGCTGATGTCTTGGACACGAAATTCTCCTGATGTGAAGCCGATGGAATACATCTGGGACGCTATCAGTCGCCTGCTTCACGCCCAGGAAACTACAAGGCCATAATTTATGGGAATTGCGTGACCTCTGGGTACACTTTGCAGGCCCATACAGCCGGGAGCATACCTCGAACGTGTCAAATCCACTCCACGCAGAATTGCTGCTGTATTACGCTACAAAAGTGGACCAACACTGTATTGGATTCATAGCGTTTTGGCTCGTTAGTGTATATCAGTAACGCAGCTATACATTCGAGTCTCTGAGTGTTGTGGTGTCTCCTGAGGACGTACGGCAGTCGCAGCTGCATGCTGCTGCCAGCCATCCCGATTTAGGCGGGATTGCCCCATGCCTGTTATTTCCTGCTGAAAACATGATTTCCGATTAAACCTTGTCCGGATACGTAAAAATAATGATCACACCAAAACAGATAACATTAAGCCGCGCGGAATTAGCCGAGCTGTCTAGGGCGCTACAGTCATGGACTGTGCGGCTCGTCCCGGCGGAGGTTCGAGTCTTCCCTCGAGCATGTGTGTGTGTGTGTGTGTGTGTGTGTGTGTGTGTGTGTGTGTGTGTGTGTGTGTGTGAGTGTGTTTTTGTGTTGCGGTAGCGTTCTCGCTTCCCGCGCCCGGGTTCCCGGGTTTGATTCCCGGCGGGGTCAGGGATTTTCTCTGCCTCTTGATGACTGGGTGTTGTGTGGTGTCCTTAGGTTAGTTAGGTTTAAGAAGTTCTAAGTTCTAGGGGACTGATGACCATAGATGTTAAGTCCCATAGTGCCCAGAGCCATTTGAACCATTTTTTGTGTGTGTTTGTCCTTAGCATAATTTAGGTTAAGTAGTGTGTAAGCTTAGGGACTGATGACCTTAGCAGTTAGGTCCCATAAGATTTCACACACATTCGAACATAACATTTCGTATAACATAGTCTGTTTCATTATGTGAGTGTTTAAAGTAAGATATATTCCTGTAAATGTAACTGAAATTAAAAATTCAATATTTAGTCAAGGGAGCTTGTAAGTAGGCTGTTTAGTTTTTTTATTGGTAACGCCGCCGCTACGTAGCGCTCTGTATGAAAATCACTGGCTGTGCCGTGTGCAGTCTGTGGCTCGTTGGCATTGTTGTAATACTCGCCATTGTAGTGTCGGGCAGCGGCAGCTGGATGCTAACAGCGCGTAGCGTTGCGCAGTTGGAGGTGAGCCGCCAGCAGTGGTGGACGTGGGGAGAGAGATGGCGGAGTTTTGAAATTTGTAAGAATTGGTGTGATGAACTGCTATATATATTATGACTAGTGAGGTAAATACATTGTTTGTTCTCTATTAAAATCTTTCATTTGCTAACTATGCCTATCAGTAGTTAGTGCCTTCAGTAGTTTGAATCTTTTATTTAGCTGGCAGTAGTGGCGCTCGCTGTATTGCAGTAGCTTGAGTAACGAAGATTTTTGTGAGGTAAGTGATTTGTGAAACGTATAGGTTAATGCTAGTCAGGGCCATTCTTTCGTAGGGATTTTTGGAAGTCAGATTGCGTTGCGCTAAAGATATTGTGTGTCAGTTTAAGCACAGTCGTGTATAATTGTTCAAAGAGGACGTTTCACATAGACCAGTCTTATATAATTGTTCTAAGGGGACGTTACAAACTGTCACATCTGAAACTATTCATATCTGAAAGTTGTTTGCATCGAACTATACAGACACTCACAAGATGCGACATCGTTGCGACACTGTCAGATGCAGACGTTGCACTAACTGTATTTCAAACCAAAGCAAGACAGACACACGGCAAAACATTTCCTCACGCTATGCGGATATCACACGAACGGTATGCGAGCACTATGGAGGTGGGGATCGGCCCTGAAGACGTGCACGGTTAGCCGAGATGGTCAAGGCAACCGCCCGTGATAAGCGAGAAATCTGGGCTTGATCCCGATGCGTCAAAAATTTTCATGTATCTATAGTAAATCATAGAGCTGATATAATACCATATTCGCAATTTGCGAATACACTTCACAGTTCATTTTACTAGGCTGCACGCCTCGCTGGTCAACTGAATCCTTCCAGTTGTTACTATGCAGCTCCTTCTAGTCGGCTGATATGTTCGGATAAAGCAATTGGTTCCATACAGCTCGCGAAATGCAGTTCGAGCCCCGCTACAGTAAGCAGCTTTAACTTGGCATAAATTTGACTGTTATAAAAACAAAGCACGGTACACCATCCCAATCGCTCAACCATATTGTTAAGTTCCTCTCTTTTCCAAACCCTAATATTGCTATACAGAAGCAGATGTTTCGAGTGTGAGCAGTGACTCTGGTGCTGTAAAAGTACACCTGGCAAATCCATTTTATTGACGAGTGTGTAACATTGAGCTTGACTCGGTCATGAGTTAACCTCGTAAGCAACGATTTACAGGTTGGACACTCTTCTACCTTCTCCAAGTTGCATTTCTCTATGACGATGTCCTTTGCAGTCGACAGCGCTATTATACTGCAAACTTTTGCTGTATGATAGGATTGCGGATACAAAAATGAGAAAACAGGATGTCATCACAGTGTGTTCATTATAATCAAGCACCGTGAAACTGACAGAAAATGCACTTGTGACATTATTAAACATAACTAAATCGAAAACGTATAAAGTTTACTCTCCTAGGTAATTTGGAGACCACTGTGTATCACGTGTGTGCGCCGACTGTCACACCTGGCGTACAGCAAAACGTACCATATAACTTTGTACAATTTCGTAACTTGTTATATAGTCTCGGGTGAAGTTTACTGTATTGTAATAATACCATAATTCTAGTGAAGGATTGAAAAAACTTCCCTCACGTCTTCTTTGTCAAAAATGAATTCTTCTTCTTGCATTAAAGTTCTCAGAGACCACGTTCCAATTTCAGTTTTGAATACTTTGCCGTTCTTTCCTTTTCTTGCATTATTCCTTAGTTGTTTCGTTGTGTGTCTTTAACCACTTTGTGCCCTTTTTCTTTTCCCTCCTGCCTTGGAATCTCCTCAGTTTTAAAACTTTCCCCAAAAAAGTCTCCTATCCACTACTTCTTCTCTTATGTCACAACGTCGGAAGATAAACGGTCTTGGATATAGAGGAAACAATACTTTTATTGAGGACTTTTGTCCTTCTGAGGCAACAGCAGAAAATCTAAAACAAAAAAGGCAATTTAATTTTATCCATATTTCGCAGCTTCAGACGTGACTGTATGCAGTACACTGGAGTTATGAATAAAAAAATTATTTTTCGTGTTTTATTGAGTACACAATGTATTTCGGGCCCTGTGGGTCCACCGTCAGGTGTAATTCGTCTTAATACATGCTTTATTTTTTCTCTTGAATGAGGTGAAATGCGTATTCTAAATAATCCAAGAAAAGCGTTTTTAAGGTTTTAGCACCAGCATACGTTCTTTTCTCCGTATATGTACAAAAACATCTGTGAAGTGCTTACAAAATATGTGTCTAGGAATGTGCCTCTTGAATGAAGCGATATGTACGAAAACCATGGAGAAAAGAACAGATGCTGGTGCTAAAACCTTAAAAACGCTTTTCTTGGATTATTTAGAATACGCATTTCGCCTCATTCAAGAGAAAAAATAAAGCATGTATTAAGACGAAGTACACCTGATGATGGACCTACAGGACCCGATATACATTGTGTACTCAATAAAACACGAAAAACTGTGACTGAAGGCGTCGTTTAATTCATACCTCCAGTGCAAAAAGAAAACAGTATTTGTCAGGGTATGGTCCTACCCTACAAAGCTATACTGGAATTAAAAAGATTTACTATAGGTGAGGTGAGGTAAGATAGGCCAAGTTCCGCCTTCTGGCCCGACACAGGCCAATCGGGTCCGACCGGCAGCCGTGTCATCCTCGGCCAGAGGGGTCATCAAATGCGGTAATGGAGGGGCAAGTGGTCAGCACCCCGCCCTCCCGGTCGTTGTCTGGTTCTCGACGTTGGAACAGCTAGTGCTCGGTCGAGCAGCTTCTCGCTTGGCCTCCCGAGGCTCAGTGCACCTCGTACCAGTCCTCACACCGAGGAAAAGTGTCTAGCAGCACCGGGAATCGAATCCGGGTCCCTCGCATAGCAGTTAACGGCGCTGAACACTCAACTATGGACGCGGACATTTGCTACAGAACTTACTTTCAAATACTTCAAAATTTGCTTTCGTCACCATTGTGGGAACCGTTGCGTGTACCTACAGGTCAAAGAACGGTACGATTCAGCTATTGAGAGCTACGGTACGGGGAAAAAAACCCACAAACATTTTTACGTTCGCTGCAGACCTTACCTTAAACACACCGGGGCCATGTGTAATTCTTTTCCGAGTCTTTCCTAACCTCCTGAATCCGGGCGGTTATTAATTTCTTTTCCCTAAGATATTTGATCAATTGCTTGGTGAGTGTACTGTCATTCACTCTGTAAATATGTCCAAAAATATACTACTGGCCATTAAAATTGCTACACCACGAAGATGACGTACAACAGACGCGAAATTTAACCGACATGAAGAAGATGATTAGCTTTTCAGAGCATTCACACAAGGTTGACGCCGATGACGACACCTACAACGTGTTGACATGAGGAAAGTTTCCAACCGATTTCTCATACACAAACAGCAGTTGCCTGCTGAAACGTGGTTGTGATGCCTCGTGGAAGGAGGAGAAATGCGTACCATCACGTTTCCGACTTTGATAAAGGTCGGATTGTAGCCTATCGCGATGGCGGTTTATCGTATCGCGACATTGCTTCTCGCGTTGGTCGAGATCCAATGACTGTTAGCAGAACATGGAATCGGTGGGTTCAGGAGGGTAATACGGAACGCCGTGCTGGATCCCAACGGCCTCGTATAACTAGCAGTAGCAATGACAGGCATCTTATCTGCATGAGTGTAACGTATCGTGCAGCCACATCTCGATCCCTGAGTCAACAGATGGGGACGTATGCGAGACAACAACCAACTGCATGAACAGTTCGATGACGTTTGCAGCAGCATCGACTATCAGCTTGGAGCCTATGGCTGCTGTTTCCCTTGACGCTGCATCACAGACAGGAGCGCCTGCGATGGTGTACTCAACGACGAACCTGGGTGCACGAATAGCGAAAACGTCATTTTTTCGAATGAATCCAGGTTCTGTTTGCAGCATCATGATGGTCGCATCCGTGTTTGGCGACATCGCTGTGAACGCACATTGGAAGCATGTATTCGTCATCGCCATACTGGCGTATCACCCGGCGTGATGGTATGGGGTGCCTTTGGTTACACGTCTCGGTCACCTCTTGTTCGCACTGACGGCACTTTGAACAGTGGACGTTACATTTCAGATGTGTTACGACCGGTGGCTCTACCCTTCATTCGATCCCTGCGAAACCCTACATTTCAACAGGATAATGCACGACACACCGCCCAGGCGTATCGAGGCCGTTATTAGGGCTAGAGGTGGTTGTTCTGGGTGCTGATTTCTCAGGATCTATGCATCCAAATTGCGTGAAAATGTAATCACATTTCAGTTCTAGTACAATATATCTGTCCAATGAATATCCGTTTATCATCTGCATTTCGTCTTGGTGTAGCAATTTTAATGGCCAGTAGTGTAATAATATTCTCTACTTTATTGTTTCTCAGGTATTTATGTTCTGATGAACTTTTTCATTACTTAAAATTTCCAAAATGCTGAATTTTTCTGAAGTCCTAATATTTTCCGTATAACTGTTCTTTCTAAAATTCTAATTTATCAAGCTTATAATTTAATACTATGCATTCGCTAGCATACGGGCATTCTGGTTTCCAGAAGACGACTCGCACTGGTGTCCCAGTCAGGGTGTCACAAAGTACAGCAAAACCATCTGCAAATGGTTGCAATTAGTTCCTTCCTAGCAAGAGCGGCAGTATTTTTTATTCTTTCAGTTGTTCATTGGAATTCTTAGAATTCTGTTCACGACACAGTTGAAAAGAAGTGGAGATAAATCATTGCCTTGCCTGATACATGTATGGTCGAAGTACCTCATTCGTAAATTTTGCTTTTGAGATTGTATCTGTCAGAGCTTCTCTTTCGTGTTTCCAACTTAGTTTTAACTACAAATTCACGGATTACTTTATCTAGGGTTCCGCTATCAACAGAAATAAATTACTGTTACTAATATTTATAATTAAAGTTTTAACAGCTTGGTGCCCGTTTTTCAAGTCATCGCCGATCTATGTACCTACGTGCATGATATCCCCTTCACGCTCAGTGACTGGCTTGTCACATTAGCGACCTGCAACAAGCACCACACCATATGTCATACCGCGTGAGTACGCGTTGTCACAACTGAACTGCCTGGGGAACAGTCCCCCCGCTACAGTTTGGTCGTTCGATAAGTCACTGCTTGAGAAAATATCGTAACGCCTGAATCTCCTAGTAACTTAAAAAAAAATATCTAAAGGAAAGTCATAAAAGTCCCTATTATGACGAGGTGCGTCTCACAGACCTCGCTCTGGAACAAGTGTATGAGACGCTGCGCCCTTGCTTTCCATACCATAGTACCCATTTCGGACACTTGCACCACATGCAACGTGTCGACACAATATTTTACGAACGCGGTACATATGTGCGGCGGCTGCCGCCGGCGGCGGCTCGAGGCGGAAACGCCAAGTGTGCAGGCAGCTATTTTAAAAGCTGACGATAGCACGACTAGTCAGAACTTGTCAACATGTCTACTAGTCGGTCAGGATTCGTAGAAGGAAGACCACAATGTATACGAATGCGTTTCGGTGAAGATGGTTCTTGACCGACTTCCAAGTCTAACTTGCAGCACTACAGTGGAATAAATTATTGTGCCTTTCGAATACCTGTAGAAACACCTACATCTATACTCTGCAAACAACCGTGAGGTGCAGAATGAGATTTCCACTCTGCAGCGGAGTGTGCGCTGATATGAAACTTCCTGGCAGATTAAAACTGTGTGCCGGACCGTGACTCGAACTCGGGACCTTTGCCTTTCGTGGGTAAGTGCTCTACCATCTGAGCTACCCAAGCACGAAGGTAGGAGACGAGGTACCGGCGGAAGTAAAGCTGTGAGGACGGGGTGTGAGTCGTGCTTGGGTAGCTCAGATGGTAGAGCACTTGCCCCTCGGAAGGCAAATGTCCCGAGTTCGAGTCTCGGTCCGGCACACAGTTTTAATCTGCCAGGAAGTTTCAACCGTGAGGTGCACGGTAGAGGGTACGTCCCATTGTACCAGTTATTACAGTTTCTCCCTGTTCCCTTCACGTATGGAGAGCGGGAATAATGATTGAATGCCTCTGCGCGTGCAGTAATTATTCTAATCTTATCCTCGCGATCCCTGTCTGAGCGTTACTTAAGGGGTTGTAGTAAATTCCTAGAGTAATCATTTACAGTCGGTTCTTGAAGCTTTCTCGGGACAGTTTAGGTCTGACTTCTAAGAGTATTCCGGTTCAGTTCGTTCAGAATATCTGTGACACTCTCCCACGGATTAAACAAATCTGTGACCTTTCGTACTGCTGTCTCTGTATAAGTGCAATATCCCCTATTCGTCCTATCTGGTACGGGTCCCACACATTTGAGCAATATTCTAGAATCGGTCGCACGAGTGATTTGTAAGTAATCTCCTTTGTAGATTCATTGCGCTTCCCCAGTATTCTATCATCTGCATTACCCATGAACAAAGAGCAAGGATTTTTTTGTTTTAAGATGAAAACTTGCCTCCAAAACAAGTCAGTTAGAACTTCAGACTTAAAAAGAATTGGTAATACATTTACTACAACAATTAATCTTATTGTCATTTTCACTGTATATATGTAATGGTGTGTAGTATTTCGCAGTCATATTGACCGATTCTGTTAAGTGGTGTGCGAGAAACAGTAACACGACACGCAGCCAAATTTATTAACACAATTTAGGCGAAATTTGTTTTTGTAACACTGAATACATGATTTAGTGATAATATGCTCGCAGAGCTCCTTAGAGGCTTTTCATCTGAAGTGATGAAATATAGTACGTCAGTCGCAAAAAGACAGTTTTAATCAGTTCCGCTAGGAAGGAAAGCGTATTTAAGACAAATGACAGAAGTGCCACAACTTATAACACGATACATGTTGTATCTCCAATGAATCGCTCCAGTCAAGTGTCAAAAAATCCCAATTAGAAGTCTTACAAGGCAGATTATGAACCAAAGATCTCGGGTTCGATCCGCAGGCACTCCTAGCATCGCTATATGTCACTTTCCATTTCTTTCACCTATGTCAGGATTTGTTACTAGGCAAAATGCCGAGAAGCACATTGGTCTGGAGTCCCCGCTACACTGTACGTTCACCTACTGCGGCTGATTCTCTCTCTTTCTCTGTCTATCTAATAGTTTACTCGATTCCGACTCCCCGTGACACCATGAACTAAAACACGCCAATTTCTTTTGTCTTGCACTTTCTCCCGCAGACTTTCCAGGCTGGAATCCCTTACTTCTGTGATGCCATTGATCCTTCTCATTCTTTGGTTTTACCTGCTGTAACACTGAACTATTTGTCCTCTTTGCGGACCATGGAGTTATAAAAAGTTTCCTCCAACGCAATTTAGAGATGTTTATTTCATGTCGTTCAGTCTCTCTTATAATCCAGGTTTCACTTCATTCATACATCGCAACTGGAAGGACAATAGGCCTTACTATGCGGATATTTGTTGTTAAAGTTGAGTCTCTGCTCTTTAAAACATTGCTGGACATTGCCTTTCTACACCGTGGCTGCATTCACCATCAGCAGAAATCAGGGACGCAACTGGACACAGAAGCTACCTCCATTTTTTCTCCTCCTGTGTCCCATATGGTAGGTGCAGTTGGCATAATTTTTGTTTTCTTGACTTTCAGCATTAGATCGGCCTTTGCAGTTTCTCCTTTAACTTTCAGTAAGAAGACCTAAAACTCCTCTTTTTCTAACGTTCTACCTTCAGTATGGTATCATTTGCATATCTACGGTTATTTTTATTCATTCCAGCTATTTTAATTCCGGTTTCTTCTTCATCTAGCCCGGCATTCCCCATGATATGCTCTGCATACAGAGATTGAACGAAAAAGATGACAACATGCAGCGTTGCGTTCTGTCGGCTGGGTGAGTCAGTTCAAAGGTCGGGGAAAGGTAACAGCATACCGCCTCCAATACGGCCGTGTCTAGTAAAGCATTGCGGCAGTGTTCAAACAAAACTACGTCTTTCAACATCTAAGCTGACAGGCATACATATGTTTTACACAATACGATCCATAAGAAAAATAACAGTGACACAGGATCGGAAACTGTGTGCAACACCTGAAACGCTACAAAAAGAGGATTCAGATTTTGAGTAAGTCGAGTGCACTGAGTGGTTCTACGTTATTACGACTAATCGTACAACTGATCTCTTGAACATAAAAAGAATTCACTGACTGTGGAATCCTTCCCATATGGCGCTGAATTGTCTCTCGTACTGTAATGCTGTGAGGGGCGTTTCTCGTTGTGTCGCCACACTTTCACGAAATTTGAATCAGTAATGAAATAAAATGGAACACCTACAGCCGTCCTTTCGGTACTATTTATTATATGGCTACCGGTTTCGGTGATTCAATACACCATCTTCACGCACGCACGATTCCATCAATTGCCATCATCTATGGACTGGTTTCCGTAGACTGTGGCAACGATGTTGTGTCTCCAACCATTCATCTCTCTGGTACATTTTTCTGGTGTGCTGTATTTTTTCAAAGAGTTTCGTGCGTTCATAACGTAACACACTGGTGCGTACAAACTTCTGTAGGTAAGTAGTCATAATGTATTACTATAAATTATCCTTAACAAATCAGTTCGACTTTTTTTGCTGTATGATACTTAAATAAATTTCTTGTTCGTGTGTGAGGTAATTATTCAATGTCTGAAGTCTGAACAAACCATACGCTAATTACAAACGAGAAATAAAACCACCAATGTAATCTTTTTTATTTTAATTCTTGGATAAAAAATTGTTACAATGAGTGATGGGAGAAAGCGACTTTGTGGAGCTGAGTATAAAAAGAAGGCCAAAATGAAGACAGAAAAACAAGAAGACATTACCCGTAAAACGATGAAACTGAGAGATTTTTTTTTTTAAAAACGTTGAGGTGGAAGTAGTGTTGAAAGAACAGCAACTTTAACAGCATGCGCTGACACAATACAATCTGGAAAAGACGAAATAAATTTGAATTTTGCGGCTATCAATAACGGTTATCTGTTGAACAATCGACTTTTGAAAAAACGGATATTTATGTTTTTACCGAAGAGGCGGTAGAGAAAACATCAATAAGTGTAACAAATGAAGATACGTCTCTGAGTCATACGTTAAGTAATGACCTGGCCGGCCGAGGTGGCCGAGCGGTTCTAGGCGCTACAGACTGGAGCCGCGCGACCGCTCCTGTCACAGGTTCGAATCCTGCCTCGGGCATGGATGTGTGTGATGTCCTTAGGTTAATTGAGTTTAAGAAGTTCTAAGTTCTAGAGGACTGATGACCTCAGAAGTTAAGCCCCATAGCGCTCAGAGCCATTTTTTTCTTCACGGGTCAGAAATTCTTAAAACAAATTGGAGACAAGATAAAAATACGAAATATTTTTCATTAATCGTCAATTCAACAAGAGATATAGCACACGTGGACCAAATCACTCTCGTCATTAGACATGCTTTTGGGATCAGGCGAACCGTGTGAAATATTTCTCAAGTTTTTGCCCCTGGTAGGACATAAAGCTGAAGAAATGTTTTCTGCCAGTATTTCGGAACTCTAAACACTGGGCATAAATTTTGAAGACTGTCGTGGATATGATAATGCCGCGAACATGTCAGATGTGTGCAATGTGCAATGGCTAAATTCAAAGCCACGCACGGACCTTTTGCTTTTTTCGATCCTTGCTCTGTCAACTCTTTAAATTTAGTTGCAACTACGGCTACTGAATCTTGCGAAGAAGCTTGTCGCTTCTTCCTGTTGCTTCAAGAAATCAACTTTTTTTTTCGAGTGAGGGAAAACGCTAAAGAGACTAAATCTGACACGTTGGTCAGCTAGAGAGGACGCATGTAGAAATTAGTGTGACTCTTGGCACAAAGTCCTTAAAACTTCAGAATCAATTAAGGATGACTGTTCCGAAAGGGCGACAGGAATATTTTGAATTTAGAAAATCTGGAAACGGCGGTAAAGTTTGTTGTGTAGATTTTTTTTTTTTTGAAAGAATAAACAAAGTCAATGTTCAAATTCAGGCTTCTACGGTAGATTTGATCACAGTTGCTGATCTTTACGAGCCTCTTTGCAAGTTTTTCGTAGCCGAACGAGAAAATTTTAATTATTTCGAAGAGAAAGCTATGAAATTGAGCGTATCGGAGCAGTTTACAAAAGCCATGGGAAAAAGACAACCGAAAAGGAAAGAAATTTACGATGAAACACCCGGTGAAGAAATAGGAATGACTGCGAGTGATACTTTCAGGGTTAACACTTTTCTTGTCCTCACTGATAGAATCGCATCCGAAAGAAAAAAAAAAAAAAAAAAAAAAAAAAAAAAAAAAAAAAAAAAAACCGGGAGAAGGCCTACAGCCTACAACAGGTTTAATGAAAAGTTTTCATTTCTGACCAAAATGAGTGAATTGGCATCAACCCATCTGGAAAAAGCCCTTTTCTTGGAACAAATGTGTCGTGATAATTTAGAGACTGACTTAGTTCAAGAATGTGTACTTTTTCAGTGTCACCTTTCTTCTGAAAGAATTTTGGTAAAACCAGATTCTGGATCATTGAAAAGTCTATCTTCGCTCCTGCGAAAACAGAATTTTCAAGATGTTTATCCAAACTTAGAACTACTTAAACCTAGCTAACCTAAGGACAGCACACACATCCATGCCCGAGGCAGGATGCGAACCTGCGACCGTAGCGGTCGCTCGGTTCCAGACTGAAGCGCCTACAACCGCACGGCCACATCGGCCGGCGGTATTGTAATACATTCATAACTTAATTAATTAAATTTTATCGTCATCAACAGCCAGACTGTTACCAGGTAATTGAAAATATTGTTTTCAACTGTAATTAAGAGCAATAAAAATTATTTATTTACATTTACCAACGTCCATTATTGTGTAACTAGTAGTAAGACATACCTTCCGCCTTCTTATTAGTAGTATATGATTGAGCTTTTATTAGCTCAGAAATACACTCAAAAACTATTTCTTGTGCAATCTTAATTAAATTCTTAGGTTGTAAAAATAATCTAGGAACTGACCCACCGATTCCCTAGTTCACAATCATACTAATTACGGGAATAACATGGTGTATTTACGACGACAGTTCAGAAATAGTAAAGTTACAATTTCACGGACAAAAATTGTAATTTATGATTGTGAAGGAGGATATCGAACTGTAGAGGTCGACAAGGGCGGCAAAATTTGAACAACCTGCTGGCCGCAAATGTGTAAATCCGCCATTGCTCCTCCCCACTACGATCCGAAGAGGTCCTGCTTTGCTTTCAGGAAACAGACCTAAGGATTTCCTCAACCAGAAGCTCTTTTTATACATCTAGATACGTAAAGTATCGTTTAAAGTTCCGTCGACGAGGTTATTAGGGACGTAGCACAAGCCTGGATTCATTAGAGACGGAGCACAAGCCTGGTTTAATGAAAGATGGGTAAGAAATCGGCCTCGCCCTTCCAGAGGAACCAAGCCCTGCATTGGTCTCAATCAGAACTCTTTCCAAAAACACAGAGGCAGTAGTCAAGAAATGTGTCTCCAGTCCCGGCCTTGAGGATTTCCTCGGCCGGACCATTGCTCACAGGATTCCCTCACGATTTTCGTGTCTGTCACATGTTGTGATGATGGTGGCGTCTGATAAGACATTCCTTTTTCGGTGCGGACGTTAAGGATCGCGAGAAAACACGAGGAAAAAGAAGTAGCGTGAAAGTTATGACTAGTGGAAACAATAAAATTTTCTCATACTGATCTTTTACAATCGAATTCCCCCTCCCTCCCCATCAAAAAATTCTTTCTTTCTTGGGACCTTTGTTCCGCTCCAACGCGGGGTCGTCTTAGTTAGTACGGATTTGGCAGTGTTAATTGCAGAGGGTGGCCAGATGCCACTACTGACGCCACCCCGAACACCCCGACACGGAAGTAGTGTACCCCAGCTGTCTGCGTCTAGTGTAAGTCATGAAACAGTACGTTCGTTTTCAAATGGCTGTGAGTCGTGCAACTGAGGCGGAGCTTAGGGACTACCCCTTTATTCACCTAGCGGGATGTGGAAAAGTGCCTAAAAACCACATCCAGGCTGGCCGGCATACCAGCCCTCGTCGTTAATCCGCCTGGCGGATTCGATCCGGGGCCGACGCGGCTATCCGAGTCCAGGAAGCAGCGCATTAGCGCTCTTTTTTTTTTTTTTTTTTTTTTTTTTTTTTTTTTTTTTTTTAGTACAAAATTTATTTTTTAATACAAATGAGATTCAATTACAAAATAGTACACAAGAAAACAACTTATTGGGAAAAGTCTTACAAAGCTTCACCTTTGTGGTGCAGAACATAACAATTAAGCTCAAATTTTACACTTCAAATGGAAAATAAAAATATTACAAAAAAGAAAAGAAAAAATCAGTCTGTGCATAAAATAACCTCCCATCTTTTTGGTTACTTTCATGGAAATGCGATGACAAAGCCACAAAACTGAAGTTGTACTAAGGCACTTATGCAAATAACATGTACAGAAATATGTCAATGAATACTTAAAGAAAATGGTGTTTCTACACACACGAATTATTAAGCTGAACAAAAATATAATCACAGCCTACAATGCTTATTTCACAAACTACTAACTACATTTTTTTTTTGAGAATGCATAAAAAAACAAGGCAGCCATGCGGAAAAATTTGCCAATAAAGTGAACTAAAAAGGGCCATCTTGCTCGCCGCGGTCACATTGCTAGGCGGGCGGCCAGGAACGGGCGGTCGTCATTGCATTGGACATCACCAGCCACCAATCGTTGGAGCGCCCGGGGCCGCTGCACACAGTCAGAGACTGTTTCTGTTACCATAGGGGAATCGTGGAAAGATCACATCTACAAGTTAATGTCTTCTCACACCCGGCACACCCCAGCTGGGTGGTGGGTCCATGAATGACGAACCCAAATAGTTCGCAAAAAGGTTCCGGTAATCCTGTCTGTTCGTTAAGACCAGAAACTCGTCGATCATATAGTACCATAAATCGAGGACGTCTTTGTCTCCATCGCGGTATATATAGTGTATCGCCATTCCTCGTACCCAATTGACCGCATTCATCCGGGTCATAGGGAAATAGACAGCGTCGGGATGAAAGAGTTCTTGGGGTAAAATCGAAACGTAGGGGCGGCGGAGCAGGAAAGCCAGGATCTGGCGGATCAGTTTCCAGCACTCACGCGCGGGGCCACAGTTCAGTCTATGTTCGTCCGTGTCTAACGTCGTGCAACGGGGGCACACAGGGTCGTCAATTAGGTGAATGGCATGCAGCCGTTGTCGGGTTGGAAGTTTCTCGTTAACGACCACATACCACGTCGACCGCACGAAAGTAGACAGGAACGGCGCGTGGATGGCGCGCCATACTCGTGGCCAGTCGACCGTAGGGTGGCGCCGTACAATGTCGTTATCCGGAGTCCAGTGCTGGAGAGCACTATAATAAGTCTTCGCTGTCGGATTCCGTGTCTCCGATATAACCCGCAACACATAGCTATGCTCTACGAAAAACGTTCTAATGTGTGACAGCGAGGGCGATAAATGTCCAACTGGTACCGGTGGGTACAGCGTACGTGGGGCCACTTCTTCAATCAGTAGGCCTGGGAGACTGGCTGTTGGTGAAAGCCAGAGTCGCCTCATGGAACGAAGATACAGTGCCAGCGCTCTGTGCTTGACGTGAGTGAGTCCAACACCGCCTTTGTCGAAGGGTAAAGTAAGCGTAACAAAACGGATCTTGAAAACAGCACCATCGTTCACCACGTGTCCAAACACTGCCTGTATCCTGGAAGCCATCGTGTCCGTTATCGGCAGTACATGGGCGTAATGGTTAAGGTGAGAAGCCATGTACACATTAACGTATTGGGCGCGTTGCAAAATGTTCAATGATCTGAATTTATTGAGACGAGCCTCTAAACGGAGTCGTCGTAAGACCATACGATACGTAAAGGCCGCCGTGCGTTGTATTTGTCGATGGAGTGATATCCCTAAACACTTGAGCATCGGGACCTTTGTCAGAGGTACGGCCAGACCTGCAGGCATTCCTCGTCCTACCTCCATGTAGCGTGATTTCCGAAGGTTGAGCACACTGCCTGCCACCGCCCCATACTGGTGGAGCCAGGAAAACGCCGTGTGTATTTCGTCACCAGACCGTGCTAAGAACATCACATCGTCGGCGTATGCACCACATCGAAAGGTTACGGAACGGAGGGTAAGTCCTTCTAAGCGTCGCCGTATTCCGTGAAGAGCTGGTTCGAGGGCAACGGCGAAGAGCATGGCAGAAAGAGGACAACCCTGCCGGACGGACCTGTTGACACGGACGGGGGCGGACCGACAGCCGTTGATCATAATCCTCGTGACAGCCCCATGGATCAATCGAAGCACAACAGACGTCGTCAGACGCGGGACACCGATGTGTTCCATAACAGCACGCAGGAAACCATGGTTAACGCGATCGAAAGCATGGTCGAAGTCCAGCGCAACAAGAGCGCCTTGGAGGCGGCAAGTTTGCATGACCGCCACCACGTCTCTATAGGTGCTTAAAGTCGTAAACACATTAGTGTCGCCCCCGAGGCAGGTTTGATCAGTGTGAATGGCCGCCATTACCGTAGGTTTGAGCCTCTCACGGAGCATGCGTGTCAACAGCTTATAGTCAGTGTTTAGCATTGTCAACGGGCGAAAATCAAGAGGGCGACGGCCTCCGCCGGGTTTGGGCACAGGGATCAAGAGACCCTCAGTAAAGTCAGATGGTACCTGAAAATCGGCGTCCAGGAGTTCACTGTACATCCTGACCCACATTGGGCCCATGAGATCAAAGAACCGCTTGTAAAATTCAAGAGGGAGGCCGTCAGGGCCAGTCGTTTTGTTGGGAGAGCCACGCAACAGAGCCTCTCGCAGTTCTTCCAAAGTCACCGCCGACAAGAGCGTAGCATCATCTTGTAGGTTCCGAGAGACTGGTAGGTCAGATAGGACTTCCCTGACCCCTACATTCATGTGGGACTCCCTCTCGTAAAGAAGTTTATATGACTGTGTGAACGCTCGGACGATATCCATTTGTGCGTCAACGCGTCGCCCGTCCTCCGTCTCAACCTCGGTAATGAGCTGCCTCTTGCGTCTTCGGCGTTCTTGAATGATATGGTGGAGGGAAGGTCGTTCACCACGAACATTATCAGTCGTCCTCGCTCGCACCCGCACACCCGCAAGACGTACGGCGTTGATACGAAGCAATTGTGCCTTGACGCGTTGTACTGCTGATTGTCGCTCTGGCGACGGCGGTTGTACAGCCAGTTCGCGGAGCGCAGTATAGTAAAAATCAGTAGTCGCAGTATACCAGCGCGCTCGGTCGCGTCCATAGCTGACTAATGTCCGGCACAGTGCGGGTTTTGCACACCGTAACCACCATTGAAGTACAGAACGGTAGGCGGGTAAACGCCGGTGGCAATTGCTCCATGTGGACTCGACTGCGCGTCTGCAATTTATCTCATCAAGAAGGGCCACATTGAGGCGCCACGGACCCCTACTTCGGCGGACGCGCTGGCGGGGAAGGGTGAGAGTACACACATATGCGAGGTGATCCGTGAACGCTGCCGGCCACATCTCAGCGTCGACAACGGCCGATCGTAGGCCGCGGGTGACGTAGACTCGATCCAAACGGCTCGCGGGAGTGACTAGTAAAGTAGGTGTGTGCTCGACGGTCGCCGTGTTGGATGATCCAGGTGTCCAACAAGGCCAAGTCCTGTACAAGTGCCTGGAGTGCCGGGCAGGTGGTATAGTGTGGCTCCTGGTCGGATGGGCGGAGCACACAATTAAAATCGCCGCCTACTACCAAGTGGTCGGTATTGCCCTGGAAGAGCGGGGCTATATCTTCGGCAAAAAAGGTGCGCCGTTCTCTCCTTTTGCCGGTGCCTGAAGGAGCATATAAGTTCACCAGACGTACTGTACCAATCGTGAGTGCGACCCCCCGGCCGACGGTAAATAGGAGACATCAGTGGCCATTATCCCTTCCCGCAGTAGAATCGCCGTACCTCCGCCGCCCACATCTGCAGGCATAGTGTAATCTGTCTCGCGTGTGTCATCGAGACAGAGTCCTGATCGTACTTCTTGAAGGAAAACAACGTCCAGATCCGCAGCGCGTAACGTATCCTTCAGCATACGGGTCTTGACATCAGATGTAATGCCATTGACGTTGATCGTGGCGAGGCGGTATGCCTGGTCCATCAAGTCTCGGGAGGTGACCATGGTATGACAGGAGGGCAGTAGTCGTGACGTGGAGCGCCGGTCTTGCGAAGTGCTAGGCAGCGACGAGAGGTGCTCATGCCGTCCTAGGCGTCTGTCGCCGGCCGCGTAGACGCTGCCATCGGCATCGGTGCATCGTCTTGGTTCTGAAATGCATCCTGCAACTCCATCTCCTGCGCCCAGTCGCCCAGGGACGTTGACACCACTGGATCTCGAGAGGCAGACGGAGGCAAGGGTGCATCCCCGGTGTCGGAGCTGCGGTGATCTCCCGCATCCCCATGTGGTCCAGACCCAGCGGTAGTGGGAGAAGACGTCGAACCGTGTGAGACGGTAGGGTCGCCTGTGTCGGCGCGGTGGAGCGGTTGAGGCACCTCGTCATCCAGCGGTGTCGCCTCGGGCTGTTCTACGTCGTCGGTTGTCTTGCGCCGCTTCTTATGACGCTTGGGTGATTTCTGCTTACGCTGCCGCGCCTCTGTTTCCGACGTAGGGCAAGGGGAGGACGCTGCATCCTGTGCTTCAACTTCCATCGCACCGTCGGCGAGCCGTTGTGACGGTGCGCCGGGGTCCGACGAAAGGACATCAGTAGCATCAGCACTGAAAGACGCTTGGGGCTCCGTGGAAGCTACTGCAGGGTCCTCCAAAGCTCGCACCAATACAGTTTGGTCGTCATATACAGCTGGCGTCTCCCGTCTCGCCGCCGCAACATACGTAATCGGCAGAGAGGTCGGTGTCGACGGACGAATCTGGTCGGTCGAGGGTGTCTGCGCGAGACGGCGTTGCAGGCATTCGGTACGCATGTGTCCCGTCTGGCCACAACCGGAGCAGGTTCTCGGCTGACCGTCGTAAATAATTATTGCCCTGCAACCAGCGATCGTGAGATACGAAGGAATATGGCGATGCAGGTCAATACGGACTTGTCGCACCCCGTTAAGGACAGGGTAGGTGTCGAAGGTCTTCCATTTTTCGGCCGTGTGGCCGAGAACTGTTCCATAGGGTCGAAGAGCAAGGGTGACCAAATCCGCTGGAACTTCAAAAGGGAGCTCAAACACGCGCACATTTTGGATTCCCAATCCAGCACGTTCAAGCGTCACCACACCCACGTTTCCGTCTGAGTGGCAGAACCGATAACCTGCCGTCGAGCGTCTGAGAAGTTTGTCACATGCTTCGTCGTCAGTGAACTTAAGATATACGACGCTGGAGACAATAGATAAGTGGATACCGATCAGCTCGTTAGGATCAACATGTACCACATCGCGTAAAAAACGCTCTACTTCGTGGGCCTTGGGTCTAGAGTACGTAGTGTCGAACTGCAGCTTGATCGTGGCTTTCCGATACGAAAGAGCCATCGTGTGTCAGGAACGTGACGGCAATACGTAACACTAGCGCGCCGGCGCGGTAAACAACAACACACCCGGAAACGCGACACGGAGCGGCCGGGACGTACCGCACCGCTCCACAGCCAAAGGCCGACTGCGCTCTCGGCTACCCTGGCGGGTACTCTCCCCATCAAGCAATATTTCTCATAATTAGCGGACGATGGACGAAGGCAAATATTTCCATCTGTTATCAATGGTCACGCCTTAAATTACGAGAAACGTATAGTTACTCCGGAAGCCATTTCTACCCGTCAGTTACGGGCAAAGGGAGAAATCCACAAAAAGCAAAGAAACTTATAGGGGCAAAATGAGAAACAATAAAAATGTCATTTCAACAACTGAAAGTACCAAAACTCCGACTTCTATATGTAGACAGATGAGGCTCCAGATTTTAACGTTTCCTTATGGTTTTTCTTTCTTTTCGGAAGTCTTTCCGATACTATTAATCTTCTTGAGTACATCAAGCATTCTTCTCAATTTCTCAATTTTCCTTTCTTTTTCAAGTGTCTTTAACTCTCTCTCTCTCTCTCTCTCTCTCTCTCTCTCTCTCTCTCTCTCTCTCTCTCTCTCTCTCCTTTTATCATGATATTTCTTATCTGCGTTAGTAAATGCTCGAAATCATTTGTTTTTAAAATTAATATTCCTCCTTCAATCCACGGCACATTATACGATTCACTGACAACTGAAAGACACATTCGAAGTACGTATGAAACATCACACAGATTGAGGGCTGGACGGACATACTTCTGGTTTCAACAGTACAATACCATCCTGCAGGCACGAAGAAAATTTCTTTTTCGTTCTGAATCTGCAGCCTACAGGATTTCCTCAAACACGGCGGACTGTCCAGACCAAGCTTGAACAACATATCTGCATCCAGAGCGGCATTAATATACGCTGCACATTTCACCATTCATCGCTGAAACCCCTGGAACGATTATTTACAGGATACGAGGATCAGGAGGTTATGATGTGCCGTACTGCAAGCACTGCTTCACACGTACTGCACTCTGGATGGCAACAGAAGTCTGTTGGACGGGACGTAGCTTCACAAGGCTTCGTTAACAATGCAGTTTCTTTGTAGTCTGTGACACCTCTTTATGCCCGTAGGACCGTATGACTCTATACCCGGCAGAGAAACAGTTCGTTTCCCTGTCTCCGCAAGACGTAAAGGGTGTCGTAAGTGACCGAGAGTACTTTGTTTGCTGGGCACAAATACTCCATAGCCTGGAGTTCACTCAGTTACTCGGGAAAAATGAGGAAGTACTCTTATCTGTCCCACTAACTTCAAGAATGTTTTTTTTATATATCCAGATGTTATTCCGTAGCAATCCCGTAATGCTGACATTTGGATGACTTCAAATACTGACAATGGTAAGATTATCAGGCCAATTTAAGGTGTGTAGGTTGTGGAATTTTTTCAGCAGAAGGTCACAAGCACCTAAAGACCGTTATCTCCGGCAGACTGCAAAATTGATGGTATCTACGTAAGAGGTAATATTGTTACGTTGTCTTATCTATCGTCATTTAATATCCACAAACCAGGTTTCTGTTTCTCGGTCGTAATGTGTAATACTCGATGTAGACATGGGGTTGTGCTGCATATCCATAAAAGTTGACTTACTGTTCGATCACCCTCTAAGCTCTGGAGTTAGTCTGTGGAAGTAATTTTGCGACTTGATTGATAGTTGTTGTTGTTGTGGTCTTCAGTCCTGAGACAGGTTTGATGCAACTATCCATGCTACTCTATCCTGTGCAAGCTTCTTCAACTCCCAGTACCTACGGCAACCTACATCCTTCTGAATCTGCTTAGTGTATTCATCTCTTGGTCTCCCTCTACGATTTTTACCCTCCACGCTGCCCTCCAATGCTAAATTTATGGTCCCTTGATGCCTCAGAACATGTCCTACCAACTGGTCTCTTCTTCTTGTCAAGTTGTGCCACAAACTCCTCTTCTCCCGAATTGTGTTCAATACCTCCCCATTAGTAATGTGATCTACCCATATGATCTTTAGCATTGTTCTGTAGCACCACATTTCGAAAGCTTCTATTCTCTTCTTGTCCAAACTACTTATCGTCCATGTTTCACTTCCATACATGGCCACACTCCAAACAAATACTTTCAGAAACGACTTCCTGACATTTAAATCTATACTCGATGTTAACGAATTCCTCTTCTTCAGAAACGCTTTTTTGCCATTGCCAATCTACATTTTATATCGTCTCTACTTCGACCACCATCAGTTATTTTGTTCCCCAAATAGAAAAACTCCTTTACTACTTTAAGTGTCTCATTTCCTAATCTAATTCCCTCAGCATCATCCGACTTAAGTCGACTACATTCCATTATCCTCGTTTTGCTTTTGTTGATGTTCATCTTATATCCTCCTTTCAAGACACTGTCCATTCCGTTCAACTGCTCTTCCAAGTCCTTTGCTGTCTCTGACAGAATTACAATCTCATCGGCGAACCTCAAAGTTTTTATTTATTCTCCATGTATTTTAATACCTGCTCCGAATTTTTCTTTTGTTTCCTTCACTGCTTGCTCAATATACAGATTGAATAACGTCGGGGATAGGGTACAACCCTGTCTCACTCCCTTCCCAACCACTGCTTCCCTTTCATACCCCTCGACTCTTATAACTGCCATCTTCTTTCTGTACAAATTGTAAATAACCTTTCGCTCTCTGTATTTTATCCCTGCCATCTTCAGAATTTGAAAGAGAGTATTCCAATCAACATTGTCAAAAGCTTTCTCTAAGTCTACAAATGCTAGAAATGTAGGTTTGCCTTTCCTTAATCTTTCTTCTAAGATAAGTCGTAGGGTCAGTATTGCTTCACGTGTTCCAACATTTCTACGGAATCCAAACTGATCTTCCCCGAGGTCGGCTTGTATCAGTTTTTCCATTTGTCTGTAAATAATTCGCGTTAGTATTTTGCAGCTGTGACTTATTAAACTGATAGTTCGGTAATTTTCGCATCTGTCAACACCTGCTTTCTTTGGGATTGGAATTACTATATTCTTCTTGAAGTCTGGGGGTATTTCGCCTGTCTCATACATCTTGCTCACCAGATGGTACAGTTTTGTCAGGACTGGCTCTCCCAAGGTTGTCAGTAGTTCTAATGGAATGTTGTCTACTCCGGGGGCCTTGTTTCGACTCAGGTCTTTAAGTGCTCTGTCAAACTCTTCACGCAATATCATGTCTCCCATTTCATCTTCATCTACGTCCTCTTCCATTTCCATAATATTGTCTTCAAGTACATCGCCCTTGTATAGGCCCTCTATATACTCCTTCCACCTTTCTGCTTTCCCTTCTTTGCTTAGAACTGGGTTTCCATCAAAGCTCTTGATATTCATGCAAGTGGTTCTCCTTTCTCCAAAGGTCTCTTTAATTTTCCTGTAGGCAGTATCTATCTTACCCCTAGTGAGATAAGCCTCTACATCCTTACATTTGTCCTCTAGCCATCCCTGCTTAGCCATTTTGCACTTCCTGTCAATATAGTCAATAGATTGATAGTAACAAGAGATTAATTTTCCTTGTTCAATTAAAACTGTCGTACGATTAAATAACAGTGTTAACTTCATGGAGAGGTTCTGAATAGTCGGGAAAAATGATTTCTAAGCGTACCTTTTGTGGTTTCACTTCATTTTCATTTCTTTTGAAGTGTTTCTTTATTTTCTTTTACTCTTAAACGCGTAAATATTGAATTTGTGATTACTGGAAAGTAGGACAAGCTATGTGCATTTGTCAGATTAAACGAATTGGGAGAAGCTGAGTGTCCGCCATCCGGATCTGACATGCTCGTTGTAGCAGTTGCATACTTCAGAACAGCGCTAAAATATAGGGGGACAGCAGCACTTGTTCTGTCCTACGTTTTATGTGGTAGCTATAGGTATTTAGATTGTAATTTATATGATTAGTAATATTGGGAATAGTACCGGCACGGACAAATCGCGCCTGAAGTAGCAGACAACCATTCCCTTTGTTTGGTAGTGAGATAATGGCGCCTTTGATTAGGGACTACTTTTTTTTTTTTTTGCTATTGCTTTGTAGGAAAATGATGAGGCAAAGACAGTAGTGATTGCGGAAAAATACACGATTTCATAACCTGCGTACGCTACAAAAAATGTTCAAATGTGTGTGTTATCTTATGGGACTTAACTGCTAAGGTCATCAGTCCCTAAGCTTACACACTACTTAGCCTAAATTATCCTAAGGACAGACACACACACCCATGCCCGAAGAAGGACTCGAACCTCCGCAGGGACCAGCCGTATGCTACACCACAAGTATATTAATTCCCTTAGTAATTTTTATATGTTTCTTAAATGAAACTTTACTGCTACACGTTATAGAGTTGTGCCTACACAACATTTTAATTAAAATGTGCAGACAGCTCAAGGAACTTACGTCATAAGAAAAGCAGCTTTGAGTAGCAACACAATTATCGGTATTGTAATTACCTTTTACACTATGAGATTTGTGACTAAAATGAGAACAGAGGCCAACAGTGAGTGTAATAGGTCTGTTTGTACATGTACACTAATACTCAGCAAGTCACATTACCGTGTGTGGAGGAGGACATTTTGTGTACTGTTTCTCCTATTCAAGTCACCAATGACCTGCAGCAACAAAGACTGTTGATAAGCGTCCGCGGGAACTCGACTCTTTCTAATTTTACTTTACTGATCTTTCCGGAAATCCCTATACGAGCGAGCAATGTATCGGTTCTCTCTTCTAAGAACATACGTTCAGTTATAAGCACAGAAGGGAACGGAGAAATGTGGAAGGAATATATTGAGGGTTATAGAAGTGCGATGTTCTTGAGGACAATATTATGGAAATGGAAGAGGATGTAGATGAAGATGAAATGGGAGATATGATACTGTGTGAAGAGTTTGACAGAGCACTGAAAGACCTGAATCGAAACAAGGCCCCGGGAGTAGACAACATTCCATTAGAACTACTGACGGCCTTGGGAGAGCCAGGTCTAACAAAACTTTACCATCTAGTGAGCCAGATGTATGAGAAATACCCTCATACTGCATGAAGAATATAATAATTCCAATCCCAAAGAAAGCAGGTGTTGACAGGTGTGAAAATTACCGAACTATCAGTTTAATAAGTCACAGCTACAAAATACTAACGCAAATTCTTTACAGACGAATGGAAAAACTGGTAGAAGCCGACCTCGGGGAATATCAGTTTGGATTTCGTAGAAATATTGGAACATGTGAGGCAATACTGACCCTACGACTTATCTCAGAAAATAGATTAAGGAAAGATAATCCTATGTTTCTGGCATTTGTAGACTTAGAGAAAGCTTTTGACAATGTTGACTGGACTACTCTCTTTCAAATTCTGTAGGTGGCAGGAGTAAAACACAGGAAGCGAAAGGCTATTTACAATTTGTACAGAAAGCAGATGGCAGTTATAATAGTCGAGGGGTATGAAAGGGAAGCAGTGGTTGGGAAGGGTGTAAGACAGGGTTGTAGCCTATCCCCGATGTTATTCAATCTGTATATTGAGCAAGCAGTAAAGGAAACAGAAGAAAAGTTCGGAGTAGGTATTAAAATCCATGGAGAAGAAATAAAAACTTTGAGGTTCGCCGATGAGATTGTAATTCTGTCAGAGACAGCAAAGGACTTGGAACAGAAGTTGAACCTAATGGACAGTGCCTTGAAAGGAGGATATAGATGAACATCAACAAAAGCAAAACGAGGATAATGGAATGTAGTCGGATTAAGTCGGATGATGCTGAAGGAATTAGATTAGGAAATGACACGCTTAAAGTAGTAAAGGAGTTTTGCTATTTGGGGAGCAAAATAACTCATGGCGGTCGAAGTAGAGAGGATATAAAATGTAGACTCGGCAATGGCAAGGAAAGCGTTTCTGAAGAAGAGAAATTTGTTAACATCGAGTATAGATTTAAGTGTCAGAAGTCGTTTCTGAAAGTATTTGTATGGAGTGTAGCCATGTATGGAAGTGAAACATGGATGATAAATAGTTCAGACAAGAAGAGAATAGAGGCTTCTGAAATGTGGTGCTACAGAAGAATGCTGAAGATTAGATGGGTAGATCACATAACTAATGAGGAAGTATTGAACAGGATTGGGGAGAAGAGAAGTTTGTGGCACAACTTGACCAGAAGAAGGGATCGGTTGGTAGGACATGTTCTGAGGCATCAAGGGATCACCAATTTAGTATTGGAGGGCAGCGTGGAGGGTAAAAATCGTAGAGGGAGACCAAGAGATGAATACACTAAACAGATTCAGAAGGATGTAGGTTGCAGTAGGTACTGAGAGATGAAGAATCTTGCACAGGATAGAGTAGCATGAAGAGCTGCATCAAACCAGGCTCTGGACTGAAGCCCACAACAACAACAGATTCTTTGGTGAAGAGCCTCGAGGAAGTGCCTCCGCTGTCCATTTGGTTCGGTATCCTAAAATACTTCCTTAACGTCTGCGCGAAGTTAGTTTTACGTCTAAAGATTTCCCTCGCTTGGGAATAATGGCATGCTGCGCGTCCTGTTTGCTACAGTTCCTAGCAACACTTACAAATGGCTCTTTATAGTTGTCTCGGATGTATCAATCGTTGAGCTAACTGCCTTCTGGACTAGTTTCGCAATAAAAGGAGCTGGTGCGGTCCGCCGCCGCCGCGCCCGGTCACGCCGCGGGCCGGCGAGTCACGCATCGCCGGCGCCTGGAAGCAGGCAGCCCGCCACGCTGGGGAGCGTCGCGTGCGGCCGGCACAGCGCGGCGCCGTGCCGCGGCCGGCACAGCACTGCGTGTATTCCCGTCGGTGACGCGACAGGGGCCGACACCTGGCCGGCCGCCAGCCGGACGGCGCCGCGTCAACGCGTCACGCGTCATCCTGTCCGCGCCAAACCACGAGTCAGGCATTGCGCATGCCTTGCTGACATTCGAGAAAGGAAGACGCTGCCAATATGTGAACCCGAGGAGAGGTACCATCCATGGATATGATCTGTACCCTGTGTACGTGCATAAAACCGGAAAATTAATTATTTTCAGTCATAATGGCTATGTTTGTGAACCGTGACTGTGTGAGATAATTATTTATTTCAAGTTTCTGCTACCAGTCACTTTTTATTTTATGCTTAATCTAACATAATGCAACGCGTTTCGAACATGTTCTGTTAATCTTCAAGAAATGTTACTTCAAAATAAACAGTCTTAAACTAGATTAATGTAGAACACATGCCACACCAGCAGCTACAGTAAAAAACAAAGTGTTCTAGATTAATCTAGTTTACGACTATTTATTTTTAAGTAACATTTCTCTGTATACCGGCTGATCAAAAAGTCAGTATAAATTTGAAAACTGAATAAATCAATGAATAATATAGATAGAGAGGTACAAATTGACACACATGCTTGGAGTGACATGGGGTTTTGTTAGAACCAAAAAAATACAAAAGTTCAAAAAATGTCCGACAGATGGCACTTCACCTGATCAGAATAGCAATAATTAGCATAACAAAGTAAGACCAAGGCAAGATGATGTTCTTTACAGGAAATGCTCAATATGTCCACCATCATTCCGCAACAATAGCTGTAGTCGAGGAATAATGTTGTGAACAGTACTGTAAAGCATGTCCGGAGTTATGGTGAGGCATTGGCGTTGGCTGTTGTCTTTCAGCACCCCTAGAGATGTCGGTCGATCACGATACAATTGCGACTTCAGTTAATCCCAAAGCCAATAATCGCACGGACTGAGGTCTGGGGACCTGGGAGGCCACGCATGACGAAAGTGGCGGCTGAGCACACGATCATCACCAAACGACGCGCGCACGAGATCTTACAGCCGTCTGGCAATAGGGGGTGTTTTTTTTCGTTCTAATAGAACACCATGCACCATGTCATTCCAAGCATGTGTGTCAATTTTTACCTCTCTATCTACATTATTCCGTGGTTTATTAAGTTTTCATATTTATATTGACTTTTTGATCACTCGTTATGTATGTATGCACAAACGCTTGAAGATGAACATAACATGTTCGAAACGCATTGCATTATGTTAGATTGAGCATAAAATAAAAAGTGACTGGTAGCAGAAACTTGAACTAAATAAAACCGGAAACTGTCAGACAGATGAGAATGTAGAGAGATTGGTACCCCTGACCACACTGTGCTAGTGTTGTCTACAAAGAGATACCAAGGAAAACATCTCTATAGATGTGGACCTCTGACTTGCGTTAAGAAGCACTGATTCCTGAGCATCTGTAAATAACATTGCTCGCCAACTCCCACAGGGAACTTCTAAGGTTCAGTGCACAAAGGAATGTAAATAGCTGAAGCGTAAACTCTTCAAATCTTACTGCGTTCAAATTTTCAGATAACAGTAACAGCGATTTTTATTGCCTAATTATTAAACACGTATATTGAAGTGTCCTTTATGTCTAGTACTGTGGTTTGTTACTGTAGGTACACTACGCTCATAAGCAATGAATGGCATGTGCTTCATGCTGTAGTAGATATAACTGAACACCTGGCAGCTCAAATGAAACGCCGCTACTACGGTTCTACAGAGTCCTACAAAAGCATACCGATCTAAGCAGCAGAAACTGTTAACAGGCACCTTGGACGCTGCAACTCGAGTTTTCCCACGGACGGCACAGATCCAGTATATAATGGACTTTGTATTAGAACTAATTTTGAGAATTGATTAAGGTATATATACATTACATTTGGGGTGTAACTATAAGATTTTATCGTTTTTTATCATCAACCTGTCTTTCTTTTATTATTACGATCTTATTAGTATCGAACGAAACTAAAAATATTATAAATTTCGAAACATAACATCATATAGCATTAAAACATGCTTTTATGAGACGTATTATAGGCAGCCAGGGAACATGAAATGTAAACTGATAGCCTCGGTAAATGAATGAATGGGCCCGCCCGGTTGGCCGTGCGGTCTAACGCACGGCTTTCCGGGCGGGAAGGAGCGCCTGGTCCCCGGCACGAATCCGCCTGGCGAATTTGTGTTGAGGTTCGGTGAGCCGGTCAGTCTGTGGATCGTTTTTAGGCGGTTTTCCATCTGCCTCGCCACATGCAGGCTGTTTCCCCTTATTCCGCCTCAGCTACACTATGTTGGCGATTGCGCGCAAACAAGTTCTCCACGCACGCGTACACCACCATTACTCTACCACGCAAACATAGGGGTTACATTCGTCTAGTGTGAGACGTTCCCTGGGGGTCCACCGGGACCGAACCGCACAGTAACCCTGGGTTCGGTGTGGGGCGGCGGAGGGGTGAAGTGGACTGCGGTAGTCGTCGTGTGGTTGTGGACCACTGCGGCTGCGGCGGGGACGGAGCCTCTCCGTCGTTTCTAGGTCCCCGGTTAACATAACATAAATGAATGAATAAATGTAAATGTCTTCCCACCTTTTAAACATAAGCAGTTTTAAAACCGAGAGGTTGTGGCAGGTCGATATTCCTTTCTCAACACTTCTACAGTCCGTAGATGAATGAGTATTCCTTAGGTGTTTGAGGCGTATGTTATGCCCAACCGACAGAGTGCATCGACCGAAGTGCGATGCGAATGGCCACGACTCTATTTAGTGAACAAAATACGACCTTATCGAGTTCGCTACCAGATTTGTGACTGGATTCAGGGCTCCCTAGCAGGTATAACGCAATACATTGTTCTTAGAGGGACAAAGTAGAAAGATTAAAGGTAATTTTGGAAGGGGTAGAAAGAAGAGTTACAGGGTCGTTACTGTTAATAGTTTACATGAAAGACCTAGTGGATAATGTCGGAAGCTCCATTAGACATTTCGCAGACGACTCTGTCGTATATAAGCAGCTCGCAATGCCATGTAACTACAGCGGAACGCAGGAAGATCTGCGGAGGATCGAGGACTGGCGCGAGGAACGAAAGGAAATGCAACGTATTGTGCGTAAATACGCGGAGAGGCCCATTACTCCTCGATTACGTTACTGGCTATAATCCAGTGGAAACATGTGAGGTCGGTGGCTGTTGCTGAATCTCGAGCCACACGAGAAGCAAAAAAAACCTTTTTGAGGTACGACAGCACGTGGTTAGTCATCAGTGAGTTCTAAGATTGCTTATCTTTGAGCGCGCGCCAGCAGTTAATACGGAGGTTTTAAGATGCAGTCGATCGCGTACACTCCTTCAGAGGAAGTATTCGAAAGAAGGCCAAGTGGTGCACTGAAGTTTTCAGTCGCATGTCAGAAGAATACCGAACAGTAATTGAAGGATACCTTTCGATTTGTGCTGAATGAACTTCACAAGACTTATCATCAAATAATACTAACGATAAAACAATCTAAGCACGTAAAAGCTAATTGTAGGAAGAGCACGCGCCAGAATAAGATTTATTCGAAGGATTTTAAGGCAATGTAATTCATCCACGAAAGAAGTGGATTACATTTGTAAGACTGTTTCTTGAGTAGGGACGACCGAGCACATTTAGGCGTATTTCTTTTCAGAAATTTGTACATGTTTTTTGGTTAGTTTTATCGTGTTTGAAGTCATTTATTTCGTAACATGGTTAAAGTATAACTTGGTATATATACTTCTAACTAAACATTAAATTTAAAAGTGTGAAATAATTTTATGTAGGCTTAAGTCACCTTGCGCAAAAGCACAAGTATGTTCTTCACACTCAACTGGTGCGTGAAGTCTGTGAGAGGCCTCACTAGACGGCAATACAGTTCTCCCATTGTCGGTAGCGCTCTAGCAAGGGTGGTTTCCGAGAACAGTGTTGAGCGCAAACGTGCACGGTGGGTAAAGGAACCCGTGTCTCCGCTTTGCTCATCAGTGTCGGACCCTTACCAGGCTGGATCAATATAACAGAGAGAGAGAGAAGATCCAACGAAGAGTGGTGTAACAGCATACTTCACGTGAAATGCTGAACAAACTCCACTGGGATGCATAACAAGAGAAGCGTTGTGCGTCACGGAGAGGTTGAAGTGTTGAAATGCTGCGAGCATTCGTCCAACGAAGAGTTGGACAACATACTGCTTCCTGCCATATATCTCGCAACATGACTACAATGAGAAAATGAGAGCAATTAGCTCGTACGGAGGTTAATCGACAGTCTTTCTTCCTACGCATCGTTCTAATGGCTCTGAGCACTATGGCACTTAACATCTGAGGTCATCAGTCCCCTAGAACTTAGAACTACTTAAACCTAAGGACATCACACACATCCATGCCCGAGGCAGGATTCGAACCTGCGACCGTAACGGTCGCGCGCTTCCAGACTGAAGCGCCTAGAACCGCTCGGCCACATTGGCCGGCTACGCACCGTTCCCGAATGTAATAGGGGAGGGATTCATTGATGGTGATACCAAAAGTACCACTTTCACACCCCGAAAGAAGTCTTGCTGATTATGAATATATATGTTTCACTGGCGAGAGAATTTGACAAAAATGAAAAATTTTAACCGTCAGACGCACGGAGTAGGCCGCCATGCATCTCACGAGAAATTTCGGAATTTATTTAAAAAGGCACACCCACGAGGCCCATTTGTCTTCCTCTTGCTAAGTTTTCTTCTTATGGAATGTGAAAGTCAGACAGCCGCACTCACTTCTGCCAAAGTTGACTCGGCGTGGGCTGATGCCTGACAGTTACAGTGGGATGTGCGCGGCAGCTTCGCGGGCCTATATCAACCAATAACGTAACGCGATTTTTAAACGCCTCTATGGCAACTCCTCGGTGTTGTCTCAGCTGTGTAGACGGCTACTGTTCTCGCCTATAGCCGTTACCGCTTCGCAGATCAAGGCTCGTAAGAGCGAGGCGAGCCATTAGAGACTTTCTCGACTGTGTGTCCACATTGGGGCAATACTGTGGTTCGTGTAAACACATGCGGCCGAGAAATGTATTGCCGCAATTATTGAACGATACCAGGGACCGGCAATGTTGCCGAAAACGCGACTGCACCCGTGTGCGGGAGAACAATGCTGCCGGACTGTATCGTCGGCGATATACAGTCGTACACGTGCATCAATCTGGAGGGTGGGTGTACGCTGGCCCGCGGGAGTGGTCCATGAATGGGTGGCCGAGTAGCCCGCAGCTCCCCAGAAGGACAGGGCAGCGGCGGGCGGCCAGGCCGGCTGAATGAGCGAGCGGACACTGTGTCTCCGGCCATTAGCAAACAAAGCGGCGCGCCGGAAGCCGGCGCCGCTCCAGCGAGTGTTTTTTGTACCAGCCGAGGCCGCGCTGAGGTGGCTCGCTCTCGCGAAGTGGGGCAGCGAGCAGAGCAGCAGCACGACCGCAGCCGGACAATCGCTAGCGGCGGGGTGCCACAAGCGGCTGTCGTGGCCAGGCAGGCGGGTCCAAGGTACAGGGTGGTGCTGGGGGTGGGCATGGACGCGGCGGCGGCGGCGGCGACAACACGCCAACTCCGCCATTAGAACACTTCACCACAACCGTTTCTGTTTTTAAATACACTACTAGCCATTAAAACTGCTACACCACGAAGATGACGCGAAATTTAACCGACAGGAAGAAGATGCTGCGATATGAAAATGATTAGCTTTTCAGAGCATTCACACAAGGTTGGCGCCGGTGGCGACACCTACAACGTGCTGACATGAAGAAAGTTTCCAACCGATTTCTCATACACAAACAGCAGTTGACCGGCGTCCCCTGGTGAAACGTTGTTGTGATGCCTCGTGTGAGGAGGAGAAATGCGTAGAATCACATTTGCTGCTAGCGTTGGTCGAGATCCAATGACTGTTAGCAGAACATGGAATCGGTGGGTTCAGGAGGGTAATACGGAACGCCGTGCCGGATCCCAACGGCCTCGTACCACTAGCAGTCGAGATGACAGGCATCTTATCCGCATGGCTGTAACGGATCGTGCAGCCACGTCTCGATCCCTGAATCAACAGATGGGGACGTTAGGACAACAACCATCTGCACGAACAGTTCGACGACGTTTGCAGCAGCATGGACTATCAGCTCGGAGACCGTGGCTGTGGTTACCCTTGACGCTGCATCACAGGCAAGAGCGCCTGCAATGGCGTACTCAACGACGACGTTGGCTGCACAAATGGTAAAACGTCATTTTTTCGGATGTATCCAGGTTCTGTTTCCAGAATCATGATGGTCGCATCCGTGTTTGGCGACATCGCTGTAAACGCACATTGGAAGTGTGTATTCGTCATCGCCATACTGGCGTATCACCCGGCGTGATGTATGGGGTGCCATTGCTTACACGTCTCGGTCACCTCTTGTTCGCATTCAAGGCGCTTTGAACAGTGGACGTTACATTTCATATGTGTTACGACCCGTGGCTCTACCCTTCATTCGATCCCTGCGAAACCCTACATTTCAGCAGGATAATGCACGAGCGCATGTTGAAGCTCTTGTATGGGCTTTTCTGGATACAGAAAATGTTCGACTAACGCCCTGGCCAGCACATTCTTCAGGTCTCTCACCAATTGAAAACGTCTGGTCAATGGTGGCCGAGCAACTAGCTCGTCACAATACGCCAGTCGCTACTCTTGATAAAATGTGGTATCGTGTTGAAGCTGCATGGGCAGCTGCACCAGTACACGCCATCCAAGCTCTGTTTGACTCAATACCCAGGCGTGTCAAGACCGATATTACGGCCACATGTGGTTGTTCTGGGTACTGATTTCTCAGGATCTATGCACCCCAATTGCGTGAAAATGTAATCACATATCAGTTCTAGTATAATATATTTGTTCAAGTACCCGTTTATCATCTGCATTTCCTCTTGGTGTAGCAGTTGTAATGGCCAGTAGTGTATGTCATTTTGCAAATTACTTAGCTACCTACATAAAAGGACGTATTACCAACATCTGCAGTACTCGGCAAAAAATACAGTGTGTGGATGTCCCTTCGTAATGTTTCGCCTACTCAGCTACCACGGTGATATTCAATATCATTATCGTGATGTTTGTAGTGGTATCGTCCAGAGATCGCAGTGACACCAGAGTCGGTAACACATATCGATACCACAGACATTCAAAAAAATGGCTCTGAGCACTATGGGACTTAACAGCAATGGTCATCAGTCTCCTAGAACTTAGAACTACTTGAACCTAACTAAGGACATCACACAACACCCAGTCATCACGAGGCAGAGAAAATCCCTGACCCCGCCGAAAATCGAACCCGGGCGCGGGAAGCGAGAACGCTACCGCACGACGACGAGCTCCGGACATCACACACATTAATGAGGTCTTGCTGTAGTCCACAACGACTTATGGGAGGTCCTCCTGAAGGACACACCTCCCCTCTCAGCACAGCACGCCCTCACGCTGAGGTCAATATAATGTTGAGCTTGCAAGACCTCATCGCATTTCGTAACCTGAGCTACATCAGTCAACACCATGACAATGACGATTGTTAAAGTTTGAGATGGAATGTACAGTTGTAAATGCCGAACATCGTACTTCCAACAGAATAGTAAGTTAATTAGTGCATGAAGTGATGTTTTCATAGTTAATGGCAATTGTAAATTAACAAACAATCCTGTGGCAGAGAACTGTGTCAACGTTAAGTAAATCTTTCATTCATTTATGTTATAAAGCGAACTAATATTTCGTGTGTTCTTGTTTGACGAGCCTTCCCCCAGAGCAATAAGACAACCCTCAATTATGGCAAAACGAAAGTAGTTGTCTGGTCACGGCTGCAGTCATCCTCAGGAGTTTGGCATAAGACAGTGATTGGGATGTTGCCTACTCTTCTTCCTCTCTCTCTCTCTCTGTCAAATCAGATCTCTCCCTGGGCCGCTTGCTCACGATTTTGACGACTTTCGATCCGCTCTTGACTGTGATCCTGGCTAGCCATCCACTACGTGAACCTCGCCGTCACCAGCCACAGGAACCGGCTTTTCGTTGCTCCAGTCTCTGCGTCACCACCAGTGCGAGTCATCATTAACTGCTTTCTACCTACGCACAGCAGGATATAAAAAGGCATCACAGACAGACAGACTGGTGGACGGAGCCTCCTCCATACTTTTCTAAGCACTGCAGTCTTCAATCTGATGCCATCTAGTTACCTTCGTTAGACCGTAACCTCGATCTTTCTTTACCTTTTGCAATCAACAAAGAACTTCTTCGGAGCATCTATCATCTGTTCACCTGGCTATATGTCTCGCCAGCGTCCATTTTTGTTTCATTACACTCATGATTATGTAGTGCACTCCACTATCTTCCACAGTTTTTTTACGTTTTTCACGTTGAAATTCCTTATCTCACTGCTGTGTGAGTCAAAACTGGTGACCTGTGTGAGTCAAAACTGGTAATCGGCATTGATTGTAAACTATCCCTTTCAGACATTTCAAAAAGTAAATTCTGAAACTGTTCAGTTTACCAAAAGAAACGGCTTTCGTGTGCTACTGCCATGAGCATCTATGGAAAGTGGTTGAACAACTGTACGTGACAAGGTGTCGAACGTCCGCGCGTTGTTACAGGACGCGGAGGTTAGGCGCTTGTCTGCTCTGTAAAGCCCGGGGGGGGGGGGGGGGTTGATTTGGGGGAGGAGACCAAACTACGAGGTCATCGGTCTCATTGGATTAGGGAAGGATGGGGAAGGAAGTCGGCCGTGCCCTTTGAAAGGAACCATCCCGGCATTTGCCTGAAGCGATTTGTTCAACGTGGGACTCCGCAGCGGACGACGCATACGTGGTCACAGACTGACCCAACTACATCATTGGTTGACATTGCGGCTATACGAGAGCATAGAGATTGAACTGTGGAGCAATGGGAACGTGTAGTGTGGCCGGATGAATCAAGTTTTTTGTTACACCAGGTCCACGCTCGTGCAGATATACGGCGGCATCCAGGGAAACAGTTACTCGAAACATCCCCTGCGCCAGAATCACATGCCGGTGCTAGCAGTAATATGCTTTGCAAGAATTCACCTGGGCTTCCATGCGATTTACAGTAGTAATCGAAGGCACCTTGACAGTGAAGACCAGGTGAACATAACTGCAGACCATCTGCATCCCTTCATGTTTTATGGATTCCCCGTCGGCGATGGCATTTTACAATAGCATAACTGCCTGTGTCACGAGAACAGGATCATGCTACAGCGGTTCAAGAAATGGTTCAAATGGCTCTGAGCACTATGGGACTTAACATCTATGGTCATCAGTCCCCTAGAACTTAGAACTATTTAAACCTAACTAACCTAAGTACATCACACAACTCCCAGTCATCACGAGGCAGAGAAAATCCCTGACCCCGCCGGAAATAGAACCCGGGAACCCGGGCGTGGGAAGCGAGAACGCTACCGCACGACCACGAGCTGCGGACCTCTGTTGCAACAATAAATATAGTGCGAATTGGAAACTTATAAAATAAAAGGGTGTACTAATATTTTTCCATGAGAGTATATCTGTATTGGAAAAACAGTTAACGGCTGTTACTTGCCTCCATCGTCTTTCAAGCAGCTGTAACATTTGTTGTACGATGGTAATCCCAAAAGCAAGGTCTCCTATTTTTTTTGTTATAAGTACAGAACTCTGTATGTGTGGCAGTTGGACACACTGTTATGAAGTGTGCTTCACGCGCTGTGTGTAAACATGTGCACGCCGCGCTGAGGCGCTCAGTCTTGGCTTGGCAACCGTTATGAATGGAGCTCCCGTTGGATGTTACCGCCAAGTGCGAATTGCGCGCAGTTACTCGGTTTTTGAACGCAAAGGGCACTGCGCCGATTGAAATCCATCCTAACACTTGACGGAAGTGTACGGTGAGTCGTGCATGGATGTCAAAAATGTTCGTAAGTGGTATAGAGGGTTTACAGCTGGTCGGAACGAAATTCACGACGAACAAGGGAGCGGGAGACTGTCAGTTTCCGAGGAGACAGTGTTGAAGATTGAGCAAAGTATGCGTGAAGATCGGCGGATCACCCTGGATGATCTCTGCAAGTTGGTTCCTGAGGCTTCCCGAAGCATCGCTCACAGAATTATAACGGAAACATCGAACCACCGGAAGGTGTGCGCAAGATGGGCGCCACGCATGCTGACTGAGGACCACATGCGGCAACGAGCTGATGCTTCCCGCGCATTTCTTCACCGCCTTGCAGCCGAACAGGACAACTTTCGGGACTCAGTTGTCACGGGACACGAAACCTGGGCATACCACTTTACACCTGAGACCAAGCAAAAATCCCGCCAGTGGCGGCATCCTTCTTCGCCAAAGCCGCGGAAATTCAAACACAGTCTCCGGTAAAGTCATGACAACCGTTTTTTGGGATCGGAAAGAGGTATTTTTGGTCGACTCTATCCCCACTGGGAGCACAATTAACGCTGACAGGTACTGTGAGACTCTGAATTCAGAACCGGAGAAGAGGAATGTTGAGCAAGGGCGTACACAGTCTCCATGACAACGCTCGCTCACTCATCGCTCGGCAAACCGTTGCTCTCCTGCAACGGTTTCACTGGAACTTAATCACCCACCCACCCTATAGTCCTGACTTGGCGCCCAGGACTATCACCTGTTCCCCAGATTAAAAGAACATTTGGCCGGAAGGCGATTCAGCTGCGACGACGAGGTGAAAGAAGAGGTTCATAACTTTCTGAGCAGCATGGCGGCGAGCTTGTATGACATGGGCGCACAAAAACTGCCACAGCGTCTACAAAAATGCATCGACAGAAATGGTGATTGTGTCGAAAAATAGCTAAATGTTCCAGCTGTAAACTGATGTAAACCATTGTAGAAATAAAAAGGTGAATGTACTTAAAAATAGTAGACCTTACTTTTGGGATTACCCTCGTATGAGAAATGATCTCTATCTCCATTTAAAATTCAGACAATTACAATCACGCAGATCATTGCAATTTTGCAAACACATTACGTTTATGATCTGCTGCATGTGCTTCATTTTTTTCCACAGCTCGAAAGCCGAGATCCCAGTCGGCAATCCCTTCTTAAATGCCAAACATGGTCTGTATTGTAGATTATTTCGCTCAATTCGTATCATTTTGTGAGCTTTCCAACCATCCTGAATGGTGACGGTGCCTACCATCCCCGAGATTAAAATGCTAGCGGCGTGTGGGCGACAGCCAAGTACTTCGTGATCAGAAGTCTGCGACTGTGGTCCCGTGCGTTTCCGTGGCGCGGTTGCCTTCCTCCGCACATACCTGCGAAGCCACTTGCGTATGTGGCTCCACTGCTGTGTACTCGGCACCGAAAGAGGAGCCGACCCCGCAACAGCAGAGGGAACACAGAGCCTGCTTAACACTTGGCCCACGTGCGGGGGGCGTTGCCCTCCGCGGCCAGAAAGGCGATCCGCAGGGCCCGCCTGACAAATGACGGCCGCGTCTTGGCGAGCTCGTTAGGCGGCGCCTCGCAGACAGCCTCTGGCCTGGAGTTCCAGCACGGCTCCCTCCAGAGCCCGCCGCGCAGATACACGCGCGTTCCGACGCCGGAGCGGTTACCTCCGATAGAGCGGTTAAGATGCTATCGTACTCTGCCTGCCGCTTGTTTTTCCATTCCAGCTGATGAGCGATTTCCGCCAACGTTCCCAATATGAAGAGATTTCATCTCTGCCACTTGATGTTCGTTGTCGACTCACTTCGTTTGACCAGAGACACAAGAAAAAACTGACGAGCCTGAAATGAGTCAGCTGCTAACATGCTTCCTCTGAGGAGTTTGAATGCTCCGTGCCGGAGAATTCACACAGTGAGCACAGAGATGGAAGTACTTCCACAGATGCCCAAGTGCGTTAAGATCTCCGAATTTCATTACCAGGAAGTACTTTGGAATTGCTTTCCCATTTTCGAAGAGTTACCTGTGTGACACAGTGGTGTATAATGCCGCTGTTTTCACAGCTACATCGTTTAACCGTGCCACATTAGCAATATGAACCACACGACATCCGCCATAACGTGCTCTGAAGCACACAAAACTAAAGTCATACTCATCGGGGGCTCTACAGGTTGCGCTTTTGCACTTGACCACGAACGGCACCCGTGCAGTGTCCCGAGTACGTTGCAAGTGTTGCAACGAGTTGTCGCACACAGCTGTGAGTTAACGTCGTGATGCATCTGCATTAACGTCAATGAACTATGTGGCTAACTGCAAAAAAGTATCAATATATCACGACTACTACATCGTTTACCCCTGCGACTTTACTTTGCTCCTCAATGTTGTGGAAATGTTCCGCAGAAAATTTCACAAAACCGTCTGATTAAAAACAGCAGAAAGGTGTAACTTACACAGTTTCTTAAGACTATGACAGGCTACGTTGCAGTAAAATCTGTTGATAATCAATGGGACTTCAAAAAATAAGTCGCACATTATCATGACAGACCAAGTAACATCTACTAAATGCTGCAGTGCACAAATACCCGACGCTATTTCTCAACACAGTGACCAGGTCTCTGTAAAGAACGCTCAGAACATTTTGTCAATCGTTTACATCCTCGCCGATAGAAACCCATCCTTGGTCGCAGAGCCATTTGAGAACCGTTGTGTGAACGTCCTGATCACTGGGAAATCTTTTGCTCCCGCCTCACTTTGTCGAAAGGATGAAAATGGCATGGTGCAAGACCTGGACTGTATGACGGATCAGAACTACCCAGGTCTTTCCGTACCGCAGGAGGATTTGCTGCTGACAAAGCCGACACTCTTGTTGCCGAATGGTCTTTGCGTCGGAAATGCGTAACTTACTTTCTGCAGTCCCTGCATAATTTACGACGTCCGACCTCAGCAGTCGAATATTTCTGCCAGGGAGAATTCTACCGATGTACCGAACGGTTAAAAGGTAATACCCGGATGGGCTCTTGTGGATGCGTATCTCGTTTCTCTTGCACACGGAGACATCTAGCGATATTCCTTCTTATTCAACATTGGCGAACGATTAATAAAATCAGTAGCAACTTCCTAGAACCAGCAGTAAGTGAATGAAAATGAGACGACATACAAATCTGGTTTAGATAAGGAAAATTCGCAGTAGAAGCTCATTAGAAAAATCCCATGACCTTCAGAAAGGACGTCGATTGCAAAATCTGTTTGTAGTAACACTTCGTGTTTTTGAAATTTTCTATTAACATTAATCGTGAAATGAGGACACTTCGACGGAGACGTATTCAAATTACAGATTGCTTACAATATTTGTTTCGACTAGCAGGTCAGTTCTGAAGAGGCGCTGCCATGATACAACAACTACAACAACAACATGACGCTTCTGACAGCCTACCTGAAGGTAGAAAAATCGATTATTTGTTCAAATCGTGCCACATTTCGCACGTCTCAGGAATAATTTCTTGGGAACGTATTGTTGTGGTTTTCAGTTCAAGATTGTTTGATGCAGCTCTCCATGCTACTCTATCCTGTACGAGCCTCTTCATCTCCCAATAAATCCTGCAACCTAAATCATTCTGAATCAGCTTACTGTATTCATCTCCTGGTCTCTACGACTTTTACCCCCACACTTCCCTCCAATACTAAATTAGTGATCCCTTGATGTCTTGGAATGAGTCCTGTTAACCGTTCCCTTCTTTTGGTCAAGTTGTGTTTCAAATTTCTTGTCTGTCCTATTCTATGCAGTACTTCCTCATTACTTACGTAATTGACCCATCTAATCTTCAAGATTCTTACGCAGCAGCACATTTCGAAAGCTTCTGTTCTGATTTTATCCAAACTATTTACCGTCCATGTTTCACTTCTATACATGGCTACACTCCAGACAAATACCTACAGAAAAGACTTCAGAACAGTTAAGTCTATATTCGATGTTAAGAGATTTCTCTTCTTCAGAAATGCTTTTCTAGACATTGGCAGAATACATTTCATATCCTCTCTACTTCAGTCACCAGCAGCTATTTTCCTTCCCAAATAGCAAAACTCATCTATTACTTTATATGTGTTATTTCCTAATCTAATTCCCTACCATCACCTGATTTAATTCTGCTGCATCCCATTACCCTTATTTGCTTTTGCCAACGTTCATCTTAAATCCTCCTTTCAACCGCTCTCCCAAGTCCTCTGCTGTTTTTGACAGAATTACAATGTCATCGGCATACCTCAACTTTAATTCCTATTCCAAATTTTTCTTTCTCTCCTTTACTGCTTGTTGAACGTATATACTGAATAACATCGGAGATAGGCTACAACTCTGTCTCACTCCCGTTGCAACCAAAGCCTCCCTTTCATGCCCCTCGAGTCTTAATAGCCCTTAGCTCCTTGTTTTTTACCCCTGCTACCTTCAGAATTTCAAAGAGTGTGTTCCAGTCAACATTGTCAAAAGCTTTCTCTAAGTCTACAAATGCTATAAACGTAGGTTTGGCTTTCCTTAACCTTTCTTCTAAGATAAGTCGTAGGGTCAGTATTGCTTCTCGTGTTCCTACATTTCTTCGGAATCCAAACTGATCTTCCCCGAGCTCGGCTTCTACCAGTTTTTCCATTAATGTTAGTATTTTGCAAGCATGACTTATTAAACTGATAGTTCCGTAATTTTCACACCTGTCAGCAACTGCTTTCTTTAGAATTGAAATACTACATTCTTCTTGAAGTCTGGGGGTATTTCACCTGTCTCGTACATCCTACGCACCAGATGGTAGAGTCTTGTCACGCTGGCTTTCCCAAGACTACAAGGCTGTCAGTAGTTCTGACGGAATATCTTCTACTCCCGGGGCGATGTTTCGACTTGATCTTTCACAGCTTTGTCAGACATCTCTCAGTATCATATCTACAATCTAATCTTCATCTACATCCGCTTCTCTTTCTATAATATTACTTTCAAGTTCATCTCTCTTGTGCAGACCGTCTGTATCCTCCCTCCATCTTTCCCCTCTTTGCTTAGGACTGGTTTGCCTTCTGAGCTCTTGATGTTCGTACAGATGTACAGATACTTCTGTTTTCCCCAAAGGCCGCTTTATTTTCCTGGACGTGGAATCTATCTTTCCCCTACTGAAATATGCTTCTAAACCCTTACACATGTCCTCTAGCCATTCCTGCTTAGCCATTTTGTGCTTCCTGTCAGTTTCATTTTTAAACATTTGTATTCGCTTTCGCCTGCTTCATTTGTTGCATACGGAAGCACGTACTGTTGATAAATGATAAACGAAGTCAAGTATGAGGAACTGACGCTTGCTTTGCATTTCAAATGAATATATATCATTGCAGTTTTGTGGCCAGCACTAAGTAGTGGACTGCGGTTTGCCTCCTAGAACAACAACGGCAGCAGCAGCAGTCGACAACCGGTTGCATATCGCGCGGATCTTAATTAGAGGAGTCGGGAGATGTACAGCGCTAAGTGCCGCCTTACACGGCCTTGGACGTTTCTTGTACACGATGTTTAAAAGCTGCCTGCATCCACGACCTCATTCCGTTACATAAACATTCACAAGGCAGATAAACGAAGCCTGGCGACCGACTTGACGTCCCAACAAAATACACCGACTCAGTCTGTCCGAGGCACTTAAAGCGTCACATTTAACGAGTCGACGTCAGAATACTGGAAGTAGTTTAAAATGAATCATAACTGCAAAACTAAAAATGTTACAGTGAACCGGACGTTATTTTCTACGATGACAAGGGAAGTTAGACGGAGCTGATATGGAACACGAAGTAACTGAAATAAAATGAAAGATCTACGTCTACATCTACATCTACATGGTTACTCTGCACATCACATTTAAGTGCCTGGCACAAGGTTTATCGAACCAACTTCACAATTACTCTGAATTATTCTACTCTCGAACAACGAGCGGAAAAAACGAACGCCTCTACCATTCCGTGTGAGCTCTTATTTCCATTATTTTTTTAAGATGATCGTTTCAGCCTATGAAGGACGGCGCCTACAAAATATTTTCGTATTCGGAGGAGAAAGCTGGTGATTGAAATCTCGTGAGAAGATCACCCCGCAACGAGAAACGCCATTGTTTTAATGACGTCTACCCCAAATCATGTATCATGTCCGTAACACTCTCTCCCCTATTTCGCGATAATACAAAACGTGCTGCTCTTATTTGGACTTTCTCGATGTAATCCGTTAATCCTGTCTGGTAAGGATAGCACACCGCGCAGCAGTACTGCAAAAGAGGATCCACAAGCGCAGTGTAGGCAGCTGCTTTGGTAGATCTGTTGCATCTTCTAAGAGTTCTGCCAATAAAACGCAGTCTTTGTTTCGCTTTCCCCACAACATTTTCTATGTGTTCATTCCAATTTAATTTGTTCGTAACTTTAATTCCTAGCTGAATTTACGGCCTTTAGATTTGATTAGTTGATCGTGTAACCGCAGTTTAATGGATTCCTTTTAGCACTCACGTGGATGACCTGATGCTTATCATTATTTAGGGTCGACTGGCAACTTTCGTACCGCACAGATATCTTATCTAAATCGTTTGCAACTTGTTTTGATCTTCTGATGACTGTACTAGATGATGAACGACAGCATCATCTAGGGACAACGTAAGATCCCCTGCCTGTAACACTACTTGGTGTTTTACTTGATGACTTTCCGTCAGTTACTACGCCCTGTAACCTCTCTGACAGGAAATCACGAGCCTAGTCGCATAGCTGAGACGACGATATTCCATAAGGACGCAGTTTGATTACATGCCGCTTGACAGGTACGATGTCAAAAGCCTTTCGAAAATCTAGAAATACGACGTACTTTGAAATCACTTGTCAATAGCACTGAACACTTCGTGTGAGTAAAAAGCTAGTTGCGTTTCACAAGAACGATGTTTTCTAAATCCGTGTTGACTGTGTGTAATGTGTCAATAGATCGTTCTCTTCGAGGTAATTCATAAGTTCGAACACAATATATATTAAAAAACGCCCTGCATATCAACATTAATGATATGGGCCTCTTATTTATTGGATTACTCCTACTGCCCTTCTCGAATACTGGTGTGACCTGTGCAGCTTTCCAATTCTGGAATATTTACTTCGTCTTCTTTGGTGAAGGAATTTCGGAAGACTGTGTTTAGTAACTCTATTTTAGCTGCACTGTCATCGATATTAGTTTCATTGCCATCGCGCAGAGAAGGCATTGTGTCTTGCCAATGGCATTTTTTACATACGACCAGAATCTCTTTGGATTTTCTGCCAGGTTTCGAGACAAAGTTCCATTGTGGAAACTATTATACGCATGTAGCAATTAAGTCCGTGATAAATTTCGAGATTCTGTAAAAGATCGCAAACCTTGGGGATTTTGTGTTCGTTTAAATTTGGCATGCTTTTTTCGTTGTTACTATGTTGTGACCTGTTTTGTGACAATGGGGGATAAGCTCCGTCGTTTGTTAATTTATTTGATATAAATCTCTCAATTGCTTTCTAAACCATTTCTTTTAATTTAAAGCACATCTGGTCTACACATAAATAAAGATTTGGAAATCGCTGTAACAGGGTGAAGGGTACATTCCTTCTTCGCCATCATAAAAGAAAGAATAAATATGAAATTCTTTCGCGCCTGATAGGGTCCTGTTCATCTTCCTATCTGACATGGGCCATACCCTATGTGTCTACATAGGAAAGGTGAACGGGCAAAAAAGGGAAGTGAATGTGGAGCTCGGGCTGTTACTGCAGAGCGCACCACATTTGAACGTCCTGAATTCCCACACGTCGCCTCGGATGTGAGGCAAGCTCCTGGGAGCCTTCAGTGGTTAACACAACGGACTAGCATTCTGTAGGACGGCGCTTCAAATTCCAGTCAGGCTCTCCAGATTTAGGTTTCCCGTTATTTCCCTAAATCTCTTCAGGTAAATACTGGAAGGGTTCCTTCGGAAAGGGCACGGCAGATTTTCTTCCCTGCCCCAGCTTGCGCCCCGTCTGCAACCTCGTAGTGGATGGGGCTTTGAATTCTAAATCTTCCTCGCTTCGTTCGCCAGTACAAACGATAATATAAGAGAATGCAACAAAAGGGAATTATTGAGTATGTTATCATCTAAAGTCTTAAGTAGGGCACGGGGAGACTGCTACGAAGAAAAGTTGATCTATGACAAAACGGGCCGTCAGAGTTGTCTGGACGATTTTACAGAACAAAGTCTGATTTACGTTGTGCTTAGCGGTGAAAGCTGGAAACCTAATTCTGCTTCCGGCGAGAGAGAATGAAAACACTAGCTTATCTAACTGTGAGTGGATTAAAGACTACAGCATGTACAGAAAACTTACAGCATTGCGTTGAAACGTGGTAGCATTTTGACACGCTAAGTCTTAATTCAAAATTAGAGAAACATATGTAAAAGAGAAACGCAAAAATATATCTGAGCTAACTAGACTTTCACCAATCTTAATCGAAACGGACAGCTATGAGACTTTGAAAGTGTCCCCACTGTCCGTGTCCTTCACGGAGTGCGTCGTTTTTAGAGTTTGAGGTGAGCACTGGTAACTATGTGAAGCAAACAATCTACGAAACTTCCTGGCACATTGAAACTGTGTGCCGGACAGACACTCGAACTCGGGACCTTTGCCTTTCGCGGGCAAGTGCTCTACCAACTGAGCTACCCAAACACGACTCAGCCCGGTCCTCACAGCTTTACTTCTGCCAGTATCTCGTCTCCTACCTTCCAAACTTTACAGAAGCTCTCCTGCGAACCTGTGTTTGGGTAGTTCAGTTAGTAGAGTACTTGCCCGCGAAAGGCAAAGGTCCCGAGTTCGAGTCTCCGTCCGGCACACAGTTTTATAATCCCCCTGGAAGTTTAATATCAGCGCACACTCCGATCAGAGTGAAAATCTCATTCTGGAAACATTCCCCAGGTTGTGGCTAAGCCATGTCTCCGCAATATCCTTTCCTTCAGGAGTGCTAGTTCTGCAAGGTTCGCAGGAGAGCTTCTGTAAAGTTCTGAAGGTAGGAGAAGACATACTGGCAGAAGTAAAGCTACGAGGACGGGGCCTGAGTCGTGTTTGGGTATCTCCGTTGGTAGAGCACATGCCCGTGAAAGGCAAAGGTCCCGAGTTCGAATCTCGGTCCGGCACACAGCTTTAATCTGCCAGGAAGTTTCATATCAGCACCCACTCTGCTGCAGAGTGAAAATCTCATTCTAGAAACAATCTATGTCAACAATATTTTGACGCAAGTGGTTAACAATGCACAGCATGTCACAGAGAAACATGACGTGTGGAAATGAAAACTTATGCTAATTTATAACATGTAAAATATGTAGAATTATGACGAATATCCCCATGAACCATGGACCTTGCCGTTGGTGGGGAGGCTTGCGTGCCTCAGCGATACAGATGGCCGTACCGTAGGTGCAACCACAACGGAGGGGTATCTGTTGAGAGGCCAGACAAACGTGTGGTTCCTGAAGAGGGGCAGCAGCCTTTTCAGTAGTTGCAGGGGCAACAGTCTGGATGATTGACTGATCTGGCCTTGCAACATTAACCAAAATGGCCTTGCTGTGCTGGTACTGCGAACGGCTGAAAGCAAGGGGAAACTACAGCCGTAATTTTTCCCGAGGACATGCAGCTTTACTGTATGATTAAATGATGATATCATCCTCTTGGGTAAAATATTCCGGAGGTAAAATAGTCCCCCATTCGGATCTCCGGGCGGGGACTACTCAGGAGGATGTCGTTATCAGGAGAAAGATAACTGGCGTTCTGCGGATCGGAGCGTGGAATGTCAGATCCCTCAATCGGGCAGGTAGGTTAGAAAATTTAAAAAGGGAAATGGATAGGTTAAAGTTAGATATAGTGGGAATTTGTGAAGTTCGGTGGCAGGAGGAACAAGGCTTCTGGTCAGGTGACTACAGGGTTATAAACACAAAATCAAATAGGGGTAATGCAGGAGTAGGTTTAATAATGAATAGGAAAATAGGAATGCGGGTAAGCTACTACAAACAGCATAGTGAACGCATTATTGTGGCCAAGATAGATACGAAGCCCACACCTACTACAGTAGTACAAGTTTATATGCCAACTAGCTCTGCAGATGATGAAGAAATTGAAGAAATGTACGATGAAATAAAAGAAATTATTCAGATAGTGAAGGGAGACGAAAATTTAATAGTAATGGGTGACTGGAATTCGAGTGTAGGAAAAGGGAGAGAAGGAAACATAGTAGGTGAATATGGATTGGGGCTAAGAAATGAAAGAGGAAGCCGCCTAGTAGAATTTTGCACAGAGCATAACTTAATCATAGCTAACACTTGGTTTAAGAATCATGAAAGAAGGTTGTATACGTGGAAGAACCCTGGAGATACTAAAAGGTATCAGATAGATTATATAATGGTAAGACAGAGATTTAGGAACCAGGTTTTAAGTTGTAAGACATTTCCAGGGGCAGATGTGGACTCTGACCACAATCTATTGGTTATGACCTGTAGATTAAAACTGAAGAAACTGCAAAAATGTGGGAAATTAAGGAGATGGGACCTGGATAAACTGAAAGAACCAGAGGTTGTACAGAGTTTCAGAGAGAGCATAAGGGAACAATTGACAGGAATAGGGGAAAGAAATACAGTAGAAGAAGAATGGGTAGCTCTGAGGGATGTAGTAGTGAAGGCAGCAGAGGATAAAGTAGGTACAAAGACGAGAGCTGCTAGAAATCCTTGGGTAACAGAAGAAATATTGAATTTAATTGATGAAAGGAGAAAATATAAAAATGCAGTAAATGAAGCAGGCAAAAAGGAATACAGACGTCTCAAAAATGAGATCGACAGGAAGTGCAAAATGGCTAAACAGGGATGGTTAGAGGACAAATGTAAGGATGTAGAAGCTTATCTCACTAGGGGTAAGATAGATACTGCCTACAGGAAAATTAAAGAGACCTTTGGAGAGAAGAGAACCACGTGTATGAATATCAAGAGCTCAGATGGCAGCCCAGTTCTAAGCAAAGAAGGGAAGGCAGAAAGGTGGAAGGAGTATATAGAAGGTTTATACAAGGGCGATGTACTTGAGGACAATATTATGGAAATAGAAGAGGATGTAGATGAAGACGAAATGGGAGATACGATACTGCGTGAAGAGTTTGACAGAGCACTGAAAGACCTGAGTCGAAACAAGGCCCCCGGAGTAGACAACATTCCATTAGAACTACTGACGGCCTTGGGAGAGCCAGTCATGACAAAACTCTACCAGCTGGTGAGCAAGATGTATGAGACAGGCGAAATACCCTCAGACTTCAAGAAGAATATAATAATTCCAATCCCAAAGAAAGCAGGTGCTGACAGATGTGAAAATTACCGAACTATCAGTTTAATAAGCCACGGCTGCAAAATACTAACACGAATTCTTTACAGACGAATGGAAAAACTGGTAGATGCAGACCTCGGGGAGGATCAGTTTGGATTCCGTCGAAATGTTGGAACACGTGAGGCAATACTGACGTTACGACTTATCTTAGAAGAAAGATTAAGAAAAGGCAAACCTACGTTTCTAGCATTTGTAGACTTAGAGAAAGCTTTTGACAATGTTGACTGGAATACTCTTTTTCAAATTCTAAAGGTGGCAGGGGTAAAATACAGGGAGCGAAAGGCTATTTATAATTTGTACAGAAACCAGATGGCAGTAATAAGAGTCGAGGGGCATGAAAGGGAAGCAGTGGTTGGGAAAGGAGTGAGACAGGGTTGTAGCCTCTCCCCGATGTTGTTCAATCTGTATATTGAGCAAGCAGTAAAGGAAACAAAAGAAAAATTTGGAGTAGGTATTAAAATTCATGGAGACGAAGTAAAAACTTTGAGGTTCGCCGATGACATTGTAATTCTGTCAGAGACAGCAAAGGACTTGGAAGAGCAGTTGAACGGAATGGACAGTGTCTTGAAAGGAGGATATAAGATGAACATTAACAAAAGCAAAACGAGGATAATGGAATGTAGTCAAATTAAATCGGGTGATGCTGAGGGAATTAGATTAGGAAATGAGACACTTAAAGTAGTAAAGGAGTTTTGCTATTTAGGAAGTAAAATAACTGATGATGGTCGAAGTAGAGAGGATATAAAATGTAGACTGGCAATGGCAAGGAAAGCGTTTCTGAAGAAGAGAAATTTGTTAACATCGAATATAGATTTATGTATCAGGAAGTCGTTTCTGAAAGTATTTGTTTGGAGTGTAGCCATGTATGGAAGTGAAACATGGACGATAACTAGTTTGGACAAGAAGAGAATAGAAGCTTTCGAAATGTGGTGCTACAGAAGAATACTGAAGATAAGGTGGATAGATCACGTAACTAATGAGGAGGTATTGAATAGGATTGGGGAGAAGAGAAGTTTGTGGCACAACTTGACTAGAAGAAGGGATCGGTTGGTAGGACATGTTTTGAAGCATCAAGGGATCACAAATTTAGCATTGGAGGGCAGCGTGGAGGGTAAAAATCGTAGAGGGAGACCGAGAGATGAGTACACTAAGCAGATTCAGAAGGATGTAGGTTGCAGTAGGTGCTGGGAGATGAAGCAGCTTGCACAGGATAGAGTAGCATGGAGAGCTGCATCAAACCAGTCTCAGGACTGAAAACAACAACAACATGACGAATATATTCTTCAAAAGTTCGAATACACAAATTAATGTCAATGATCCATTATGTATAGCGCCTTGAAAATGCTGCACAGTATTACTACTTTGAATTCAACAATGCAAACAATTAATAATCTCCATGACAAACCGGCCACTGCGGCTGCGAGGCCTCGTAGGTCGTGCTATTTATTACGCATGGGTAAACAGCATCTGGTAGGCGTCTAGCAGAAAGTAGAAGCTAACGTCATTCATAACAGATGAGAGAGGCCAGTCACCTCGCGGTGCTGTCGAACAGCTTGCTGAGACTAAGAGGACATCATAAGTAACAAGCAGGACAGATCTTCTCTATCTCTTCTGTTAACTCTATCTGGTACGGATCCACACTGTTGAGCAGTATTCAAGCAGTGGGCGAACAAGCGTAGTGTAACCTACTTCCTTTGTTTTCGGATTGCATTTCTATAGGATTCTTCGAATGAATCACAGTCTGACTACTCTAGTAGTAGTAGCAGAAATTTACTAGTACCAGGATTCATTATTGCAATTACATTCTCTGACAGAAAAAGCGGGGTACGCACGATCGGATGACAATCTAACTTCCTACACCAAAACACAATCTACATCTACATCCATACTACGCAAGCCACCTGACGGTGTGTGGCGGAGGGTACCTTGAGTACCTCTATCGGTTCTCCCTTCTATTCCAGTCTCGTTCATGGAAAGATAGATTGTCGGTATGTCTCTGTGTGGGCTATAATCTCTCTGATCTTATCCTCATGGCCTCTTCGCGAGATATACGTAGAAGGGAGCAATATACTGCTTCAGTCCTCGGTGAATGTATGTTCTCGAAACTTCAAGAAAAGCCCGTACCGAGATACTGAGCGTCTCTCTTGCAGAGTCTTCCACTGGAGATTATCTATCATCTCCGTAACGCTTTCGCGATAACTAAATGATCCTGTAACGAAGGGCGCTGCTCTCAATTGGATCTTCTCTATCTCTTCTGTTAACTCTATCTGGTACGGATCCACACTGTTGAGCAGTATTCAAGCAGTGGGCGAACAAGCGTAGTGTAACCTACTTCCTTTGTTTTCGGATTGCATTTCTATAGGATTCTTCGAATGAATCACAGTCTGACATCTGCTTTACTGACGATTAATTTCATATGGTCATTCCATTTTAAATCACTCCTAATGTCTACTCCTAGATAATTTATAGAATTAACTGCTTCCAGTTGCTGACCTGCTATATTGTAGCTAAATGATAAAGGACCTTTCTTTTTATGTATTCACAGCGCATTAAACTTGTCTACTTTGAGATTCAATTGCCATTCCCTGCACCATGCATTAATTTGCCGTAGATCCTCCTGCATTTCAGTACAATTTTCCATTGTTACAACCTCTCGATATAGTACAGCATCATCCGCAAAAAGCCTCAGTGAACTTCCGATGTTATCCACAAGGTCATTTATATATATTGTGAATAGCAACGGTCCTACGACACTCCCCTGCGGCACATCTGAAATCACTCTTATTTCGGAATACTTCTCTCCATTGACAATGACATGCTGCGTTTTGGAACTCTTCAACCCAATCACACAATTAGCCTGATAGTCCATATTTTCTTCCTTTGTTCATTAAACGACTGTGGGGAACAGTATCAAACGCCTTGCGGAAGTGAAGAAACACGGTATCGGTGGGCATGTGAATGACTACAGCTGTGGCAGGTAGAACGGCCACCAGAGTGCATCAGCGCTCTATTCCACATTTTGCGGGGCTGCAGCCGGGATATTATCAACTGATGCACTGACGACGGTCACCAGAGTGTGTTAGTGCCGCCCGTGTCTAGTGTTGTTAGCAGGTCTGGAAGAGTACGTGAGGACACACGACCACTGCCTCTACTCGCCAATAATATGGCTGCCCTACCGCAGCAAGAACAACTGCACCTTTGCCAGATCAGTTCCTTGTAGTACGCGCTCTATTCTACACGAATTGTGTATGCGCTGCGAGAGTAAAAGTACTCTTAGTAAGCGACGCGAGTGCGAGTGGCTATTTGACGTCGTCATTACCACTCCCGCTCCCCACTACATACAAGTATATAAGTGGCGTGAACAGCGTCAGAGTGATCACTGTCGAGGACATGTGACTGTCACGAGTCGTGTGACAGCGTTATCAGCACCTGACAGTATTTGAACGGGTCTCATTATGAGTCTCCATTTGGCCGACTCGTTGACTCGTGCAGTACGCAGATCTGTGGGCATTCAGAAGTGACAGTGGCCCCGTGTTGGACTGGATGGGAACTTGTCGTCGAGGTGCCGGTCAAGGACGTCTGATGACTTCCAGGGAGGGCAGGCGCACAGCGCACCGAGCACATCGTAGCGCCTTCACGTCTGCGCCTACCATCTGAGCACAAGCAAACCACTCCCTGGGACATTTTGTGCGATCCCGCGCAGCGCGGTATTAGCCGAGCGGTCGAAGGCGCTGCAGTCATAGACTGTGCGGCTGGTCCCGGCGGAGATTCGAGTCCTCCCTCGGGCATGGGTGTGTGTCTTTGTCCTTAGGATAATTTAGCTTAAGTAGTGTGTAAGCTTAGGGACTGATGACCTAATTAGTTACGTCCCATAAGATTTCACACACATTTGAACATTTTTTTGGTGCCATCCTGCACCATTGGTCGGAGACTAGCTACAGTCGGATTATTAATTACCATAGCATGCGTAAGCTGCCGTTAAAACCACAACAGGTGGTTGTGTTTGAAATGGGTAAATGACCAGGAAACATGATCTGCTGACGAATGGCGGCGCACTATGAGCAACGATGAATCGCTTTTTTTTTCGCTACCCTGGATAACAACCGTCGCCGAGTATACTGGCAACCTGCGGAGGGGTGCCGTTCTTCCAGTGTTTTGGAGCGGCGCAGCGACGTTTACTCTTGTCATCATGGCGTGCGGAGGCAGAGGCTAAGGCTTCAGGTAAGACTTGGCAGTGAGTGAGAGGACTCTGGCGGGACAATACTGTGTCAGGGACGTCCTGCGTGCTCACGTCTTACTTCCCAAGCGACAGTGTCGTGGTGGCATTTTTCAGTAGGTCAGTGCTCGTCCATACATGGCTCGTGTCTAAACAATGCTGAGCTACTCCAGCGGGCAGCAAGATACGCATATCTGTGGGAGCAGTTCGGACAAAAACCCCGCCTCAGTGCTAGTATACGGAACATTAAGGGCCACTTGTAACATCTGTGTGCCAGTTTGCCGCATTATGGTACCCTTTCCAACCGAGTCAGTACATGCTTTCAGGCCAGATGGGGTGCAACGTCATATAGATAAGTGCGTTAAGTTCTTTGTAGTTTTCACTCGATATTGTAATTACTGAAATAAAATCGCACATAGACTCGAAACCCGTCTTATATTTCGTCGCCTCCTCCCCTCCTGCGTGCTTCTTTTTGGGGGCAGCGGAGGGGGTGGGGCGGGGCAGAGGCACGCGGTGTACACCACGGGCTACGGCTGATTTAGAAATTAAAAAAAATCGGTAGTATTATCGTCATAAAGTGCCAACAATTCACTGTCAATTACTTTGAAGCCGGCCGGAGTGCCCGTGCGGTTCTAGATCCTACAGTCTGGAACCGCGAGACCGCTACGGTCGCAGGTTCGAATCCGGCTCGGGTATGGATGTCTGTGATGTCCTTAGGTTAGTTACGTTTAAGTAGTTGTAAGTTCTAAGGGACTGATGACCTTAGAAGTTAACTCCCATAGTGCTCACAGCCATTCGAACCATATTTTGAATTACTTTGAAACAGTTGTCGAGGTCTAACAGTTTGTGCAACACAACAAATGTCACACCTGAAACCTACGCAGTGAACAGAATAAGATGAAGGTGAGTCTTGAGCTCGAAGTTTGGGACTTTCTGCCGAGATGATGTCACTGGGGGCAAACCGCAGCACTCACACGAGTGTGGCAAGGAATCGACAGTGGCACTGATACCTCAAAAGGTCGAATTAAGTTCGTCACACGTAGGTTTGGCATAATATATTGGAAACAATAAAAATACAGGGGAAGGTCTCAAGGCGAAAGAATAAGTGAGGACGCAGAACATATTCCTGGACCACATGAAGAGCGTCATGGAATTCCACTGCACGTGGGATATCAAAAGAACTGCTTAGTGCTATGAAGAGAGGGATATGGTTGTGACCAGCACGTACAGAGGCATTCAAGCAATCATTCTTCCCGCGCTCCATACGCAAATGGAACGACAGGAAACTTTAATAACTGGTATAATGGCACGTACCCTCTGTCATGCACTTCACAGTGGTTTGCAGAGCACAGCTGTAGATGTAGATATAGCGTTGCCTTTGCAAGATAACGATGTGTACAATGGGTACATTAGACAATGAAGGGTTTGATAAGGATCCGGCGTGGCCTCGCTACAACCATCCTACCACTAGTCCAAGAGGTCTACGAAAATTTTGGAAGTCTGTGTCTGAAGTTCTTATGCGGAGAACACTTTTCGACAAGACTTATATGTGCAAATTTAGGGTTAACTTGGATGATTTGTTTTATCTGGTAACTACACGCCGTGCTACCTCAGCATGTTTCACTTAAGTCGGCAATTCGAAATATAGTCCTTGTAGAGCGTGTAAGTACCAGGGCATCGCTCCACCGCTGCTGTCAGGCTGTTGGCATCACAGGGAGAACAATCGGAACGGGCTGTCAGGCCATTACGGCGCCGGGAGACACGCCCCTCTGCTTCATATGGAGCAAGGCGCAGGGGAGCAGCTCGAATACAACGGCACTGACGAAAGCAGTACGCAGCCAGCACGGTTACCGAGTACCGATACGGCAGAAGCCTCGTACTTCAAAGTGGAAGAAACAAATACTCGTCATGAACTGCTACAGCTCTGTTTCCCCAGCCTTGCACAATAACGAATTAACAACTGCAAGAAGACAACCTTCTTGGGACGTATTATGTTTCTAATACCCATATACATATTCGCAATGTCGAAGTGTCTGTGGCAGGTTTCTTCATTGGGAACTACAGAACACCGACTCTCCTCCTCTTATCGAACGGATACTGGTGGCAAAATTAGCTTTCCCTCCAAAACAGCTCGTCAGCTATCTCAGCCAGGGAGAAAAAATAGACCACAGGCGCCGCGGAAGCAAAAATTCTGCTGTATTTTGCAACGAAAATCTTGTGACGGGATTTCGTTGCAAGACTACTCAAAGTTAACGGCAAAATCATGACATACTAGTGATTCTCGTCACGAAAAAATAAAAACCTCTTTGTTCGATCGCGAATCGATTAGTGAGTTCTTGGGCAGACATCAGCAGATCAGAACGACAGTCGTATTTCCGTTGGGTAGGGGTCCATGTGGTAGCATATCGAAAGTTCTTCGAATCTACACAATTATTGAAGCTACCTGGTTCCTTTATTCATGGGTTCAACAATAAATAAAATAAGGTAAAGGCAACCAGACTGATGTATAGAGCATATATCAACGTCACAAGAAACAGAATTCACACTACCTTTCGAGCTCTTGCTCTCTTGCTAGTAAAAGTGCACACATTCGCACAGAGACCCAAACGCACCACTGCCGTAGCCACAGCAGAGAAGATATGGGCAAAAGAAGGAGTTCACTACACCTGACTTAGGCTGCCCTGCACAAAATGCGCGTCGCGGGGGTAATATCGGCATGTCTTTCAAGGGCCACATGAGCTGATAAGCATGGCTCATTGGAGAGAGGAGAGGAGGAGATCGATAGTGAGAGGATGGCGTAGACAGAGAAAGGGGGCAGAAGGGGGAGATGATGGACAGTTGGAGAAAGAGAAAGAGAGAGAGAGAGAGAGAGAGAGAGAGAGAGAGAGAGAGAGAGAGAGAAGGGGGGAGGGAGGTGCATTGTGTGAGTAGTATCAGGATGTTGTGTGGGGCTATATGTCCGGATGGTCAGTACTGAGCAGAAAGAGGGGGGAGGAGAATAGTGAGAAAGGGGGAGGATGAGGTGCACAGGGAAAGAAGGGAAGGGGAGATGGACAGAGAGGAGGAAGCAGATGACAGGGGCAGGGGTAGCGGTGGATGGACAGAGAGGGAGAAGGTAGCTGGGGAACAGAAACAAAGGTCAATGGCTGAAAAAGACCCTGTAGCTGTGGAAAAGTGAGTCATCTGGCCCGCGTTCAGAAGGCAGATATTCTCAGAATGGACGAGTCGCTTGATCATCAGACCCCTGGAGCAAATGGTAGCCGAGGCCCACAGCACCCTGTGGACACTGAAGTTCCCCACAAGGAGGAATGGGCGTGGGAGTGCCAGTAAGATTTCCGCCAGTGCGTCCGCATCCAAAGCATCGTTAAGAGGCAGGTACAAAGAACACACTGTGATATTAAAGGGTGTGATAACTTTCACAGCAATTGCTTGCATGGTTGTGGTAAGAGGGACAGGTGAGGAGTGGCATCTGTCATCAAGGAAAATAGTCACTCTACCTTTATCTCTGTCTCCAGTAGTATCATCCTTCCTGCATGTGTGGTAGCCCTGTAATACAGGTGTGTCGGTGACTTTAAGATGCGTTTCTTGTAAGCAGATCCAGAAAGGTTTATCCTGGACCAACAGCTGCAGTTCTTCCGAATATGAACGATATCGATTGAAATTCCACTTCAACACATAAGTCCCTGGATGAGATTTTCATTCTGCAGCGGGGTGTGTTCTATATGAAAGTTCCTGGCAGATTAAAACTGTGTGCCGGACCGAGACTTGAAATGGAGACTTTTGCCTTTCGCGGCCAAGTGCTCTACCAATTGAGCTACCCAAGCACGTCCTCACAGCTTGCCCGCGGAAGCCAAAGGTCCCGAGTTCAAGTCTCGGTCCCGCACACAGTTTTAATCTGCGAGCAAGTTTCACGTAAGTCCCTGTGGCAGCCGTCGGTTAGGGGCTTTCTCCAGCCCTGAAATGCTCCATCGGTCTTCCTATAACCTGTCTGAATGGTTTGTGGTTGGAGCCGACTGGAATGGCTTAAGGGCTAGTGATCTGGCACTAAGACATTTTTTCTCCTGCTCCTGTTGGAAATAACTTGGGGAAAGTTCTGGCACGGTGTAGCACATTGCAGTGGAACATTGTCAGCAATAACAAGCAGTGGCCAACGAAAATGTGTGCCTCCTCTCCATTAAGCTAACTGACACAAATGCCCGGATGTCTAAGCAATTTCGAGAATCTCACGCAGTCGTGCTGTCGGCCTGCAGTCCTTCCAGGTGTAGATACAATTCGTGGGCCCTGGGAATCGGAAGTAGCGTTTTTAACGTGTAGACTATATCAAGCTGGACGTGAGCGATCCCTAGTAATCAGTTAAGTCGTACCGCCAGAAAAGAAAAATTAAATGAGTTTGCAGGTGGGCTCCCGTGCAAATTATGTACCAAATAGTGGAGCATTTACCTGGCTGAAGGTGGTGGGCTATATTACTTATTAATGTATCACAGCACCTTGGGGCTTAATAAATTGTGTTTTGTTACGAATGATGATGAATATGCCATTGCCTGGTCCTTCCTAAGGAACCACCAACTGCTGGCCACGTACTAATAGCACTACATAAAATCCTGATTCGTTAATTAACATTTTGCAGTTGACCTGGGAGCCTTAAATAAATAAGAAGCTAACTCCACAAGCAGGCCAAGAGTACCAAAATGGTTCAAATGGCTCTGAGCACTATGGGACTCAACTGCTGTGGTCATCAGTCCCCTAGAACTTAGAACCAAGTAAACCTAACTAACCTAAGGACGTCACACACAACCGTGCTCGAGGCAGGATTCTAACCTGCGACCGTAGCAGCCGCACGGTTCCGGACTGCGCGCCTAGAACCGCGAGAGCCAAGAGTACCACACAGTGGCGACCGGCCGCTAGGTAGTCCACCCCTGCATGGCGTCTGATGTCAGCACAACTCTCTCTTACACGTTATTAGCTTCCGCACACTGAAGCCGTTGTTTGTCACTCAAGTAGCTCCTCAGCTGGCACCACGCCGCTGAGTGGACCCCAGTCCAGTCCAGCCACCAAGGACAAATTCGTGGCAGGAGCGGGAACTGAAGCCAGGCCCTGCGCACGGCTGTCAGGCGCTCTGACCAGTCAGCTACATGAATAGCCGAGTGTGCGGACCGATGCAGCGGCCGGGAGTGACTTAGCGCGGCGCCTCGGCAGCACCGGCGACGAGATGAGTGCTTCGCAGCGATGGTGGTCCTCAGTCACACTTGTAGAGCAGAGACATTTCTCTAAACTACCACACGGGATCCACAAGAAACGACTGCAGCCTTGTTGAAATACCTCACAAGGAGACAGTGATTAAATAAAATACGGAAACAAAATTTACTTTCCCTATCGAAGATTCAGATTTTTCATAAAATTACGAATCGATTCGCATAGTACACGGGTTGACCTGATCGTTATTTCAAAAGTTGGTGTAATTAATTTTTCAATAATTAGGAGTTAGAGACAACTGTAGGCTTGCTTAATGAGGGGACTGCCATTTCGTGGGGGCGGAGTAATTTCCCGAACCCCGGATTAACTATTACTGATATGTCGCAAGATGGCGAGTATGCACAGTAGCTGTGCGAAGCATTATTTTGAAACTGATGCTACGGATACGTCGCGTCGGATGGGCACTATACTGTCCCGCCTTTCTCTCCGAATTGCCTCGACTCCAGTACCCACAGCGTCTGAGCTACGAGGCCTCGCCTGGATGGCCGGGGCAAATCGTGGCTGTCACGGTCGTTAGAGTGGCCACAGTCCTCTTTCTGCTGGCGAACGCTTGGTATGGCGCGCTTTAATGGGGCTGTCGTGGGGGTGCTCGCCCCCCCGGCCGGCCGCAGTTGTTGATTGCACGGGTCATACCCTCACTGACGCCATATTCACGTCTGTGGGCGCGTTTGTTCGACAGGTGGCAGCAACGGGCCACGCAGCTCGCCTAAGTGCAGCTGTACTCAGTGAAACAGTTGCGAGTATTTTGGTTGTGATTTCATAGTGATGGATCCCTCTCCATAGGCGTGATGAAGTTTTCGCTACACGTACTTTCTCTGGCCGTTGCCTGGGCGTGGTCTCCTGCTTACTAATCATTTTAAGGTAACTCTCTGTGCAGTCTCTCTCTAAACAGGGGCTGGGCGAGCTATTCCGAGGCTCGCTGTCTTTCAATTACTTGTTTTATTCGTCTTGACATGCAGCAAGACATATTCATGCCACGCCTGAATTAATTACGGGTGGACTAATCGTTTTGTATTGTAGCAAGCTATCTCGCATTTCACTGTATTTTATATTTATCAGATTTGTCTGTCTTCTGGCATGTGGAATTCCTCCGTTGCCTCCGATAGATGTTCCTCTTCGCCATGAAACCCCACACCCCCTCCCCTCGGCTAGAAGAAACGGAGCCCGTTGCCGGCCACGGTCGCGACAACAGCAAATCAGCAGGTGAGACCAAGTGTAACATCTAACTGGGAATCAGAGGGTACACAGATCCAGTAATTCATCAGTTTTATCGCCACGTTTGGTTTACAAAAATGGCAGCATCTGCAGACGTTGAAGGATAGCGCGGGGTGTTTGACGCACGATTCGTTGTGGAACTTTTTTTTTGTGGGACTGAGGGCTTATCAATCCGGAACTTGAGAGAGGCGATGTTACCAACTTATGGATTTGCCTGACAACAAAGGGAAATCTACGGGAAACCTTCGACGGAACTGGAGGACTGGAGATATTATTAACCTCTATCTGAGACGGTAAGTCGCTGAGAAAAATATGAGTGTCTGTATCTCTCTCTCTCTCTCTCTCTCTCTCTCTCTGTGTGTGTGTGTGTATGAGAGAGAGAGAGAGAGAGAGAGAGAGAGAAGTCGATGACTGGCTTGGTCGACACGTCTACCTCACCCTAGCGAGGCCGACGCGAGATGCGGAAGACCACTTGGCCGCAGCTGCGGGACCGTCCCGCAGTGTTCGTACAGCGCGTAATGGCTCCAGCAGCAGCTCGCGGCCCGCCGCGCAGCGCCGTACAAGGCGGTAACCGGAGCCCGGGCCGGCGGCGAGGCGCTATTCCGGGCGCCTGGAGTGCATCCCGCCCCGTCCCGTCCCACCGGCTATAATTATCTGCGGAACCCGCCTCCACCGCTGGCACCGGCGCCGCGCTTCCGGAACACACTGTATCGCCGCCAAGTGCGCGTAGGGCGCCACGTCTCGGGTGTGCGGCCGCCTCCCCAGCAGCAGAGGCAGCGGCGCCGGCGCCCGGGGGCCTGGCCCCGCTGCCTCAAGCGTTGTTGTTCTTCAGATATGTTACACTACAGGCCATTAAAATTGCTACGCCCACAACAAGCACACGATAAACGGCTATTAACTGGACAAATATATTACACTAGAACTGGCATGTGGTTACATTTTCACGCAATTTGGGTGCATAGATACTGAGAAATCAGTACCCAGAACAACCACCTCTGGCCGTAATAACGGCTTCGATAAGCGTCGGCATTGGTGTCAAACAGAGCTTGGATGGCGTGTACACGTACAGCTGCCCATGCAGCTTCAACACGATATCTCACTTCATCAAGAGTAGTGACTGGCTTATTGCGACGAGAAAGTTGCTCGGCCACCATTGACCAGACGTTTTCAGTTGGTGAGAGATCTCGAGAATGTGCTGGCCAGGGCGGCAGTCGAACATTTTCTGTACCCAGAAAGGCCCGTACAGGACCTGCAACATCCGGTCGCGCATTATCCCGCTGAAATGTAGGGTTTCGCAGGGATCGAATGAAGGGTAGAGCCACGAGTCATAACATATCTGAACTGTTCAATGTGCTTTCAACGCGAACAAGAGGTGACCGAGACGTGTAACCAATGGCACCCCATACCATCACGCCGGGTGATAAACCAGTATGGCGATGACGAATACTCGCTTCCAATGTTAGTTCACCGCGATGTCGCCAAACACGGATGCGACCATCATGATGCTGTAAACAGAACCTGGATTCACCCGAAAAAATGAAGTTTTATCATTCGTGCACCTAGGTTCGTCGTTGAGTACACCATCGCACTCGCTCCTGTTTGTGATGCAGCGTCAAGGGTAACCGCAGCCGTCGTCTCCGAGCTGATAGTCCATGCTGCTTCAAACGTCGTCGAGCTGTTCGTGCACATGGTTGTTATCCTGCGAACGTCCCCATCTGTTGACTCAGGGATCGAGACGTGGCTGCACTATCCGTGACAGCCATGCGGATAAGTTGCCTGTCATCTCGACTGCTAGTGGTACGAGGCCGTTGGGATCCAGCACGGCGTTCCGTATTACCCTCCTGAACCCAACGATTCCATATTCATTGGATCTCGACCGACGCGAGCAGCAATGTCTCGATACGATAAACCGCAATCGCGATAGGCTACAATCCGACCTTTATCAAAGTCAGAAACGTAATAATACGCGTTTCTCCTCCTTACACGAGGCACCATAACAACGTTTCACCAAGCAACGCCGGTCGACTGCTGTTTGTGTATGAGAAATCGATTGGAAACTTTCCTCATGTCAGCACGTTGAAGGTGTCACCACCGGCGCCAACCTTGTGTGAATGCTCTGAAAAGCTAATCATTTACATATCACAGCATCTTCTGCCTGTCGCTTAAGTTTCGCGTCTGTAGCACGTCGTCTTCGTTGTGTAGCAATTTTAATGGCCAGTAGTGTATGTTATATACTGCCTGACAAAAAGGCTGAAGCATACACAAGTTCGGATATCACTGTAACTTTGTTCACGTACACACGAAGCATATGTGATACGTACAACGGCCACCAGAGTACACTAGTGTTCTTCGTTTTTGGTTTTTCTACCAGGCCTGTTGAAGAATATAAGGGCCGTGAACAGCGTCAGACGTTGCGTAAATACAGCGAAGGGCACAGAGATGCCACATGCTGGTCTGACACAGCTTTATCACGTCCTGGCAGAGTTTGGAAGGGGCTTTAGTGTGCCTCTATTTGACCGGCTGGTCGAATCGTGCAACTCCCAGATTTGTGGGTCACTTCGGGTGAGAGAGTGCCGCAGCATGGGAACGTGAGGGCAGACAACAAGATTTCGGTCGATCACATGTGACTACATCGTGTCAGAATTGCCGTACTGTGCACCAGGCCCATCGTAACCTCTCCACATCTGCGCTTGCCATACATGGACGAGTAATGGGCACCCAGCAACACTTTGTGTCATCTCGCACCGTTGGATGGAGGCGGAGGAGAAGATTAGTGTTTAACGCCCCGCCGGCAAAGAGCTGCAGCAGCCGGACCAGGGAATTACCGTCCCACGCGTAGGCTGCCGTTAACACAACACAAACGGCTGCGTCTGGAGTGGTGTCGCGACCACTGACGAATGGAGTCGCGTTGTGTTCTCCGATGCACCGAATGATCCTTGTGTTTCCATTTCTTTACTATCAATTCCAGATAGCGGACGAGTTATGTTACCCCCAGCACACGAACGGTTTGCTATTACTTAATACCATGTAGAGCCCCCGCGAGCACGCAGAGGTACCGCAACACCACTCGACTAATGTCTGAAGTAGTGCTGGAGGCAACTGACACCGTGAATCCTTCAGGGCTGTCCATAAATCCTGAAGAGTACGACGGGGTGGAGATCTCTTCTGAACAGAACGTTGGAAGGCATCTCAGATATGCTCATGTCTGAATACTTTGATGGCCAGTGGACATGCTTGAACACAGAAGAATGTTCCTGCAGCCACTCTGTAGCAGTCCTGGACATGCGGGGTGTCGCATTGTCCTGATGGAATTGCCAAAGTCCGTCGAAGCGCACAATGGACATGAATGAATGCAGGTGATCAAACAGGATGCTTAGGTACGTGTCACCTATCAGAGTCGTATCTAGGCGTATTAGGGGTGCCATATCACTACAACTATAAATGTCCAACACCATTACAGACTCTCCAACTGCTTGAACAGTTCCCTGCTGTCGTGGAGGGTCCATGGATTCATGACGTTCTCTCCATACCCGTACACGTCCACCCGCTCGATACAATTTGAAACGAGACTCTTCCGAGCAGGCAACATGTTTCCAGTCATCAACAGTCCAATGTCGGTGTTGAAAGGCCCAGCCGAAGCGTAAAGCTTTGTCTCGTGCAGTCATCAAGGGTACACGAGTAGGCCTTAGGCTCCGAAAGCCAATATCGATGATGTTTCCTTGAGTGGCTCGCACGCTGACACTTGTTGATGGCCCAGCACTGAAACCTGCGACAATCTGCGGATGGCTTGCACTTCTGTCACGTTGAACGATTCTCTTCAGTCGTCGTTGGTCTCATACTTGCAGTATCTTTTTCCAGCCGCAGTGATGTCGGAGATTTGATGTTTTACCGGGTTCCTGATATTCAGGGTACATTCCTGAAATGGTCGTACGGGAAAATCCCCAGTTCATCCCTACGTCGGAGATGCTGTGTCTCATCGCTCGTGCGCCAACTGTAATACCACATCCAAACTAGCTTAAATCTTGATAACCTGCTATTGCAGCGGCAGTAACCAATCTAACAACTGCACGAAGACACTTGTCTTACATAGGTGTTGCCGACCGGACCGCCGTATTCTGCCTGCTTACATATCTCTGTATTTGAATACACATGGCTAGACCACTTTCTTTGGCGCTTCAGTGTAATAACGACGTGTTTACATGAATGGTACGCAGTGATGCGTTTTTCAGCAGGCATCGACGAGCAAAAATATAGCGTACAAGTTCAAGAAGATTGATGCACCAGTGTAGAAGGAACAAAATGGCTTTCGAAACGGACATCTTGTAATGATAGAAGTACTACAGTACGACACTTTACTGAAAAACGATGGTAATGCAGCCTGGTGCGTCACACTGCACTCACTGATTATGAAAAGTCCTTCGATAGAGTGAACAGGAACAAGCTTTGTAGTATCGTGAAAAACGAGGGTATCGAGAAATTTAATACAAGTAATAAGGAGTCTGTAGCCCGTCGCCACACATACACAAATTGTAATAAATACATGGAAAAAGGAGATAGGACCAATAAAGATCATCAGAGGAGTGCGAAAAACGTGATAGGCTATAGCCTTTGTAATATTATATTCAGTGCGTACTTAGATAATGTTGCTAGATGATCGAAAAAGAAAGTTAAACAGGGTGTCAAATTAATACCAGGAGACACGGACATAAATACTCTTGGCCGATGACCAAATAATTGTTCAAAAGACAGAATATAAACTCTAGTTTTCAAAACACCGTCTATATCAATTATGTAGGAACTATCATCTGAAAGTTGAGAAAAAATTTGAAGGAATGTCTGTCAAAAGGAAATTTACAGTACTTTTCAACATAGTGGAAAATGAGCAACCAGTAGAACAGGTGTCACATTTTCAGCTCTTAGAGCATCACATTAGTTATGAATATGAAGACCACATCATTAATAAATTAAATAAGTTTCAAATGATACGTGGCACAATGCACAGAACATTAGATGAGAAGATAAGAAAGGATACAAAGCTAAAATTTTACAAAGTCATGGTTATCCCTATTGTTACATATGAAAGCCAATCTTGCACATTAATCACGAAAGAGGAAAAGAAGGATATAGTCGCCTGATATGAAAGTTTTACGAACTATCAGAGATCAAATACAAAACAATATGAGGGAAGAACTTAATATATAGTGTATAAATGAAAAAACAGAGCAAGGGCGCTTAAAATGGAAACCACATACCAAAAGTATTGGGAACGGCATATTACTTAAACGAGTAATCAATCATAAACGAACATCAAAGAAAAATATAGGACGACCGAGGAACAGGCGGCTTAAATGAAGATGAAACAGGCTGTAAACCCACTTCAGGAAGTGAAGAAGAAGAGTTCGATTTTTGTATCTTGAGTGGCTTGAGTTCGTACAAAATTGCTCTCCATAACAAAATAAATGATTCAAATGGCTCTGAGCACTATGGGACTAAACTTCTAAGGTCATCAGTCCCCTAGAACTTAGAACTACTTAAACCTAACTAACTTAAGGACATCTCACACATCCATGCCCGAGGTAGGATTCGAACCTGCGACCGTAGGGGTCGCGCGGTTCCAGACTGTAGCGCCTAGAACCGCTCGGCCACCCCGGCCGGCTCTCCATAACAAGGAGGAGAAGTTGTGGAATTGGGTTATTGATCAGGTAGAAGTTGAGAGTTTTTTTACCGGTTGTAAAAAAAATGGTTCAAATGGTTCTGAGCACTATGGGACTTAAAATGTGTGGTCATCAGTCCCCTAGAACTTAGAACTACTTAAACCTAACTAACCTAAGGACATCACACACATCCATGCCCGAGGCAGGATTCGAACCTGCGACCGTAGCAGTCGCGCGGTTCCGGATACCGGTGGGAAGGGCAGTTTCGACCGAGTTCCAGAGTTCCAGTGCAGAAGTTGCGGAATTCGTGTGAGGCGAACGATGTTACGTCGAATCGGTGGAATACGGAAGACACGCGAGGAACGTAGCTGGTGTTGCTGAGACCGCGAGAATTCAGTATGCAGTGTATGCTGGCAAAGAAGGGAGTCAGCTGTGAATGAAGGTGGCGTGACACGGGGAAAAGGCGCTGGTGAGAGCTGACGATGAGTCAGCGCGCGGCTGCCGGAACGCAGCTGGTCTGCGAAAAAGCCGCGCTTCACTCACAACACTGAAAAACTACAACGGAGCTCTCTCTTAAACTACAACTACACCGTCTCTCCACCAGGACGGGTGGCGCTTCTGCGACTACTCACTGCACACGAGCTGTGTTTGTTCATCTGAACGACTTCGTTCTCTCTGGGACGTCGACCTCCAGCAAGAAAGCTCCAACAAACAACTGGGCGCTTTCTCTCCTTCAGTCCCCGCTCCCAAAATTCCGACGGATGGAACTGATGGGTGTGACGTGTGTTGCTTCTGTGGCGATTACGGGACAACGAACGTGAAGTTGACACCGATAACAGTTACAAACTGTCTCAGCAAAACGCTTTGTGAGCTAATAGAAGAGTCTGAAAAACATAGCCTATCACCGAATGCAAGGAACACTAACTGTGTTATTGCTCTGGTATGCTAGTAATTATTCCTGTTCCAACAACAACCGAAAGGCGAGGTAATTATATTTGTTTCCATTTACGCAGGCAACATATTAACAATTGTTATGGCGAGGATTACACATCTGGCGTCTTGGTCCGAGTTTGTTCTGCTCACAATCTGCCAATGGCCAGCAGTCGCGTTTGGCTGGATATCATTCAAGCAACTCGACTACTTCGGCTGCTTTGTGTCAGTTCCGCAGCTGACGTTTTTATCGCAGACATTTTGTGGTTGCCAAGTACTGACGGCAGGGCCGCTTGGTAGCAAGTGCTAGTTTCGTCAGTTTCGTATCAGTTGTGTTAAGGACACCATCACATCACGCACTCCTTGACCCGAAATACATCCTACGGTTCAGTGAAACATGTTATATCTAACATAGATGTTATGCTGTCTTTGCGATCTATTAAGTCTTATTTCGAGCGAATGCGTTTCGTTTTATTTAGAAGCATCATCAGTGGCCACTGTGATACCGACATCACACAGTTTTCTTGTAAGAAATTACTTGTTTAGTACTCATGTTTCTTGGTTCCTTACATTATTTCCATGCGTTTTCCTATAATTTTTCTTCTTCTATGTGGCAGTTTGTGAAGGGGGAGGAAAAGGCGATGTGTCCTGACTTACGTGTATGTGTGTCCACGTAAGACTTTATACTGTCACCAAGGACGGCATAACCCCCCATATTACATGAAAAATTGCGACTGCGAAAGAGTTGCCTCAAAAACAAAAGTTATTTCCATTTTTGTGATTTTCAATTTTTTGTACATTGTCGAGATGACGAATAATGCTGGCTTGCAGTACCGCTATTCTAGTGGGTGAACCATTATTTGCAAGCAGTTAGGTACTGTTACTCAATGAAAGGTACACACTCCCAGTCAGAGACTAGACAAGCATCGTCATGCTGAATATATTGCCAAATTCTTCGAAACGTAATGAGAGCTAAAGATACTGATTAAAATGTAGTATTTTACTACAGGATTAACTAGTTACACCTGGTATTAATCACGTAATGTAAATAGCTAGGAACAACAACGCGCGTTAACATGAAAACCATCATCTCATAGTTTTACTTAAAGGTAAGATAAGTGGCTATTGATTTATCCGCAGAATTCTGGGAAACAACAGTTTGTCCGCTAAAGATAAATCATTTTGAGGTCAATAACTGAGACTGCATTCACTGTACGGGATCCGTATTAGGTTAGACAAAAATAGGACACCGAGTATACACAGAGAGAGCCGCAGGAGTAGTCACGGTATTTTTCTGAGTCACGGTAGTGTCGTGGAAATGCTGTGGAATGTAAACTGGCCGCCACTGAAGGTAACGCAGCAACTGTCCTGCCAAAATATGCTCCAAAAAAAAATCAGGAAGTACTTTTAAGCAGCTAATCTAACACAATCCTTCGGTGCCCTACAAATCACTCCTGCACCGGTCTGATGGTATTAACACTTCGCACAGAAACAAGAAAACAGTGTTACTTAAATGGAAAATATTCTTAATAGTGGTACAATAAAAGCTACTCGCTACGTGAGTAGTATGGATGTGGTCACACGTTGTGCTAAGATTTGACCAAGATTCTGTGCCTTGATCACGCACATATTACGGCCGCCTGCTCTCACCCAGGGAGAATCCTACAGGACTGTACACAGACCAGAATATTTTATGATTCTCACACGACATTATTTTTAGCTGTTACTAACAGTAAATTATGGAGACAGGGAGGAAAGAAAGTAGCGGAAACAGAGAGACAAACACATCTGAATAAACACAGCTCTCCTTTGCTTCTCGCCAAAATGTACTCTGTCCTGAAAAAGATGCTACAGTTCGAGGCATTGATCAAGGGTTCCACGCACATTAGCCCTCTTCGAGAAATAAATGGTAGGACGTTTAGGGCTTAACGACGGTCGCGCGGAACATAGTCTCACAAAAGACAGCAGTGGGAATGGAAATTGGCCGAGTCCTATTAAAATAAACTACCTCAGCATTTACATTCAAATGTACGGAAACCAAGCAAAACCTAAACCTGGATGTCCCGAATGTGAACCCAGTGGCTCAACTTCGCCGCCGCCTGGTCTCAGCCAATGGTCCGGATTTTCTGAACATTCTACCAGGAGGATTATTCAGAAGTAGGTGATGGACTAACATGAAACAGTAGTGCCCACCGAAGCCAATTACCAACGTTTTATTCCCTCATCATTTATGGAAAACACCAGGAACAGGGGCGAGCTCGTCGTTCATGATCAGTCCGGCCTGCGTTCGAGTTACTTACGGTGCGACTTGTCACCTCTGATACTCAACTGTATGGCTCAAAATGAAACCACTTGTACTACTATGATAATACAAGTTTGTAATTAGCTCACTCTGTCACTGGATAGTACCACAATTTTGATTTCCACTCCAACACTATTCTACATAGTAAAGTATTTCCAGTAGTTCACTTACTTGCATCGTTTTCGACAGTTTTTTTTTAAACCAAGAAATACAGAGGAAATAAGGTGAAAATAGATACATCGTGCGTGTGGTTCGTATGGGTAATACTTTTAATAGCTGCTCTGTTATACGGCTCGTCAGTCTTTACACGAGACAACACGTATTTCGTGCGTAATATACCGTTTCTAAGCCCGAAATTTTAAATTAGCGACCAGATGCACATGCAAGATTCTAGTTTTTCCCTCCCTGTCTACGGTGTAAATCTACGCCCAAGCCTGCCGTAGTGGCCGTGCGGTTCTAGGCGCTACAGTCTGGAACCGAGCGACCGCTACGGTCGCAGGTTCGAATCCTGCCTCGGGCGTGGATGTTTTAAGTTCTAGGCGACTGATGACCTCAGCAGTTAAGTCGCATAGTGCTCAGAGACATTTGAACCATTCTACGACCAAGTTTCTTAATTGCAACGGGTACTGGTGGCAACCAGTACTCTACATTCATTAAGGAAAATTGTCTCCCCACCATCTCCCCTCCTGTCCCCGTGCTACGTTAAGAGATCCTATTGATTCTGGAACGGGATCTGCTTTATGTATCCTAGTCAAATAATGCATTTGGTTTCCTCTGCCTCACTCCCCTTTTCATTTAATCGAAGACCTCCTTCCCTTCCCCTCCCCCCTCCTCACAAGAACAAAAACTCTAACATCGCATTTTTTAATCACTGAAATCTTATAATGTTAATGTTGTTGTTGTGATCTTCAGTCCTGAGACTGGTTTGATGCAGCTCTCCATGCTACCCTATCCTGTGCAAGTTTCTTCATCTCCCAGTACCTACTGCAACCTACATCCTTCTGAATATGCTTAGTGTATTCATCTCTTGGTCTCCCTCTACGATTTTTAGCCTCCACGCTGCCCTCCAATACTAAATTGGTGATCCCTTGATGCCTCAGAACATATCCTACCAACCGGTCCCTTCTTCTCATCAAGTTGTGCCACAAACTCCTCTTCTCCCCAATTCTCTTCAACACCTCCTCATTAGTTACGTGATCTACCCATCTAATCTTCAGCATTCTTCTGTAGCACCACATTTCGAAAGCTTCTATTCTCTTCCTGTCCAAACTATTTATTGTCCATGTTTCACTTCCATACATGGCTACACTCCATACAAATACTTTCAGAAACGACTTCCTGACACTTAAATCAATACTCGATGTTAAAAAATTTCTCTTCTTAAGAAACGCTTTCCTTGCCATTGCCAGTATACATTTTATATCTTCTCTACTTCGACCATCATCAGTTATTTTGCTCCCCAAATACCAAAACTCCTTTACAACTTTAAGCGTCTCATTTCCTAATCTAATTCCCTCAGCATCACCCGATTTAATTCGACTACATCCCATTATCCTCGGTTTTGTTTTGTTGATGTTCATCTTATACCCTCCTTTCAAGACACTGTCAATTCTGTTCAAGTGCTCTTCCAAGTCCTTTGCTGTCTCTGACAGAATAATGTTAATATCAGTTGAAAATATTTCTCAATTGCTGTTTCAATGCCGCTTATCATCTCGAAAAGGACAACCATGTTTTGCAACAGAACTTTTATTAATGTCTTTCACCAAAGACGTCTCACGTAAGAGTTATAGACTTCTTCAGTCGTTTTTATTTTGGTTTGTTGGTTGGATTGGTTGGTTGGTTTGTTGACTCGGGAGAGAGTACCAAACAGCGGGTTCATCGCTCCCATCGGATTAGGGAAGGGTGGAGAAGGAAATCGGCCGTGCCCTTTCACAGGAACCATCCCGACATTTGAGACGTCCCCTTAGAAAAATTTATACACGACTGTGCTTAAACTGACACACAATAGTTTTTAGCGCAACGCAATCTGACTTTCAAAAATCCCAACGAAAGAATGGCCCTGACTAACATTAACCTATACGTTTCACAAATCACTTTCCTCACAAAAATCTTCGTTACTCAAGCTACTGCAATACAGCGAGCACCACTACTGCCAGCTAAATAAAAGATTCAAACTACGGAAGGCACTATCTACTGATAGGCATAGTTAGCAAATGAAAGATTTTAATAGAGAAAAAACAATGTATTTACCTCACTAGTCATAATATATATAGCAGTTCATGACACCAATTCTTACAAATTTCAAAACTCCGCCATCTCTCTCCCCACGTCCACCACTGCTGGCGGCTCACCTCCAACTGCGCAACGCTACGCGCTGTTAGCATCCAGCTGCCGCTGCCCGACACTACAATGGCAGACAACAATGCAAACTAGCCACAGACTGCGCACAGCACAGCCAGTGATTTTTCATACAGAGCGCTAAGTGGCGTTACCAATAAGAAAACGTAAACAGCCTACTTACACATTTACTGAAGCTATTTAGAGCATGACATTCGTCTCAGGTACGTGTGGGTTGGGACATTTATACCATCATTGCTCTTGCGCCGTGTTATATGGTCGCGGGCAACACAACTCCTTGTAAACATTTTTGCGAATCAGCGCTGCAAATCGGTCGACTTCATTAACAGTGTGGTCACGCCCGCACCCAACCACGATAGTCCTTTCTGTTACTCTCTGACGTCTTGATGTCGACCCATCCTACTCTGATGATTCCATACGAAGCTCGCCATCGTGGCTGACGCCAGCGGTCCATGGTCAAGCGACCGCCTGGTGCCGCTTCCGCACCACATACAATGTGCAGGCGCGACCAGTGTACTCGTTTGAGTGTGTCATTAGCCGGTGGACGAACGTTGTGCTGGGAATGTAGTTGGATGGTCGGGTGAAGACTGCGAATGTAAGTTTCCGAATCAACGCTTGGTGAACGTCGGGAACATTGTCTTTCGACACCTCAGTGACGGCGATAACTCTGATCACATCTGCATGTTAATTTTGCTGTTTCTATCTGCTATCTTTTAGCATTTCGACTAGTTTTATGATTTACTAAAGTTGCCGATATTAGATTATTAGTGAGCGAAAGCACAACGAGGACCTCCCACGTTTGGGATCTTCTGCGACGTACATTCGGCGATCTCACGCCGTACATAGCACAACGGAATCTGGATGACCTCCGAAAAGAGACATCGAGGTGATAACAAATACGATCATGGAAATGGGGAAATTTAGCATCGTTTATAGAGTTTTCTCACTCATCGCGGTTCAGGCCTTCTTTTCCTCATTACAACGGTCGTTCCTGTCCACATGTAGCAACTGCGGCTCTCGTTTCGGAATGTTTTAAAAAAGAGCGGAAACAGGATAAAGAATGAGTACAATTACGAAATATTTTTAACAACTTGTAAAGTGAGATTACTTGGCAGATTAAAAATGTATGCTGGACCGCAACTTCACTTTACATCTCACTAGTAAACGCTCTACCCACTTTTCTTAATTTTTTGGCTTCCCCTCTCTCCTTATAGCCCATCCTGTCTCTCTAAAAAGTCTTCAACGACTGCGTCTGTCACGCCATAATCTTCAACGTTATGTTAAACCATAACATGTAATGTAACATCCACAACTATTTTTCAAAATTTCAGACAAGACTACTTTTCGAACAACACACGACGCAGGTCTTCTAATGCATACAGAGGTTTTCCTCCGAAGGAAACAGCTTATCTTCTATAACAAACAAGACTCCTCGGCTAAAACAAACAAGTCTCTTTTACATTCTACAAGAATCAAGACACCTCTTCTGATACAAAAAAGGCTCCTCATCTAGAGGAAGAAAGACTTCTCTCTTCAGACAACAAGGCTCCTCTTCTAAAACAAACCAACTTCCTCTCTGAGAACAAATTAAGAAGCTAAACTCCTCTTCTAAATGGAACAACACTACCTTTTTTAGAACAAACAAGGCACCTCTACTGAAACAAACCTCCCTTCTTCTTGTACGAAACGGATATTTCACCTTTATCACTAGAACGGCGGAGGTTCTGCCATTCCTAAAACGGCGGAAAGTGGTCATTTTGACCCCACATAAAATATTTTCATATTTGACTTAAACAAGTATTTTTTTAGTGTTTGTTAATCCATACTTTATTTCTAGTAATGATAACAATTATTTACAATTCTAAATAATAACTACTAATTTATTTGATCAACAATGTATTATACAAATTTATTGTTGCCTCTACTTACAAGTTTCGTAACTACATATTTTAATTTATTAACTATTCACACAACCTTCTAGACACATTTAGTATGTTTGGTCCATTTCACTCTCACATGTGTTTTACAAACAGCTCTGTATTACTTTTCACTGCTAGACGCACTTTTTTTTTTACGTGCGCATTTCCGGACACAGCTTTGCGGCACTTTACACAGTTTTCGCTGGTCTTGTTGCCTTTGCAGAGGCTGATTTTGCACTTCCTCCGCTTTTTAGGTGATTTCAGTCCCATATCCTCTTCCTTTGCCTTACGGTTTGCTCCTTCGTTCCCTTGATTACATTTGCCAGTTGAAGTATGAACTTCTTCCTCTCTAGTTTCTTGTTCGTTACTATGTTATAGATGACCTATGCATTTATTCACGAGTAGGTTTAATAACGAATAAATAAAAGAGGAAGCCGTCTGGTACAATTTAGCACAGAGCGTAACTTAATCATAGCTAACACTTGGTTCAAGAATCATATAAGAATATTGTATACGTAGAACAAACCTGGAGATAATAGAAGGTATCAAATGGATTATATAATAGTAAGACAGAGATTTAGGAACCAGATTTTAAATTGTAAGACATTTCCAGGGGCAGATGTGGGCTCCGACCACGATCTATAGGTTATGAACTGTAGATTAAAACTGAAGAAACTGCAAAAAGGTGGGAATTTAAGGAGATGGGACCTGCATAAACTGACTAAACGAGAGGTTGTACAGAGTTTCAGGCAGATCATAAGGGAACAATTGACAGGAATGGGGGAAAGAAATACAGCAGAAGAAGAATGGGTAGCTCTGAGGGATGAAGTAGTGTAGGCAGCAGAGGATCAAGTAGGTAAAAAGATGAGGGCTAGTAGAAATCCTTCGGTAACAGAAAAAATATTGAACTAACTGATGAAAGGAGAAAATATAAAAACGCAGTAAATGAAGCAGGCAAAAAGGAATACAAACGTCTCAAAAATGAGATTGACAGGAAGTGCAAAATGGCTAAGCAGGGATGGCTAGAGGACAAATATAAGGATGTAGAGGCTTATCTCCTTGGGGTAAGATAGATACTGCCTACAGGAAAATTAAGGAGACCTTTGAAGAAAAGAGAGCCACTTATATGAATATCAACAGCTCAGATGGAAACCCAGTTCTAAGCAAAGAAGGGAAAGCAGAAAGGTGGAAGGAGTATATAGAAGGTCTATACAAGGGCGATGTACTTGAGGAAAATATTATGGAAATGGTAGAGGATGTAGATGAAGATGAAATGGGAGATATGATACTGCGTGAAGAGTTTGACAGAGCACTGAAAGACCTGAGTCGAAACAAGGCCCCAGGAGTAGACAACATTCCATTAGAACTACTGACGGCCTTGGGAGAACCAGTCCTGACAAAACTCTACCATCTGGTGAGCAAGATGTATGAGACAGGCGAAATACCCTTAGACTTCAAGAAGAATATAATAATTCCAATCGCAAAGAAAGCAGGTGTTGACAGGTGTGAAAATTACCGAACTATCAGTTTAATAAGTCACAGCTACAAAATACTAACGCAAATTCTTTACAGACGAATGGAAAAACTGGTAGAAGCCGACCTCGGGGAACATCGGTTTGGATTCCGTAGAAATGTTGGAACACGTGAGGCAATACTGACCCTATGACTTATGTTAGGAAATAGATTAAGGAATGGCAAACCTACGTTTCTAACATTTGTAGACTTAGAGAAAGCTTTTGACAATGTTGACTGGAATACTCTCTTTCAAATTCTAAAGGTGGCAGGGGTAAAATACAGGGTGCGAAAGGCTGTTTACAATTTGTACAGAAACCAGATGGCAGTTATAAGAGTCGAAGGACATGAAAGGGAAGCAGTGGTTGGGAAGGGAACGAGACAGGGTTGTAGCCTCTCCCCGATGTTATTCAATCTGTATATTGAGCAAGCAGTAAAGGAAACAAAAGAAAAGTTTGGAGTAGGATTAAAGTCCATGGAGAAGAAATAAAAACGTAGAGGTTCGCCGATGACATTGTAATTCTGTCAGAGACAGCAAAGGACTTGGAAGAGCAGTTGAACCGAATGGACGGTGTCTTGAAAGGAGGATATAAGATGAACATCAACAAAAGCAAAACGAGGATAATGGAATGTAGTCAAATTAAGTCGGGCTATGCTGAGGGAATTCTATTTGTATGAAGTGTAGCCATGTATGGAAGTGAAACATGGACGATAAATAGTTTGGACAAGAAGAGAATAGAAGCTTTCGAAATGTGGTGCTAGAGAAGAATGCTGAAGATTAGATGGGAAGATCACATATCTAATGAGGAGGTATTGAATAGAATTGGGGAGGAGTTTGTGGTACAATTTGACGATTAGAAGGGACCAGCTGGTAGGACATGTTCTGAGGCATCAAGGGATCACAAATTTAGTATTGGAAGGCAGTGTGGAGGGTAAAAATCGTAGAGGGAGTCCAAGAGATGAATACACTAAGCAGACTCAGAAGGATGTAGGATGCAGTAAGTACTGGGAGATGAAGAAGCTTGCACAGGATAGAGTAGCATGGAGAGCTGCATCAAACCAGTCTCAGGACTGAAGACAGCAACAACAACAACAACATGCATTTATTGCCGCCTTGTCCAGTATGCGTTCGCCATATGCTACATGCAACCTTCGCAGTGTATTTACAGATCATTTGATCAACTATAACCACCCATACATTGTTGCATTGTAGAACGTTACACTTTTAGGCTTTTTCTTTTCTTCCTTGTTTATTGCTACTTCACCATGCAGCGTACTCAGAAGAACATTTTTGTTCTTCTTTCCTTGGTATGCAGTCAAGGTGCAGTCTGTGTTGCCACTATTGTGCAGTATTGTGGTGGATTGTATTTCAGCATTCGGCTTCCTTACTCCATCGGGGATTTCACGACAGATCTGGTCCATTGTACCAACTAGTGAAGTTTTATTTTCTTTGAATTTTTTAGCAAGTTCAAGTGATGTAAAGAAGTTGTCTGTGGTCCCATTTCTTCCTTGCTTTACAAATAGCCCCATGAGACGCACAACCGGGTTCTCTCCAAGTGGTTGTTTCTCTCTATGCGTGTCGCCTTTGCCGGGGTATGGGAAAGCATTACATACATACTTTGTCGTTACATCAACAGCCAACCAGAATTTCAGACCACATTTTGTCTGGTTTGTTGGCCATCAATTGAGTACACCTGCACCATACTTCGCTTGGTAAGAGTTGCTCATCAGTGGTTATATTTTCTCCAGGGCGGTAAGTGCGAATGCTGTTTTCAATTAACTTTCCCCAAATTTCAGATGGAAGAGCTCATCTGTTGGCTGCCAGGCGTTCAGCCTGGGTTGATTTTTGATCAAAACGGAGAAATCTGAGAAGCTCCTGAAATCTGTCCCTTGACATAATGTCCTTGATAAAAGCAGCCCCCCCCCCCCCCCCCAAGAGTGCGAACAGAGGTCATTCACAGACACACCTTTTGTGCACAACACACCCCGTACATAGACGGCTATCAGTTTCTCCAGTTCCACAAGTGACAAAGTCTAGTAATGGTTTTTTAGTACTTTTTGAGCATATGATTCCGTTTATTTCTTCATGAGACGTAGCATTGTTCCATAAAAAATAAGGCGGAAGGCACTGATGACTGAGCTATCTACTCGTTGGGAAGCAGAAGCGGCGGGACTTTCTCTTTCCTTCAGCTGCTCGCCTTCCAGAAGATGAATAATTTCCAATCTCCCACATGGTTCCATCCCTTGCAATCATCTTTGTCGACGCTTCCAACTGTACCTCCTGCGTTGAAAGAGGTGATGACTGACGTATATCGGCATCTGAATCCTCTTCCACTAATCGCACCTATTCACAATTTTTTCATCTTCTCTTATGTCAGGTACATAAGCAATATCTTCATCAGTGAATTTAATTTCAGATTCAACTTCTGATTTTTCTAAGAGATGTAACACCTCTTCATCAGAAAGTCCACGCTGACGATACATGTTCGTAAACGTGTTTCACGCATAAGAACTGCCTGAGTGACACAACATAAGTTGTGGCGGTGGAATTTACACGTGCCAAGTTGCAACAATGATATGCAACTGCTCTCCGTTACAACTCACTGTTGTCACTGTATTGTTGGACAATTTACTTATATTCAGAAGAGAAATTAAAGTGGGGTCAAATAGACCCCTTCCGCTGTTCTAAGTATACCGAATGAAATGGCGAAGAAAATTAATTTAGTAAATACTAAAACATCTTCAGAATTAGGAGAAAAATTAGAGAAAGTCCTGTACTTTTCATTAACGAAGTAAAGAAATTGGATATGACAACGAAGGAAAAACTTCCATAGCGCGTTCCCGTTCACAGGAGCAAGTAACAGAATAAGATGGGGCTCAGGTAGTAAGCATAAAGCTTACTTGGAGCCACTGGCGTCCATCTAGAAAAGATTTTACTGAGTTTAACGAAGGCGATGTTGTTGGCCTGATGTATTCGACGATGCCCTTTGACTACACAGTCTAAAGAATCGTTCTAAGAAATACCAAATTAAGATCAACCTTAAGATGCTTAAAATAAGGCGAAACGCGTAGTTGAAAACTAAAAAAACTAAAATTGCGAACACGACTTTTTTTAACCAATACGAACGAAAAACGTGTGACAGGAGTCATTTTGACCCCTTGCCATTCTACTGTTGAGAACTAACTCCTCTAAGGCAAATAAGACTTCTCTTCTGAAACAAACAAAACTTCTCCAGCAAGCAACAAAGGTTCCTTGTCGATAGCCAACCTCTTCTAGGACAAGCAAGATTTACCTTTTATAACAGCGAGCCTCGTCTTCTAAAACACCCGACTGAACTGTCCGTGGACGATTCACGTTGCGCCGTCACAGCGTTACTTTAGCCAGCGCCTCTTTTCCTACTTTCCAACCCTCACAGACGTTCTCCAGCGCACCTTACTGAACTAGCGCGCCTGGCATAACCATAGCCTACGGAATTTTTTCCAGAATAAATTTTTACTTTTCAGCGGAGTGTGAGCGAAACTGAAACTTCTTGCCAGATTCCGGTGGGACGTTGTGAGTAGTGATTGGACAGCTCAGTCGGCAGTACATTTACGGGATCGAGTCGCAGTCTCGAATGCAGCCTTAATCCGCTAAGATGGTTCAAATCAGCTCCCATTCCGCTGCAGTGTGAAAGCTCATTCTGGACCTTATAAAGTAAAAGCCAGCCTCGCTGCGCCCACCTGCAGCTGGCGCAGGACCTCAGCGTGCGCCGCCCGCAGCTCCTCGGCCTCCCGCAGGTCGGCGCCCAGCTTCGTCAGGTCCGGCGCCGCCTCCAGCAGCTTCAGCTGCAGCCATTCTCCGCTCTGCAACACGAGAGGGCGCACGTTGTCTTCAAGCTGCAGCAACTTTTAAAAGTGGAGCCACTGTGCGAGCAAGCTGCGCGCGCCATGGAGCGCGGGACACTGGATGACGATCATGATGATGATGTTTGGTTTTGCGGGGCGCTCAACTGCGCTGTTATCAGCGGCCGTACAGATTCCAAACCTTTGCTCAGCCCACTCTTGCCACTTTCATCAGTGATGATGAAAGGGACACTGAAGGCCGGCTTTACACGTAGGTGACGAAATTCATGGCATACCTCCTAATATCGTGTTGGACCTCCTTTTGTTTGTTAGTTAGTTCGTTCGTTGCGTGTTCCAGTGATCAATCACATGGTTTGGCAGCCATTATGATTTGGAACGTGTCAAGTGCACATGGCATATATGAACCAAGATCAAAAGATCTTGGTTCATATATGCCATGTGCACTTGACACGTTTCACATCATATATATATATATATATATATATATATATATATATATATATATATATATATATGGGGTAATTAATAGAAATATTAATCTTTAAGATTAATACTTATATTATTTACCCCATTCCCTTCAATGCAACAAAATGCGTATACTATATTTATAGATTTATTTATTCCCATTCAAGAACTCATCTATGGTATAGAAGGAGTTTTCAAGGAGATATGATTTCAGTTCATTTTTTAAGCTGTTAGTGCTGTCTGTCAGACATTTTGTTTCATCTCGTAATTATTCGAAAATTTTTATAGCAGTATATTTTACCCCTTTCTGTGCCAAAGATAGGTTGAGTAATGGATAGTGTAAGTCTTTCTTTTTTCTGGTATTATTATCATGAATGTCACTGTTGTTTTTAAACTGGTCCATGTTGTTGAGAACAAATTTCATTGGTGACTAAATGTACTGTGAGGCTGTTGTAAGAATTCCCAATCTTTGCCTACAAGACGTGCGACTATGAACCCCACACATTATTCTAACCACTCTCTTTTCAGCAGTGAATACTTTTTGTCTAACTGTTGAGTTATCCCAAAATATTATTCTGTATCACACCTGAGAGTGAAAGAATGTTAGCTTACTAATTTATATATCCTCAAAATTGGCAATTCTGATTGCAAAAGTTGCTGAACCTAGTCGCTTTAGAAGATCCAAAAAATGAATTTTCCAATTAAGACTCTCGCTGATGTGTACACCCAAGAACTTAGTATGCTGTACCCTGTCTGCTGACTTCTGTTGATGTGTTATATTTATTGAATGAACTGTACTTTTTGCAGCAAAAAATTGGATGTACCGGGTTTTTTAAAAGTTTAGAGCAAGAAAACCAATTAATGACTTTTCCAAAGTCCTTATCTGTATCGTTTTCAATTGGAGTTTCTTTTACTGGATTAATAATGATGCTTGTATCATCAGCAAACTGTGTCAGTTCAGCCTTGTTTCAGATAGGAAGGGAGGTCGTTCACATATATCAAGAACAGAAGGGGACCCATGATTGAACCCTGTGGAACACCTAATGTAATTTCACCCCGCATAGATGAAATGGCAAACTTATTTAAATCACTCGGCACAGTGCAGCATCTCGGCGCCGCATTGGCTCAACACGTCTTTGGAAGTCCTCTGCAGAAATATTGAGCCATACTGCCTCTATAGCGGTCCACAATTGCGAAAGTGTTGCCTGTTCAGGATTTTGTGTACGCACTGACCAATTATATCTCATAAATGTTCGATGAGATTCACGTAGTGTGGTCTGGGTGGTCAAATCATTCGTCGGAATCGTCCAGAATATTCTTAAAACCAGTTGCGAACAATTGTGGTCCGGTGAAATGGCGTATAGTCATCCAAAAAGATCCATCGTTGTCTGGGAGCATGAAACCCAACATGGCCGCAAATGGTCTCCAAGTAGCCGACCGTAACCATTTCCAGTCCATGATCGGCTCAGTTGGACCAGAGGACCCAATCCATTCCATGTAAACACAGCCCACACCATTATGGATGGTATTGTTTCAGTGTGACACAGACGCCCCGAAGCCATGAATCCAGGTTTTCAACAAGCCACTGTGCAAGCTCGTGGGTCCATAATGGAGTTGGATGTGTTTGCATAGTATGAACTGGGTCCCCTGGCCCAACTGAACCTATCATTGACTGGAAATGGTTATGTCTGACTACTTGGAGACCGTTTGCAGCCATTCGTGGATGTCATGTTCCCAGATAACGATGGAATTTTTTTGGATGACAACACACCGTTTCACCGGACCACAATTGTACGCAATTGGGTTGAAGAACATTCAGGACGATTCCGACGAATGGTTTGACCACCCAGACCATCCTACATGAATCTCATCGAAGATTTAAGAGATATAATCGAGAGGTCAGTACTTGCACAAAATCCTGCACAAAAAACTTCTGCAATTATGGACGACTACACAGTCAGCATGGCTCAGGGGACTCCCAAGGACTTGTTGAGTCACGCCACGTCGAGCTGCTTGACTGTACCGGGCAAACCGAGACCCGATACGATATTAGGAGGCATCCGAAGACTTTTGTCACCACAGTGTGTTTCTCTTTTTCAGAAAAGCTTTTAGTGCTACTGCCAGTCTGTGTTTTACGTCCTTTCTAGTTCGGCCTTCATATTTTGCTTCTGAAATAGCAAAAACCAGTTACTACTTTCAGTGTCTCTACTAATTTCGGTGTCTCATTTCCTAATCTAATTTCGTCATCACCGCTTCATTTAATTCGCCTATTTTTCATTAATGTTGTTTTACTTTTATTGATGTCATGGACTGTGCGGCTGGTCCCGGCGGAGGTTCGAGTCCTCCCTCGGGCATGGCTGTGTGTATTTGTCCTTAGGATAATTCAGGTTAAGTACTGTGTAAGCCTAGGGACTGATGACCTTAGCATTTAAGTCCCAGCAGATTTCACACATATTTGAACTTTTTTTTTTTTACTTTTATTGATATTCGTCTTATCAGCTCATGTCTACGCAGTCCGAGTTTCTGCTGCCTCTCTAATCGCCTCGCCGTCTAAGGGACTGTGAAGCCTAATCTTCCTGAAGTTTCCTGGCAGATCAAATTTGTCTGCCGGGCCAGAACTCGAAACTGGGACCATTACCTTTCGCGGGCAAGTGATCTACTAGTTGCGCTAGCCGAACACGATTCACAGCCCGCGCTCACAGCTTCGCTTCCGCCAGTACCTCATGTGCTACCTTCCAAACGTCACCAAAGTTCTCATGCGTACTTTGCCCAATTAGCATTCCTCGAAGAAAGGATATTGGGGAGAGACGGCTAAGCCGCACATAAGGAGATTAGAGATTGTTTATAGAAGAAACGGTCGCTCTGCAGCGGATTGTGAGCCGATTTGAAAATTCCCGCCAGATTAAAACTGTGTGCCGGATCGGTTCTCAAACCTGAGACCTTCCTTACAACTTCTGTGAAATCTGGAAGGTGCAAAAGAGGTACTGGCGAACGTGAAGCTGTGACGACGTGTCATGAGCTGGTGTAGCTCAGTCGCCAGAGTAGTCGTCCACGAACGGCAGGAGGTCCCAGGTCCGCGTGCAGGTCTGGATTTTAATCTGCCGGGAACTTTCAAATCAGTGCACACTCCGCTGCAGAGTGACCGTTCATTCGTAATGTTCCTCCTTTCCAACAGACATTTGATATTTGCAGATTCATTGATTTGGAAAGACGGCCAGATACTTTCTCACCCTCCAGTTTATCTGCAGGCACGAAGTTTGTTCTAGTTATACATTATTGATTCTCACAAATTTATAAATTATAGAGTGCAGCAAACAGTCGTCCTTTTTGCATTTTATTATGCAAATCCAGATTTCGGCTAGTAGCTAGCCATTCTCAATGCGCTATTTTTTTATATTCTCAATGCATGTTAAATCCCTGTTGTTCGGGCGTCAGTCACAGTTCTTCCCTGTTGTTCAGAGGGACAGTCACAGTTCTCTGGGTACTAGTAGCATTCAAAGAACTGTGACTCACGCCCGAACAACAGGGCAAATTTTCTCTCTCAGTTTCAAAGTATACGGAATCAAAATGCTAAATTATGCAAATAAAAAGAAAACTCATTCCGCCCACCGCTCGCTGCTCTTTCTCGAAAGGTGATAAATGGATGAATACTACAAAAGGAATCACCGATATTGAAACCAATCTTTGAAACTACGCTCAAAAATCACGTTGTAATTGCTGATCATTCGAGTATTTGCGCATCAGGAATAGTCCGTGCTTAAGGGTGAAAACTGAGGCTGAAGGACTGTATGCTTCGTGTTAAATTGTCTGTTTTCAAGGGCTACAAGCAGATGAAAGCATATTAAGTACACAGGAAACAAATTAGCTATTCTGTTTTTACTGTAAACAATGAATGAGTTGTTAAGTTATAACTTTTCTCCTTATATGGTGCCGCAAGTTCGTTGTCGCTCCTGCCGTTCTTAATCGTTTAAAGCAAATGGAGCGCGCAGCAACGACGACAGCGTGAATCTGTCATACAGACCAGGTGGGGAAAATCTTGCAATGTACACGCGTACCATCCAACAGGCCGCGCCACATACTAACACGTACATTATTGTCTCAGCAATGTTGTGCCAATCCTTACGCCATGTGTTTGTTGCTCGTTTTTGACGGCATTCTTATTAAAATAACGCTAATCGCTTTTCCCGTTTTCTATAACAACGCAATATTGAAAAGTAATGGAGATTTTACGAATAAAAGTTACTCGTTTTTTAAAAAAGGCTTATTCGAAACCAAGTAATTTAGCACAGTATAATTTTATATATCCTTTACTATCAAAATGTAGATGTACAGAAAGTAAATATCCTACGATGAACTAACTATTCTAGTGTTGTCAACGTTTATATAAACTCACGAGGTTCGAAACATTATCAAAAATGGCTCTGAGCACTATGGGACTTAACATCTATGGTCATCAGTCCCCTAGAACTCAGAACAGAACTACTTAAACCTAACTAACCTAAGGACATCACACACATCCATGCCCGAGGCAGGATTCGAACCTGCGACCGTAGCAGTGGCGCGGTTCCAGACTGAAGAGCCTAGAACCGTTCGGCTACCACGGCCAGCGGTTGTTTACATCATCAGTATTTATTCATACATTCTTGACACTTTCTACAACACCACTTGTTAAGTAAACGAATTGTACAACATTTCAACACAACACAAAGAACGTGATAGTTACATTAGACAATCTCGACAACTTGAACTATTCTGGCGCAATTGGCGCCTAAAATTTCTACAAGCATCACGTACATAGCTTCCAGATCCTTCTAGAAGAGGATGTAGTTGAAATGAATTTTATTACGATTGTCTTAATTGACATTAGTTTTCAGTTATAATTTACTTAATATTTTCAAGAAAACGTTATTTATATAAAGATTTATGCACCTAATAATTAATAAAGAAGGTCGCAATTTTGACAATACAAAACTATCAGCTTCCAGTCTTTGTATAACTGCCGACTGAATTATCGATAATAAAATTACCTGAATCAAAAATGAAAACAGAAATTTTGTTTCGATGAAAAGTAAAGAATAATAATATTAGTTTCTATGAAGGTGGTTTTTGACACATTTAACTTAACAACTACGATCATAATTTTCATGATTCAACATCATTGTTGCTAAATGGAACGATATCAAAAATAGAATTATATTATCAGAAAAAAGTGTGTTGGTGATCAAATATATACAAAATTATTTTTATGTGTGAAATATGTAATTTAAGTATAAAAGTTAACTCAGATCAGGCCGAAATTTGTACGCTACCGAACATTTCAATTGAAGTACAGGTTCTGAGGAGACAAGATTCATCTGCTACTTTTGGTTAATAAATGTTTTGGTTCTTTTTTTACCGGGTTTTTAGCAATAAATGAGACACCTGTTATAACAGAGAGCGTTTAGTACCGAAAAAAGCAGTTACTCAGAACTAAGGTGCCACTACCGTTTCTTCCCCGTCCCTGGCACACCCGCCTGTGTGTTGTGGCAACACCGACCCAAAGGAAGGCCTCGGCGCTTGTTGGTGACGTCTCGTCAGCTAGGCACGGCGAACGCCAGGTCTGTTGCAGGCAGAAACGCCTGGGCGTGCTTATCACTGTAAATCTCTTATTTTTGGACAAAATGTTTGGTATTGTTTTGGATTCTGCAGTTTTATTTGTATTCGGTGACTTGCGAAACCAGTGAAATCCATAATTCATCACACTTCTTAGCAAAGCATATACTGCTGTACTTGAATGGCAGTTAACTTTTAGTTTGCTGCACAGTCAGTGTATATTCTACAGTCCTTTTATCACCGAGGGATCTGCAAACGTGTGCCACATGCATAGCGGGCTTCATAGGTAGTCTTTCTTATTAGTGAAAGAGTTGTATGTCAAAAATTCAAATGTGAATGGAGTGTTAGCACCTGGGACTATTTTTATTATACTCATAATGGTGGTGTCTCCCTGACACAGGAAAATGTGAAACTATTGGCGGTAGTTGACCAACACACATTGTTCTGAGAGATTTCTGCAATCGATTTATTGTGCAATTCATTACACTTCTTAACAAATAGTGTACTCCTGAACTTAAAATTTCCACCTGTTTTAAGGACTGACGTACAACAACAACTTCATGGTCCAGCACCAACAGAATTCGTGCTTCTTTACCTGATTTGTAAATCTGAGGAAGTTACGTTTGTTCTGGGTTGCTTTAACAAGAAACTGTGAACATATTGGTGCTCTTCTTTAGGTATCTTGGTTGAGTATGGGGTGAGGAGCACTGAATGTTAATGAAATATCTTGCGATTGTACACGTTGGGGGAGGGGATGGGGGACAGAAGAAGAGGCAAAAGAGATACTTGTTTTATCAAATAAAATTGTTTTATCCTATAAACTTTCCCCTTTCAGTTGCAAGAGGGTAATATTTATCTTTTCTAATGTGCGCGTTTAAAAAGTTTAAGCTCAGCAGTATTTTCGATATATGAAACTGTTTTGGTTCCTTTTTAGAATTCCTTTCGTTGAAAACGATTGTAATCAAATGACTGCCAACAGTTGGACATTTACGCACGTAAATTAGTTCACATTCCCAGTGAAGATGTCAAACGAAAATAAATAAATGAATGAAAGAAACGAATTCATTGTAAGGGGGTTGGGTTAAGTTTTGATAACAAAATGGATCAAGTAAATATAGTTACTCGAATGTAAAACTTTCGAAGATTGCAATGGGGCAAAGCATCTTCTCATATTGATCTACGTTTGTTTCGACAGGATTCAGTAATACAGAACTATGATCTTCATTTGTAGCTTTTCGATAGTAAGAAAATCTTTCATCTAAATAAAACTGCACAATCCAAAACAATACCAAACGTTTTGTCCAAAAATAAGAGATTTATAGTGATAAGCACGCCCAGGCGTTTCTGCCTGCAACAGACGTGGCGTTCGCCGTGTCTAGCTGACGAGACGTCACCAACAAGCGCCGAGGCCTTCCTCTGAGTCGGTGTTGGCAGTGGCGGTGTTCCGCTCCAGTGGCGCCGCTGCTGCAGCCGGCTGGTCCAGTTCTCCAGCGCCGCCGCCGCCGCCGCCGCCTCAACAGGCGGCGCGTGCGCTACGCCCTGCCGCTACCCGCCTTCCAGTCCGGCCGCCTCGCCACCACGCCGCATTTTCCAGGAATCCCGCCGCTTTTTCCTTATCTTGCAAGCTGCGCAAGCCAGCGTACTTTATACTCTGCCCACCACACACTCAGTTTCCTGTCTCGTTAATCTTGTTTTGTCGAACGATGTCACGTCCGACGTTTTTCATCAATGCAGCACGGGGCGCCTCTATTCATTAGACCTCGTGACTAGCATATCGTATACAGCGTACGTTTCGATATAATTATGTTGAATTCTCCGCGCTCGCTCTTTTTGCTAATCTGAGGTCGAGTGCAAGCAGTTTATATGAACTAAGTCCGGGACAGTTGGACCAGTAGGTGAGAGGGACCAGTGGCGTGTTTCACAAATGCGCCGACACTTGTGGTGTAGATGTGTTGCTCTTACCTTAGTTTCACTTCTCAAGAAAAATCACATTCTCTTTTCTTGTAAGCCCAAAAGTTATGAAACTAACTTGAAATGGCCACCGATTTCGCTGCCTACAGACAAAAGTCGACATGGTCCATCTCTCGCAGACAATCGGGAGAGATGGACCACTGTTATTTGGAAGAGATGGGGCACTTGTTTTAATGTGAGAGAGATGGAGCACTATTAAATTTAGGTCCAAGGCATGTGCAATGATCCCACGGAAGACTACCGTAGTCGGAGACTACGATTATTTGTCACAAGATATGCCTGTGTCAACAAATCGGAGAGCAGAATCTCACACACAGACCAATCAACCAATTGAGAAGCTCGTCCAGAGACCCAATAATCTCAAGCACAGCAGAGGAGCAGAGCTGTGGCCACAACTCAGATTCCTCAACTTCACATTCCACTCCTACTAAACCTAAAACTTCCAAAATTATCATTTCAAACCTGACTACTCCTACACACGCAAACCGTTTGGAAGATATGTCACATGCTCCTTCTATTCATAAAACTATGCATTTTAAGAGGAAGACTGCAACTGTATCCAAGTGCCTAAACTCTGCTGAAGTACTGAAACTCTAAATTAAAGAGGGGTAACAAAAGAAACCAAAAAGAAAAAGGCTCATAAAGACCAAAAATCGTTCAAATGGCCCTCTTCCCGGAGAATTGTGAAGGTGCTTCGATGAACCCTCTGCCAGGCACTTAAATGTCATTTGTAGAGTATCCATTTAGATGTAGATGCTATACAGACATACTCCGCCTAGTTATAAAAGGATATTTTAGGTATGTGCAAGCTGTAGTGGAAAAAGACACAGATCTAAGTACATAATTCCTGTAACCACCCTTTTGAGATTCTAGTTGTCTTTACTCCTCGCTTAGAAGGATTTTCCATGTACAATCGAAGGTCCCTTTGCTTTTACCAATGTTGCAATTATGACTGTGGTAATAAAAAATTGGGAGAAGATGATGGTTTTAATGCTTCAGATGTTCTACATAGTTTCTCCCCACCTGAGCACAACGCGCTGAACTTTCATATAACCACGTGAAACTGTGGGGATAGTGTTCAGCTCGCGCATCGACATTCGTATCTTCTTCGGTCTTGCCGGACGATGAGAGCGTTAGCTGCGACAATTTTTTATTTTTTTCGGAAAAGAATTCTGCGCGTCTTTCATATCAATCAAGTCTCTTCAGGCATCGAGCACAGGGTCTCGGTTTCGATTCCCGGCGGGGTCACGGATTTTCACCTACCTCGAGATGACTGGGTGTTTGTGTTGACCACATCATTTCATCATCATCATGAAAGTGGCGAAATTGGACTGACCAATGGTTGGGAATTTGTACGGGCGCTGATAACCGCGCAGTTGAGCGCCCCACAAACCAATCATCATCATCATCATCATTATCATCTTCAGGCATCCATCCGTCGTTGCTTTTTTCGTAAGTCAAGATATGAGGGAGAAACCTTCCACACACTTCCTTCTTCTTCAAAACGTTCTAAAGAATTTTTGCAACATTACAATTTCTGACACAACGACCTTGGCACACTACGACCGCAAGCGCAGTACTTAACACTGCCTAGCAGAATGCATGTCTGTTGTTTACAGTATTTGTTATTTCAAGCTGCCATCGTAATTACTGCGTTGATGTCGCTTATAAGCCAGTAATACAACCCTTCTCGAAACTTTTGAACGGCGGTGTAGTCTTGTGAAATAGGATTAATGGTTGCGGAACACCCTGTTCTTGAATGTAAGTAGCAAATAACACACATGTTGCCTTCTTTGTTTTTCGTCCCTGTTGTCATAAACCGCTAGAAACATTAAACACATGTTCGTTCCGCTGCCACTTCTGTGTCGCACCTCATCAGCAGGGCCCTGTCCTGTAGCTATAAAGTCAAGAACTCGCTTTTCTGCTTTAACTTTATTTTTAATCTCACCACAACAAAGGGAAGTGCGGTGCAGAACTGAGAGGATAATGCCATCAACACAATGGCAGTGGCAGCGCTGGCCGGTGTAAAGCTACGCCCGCTTGTATTCCCGCCGCGCGCTGGGAATACAGCCCGTTAACGTGCGTACACGCCGTGTATACGCACCTCCGTGCGTGCGACACGCATGCCTGAGCGGCTGCTTTGCATACGTGACGGCTGGGTTCCGCGGGTCACGGAGAAAGCGACTCACGGGACGCACGGCTGCTGGATGGCGTACAGCCAGGGCGCAATCACACATTCTTTTGTACGATCGTAATCCCAGAAGTAAGGTCTGCTATTTTTTCATATGCACATAGAACTTTTTATTTCTACAATCGTTTACATCAGTTTACAGCTTGAACATTTTGCTATTTTTCGACATAGTCACGACTTCTGTCGATGCATTTTTGTACACACTGTGGCAGTTTTTGTATGCCCATGTCATACCATCTAGCCGCCATGCTGTTCAGAAAGTTGTGAACCTCTTCTTTGACCTCGTCATCGGAGACCAAATGTTCTTTTAACCAGTCCAGAAAGTTGTCCTGTTCGGCTGCAAGGCGGTGAAGAAATGCGCGGGAAGCATCAGCTCGTTGCCGCATGTGGTCCTAAGTCAGCATGCGTGGCGCCCATGTTGCGCACACCTTCCGGTAGTTCGATGTTTCCGTTAAAATTCTGTGAGCGGTGCTTCGGGAAGCCTCAGGAACCAACGTGCAGAGATCATCCAGGGTGATCGCCGATCTTCACACATGCTTTGCTCAACCTTCAACACTGTCTCCTTAGAAATTGACGGTCTCCCGCTCCTTTGCTCGTCTTGAATTACGGTCCGATCAGCTGCAAACTCTCTACACCACTTACGCTCATTTTTGACATCCATGCACGACTCACCATACAGTTCCGTCAACTGGCGATGGATTTCAATCGGCGCAGTGCCTTTGCGTTCAAAAACCGAATAACTGCGCTCAATTCAAACTTGGCGGTAACATCCAACGGAAGCTCCATTCTCAACGGCTGCCAAGCCATGATTGAGCGCGGTGTGCGCATGTTTACACACAGCGCGTGAAGCACTCTTCATAACAGTGTGACCAACTGCCAGACAGAGATCTGTACTTATAACAAAATAGGACAGCTTACTTTTGGGATTACCCTCGTATGATGTACTACTGCGGCAGAGGCAGTGTACGGGCAATTCGCACATTCCATAGCGCGGTGCGCTGATGACGGTTGCTCTGGGCCCCAGACATACTGAGTATTGAAACCTCCGGGTAGATTAAAACTCTGTGCCGGACCGGGACACGAGGTAGGCAGGAGAATTTCTCTAAGTCTGTCAAGGAAGAGAGGAGATTCTGGCGGAAGTAAAGCTTTAGTGTGGGTCGTGAGTAATTCTTGCATCTCTTCGCAATAAAACGATTACTATGGCGAGAGAAAACCACTCTCATCACGAGAACTACATAAATACGATATACGTCGACGAAGTTTTGCTACCAGACTGGAAATTTTTCCCTAGTGCTAAACACAATACCACTGCCTGACCTGCCGAACACTTTGACACTTTTTTCTCGACGAACTCAAGGGTACTGGTATTCAGGAATTCACTGACTGTTCGTCATTGCAACATTGGAGTCTTATATCTCATCTCAGAGCCAGGTATGGAGCGACATTGCACAACTGTCTGCATGTGATTCTCGATGCGAGTTAAGAACGGGAAAAAAGAGCACACAGCTCGAGGTCTAGTGGCTAGCGTCGCTGCCTGTGGTTCACGGGGTCCCGGGTTCGATTCCCGGCCGGGCAGTGACTAGACTGGACTGCGTAAGAAATTGAACTCTGTAAAAATTGGGACTTTGTACGGTAGCTGATGACTGCGCAGTTGAGCGCCACACAAACCAAATATCATAACCATCATGCAGAGCACGCATTCAAATCGGTAACACAATCACTAGAAGCCTGTAACAGGAACTGTGAAACACCTTGCATTCTACTGCTGCCACATCCAGTTCATCTCCATACGGAAAAGCGTGTTAGCGATGCCGTAGCTACAGTCTCGACATCGCGAACAGAACTAAGTCAATTAACAGGTATTCGTGCGATTCGAATTGCATCTAACAAAACTATGACAACGTACACTAATGTACAATTCGCACTATAGTTCTTCTTTTGTATTGGACACCGACGAAACACATATGTGAACTTCGTAATAAATATCTGAATATGAAGATCCGGCAGACTGGCGACAAACCGGTAACAAGACAGTAAACCAAAAGCGAGTTATAGAAAGTCGTTGGTCGCTGTTCATCTCAAAGCATATTAATTGAACATTACTCACTAAACGATACGTATTGAAAGTATCTTTTTCTGCGTAAATTACTGTAAGCCCCAAAATTAAAATAATGTATGTAAACCTACGTAAGAAACGCTGTATTTTTGTAACAATTTCGTGTATTGTCTTTAAATTGTTTTATAATGTAAGACTATAATTAATTATTAAATGTGAGAGAGAATACAGATGTTAAAATTAGCAATTATATTTTTAATTGGCAAATAATTAATCAGATGCAACGCAAGCTGCGTCAACAAGTAAATTGTGTGCGATAAGCCGAATCGCAAAGGAGCGCAGCGAAATCTCTCGAACATTTTCCCCACTGAAGAGGCTTCCAGAACAGGAAGAGAGTGAGGAAAAATGACAGTAGAGTTGCCTTCATTTGTCTGCTTGTATACAGGGTCAGTCACTAACTATTGCCACCTAGAATAACTGCGAAGATGGTGATAGTAGCTGAAAATTTTGTGGGACAAATGTTGCATGGGACAACGGAGGCCACAATATGACGTTGGTTTTTTGTCGCCATGTGCGGTGGCGTCAGAGATATGAAGGTCAACTTTTTTTTCTATTTTTAATGGGATGCTGTAGTTTGGTACTTATTTTGTGATAGCGGCCATCGAGACGAATCCAGTGATGTGTAACAGTAAGATCACAAAGGCGGCATGAACGTCCGTTTACAGAATGTGTTTGAAGTGATGACCATTGGAATCAATGCAGTGCTGCAATCTTCTTATCATGGATTGAGTGGTATTCCTTATCACTTCGGCACTTACCGAAGCACATGCTCTGACGATTCTCTTCCGTGTATCGTGCAAACAGTAAATATTCGCTGAACACGGCGTGTCTGGAGTGGCCGTGCGGTTCTAGGCGCTACAGTCTGGAACCGAGCGACCACTACGGTCGCAGGTCGAATCCTGCCTCGGGCATGGATGTGTGTGATGTCCTTAGGTTAGGTTAGTTAGGTTTAAGTAGTTCTAAGTTCTAGGCGACTGATGGCCTCATACGTTAAGTCGCATGTTGCTCAGATATGATACATCATTCGACGGTTTCGCAAAACAACACTAATAGGAACGGTAAGGCTGGCAACGTCGAATCAAGCGAATGTGAATCATGTATTCCTTCGAAGAACAACTCAATATGCTTCTCATTTACGGGGAATGTCAACGAAATTCATTGAGAGCTAGAGATTTATATGCTGAAAGATATCCTCAACGTACTCCACTACACGTCGTACTTTTAAATATGTGTATGATAAATTGAGAACAACTGGATCTTTAACGCATCGGAAACATATCCGGCAAAGGAAAGCTAGTAACGAGGAAACGGAAATTGGTACTCTTGCCACAGTGGTTCGAGATCCTTGTATTAGTTCGCGTCAGATCGCAGGGGAACCTGGCATAAGCCAGAGTAGTGTTGTTCGTGTTCCGCATCAACATAAATATCATCCTTACCATATCAGTCTCCACCAAGAATTAACTGGTACGGACTGTATGCGTCACACTGAATTCTGCCGATGGGCTCAACTTCAGATTCAGAGGGATGACACATTTATTAATTTGATTTTATTTACTGACGAGGCTACATTCACGAACCATTGAAATGTTAATTTGCATAACATGCATTATTGGGGAACTGAAAATCGATGTTGGCTGCAGCAAGTTGCACACCAAAATCCGTGGTCGTTGAATGTATCGTGTGGGATTATAGAGGACCGAATTATAGGCCCCTATTTCATCGAAGGAAATCTTAATGGCAGGAGGTACACCACATTCCTGCAAGAAACATTAGGTCTGTTATTGGAAGAAATAGCTTTAGGAACAAGGAACAGAATGTGGAATCAGCACGATGGGTGTCAGGCACATATTTCGCTGATGCCAAGAAATGAGTTGCAGAGACAATTCCGAAATCGTTGGACGCGGAGGAGATGTGTCGTGGCCAGCTCGTTCACCAGACTTGACGCCTGTGGGTTTTTTTCTTGTGGGTATTCGTGAATGACATTGCTTATAAAGATGTTCCAACTACACCCGAAGATATGCGAGAGACAATTGTCAGAGAATGTGCTACGATAAGTGCCGATGTGATAAGGAATAGCACTCAATCCATAAGAAGAAGATTGCAGCACTGCATCGATACCAATGGTAATCATTTCGAACACTTTCTGTAAATGGACGTTTACGCCACCTTTGTGACCTTCGTTGACCTTCAAAGACCTTACTGTTTCACATAATTGAATTCGTCTCGATGGCCGCTATCAGAAAATAAGTACCAAACTATATCATCCCATTTAAAAAAACAAAGTTGACCCTCACGTCTCTGAAGCGACCCCACCTAGAAACAAAAAACCAACGTCATATTATGGCCCCCATTGTCCCATGCAACTTTTGTCCCACAGACTTTTCAGCTACTATCATACTTTCGGAGTCATTCAAGGTGGCAATAGTTAGTGACTCACCCTGTATAAACGCGAGCGGCGTCTGACTCGCTCTATCTCGATAGCTGTCTCTCTGTATCTCTGTCTTACTGATCGATCTCTCGAATGATTTTTTATTTGAGAGATATTTTCAAGGTGTGTAAGATTGTGTGAATATTGTCATTGTTATTGTTGACCAATGTTTCATTTTAACAACATTAACTTTGCCTGCCAACTTTTATGTGTTTCAGCTAGGAGAACTGCAAGACTGCCGACGTATCGTTTGGTGACCGCTGCCGAACATCATTGATGTTCGAATTTGTAGCAGCCCCTCGTGCCTCCCTGATATCTGTTAACCCGATCTGTGAACGCAGTTTCCGGGCAGCACGCGTAATACTATGATCGTCACGTGGCCAACAAACGACGTGCGCGTTCAGTCCACGGTGTCACAGCAAGTTTGACAAAATATTGAATTATTAATTTTCTCTCTCTTAGTGGTATATTTATCTGTGCCGTGTGACAAGCTAAACTTATCATGGTTCACATGGCTCTGAGCAGTATGGGACTTAACTTCTGAGGTCATCAGTCCCATAGAACTTAGAACTACGTAAACCTAACTAACCTAAGGGCATCACACACATCCATGCCCAAGGCAGGATTCGAACCTGCGACCGTAGCGATCGCATGTTCCAGACTTAAGCGCCTAGAACTGCTCGGCCGCCCCGGTCGGCTAAACTTATCATGTTTTTACTTGGCTGCTTCTTTCAAATAACGGCACTCCAGCTAATTTCCTCTTCTCAAAATTTATTTTTCAATTAACACTAAAGAGAGCGGCACACAGAATGGAGAAAACTTTATTTTTTTTAAAATAATAATTAAGTACGAAATAAAAATTTACAAGTGACAACGCCTTCGTGTTGGCTAAATTGGGTGCCAAATGTTTCGAAATTGTAGATGAACTGGGTACTGTGTCAGCTTTTCTGCAGTTAATTCGTCCAACATATGATCTACATCACACGAATATTTACTGTCTCGCAAAAGGATCAGCTACTGGGACATAGAATGCGATTGAATGAAAAAGGACATGATGACGAAGCAGAACATCGTACGAGATCAAGGAGCGTATTCAGGTGTTCGCTCGGCTTCTGGGCTGCGCCGTCAAACCATCCCGGTGAAGCTTAGAGCCAAGCCCTGCTGACACACTTTTCAACAGCCGTTCCCACTGCGTCCATGATCTCACCGAAAACACACATACACACACACACACACACACACAATCGCCTGGCGGTTCGTCCAGTCCTGAGAAGGCTTTTCCTCTGAATGTGTGCCAAGCGCCCCGCTGAATGCAATAGCCCCGCCAGAAGCCAGCAAGTAAATAACGTCTGCTGTTGCGTAAATGGCGGCTCCGTGACTCACGCTGAGCAAAGGCGCCAGAGGAAGAGAGAGAGAGCGAGACACACAGAGAGAGAGAGAGACCGCAACCCTTTTATTGCTCATTCAATATGTTGTTGTTGTTGTGGTTTTCAGTCCTGAGACTGGTTTCATGCAGCTGTCCATGCTACTCTATCCTGTGCCAGCTTCTTCATCTCCCAGTACCTACTGCAACCTACATCCTTCTGAATCTGCTTGGTGTATTCATCTCTTGGTCTCCCTCTACGATTTTTACCCTCCACGCTCCTCTCCAATAACACATTGGTGATCCCTCCATGTCTCAGAACATGTCCTACCAACCGATCCCTCCTTCTAGTCAAGTTGTGCCACAAGCTCCTCTTCTTCCCAATTCTATTTAATACCTCCTCATTAGTTATGGGATCTACCAATCCAATCTTCAGCACTCTTCTGTAGCACCACATTTCAAAAGCTTCTATTCTCTTTTTCTCTAAACTATTTATCGTCCACGTTTCACTTCCATACATGGCTACACTCCATACAAATACTTTCAGAAACGACTCCCTGACATTTAAATCTATATTCGATGTTAACAAATTCCACTTCTTCAGAAACGCTTTCCTTGCCATTGCCAGTCAACATTTTATATCCTCTCTACTTCGACCATCATTAGTTATTTTGCTCCCCAAATAGCAAAACTCCTTTTAAGTGTCACATTTCCTAATCTAATTCCCTCAGCATCACCCGACTTAATTCGACTACATTCCATTATCCTCGTTTTGCTTTTGTTGATGTTCATCTTATACCCTCCTTTCAAGACACTGTCCATTCCGTTCAACTGCTCTTCCAAGTCCTTTGCTGTCTCTGACAGAATTACAATGTCATCGGCGAACCTCAAAGTTTTTATTTCTTCTCCATGGATCTTAATACCTACTTCGAACTTTTCTTTTGTTTCCTTTATTGCTTGCTCAATACACAGATTGAATAACAATGAGGATAGGCTACAACCCTGTCTCACTCCCTTCCCAACCACTGCTTCCCTTTCGTACCCCTCGACTCTAATAACTGGCATCTGGTTTCTGTACAAACTGTAAATAGACTTTCGCTCCCTGTATTTTACCCCTGCCAGGCGGCTGTTCACATGGTCTTGTGCTCTTACACAGCAGTCGCCAGTGCCAATGAGTGAAGTGTGGATAGGAGAAGACAGTTGCCCTGTAGTCTCCGCTAATAGACGGGTAGGCAGGTAGTTTGCAGCTGGCTCAGCTGCAGTGCACAAGAATAGTGCTTCGTATAAATAGCAGCCAACGTTGTCAGAACCTGCACTTCTAGACGTACTGGCTTTGTTTTCGCTCCTCTCATGACTCACCCTGGGATTCTCCTTGGCAGCAATACCAGGGCGGTTACAATGCGCAGCACAGAGATGGCACCGTCACCTCTAGCACCAAAGCATTGTGTGTTACGCTTCAGGATCCCAACACTTCTAGGCAGTATCTTCAGACAAGCGTAGAATTTGGGCCAAGCACGATGAATGGTGATGCAAAAGGGGCTTGATACAACTACTGTGGAACCTCGTTTATCCAGACTGGGTGGGACCGAAGGTCACCCGGCTTATCGAAAATACAGAAATTCAGAAAAAAAATAGCGTGACATTGGTTAAATTCCATAAACAGAAACGTTGTGCCTATTTGCATGTAAACAGACAAACTGTACATTACACTCACACGCTGTGACCGGGTACTGAATAAAAACACACTGAAATAAGACGTTCCTGCTGAGCCGCATCGTATATGTGCTGTCCGCGAGCGTTTCACCATCATTATTTCGACCGAAGTGTACCGCCTGACAAAAAAGCGAAGCTCGAAGATAGATCGTCATACGTCAATATAACTTTCTACACGTACACATTGATCAGTGTCGCAGTTCTCTGTAAATGGTAGAACGGCCACCAGAGTGCATTAGTGTTGTTTGGTTTCTGAGAAGACCACTGCGGTACGTGCTTCAGTTCAAACCACAAATAATTCGTATTACAAGTTTTCGGACTCGGAAGACTTAAGCGTAGCTTGATATGTTACCCCAAAAAATGATCCCTACCCCAAAAAATGAGCCCGTGTAACAGTATGGAATGAATGTATGTGAAGTATGCTAGGTTTTTTATTTATGCACTATATCTGACAGCATCTGTATTGCGAACAAAGATTTGTTAAGGCGCTTCAGCAGTTTGTGGTATGCTCCCCCCGGTTTGGATTCATTATCACGTTGCAATTCCAAGAACTTAACATTGTCAACTTCTTGAATCCGTTTCTCATCATATTTTTGGCATATATTAGCGGGATACCTCTTAAAAGTTCTAATAGCAATTAGTGAGTTTTTCCAAAGTTCAGTGACATTAACGTGCATGAAAATTTCACCAATTGATCTTTCTGAAATGGAACTTAATTTGCTATTTACTGCACTGTTTGTATCATTTGCAAATAAACAAACTTGGCAGCTGGTAATGTTAATGCTTAAAGATCACTGATTTACACAAGAAAAAGTACAGGACTGATGATCCTGGCGGAGGTTCGAGTCCTCCCCCTCGGGCATGGGTGTGTGTGTTTGTCCTCAGGATAATTTAGGTTACGTAGGGTGTAACCTTAGGGACTGATGACCTTAGCACTTAAGTCTCATAAGATTTCACACACATTTGGACATTTGAACAGGACTATGATGAAACTTTGCGGAACATTACATGTAAAGCGTTCTCATTTGGATGAAGCCTGACACGTTATTACAGGACTCTACACTATCGACTGCATTTTGTTTCCATTAGTGACATACAATCTGAAGCATTTTCTTGCTGCACTGTAACGTTCTAAGTTTCTTAAAAAGATATTTGTACAGTCAAGTGCATTAGACCGATCACAAAATATATCAGTAACCTGTACTTTATTGTCTAATGAATTGTGTACGTTCTTACTGTGCGTGTAAATAATCTTGGCTCTGAGCACTATGGGACTTAACATCTTAGGTCATCAGTCCCCTAGAACTTAGAACTAGTTAAACCCAACCAACCTAAGGACATCACACACATCCATGCTCGAGGCAGGATTCGAACCTGCGACCGTAGCAGTCGCGCGGTTCCGGACTGCGCGTCTAGAACCGCGAGACCACCACGGCCGGCAAATAATCTTCTCAATTACGGAAACCTTTAAAAATCCGAGAAGTGCCTTTGATAATACATTTTCGTAGTAACATGCTTTACAAGGCGGTTGTATGTACTTTTAAAAAAAAATTCCAGAAAAATGATAAAACTGAAACTAACGAATATTTACATCTCCTTTCTTGAACAAAAGCTTAACCAAAGCATATTTCAACCATTCAGGAAATGTTCCACTGCTAAATGGCTGGTGACACAGATAACTTAACATGTTACTAAACACAGAAGCATGCTCTTTAATTAATTTTCTTGATTTTTTATAATAACTACTAGATTATTTTTATTTTGATGATTCTGTAGTGGGCCTTACTTCTACTGGGGTAGTGAGGCTCATAATGATACTACAGAAGTTATTTGTAACGGGTGGCAGCTTCTATTGAACCTAAGAATTCCATCTTCAGAGTAACAGTCTTGAAATGCTTGCTCTTCGCAGGTAAGGTATCGGCTTCGACTCCTGGAAGACAATCGCGTTCGCGGGACCAGTGGAAGGTACATTACGTGAACATGGATACGAAACAAAAAATTGCTATGGAGAAAATATGTGTCATTGCTGGGCAGTGTGTTAAAAAACCGAACGACAGCGTGCACAAGGAGGCATGGAGATAACGAAGGAGCCAAAAAACGTAAGTAACAAAACAAAAGGAATTTTAAACATGAGAACTGTTTATGATGTCGTTAAACCAATTTGTAAACAAAACTGCATTTGTTCGAGTGACGACTGAAGTTGCGTTAAATAAAAATAAACGCGTTTGGTTCAAATACAAATAAACAAATAAAAAACATGCACCTTTATGAGACCTGTGATTTGATTGACGTCACGGCCTTTAATATTCTGCCTTTAAAAGCTCTCATTTGAGCTAAACGTGTGTTCTAGAAATTCTCATTTTATGGCTGTAGTCATCGAATTGATGTGAAGCATTATCTATCAGTCTTATGTACCATGGATTTCAGACTCTTTCAGGTGTAGTGGCTCCAGATTTAGTCATCTGAATGGAGACAACATTGCACTAAGCTAACATCTCTATTTTCTTAATTTTTATGCCTACGTACCTGATACATAAAGAAAATAGCAATGCCACCGGGATCACAATGATTCGTGTTGGGGTCGTCAGAAAATCCCAGTCGCCCCTTCTACCCAATCTAAATGTCACTCAAATGTCGCCGGCCTGTGCTGAAGGTCAAGTACTGGGTCACAAGTTTCTGTCAGGTTACAGGTTAACGTCGACAAGTCGCGACAACAGCCACGCGTGTCGTCAAAAACAGTACATTCTGCACGAGCAGTACGTAAGTAAACACTCGACAAGTGTTATCTGGAATTACTGCTCGAAGAACGCAGCGCGATGAAATGGAACTTGGAAGCAAAGCTGAGCGAACTAGTCGCTTGGAGATATAGGACCGCAGATGTTAGAAGCCGGATTCAGAAACCTCTTAGCGCCGAGTGTGCTACACTAAACAATTTCAGGGGACGGTTGATTCCTGCTCCTCATTCAGTGAGCCGCTCCTGACGACCTAGCTGTAGTTAGCGCGATAGTCTTCCAAAAGAAAGCGAACTAAATAATGCAGAGGTGGAGGGAAATTGCCTCACAGATTATGAGACATTCGCGAAGCGGCAGTCGGTTTGCTGCCAAACAGACCGTGGGAATGGCGCGAGCGAGCGGCCGGCCGGATGCGTGCTGAGAACCGACCCCAGGGCGGTGCCGGTTTGTTTTGACGCAGGCAGCCAGCCTACCTGCTCACACGCGGTGGAAGCGGCCGAGGTGTGTTCGAGTGAGGTAAGTGGCTGTCGCAATTAACGCCCTGCTGAGCGAGTTGCGTGCTCGTGGGTGTCGTCTGCGCGGCCGCCGAAAGTGAGCGCCTTTACAACAGGATGTTCGTGAAAGTAGGTGAGCGACGGACGGCGGAACAAGAGTTTCCGTCGGCACGCAAGCACCTTCCTAATGGGTGTACAACGCCAGTGTTAGCTCACTGCCGGCTGCTGTGGCCGATCGGTTCTAGGCGCTTCAGTCTGGAACCGCGCGACCGCTGCGGTCGCAGGTTCGAATCCTGCCCGGGGCATGGATGTATGTGGTGTCCTTAGGTTAGTTGGGTTAAAGTTCTAAGATCTAGGGGACTAATGACCTCAGAGGTTAAGTCCCATAGTCCTCAGACGCATTCGAACCATTTTTTTGTTACCTCACTCCTTTCGCTACAGAAGACGTAGTGCGTTCGAATTTTTTTAATGAATCGGTGTGTTTGCACGCTGATCGTCTTCCATTGATTTTCACGCCATTTTCAAACGTTAAACTTCCGACAGCACCAGAATGCCTTATGGCATTATACGAGGACGTAGTTGACTCTTGCTTTACTACTCGTCGAGGTATGTAAACTCTTCAACGCCGCTTACTCTAATATGAGTAAGTCACAACAGGAATCAGTTACAATTAGTTGGGAGTCTGGAGACGAAATGGAATGACCCCATTAAGTACGATGATGTTACTATCAACTCCAGAGCAAGAAGCCAGCAAATCTGTACAACACGTAAAAAATAAATAGTCAGTAGGCTTAGATCAAGCAGATACCAATATGTGTACTGAATCAATGCATACGGAATATACAAGCGTCCTTAGCAAAAATATTAATGGGTCATTCAGAACAGGATAACTTCCAGCGTATTTAAAACAGATAAGAGTTGTACCTCTGTTAAAGAAAGATAATCCAAAAACAAAGACGACTGTCGGATATTTCCCTATTGACATTACTCCCAAAAAGAATTAATTATGAAAGACAGATTAATGATTTACTTGAGAAAATGTAATCTCTTAAGCGAATCACAGTTTGGTTTCTTAAGTGCAGAAGTACAGAATAAGTCATTGTAGAATTCACAGAAGTGGTAAGTGATGCTCTTGAAAAGGATGATTGTGTCATAGATATATTCTTGGCTCTGTCTAAGGCTCTTGATACTGTTGACTATAAGAGTTTACTAAATAAACTAGAAGCATTAGGAATAAGAGGTACAGCTAATGACTGGTTCCAGTCACACCAACCATATAGGGTACAAACAGTGGAGAAGACACACCTCAAATAAGTCAAAATTTTCAGTAAAACTCTTATTAGAAGGAAAAAGATGTACCCGTGGTCTAGGGCTAGCGTCTTTGATTCACAATCAAAACGTCTTCGGTCCCGGGTTCAATCCCCGCCACTGCCTAAATTTTGATAAACAATCAGCATTGGCAGCCTCATTCTGCCAACGGCCTTGTCAAAGAGGGCGGAGGAGCGGATAGAGGTTCAGGGCACTCTCTTGTCCTAGGGGTGGGAAATTGCCTCTAAAGGCGGAAGAATCAGCAATGATCAACGACATGAGGATGCAGAAGGCAATGGAAACCACTGCATTAAAGACACGTAATGTGTATCCACAGGACACGTGGCCTATAGTCGAAGAAGTGTCATGATGATCTCTCCATTGGCAAAAGATTCCGGAATAGTCCCCCATTCGGATCTCCGGGAGGGGACTGCCAAGGGGGAGGTTACCATGAGAAAAAGATTGAATAATCAACGAAAGGATAATGTTCTACGAGTCGGGGCGTGGAATGTCAGAAGCTTGAACGTGGTAGGGAAACTAGAAAATCTGAAAAGGGAAATGCAAAGGCTCAATCTAGATATAGTAGGAGTCAGTGAAGTGAAGTGGAAGGAAGACAAGGATTTCTGGTCAGATGAGTATCGGGTAATATCAACAGCAGCAGAAAATGGTATAAAAGGTGTAGGATTCGTTATGAATAGGAAGGTAGGGCAGAGGGTCTGTTACTGTGAACAGTCAGTGACCGGGTTGTTCTAATCAGAATCGACAGCAGACCAACACCGACAACGATAGTTCAGGTATACATGCCGACGTCGCAAGCTGAAGATGAACAGATAGAGAAAGTGTATGAGGATATTGAAAGGGTAATGCAGTATGTAAAGGGGGACGAAAATCTAATAGTCATGGACGACTGGAATGCAGTTGTAGGGGAAGGAGTAGAAGAAAAGGTTACAGGAGAATATGGGCTTGGGACAAGGAATGAAAGAGGAGAAAGACTAATTGAGTTCTGTAACAAGTTTCAGCTAGTAATAGCGAATACCCTGTTCAAGAATCACAAGAGGAGGAGGTATACTTGGAAAAGGCCGGGAGATACGGGAAGATTTCAATTAGATTACATCATGGTCAGACAGAGATTCCGAAATCAGATACTGGATTGTAAGGCGTACCCAGGAGCACATAGACTCAGATCACAATATAGTAGTGATGAAGAGTAGGCTGAAGTTCAAGACATTAGTCAGGAAGAATCAATACGCAAAGAAGTGGGATACGGAAGTTCTAAGGAATGACGAGATACGTTTGAAGTTCTCTAACGCTATAGATACAGCAATAAGGAATACCGCAGTAGGCAACACAGTTGAAGAGGAATGGACGTCTCTAAAAAGGGCTATCACAGAAGTTGGGAAGGAAAACATAGATACAAAGAAGGTAGCTGCGAAGAAACCATGGGTAACAGAAGAAATACTTCAGTTGGTTGATGAAAGGAGGAAGTACAAACATGTTCCGGGAAAATCAGGAATACAGAAATACAAGTCGCTGAGGAATGAAATAAATAGGAAGTGCAGGGAAGCTAAGACGAAATGGCTGCAGGAAACATGTGAAGACATCGAAAAAGATATGATTGTCGGAAGGACAGACTCAGCATACAGGAAAGTCAAAACAACCTTTGGTGACATTAAAAGCAACGGTGGTAACAATAAGAGTGCAACGGGAATTCCACTGTTAAATGGAGAGGAGAGAGCAGATAGGTGGAAAGAATAAATTTAAAGCCTCTATGAGGGTGAAGAGTTGTCTCATGTGATAGAAGAAGAAACAGGAGTCGATTTAGAAGAGATAGGGGATCCAGTATTAGAATCGGAATTTAAAAGAGTTTTGGAGGACTTACGGTCAAATAAGGCAGAAAGGATACATAACATTTCATCAGAATTTCTAAAATCATTAGGGGAAGTGGCAACAAAACGACTATTCACGTTGGGGTGTAGAATATATGAGTCTGGCGACATACCATCTGACTTTCGGAAAAGTATGATCCACACAATTCCGAAGGTGGCAAGAGCTGACAAGTGCGAGAATTATCGCACATTCAGCCTAACAGCTCATGAATCGAAGCTGCTTACAAGAATAATATACAGAAGAATGGAAAAGAAAATTGAGAATGCGTTAGGTGACGATCAGTTTGGCTTTAGGAAAAGTAAAGGCACGAGAGAGGCAGTTCTGACGTTACGGCTAATAATGGAGGCAAGGCTAAAGAAAAATCAAGATACGTTCATAGGATTTGTCGACCTGGAAAAAGCGTTCGACAATATAAAATGGTGCAAGCTATTCAAGATTCTGAAAAAAGTTGGGGTAAGCTATAGGGAGAGACGGGTCATATACAATATGTACAACAACCAAGAGGGAATAATAAGAGTGGACGATCAAGAACGAAGTGCTCGTATTAAGAAGGGAGTAAGACAAGGCTGTAGCCTTTCATTCCTACTCTTCAATCTGTACATCGACGAAGCAATGATGGAGATAAAAGAAAGGTTCAGGAGTGGAATTAAAATACAAGGTGAAAGGATATCAATGATACGATTCGCTGATGACATTGCTATCCTGAGTGAAAGTGAAGAAGAATTAAATGATCTGCTGAACGGAATGAACAGTCTAATGAGTACACAGTATGGTTTGAGAGTAAATCGGAGAAAGACGAAGGTAATGAGAAGTAGTAGAAATGAGAACAGTGAGAAACGTAACATCAGGATTGATGGTCACGAAGTCAATGAAGTTAAGGAATTCTGCTACCTAGGCAGTAAAATAACCAATGACGGACGGAGCAAGGAGGACATCAAAAGCAGACTCGCTATGGCAAAAAAGGCATTTCTGGCCAAGAGAAGTCTACTACAAATACCGGCCTTAATTTGAGGAAGAAATTTCTGAGGATGTACGTCTGGAGTACAGCATTGTATGGTAGTGAAACATGGACTGTGGGAAAACCGGAACAGAAGAGAATCAAAGCATTTGAGATGTGGTGCTATAGAGGAATGTTGAAAATTAGGTGGACTGATAAGGTAAGGAATGAGGAGGTTCTACGCAGAATCGGAGAGGAAAGGAATATGTGGAAAACACTGATAAGGAGAAGGGACAGGATGACAGGACATCTGCTAAGACATGAGGGAATGACTTCCATGGTACTAGAGGGAGCTGTAGAGGGCAAAAACTGTAGAGGAAGACAGAGATTGGAATACGTCAAGCAAATAATTGAGGACGTAGGTTGCAAGTGCTACTATGAGATGAAGAGGTTAGCACAGGAAAGGAATTCGTGGCGGGCCGCATCAAACCAGTCAGTAGACTGATGACCAAAAAAAATAAAACAAAAACACATTACTATATGGGTTTTCCAAAGTACCAAATTAGAACCAACACTGTTCCTGATACACATCCATGACCTTCATAGTAGTGTTACTCGTGGGGAAAAGACAACACTATTACAGTCACTGAGAAAATGACGTAACACCTTGCTGAGAAAGCAAATGAAACTCTGAAGGAAGATTACAGTTGGCCAGGACGCAACAAAGTGCCCTTGAACATGGAGAAAACAAAGGCCATGAACATCATTTTGAAGAGGGATAATGAAATTCGTCAATTAAAATGGGATGGTACCTCCGTAAACTGTGTAACAAACACAAAATTACTAGTAATGATTATTCATTCTCAGATGAAGTGGTGTCAACACACAAAGATGCTTGTGAACGGAATGTCGCCAGCATGTTATGCCTTTTAGAGTCCTGTCATCTGTGTATAACAACCAATATACGACACTCAGTTCTTAGGTATCGGATTCTTGCCAGAGGAAGAAATGCACAAAATATGAACAGTTTTCAAACTACAGAAAACGGCCACAAGAATAATAACCTGGGCTTAGATAACACAGAGTAGGTACTGTAATTGGCAAAAGTAGAAATAAATAATAATGATAATAAAAAACTATAATTTCACATAACACTTTTACACGGCATTTTTCCTCCCTGTCAAAACTTACACCCAAAACTACGCAATGCGTAACGCTTAACACCTCATTCACCGCGCGGGATTAGCCGAGCGGTCTTAGGCGCTGCAGTCATGGACTGTGCGGCTGGTCCCGGCGGAGGTTCGAGTCCTCCCTCGGGCATGGGTGTGTGTGTTTGTCCTTAGGATAATTTAGGTTAAGTAGTGTGTAAGCTTAGGGACTGATGACCTTTCCCATATGATTTCACACACACAACACCTCATTCTCTTTCTCAGTCCAATATCTCACTCACCATAGAGGGATGGTGACCCAATTTTTTCAGGCAAGCAGTAGGAAGCTGCAATACAGAAAGTGGAGAAGAAACATTGTCACTATGATCCTGACGTCAGCTGATAGTATGTAAAGTATTACTTTCTGAAACAATGTGTGTGTAGTAGCTGGGAGTGGAAAATGATTGAACAGCGTAGCACTAGCCTCTTATATTATTATACAGCTTTAAACCGTATTGTCCACTTGGGATTAACAGAATGAAGTAGCACTGTTTTAAACACTTTGGTCTTGTTTTTGGGAGGGCGGAGGCTCCTATCTTCGTCCTGATTTAAGTTTTCTGTGGTTTCGCGAAATTACTTGTCCCAAATGCCTGCATAATATCTACCATAAAGCCACGGCGGAGCCTTATCAAGCTAGACCTGCAAGTACGTAAGTACCTGTATACGTGAGTTAACTTGTAATACGAACACATGCCTAATGTCCTTATAAAAGTTACATGCAGTTGAACAAAAACAACGACAACACCTACTACTACTACTACTACTACTACTACTACTAAATTGGCTGTCGTAGGCAAAGCACGTGGGTAGATTAGAATTCATTGGCAGGATGCTGGGAAAATGCGGCCAGACTAGAAAGAGGCTGCTTAGAAAACGCTCGTGTGTCCCAGCTCTCGCAGTGAGCGCGAAAACAAGACGAGATAATTGCAGGGCGCGCAGGGTCTTAGGGAAGCCATTCTTCTCGCGATCCATACGCGACTGTTACGAAAGGAAAGCATAACGTGCGGTACACCGCAAAGCAGCCTCTGCCACGCATCTCACAACGCTTTGCAGGATATGGATGTAGACGCAGACCTCATTCCTATATTTTCGGCATCCACATTTGGCGATTACTCCTCACTTACCCTAGGGTTAGCATATCACAGTTTCGTGTACCGATGCTGTTCCTGCTGCCACATCTACATCTACATCTACATCTACATCCGTACTCCGCAAGCCACCTGACGGTGTGTGGCGTCATCTTAACCCAAGTCAAGAGGCAACTTACTAGGGCAACCTGTGTTCGAATCGTGTGAGATATCTTCCTCGTGTTCTCTAGCTATTTCTGTGGTGTTGCTAACAGGCAGATGGTTCTGTGCCTTTGTCATTTCCAATATCTGAAGTTAGTGTTTTCTGTCTTTGAAATAATCTGTCTCATATGTAAAAAGCTCTGGAATGATGTACACATGTAAATGTGAAAGTGTTAAATGATAATAGTGTATTTATTACTGTGCTCTGTGTGCCAGGCAAATAAACTTCCAGCAAAAATGTTTAAATTTCGGCACGTAACCTCACTAACACACTCAGCAACTAATTTTCATCATACTTCAGGTTAAAGTACATGAAATTGTAACGCGCCAGAAGCTGTCATCATGGCACCGAAATGCTTCATGCTACTGAATATTAGTAAGAAGTTACTGAAGCAGCAAAAACTATTCCATAAATTTCAAAAAGAGGAAAGAACAGCATAACAAGTTTTCGTTCTTCGTCCGAGTGCCACCAATAATATTTTGACTGTGGCGTGTTGATGCTATCGCTGTTGCTTTGGTATACATCGTACGCCGGATCCAGTGCTTCCATGCTTTTGTCGAAGCTGATCGCAAGTTTTCCGCTGAGTCTCCTGCGTCCGTCTCCTTTAAGTCATTACTTAAGGCGCTACGTCCATTCCGCTCCAGCAGTGGCGATTCACAATTCAAGCCAGGCCACGGCTGCCGATGCTGAGACCTCTTCCGCACCGGTCAGCCACTACCACGAGAACTAGCCACATTCTTACGGTTGTCTATTGCCCTGCAAATCCATACAGGTCTGCTCCCGCCGAAGACGGATGCAACTGCAGTTGCGTAACGGAAAGCGGAAAATTATGCGAGAGCAGTAAGCAGGTTCTTCCAGTAAACCGAAGAATAGCTAACATTCGCAGAGGACGGGAGCTCCCTTCCAGCAAGCTCGTACAAGGCACATATAAATTATGTGTTTCTAATGATAATTATATCAATGGACATCAGATGTCAGCCACAAACGGCGGATTGCTCGCAACATACAGGATACAAATACTGCGTCAGATAGACTACCCTGGCAGAAGATATCCAGTACAATGTGTTTGTCTGAGGGTAACGAAAGCAGAAATGGAGGTCGGCCACTTCATTTTATAACAGCTAACAGAGAAACTTATTGACATGCTTCCTAGAGCAAAACTGTGGAAAGCTACGAAAGATATAGATATGGATGGTCATCTTTTACAGAATATTATTGAAATGTACAGCGATATTTAAGTAAAGATTAAAAGGGCATCAAAATTATCAGAAGCTATGTCGCAAGGGGACAGAGACAAGGCTGCGATATATCATTCGCGTTGTTCAATTTATACGCAGGAGTGGCTTTCCGCCGCACGGAGTGGCCGCGAGGTTCGAGGCGCTATGTCACGGATTGCGCGGTCCCTCCCGCCGGAGGTTCGAGTCCTCCCTCGGGCATGGGTGTGTGTGCTGTTATAAGCATAAGTTAGTTTAAGTAGTGTGTAAGTCTAGGGACCTCAGCGGTTTTGTCCCTTAGCAATTCACACACACACGCACAGTTTTGCTGATGATCAACCCATTCTAGCACAAGATAAATACGAGTTTGAATTCATGATACGAAAGTTATATCATGTAAGAGTATATGTTAAATGGGGGTACACATGAGTCCGACAAAAACCGAATATCTGGTAGTGAACAGTGACACCAAATTTGAGGCACACATCAGTGACGGAGCAGCTATGAGACAAGTAGAAAAAATTAAATATCTAGGAGCGTATATTGACAAAAGTGGGTTGGAAAATACAGAAGTAAAATTCAGCCTACAACAAAGCATAAAGTAATATAGTATATGAAATCTCTCTGGTGGGACAAGAACCTTTCTAAGAGCAATAAAAGCTGAGTCTGACCTTCGTTATATGAATTTTAAATGCTGAACTCAAAAGAAGACTAAGAGCTGTGGAAATGGATTATTTCCCAGAATATCACTAATTGAGGAAAAGTAATGGTGAAGTAAGAGCTAGAATGAGAGCAGATGAAACAGTAATATACAGATTGAAAGAAAACCATTAAAATGATATGGGCATTGAGAACGGCAGATCATAGGTGGCCAAAGACATTTTTTTGAATGGAAACCACCTAGGGGACGTAATTGCAGAAACCACGACGTTCTTGGAAAGACCGCACAACAAAACAAAGGAGCATCCCGGTGTACGCAATGAGGATGCCCTAAATGAAGAGGATTGGCAGAAAAAACAAGAATACACCAAAATGTTGTTATTGATATTTGTATTAATTATATTGTAATAATAATAATAATAATTTATTCGTCTTTCCATAAAACTTTAGGAAATCCATCTAAGTAAGCTTGATATAACTTAATATCGAATATAATAATCAAGCAAAGCAAAACCAAGTCGCATGTTATCGTTGGGTGAGAGGTAAACGATAAGTAGTTTCTCGCGCGTTGGTCAGCAAGCTGCCCGCTATGCTGGTAGTGAAAATTTCGTCCACCTCGAAGATGCCAACTGGGAATTGGTAGGGGAGACCTTGGGTTTCAACTTCATTGCAACAGCCTTCGTTAGCAACATGTGCTATCAAAATGGGTGAAGATGACAAAAACTACAATCAGTGTAAGAGTGTTGTATCGTAATTTTATTGATTTGTGTAACGTTTTATACAATTTTCTTATACCAAAATAACAATTTTTTTTAACTTTTAAAGACCTTGAATTTTCTCTGTCTCTCCTAGATCTCACAGTTACACTGCACCTCAAGTTTATACAGAATTAAGCAAATAAATAAGAACTATGCCAGTAGTTTATTTGACGTGGCATTAACGCATGGTCTCGACTAGTAATATAGGATTCCACATTCAGAACTCTCGTGGATCACCTTATCTAGTGATCGACTGTTGTCCAGGATTGCACGACCACGGATTCGTATGTAGATTGAATTCTTTTTAACTTTATGTACAGAAACCAACGAGTGTTACGGAGGATGCTTGTAAAAAATCGTACGAAATAAGTGGAGGGAATGATTCACAAGTATCAAAGCGCTACCAGAAGTCCAGCTAGCAGAGTGATTGTGTGTAGGGAATTAGAAAGTGGGAGAGCTTCTGTAAAGTTTGGAAGGTAGGAGACGGATACTGGCAGAAGTAAAGCTGTGAGTACCGGGCGTGAGTCGTGCTTTGGTAGCTCAGTTGGTAGAGCACTTGCCCGCGAAAGGCAAAGGTCCCGAGTTCGAGTCTCGGTCGGGCACACAGTTTTAATCTGCCAGGAAGTTTCATATCAGCGAACACTCCGCTGCAGAGTGAAAATCTCATTTTGGAGAAAGGAATTATTAGTTTTCTTGAAGAATTCTTGGAAAACTGAAAATACCTGTAAAGTAAATCACATACAAAATTGCACCCAGTTCTAGAGTATTGTTCCAGTGTTTGGAACTTTTATCAGGTAGCCATGACAGAACATCGAACAAATTTAAGGATGCACTTACAGGATCGTAGGTCGTTGGTACAGCCTAAGCGGAAGAGTGACAGAAATGGGGAGCTTCAGCGGGATTCCTTGGAAGGGTTGTTGCTATGGATAAATATTAAAAAAAACCTTGTATTCAAGGAATGCTGTGCAGTCATTGCGCTCCCACCTTTAGTATATCCCGCGTAGGGATGGTGATAATAGCAGATATTATGGCATGCACAGAGATATACATATAGTCATTTTTTTCCTCGCTCGTTGTGCGAATGGAATGATGAACGTTATGCATAATATTTCTAAAATGTAGCCTCCGCCATGCACTGTTCTGTAACTTGTCGAGTACGTACACTGCCTGACAAAAAAAAGAGAGTAAGTACCCACTAGACAAGATCAGATGTCAATGTATCTTCGGGGAAGTAGACACCTTCGGCGGGCTTCCAGATGCTAAAGAGTTGCAGTTTGCCGTGGCAAAACGGCCACCAGACAGCATCAGTGGTTTTCGTCTCTGGTGCTGTCAGCATGTCTGTAAAGGCATATAAGGGCGGTGAACAGCGTGACGGGCTCGGAGGTGCCTCGTACACGTGTGAGACAGCTTTATCAGCATCTGACAGGGTTTGAAAGGGGCCTCATTGCCGGTCTCCATTTAGCCAGTTGGCTGAATCGCGCAGTATGCAGATTTTTTGGGGCATTCCGAACTGACAGTGGCCCGATATTGGACAGCGTCGACACGTGAAGGTCGGCACACTCGTCTTCAAGGTTATGGCCTCACCACTACCAGCACATCGTAACACGTAAGCCCTTACATCTGCACCTACCACCTGAAATTGGTCAGAGACCGGCAGCAGGCGGAATAGGGAATTACCGCCCCGAGCAAAGGCTGGCGTCAACACCACACCACATCACTAACAGCTTTTTCCAAAAGTGTATGTAGTACGGCAACCATTATACCGATACGCGCTAAACAGTTGTCTTCTTGACTGTTCTAACCGTTCGCACGTAGGTACTGTGTCAACTACTACGGTTTGTGACATCGAAAACACTGATTTGCATCTTCTGTAGAAGATGATATCTAACATGAATTACACTCCTGCCCGTGAAAATTACTACACGACGAAGATGATGTGCTACAGACGCGAAATTTAACAGACAGGAAGACGATGATGTGATATGCAAATGATAAGCTTTTCAGAGCATTCACACAAGGTTGGCGCCGGTGGAGACACCTACAACGCGCTGATATAAGGAAAGTTTACAACCGATTTCTCATACACAAACAGCAGTTGACCGGCGTTGCCTGGTGAAACGTTGTTGTGATGCCTCGTGTAAGGAGGAGAAAAGCGTACGATCACGTTTCCGACTTTGATAATGGTCGGACTGTAGCCTATCGCGATTGCGGTTTATCGTATCGCGACATTGCTACTCGCGTTGGTCCAGATCCAATGACTGTTAGCAGAATATGGAATTGGTGGGTTCAGGTGGGTAATACGGAACGCCGAGCTTGATCCCAAGGGCCTCGTATCATTAGCAGTCGAGATGACAGGCATCTTATCCTCATGGCTGTAACGGATCGTGCAGCCACGTCTCGATCCCTGAATCAACAGATGGGGACGTTTGCAGGACAACAACCATCTGCACGAACAGTTCGACGACGTTTGCAACAGCATGCACTATCAGCTCAGAGACTATGACTGCGGTTACCCTTGACGCTGCATCACAGACAGGAGCGCCTGCGATGGCGTACTCAACGACGACGTTGGCTGCACGAATGGCAAAACGTCATTTTTTCGGATGAATCCAGGTTCTGTTTCCAGCATCATGATGGTCGCATCCGTGTTTGGCGACATCGCTGTAAACTCACACTGGAAGTGTGTATTCGTCATCGCCATACTGGCGTATCACCCGGCGTGATGGTATGGGGTGCTATTGGTTACACGTCTCAGTCACCTCTTGTTCTGATTGACGGCAGTTTGAACAGTGGACGATGCATTTCAGATGTGTTACGACCGGTGGCTCTACCCTTCATTCGATCCCTGCGAAACCCTACATTAGAGCAGGATAACGCACGACCGCGAGTTGCAGGTCTTGTATGGGCCTTTCTGGTTACAGAAAATGTTCGACTGCTGCCTTGACCAGAACATTCTCGAGATCTCTCACCAACTGAAAACGTCTGGTGAATGGTGGCCGAGCAACTGGCTCGTCACAATACGCCAGTCACTACCCTTGAACTGTGGTATCGCAGCTGCATGGGCAGCTGTACCTGTACACGCCATCCAAGCTCTGTTTGACACCAATGCCCACGCTTATTGAAGCCGTTATTACGGCCAGTGGTGGTTGTTCTGGGTACTGATTTCTCAGGGTCTATGCACCCAAATTGCGTGAAAATGTAATCGCATTTTAGTTTTAGTATAATATATTTGTCCAATGAATTCCCATTTATCATCTGCATTTCTTCTTGATGTAGCAGTTTTAATGGCCAGTAGTGGATTTGGCAATTAGAATGTGTGTAGAATGGACTGGAATTGTCGTTCTCCTAACATACTGGAAAAAGCGCGCAGAACCACCGGTTAAGACGGGGTTCTTGATCTGTTTAACTAATGGAGGCAAGACCCTGGATACTTATTTGGGAGAGCGGCGGTTCAATCGACCGTCCGGCTAGCGACATTCAGGTTTTCCGTGGTTCCCCTTGAAGCGCTTCAGATGAATGCTGGGACCGGTTTCCCGTGTAAAGGACACGGCCGATTTCCTTCCCGAAGCCGAGCTCGTGTGCTCCGTCCCTAATAACGCCGTCGTTGACAGGAGGTTTAACCTGAATCTTCCTTTGTTTCTCCTGCTTTCACTTCACAGCCATTTGCTCCGGGAAGGCGAACAAATGCGCTGTGGCCGGCGCCCAGTGTCAGAACGACGCCGCATTCCTTCAGTGGTCGCGGCGGCGGCCAAGGAGTGGCCAATGACGGCCGGTAGAGGGTCGCGCATCGCGGCCATCCGGCGTGTGCGGGCACTGCGGGGGAAAACGTTCTGCACAGCGGCCACCGCCACTTCTGTACAAGCTCTACAACCGGGCCCCAGTACGTCTACATTTGACACACTGACGATTCCGCGACCTCTTCCCCAAGTACGAGGGCTATTCGGAAAGTAGGATCCGATCGGTCGCGAAATGGAAACCACAGTGAATATCAAAAATATTTCATTCGCAACAGTTAGCTACACCTTCCAGCTACTTGTCCATATCGTCGCCGCTCCGACGTACAAGGGGAGGCCACGACGTTTGGAACGCGGATTTACTGTAATCTTCGTACACTCTCAGCACTCCACGAGGACAACACGTGTAAGCAGTAGCAGGGTGTTACAAAAAGGTACGGCCAAACTTTCAAGAAACATTCCTCACACACAAGTAAAGAAAATATGTTATGTCGACATGTGTCCGGAAACGCTTACTTTCCATGTTAGAGCTCATTTTATTATTTATCTTCAAATCACATTAATCATGAAATGGAAACACACAGCAACAGAACGTACCAGCGTGACTTCAAACACTCTGTTACAGGAAAAGTTCAAAATGTCCTCCGTTAGCGAGGATACATGCATCCACCCGCCGTCGCATGGAATCCCTGATGCAGCCCTGGAGAATGGCGCATTGTATCACAGCCGTCCACAATACGAGCACGAAGAGTCTCTACATTTGGTACCGGGGTTGCGTAGACAAGAGCTTTCAAATGCCCCCATAAATGAAAGTCAAGAGGGTTTAGGTCAGGAGAGCGTGGGGGCCATGGAATTGGTCCGCCTCTACCAATCCATCGGTCACCGAATCTGTTGTTGACAAGCGTACGAACACTTGGACTGAAATGTGCAGGAGCTCCATCGTGTATGAACCACACGTTGTGTCGTACTTGTAAAGGCACATGTTCTAGCAGCACAGGTAGTGTATCCCGTATGAAATCATGATAACGTGCTCCATTGAGGGTAGGTGGAAGAACGAAACTAAAATGAGCTCTAACATGGAAACTAAGCGTTTCCGGACACATGTCCACATAACATCTTTTCTTTACTTGTGTGTAAGGAATGTTTCCTGAAAGTTTGGCCGTACCTTTTTGTAACACCCTGTATATGGCTGTGCGTCGCCATTTTTACCGTGAAGCGCCGGCAGCCGAGTGGTTTAGCGTTCAAGCCTCGTAATCGCTGGATCGGTCCCGTTCGTCAGTCTTTACTATTTATATTACAATTGATATAATGGGAAAAATACGTGTAACCGGATGAACTTTTATTAAATTGTTGTATGGCAGTCGGCAAATTTTTATTATCACAAATGATATATTCTTAACCATCGACTAGTAACCGACTAAACGCATAAAGTGATACTAAAAATGTATGCTTGTCCGTGATTTGAGAAATCCCTTATACCTGGAAGGAGCCCGAAAGTACTTGTTACCTGCAAGTTTTGACCGGCACAGACGGCATTCGAAAGACGTACACTTAATCGTCGGTTTCGACATTACGAGTACAAGTTGCACAATGGTATATTTCGTAAAAACATGGAAAACATAAAAGTTAAACGGCACCAGCTGCACTGATTAAATGCTATATTTCCACATACACAAGGTCTTCTGAGGTTTTCCATGGAAAAACAAACCTCGTTAACATTTTCAAAAACATCTCTTTCAGCCCATAATTTGGAAGCAAACCATTCAGAACGCAGCATCTCCTTAAATATCGGAGCTGGTAATTGGTCATTCAGTATCGAGTGGATTTTAATGGCGTCTTCACCAGAAGCAATTTCTCGTTCTCTTTTGATTAAATAGGAACAATTTTGAAGAAACGGACAAGCATACATTTTCAGTATCACTTTATGCGTTTGGTCGTTTACTAGTCAATAGCTATCAATATTATATTATTTGTGATGATAAAAATTTGTAGACTGCCAAATAACATTGTAAATTTAATAAAAGTTCATCCGATTATACATATTTTTCCCATTAGTTCAATTATAATAAAAAGTAAAGAAAATGACTGTGTTAGAAATAAAAAAACTGACGAACGGGACTCGATCCTGCGATTACGGGGCTTGAAAGCTAAACACTCGGCCGCCGCCGCTTCGTGGTAAAAATGGCCACGCACAGGTATATATACGACGACAGAAATTATCTTGTGATTGTCTCACTAACGCTTGAGAAGAACGCGCTACTGCTTACACGTTTTGTTGTCCTCGTGGAGTACTACGAGGATACGAAGTTTATAGTAAATTCGCGTTCAAAACGTTGTGGCCTCCCTTTGTTAGACATTTGTAGTAGCGGTGTGCCAACTTTCCAATACCCTCGTCATAGGAGGTAGCCGCTTGTGCTTTCCGCCATTTCTCTACGCTGGTCTACAGCCCGTTGTCTGCACCACAACGCGGTCATCATTGCCAGCGGTTCATGTTAGCAGAAACGAAACTCAGGAGGAACCAGTGACAGGCTGCACTGTGGGTGATCAAACCCGTCGCATCGAAAACGCTGTAGGAGCATCTTCATTGCTCCTGCAGGGCGCTCGAGAATTATCACGAAAAAGGAAACGCATGACAGTTATGTTATGTGGGGCGCATGATATCGGGCGAAATCTCTCACCAGGCTCTCATACTTGCTGGGAGACACTATTTTCTAGGCAAAAAATAAAATAAAATAAAATAAAAAGTTCAAATGCCTCTGAGCACTATGGGACTTAACTGCTGAGGTCATCAGTCCCCTAGAACTTAGAACTACTTAAACCTAACTAACCTAAGGACAGCACACACATCCATGCCCGAGGAAGGATCCGAACCTGCGACCGTAGCAGCAGCGCGTTTCCGGGCTGTAGCGCCTAGAACCGCACGGCCACTCCGACCGGCTACTGCAAGTAAACTACCAGTAAAAGTTACGCTAGCAACCCCACCTTGTTAGACTACTCAACCGCATAAAACTGCGGCTGTCATTTAATTTGTACTTTACGTCGGTAAAATACACAACTAGCCGTTTTTTTTAAATTTTGATACTATTTGCTGTGCCATTCACTGGTTTTCAGTCCACTGCAGTGTGATGGAGGTGTTACAGGAACATTATATACTGGTACTGGCCGAAAATACAGAAACTTAGTAAACCAAATGTTTATGAAACTAAAAGAGCGATATGTTTTATGTTACAAAACATAACGATTTCTTCGTGTCATAAACATTTATTCATTATAGCACGACGCAAATAATTGTAACGAAGCTAAAACCTAACGATCTTTTCCTTTCATAAACACTTCGTCCTCTAAATTTTCGTTGTTTCTGCCATAACCATCACCCCAGCACCTCTAGTTGCACTTAGTGCTCGTGATGTTTCTGTAACATCTCCATCTGACGGTGAGCCTCCAGCGGCTTGGAAACTAACTAACGGTACAATAAATCGTGTCAAAATACAAAAAAGCTACTGGCGACACATTACAGCCTTAGATTGTCCTGCCAGCCTGCAACCAATCACCGACCACCGCCTCACTGACCTCAAAGAGGTCTGCTTTTTTTTGTTCCTTACAAACATCGTTTTCGCGCTTTATTCTCCAAAGTCACCTTCTTCTGCCATGATTCGCGGCTTTTCTTAATATATTTCAAGTCTCCTGGGCGAAGGCCAACGTCCTGTCTTGCCCATTTTCGTCATCGACGAAGTCACCTTCCATTCTTTTTCAGTTGTTACGCATTTTTAGCTTCAGTAATATGTGTCGCTACTGGATCGTTATCATACGAACAAAACCAACCTTCCCTCATGTTCTATATAATAAAAGATATACCGAATATTTGGTATTATCGACGATGAGAAGTTCAGTTAATTAAGGAGAGGCGTACAACTCAAGGGAGCAATAACAGTGATCACGGTTTAAATTAACTCCTATATAAAAACCTGTTTTGCGTCACGTTGGAGATATTTTATCCTTTTTTTGGCATCTTCTTCTACATGCAGAAGTATTGCAGAATACTTCTCGACTGTCATGTATTCAGGTCCCATGTATCAGTGATAACATAAATGGCATCCAGACGCTTTTCCACTCTTATATTGATATCACACACATTACTCATCAGATCCGATACATCATCAGCATCGGTTACTCTGTTCCAATACTTACCCGATAGCATACAGAAGGGGAAACTGTTATTTTCATGTGGTCTTGCTAGTGCCATCTTGAAACAAATAAACTGATGTGTGGAAGCAGGTGAAACAACGAGCGACCTGAACTGGACTCTGGAGAACGCGAGAAAGTCGCTCCCAGCCAAAAAGCGGTAATTAATTGCGTCAGCGCTCTCACCTGCCAGCAACTGCCCCACTCACTGCTCTGTTCCTGGAAACCTCGCGAACTGCGTCCCGCTGTTGTTTCGTGCACTCGAAAAACGAATTGATCATCGAATCTCACGTGCGGCTTCCGAGTCGTTTTGCTCTTTTTCAAAACCACCTGTCGCCACCCTACACAATTATCTGCCAAATTCAAATGATGGGTATTCCTATTCAGCACCTCAAGCCATTGCACGTTTTTCCTATAGCCTTGTCGCCATGAAACCAAACAACTGACAACACATAAGGGACACGGGCGGCTGGAGTTCCACAAAACCACTGGGCTTCGTTTAGAAAAACAGCAATTCCAAAAACACAGTGCACAGGAAATGCCACATGGTGTGCTAAGAGTCCTGTTTTGCCTACGTCGTCACAGTACCAGATGGCAGTAGAGTTCATGTTTAGAATTAATTTTATAAATGATAATTAAATCGACACCCTAGCTGCAAACACGCGTTCATATACATGATTAGGGGCATGTTGAAAATGTTTGCCCCGACCGGGACTCGAACTCGGGATCTTCTGCTTACATGGCAAACTCTGTAGCTATTTGAGCCATCGAGGGCGCACAGAATAGTACGCGCCCCCCGCGAAATCCACCTTCCCAACTTGTCCACACCACTAACTCGTAGTGTGCCTGATAGATGTTTGCTCATCACACTCATTACTCGTAGCAGATTAATCTACCAAGTCCCGTACGATTAGAGGCAAGGGACAAGGGTAAGTCCCTGCAGCCGCACCATTCTCTGTGTCCTGAGTGGCTCAGATGGATAGAGCGTCTGCTATGTAAGCAGGAGATCCCGGGTTAGAGTCCCAGTCAGGGCACACATTTTCAACATGCCCCCAATGATGAATATCAACGCATATTTGCAGTAGGGTGTCGATTTAATTATTATTTCATTCTAGAGAAGCTGCACGGTCATCAATGGTGTCTGTTCTTTCGGGAACAGATACTACCTTCACACATTAATTTGAAAACTGGATGCCTCTACATCATATTAGGTCGTAACTGTCGGAGTTTATATTTTTTACCTTACTTTCATATGTTTCTCTTGATTTTTGTTCTTAAGCTATTATTATTGTATTAAGTTGAAAAATATCACAAATTTCTTAATACACTGTCACAGTCTTGCTTGCAAGAAGTGTTTATACGGCCTGCTACAGGTAAGTAGAGAGTGGTTCGCATAAACTAATGGTCGCAATAAATTTTAAATATGTGATATTGCTCTCTCCGCTTTAAGCGTCGCGATAAAGTGTGAAGGCGTCACTCTTCTCGAGAAAGTGCAAGGAAAACTGTCAACACGTTGAAACATTGCAATGCGCAAGACTAATGCAATGTGAGCGTCGTTGTCTGGATAAAGGCGTATGAATGTGCACAGTATACTCAGCTGTGTAATGCCTGGGGATCTGCCCACCGTATCTATAATCTCTTCCTGCGGAGACTGCAAAGAATGATTTGCTCACGTCGGAAGCTACGTAAGTATTTACAATGCATAGGTTCAAGTGACAAATACATCATCTGCCGCCATACTTATTCTATAACTCTAAAATTTATTATTCCCTTCGTCCCGGCAACTGCTTAACACTAATCTGCCAAGTCTCTCTCTCTCTCTCTCTCTCTCTGTTTCTCTTCAAATCTTGCGGACTTACGCACGTTACGGGTGCTCAAGCCGTTATTTTAAGCACAGTTACTTTCTTATTCGTTCGCAGAAATTTGTCAGACAATCGTAGGTTACGTTCTGTACAGCATTATTAAAAAAAACTTCAACGCAGGAAATTTGCATATGATTCGGTAGAAATAATTGAGCGTGTTGCGTGGCATTTAATGTGTACACTGTTGGCCTTCTCGATTCTTCCAGCATTTGAGTGGCCTTATCTTAACACATGTCAAGCAAGATGAGATAAGGTAGCCGACTCAGACAATTCCTCTGCTTATCTTCAGAACAACTGTTACACAATGTCTGCCGCTCTCCTCTGTCACACACACACACACACACACACACACACACACACATACGTTTCTGAACAGCCACCTAATTCGGCCCGGGAACGGCTGCGCACGGAATGCAAATCGGCGTCGTCGCAGCCGCCTTAATGTTCCCTGGCGATAAGCACTCCGTCCCGTGCTACGGATGGCTGGCGGAGAGACGGATTTTCTCAGGCCGAGGGTATAATGCGATCTGCTGCCGGATGATCTCAAAACAGCAAAAACACCCTGCTTGCTACAGATACGTCCTATTTTCGCCCTCGTGCGAGGCAGAGATGAACGGAGAGCAGTTGCTCACTGCCGGGGAAAGTTTTAATCATTAACATACCGCGAGAGAATTCTGTATGCGGTTCCGCTACAGCACTATGGAAATCAGGTTAGCTTTCTGTGGAAACAAGCGCGCAGGGGAATCCAATAAAATGATTGTGTTGACAAAGGACTGAACACACAACTGGCATTTGCTTAACCCCAATTTCATCGCACACGATCGCTCCCCTGAGTTTAATCAAACTGTAACGGCTACGAAAATAAGGGGAAGAAACACGAGGGCTCGCTCAGAGTGCGATGCCACAAATTATTATCCGACGTCATAATTAGGTTAATCAGAAATTAAGAAGACTTTGTAGCTAGCAATGTTGTCGCTATGTGAAGTAATTGGTATTGACTACAATCTAGTTTTGTGCGTAGTAAGGGCGGACAACAGATACCAAACAGACACTACCCACTATACAGGGTGGTCCATTGATCGTGACTGGCTCAAATATCTCAGGAAACAAGCGTCAAACGAAAAAACTACAAAGAACGAAACTTGTCTAGCTTGAAGGGGGAAACCAGATAACGCTATGGTTGGCTCGCTAGATGGCGCTGCTATAGGTCAAACGGATATCAACTGCGTCTTTTGAAATAGGAACCCCGATTTTTATTACATATTCGTGTAGTACGTTAATAAATATGAATGTTTTAGTTGTACCACATTTTTCGCTTTGTGATAAATGGCGCTATAATAGTCACAAACATATAGCTCAGAATTTTAGACGAACAGCTGGTAACAGGTAGATTTCTTAGATTAAAATACAGATCGTAGGTACATTTGAACATTTTATTTTGGTTGTTCCAATTTGATACATGTACCTTTGTGAACTTATCATTTCTGAGAACGCATACTGTGACAGCGTGATTACCTGTAAATACCACATTAACGCAATAAATGCTCAAAATGATGTCCGTCAACCTCACTGCATTTGGCAATACGTGTAACGACATTCCTCTCAACAACGAGTAGTTCGCCCTCCGAAATGTTCGCACATGCATTGACAATGAGCTGACGCATGTTGTCAGGCGTTGTCGGTGGATCACGATAGCAAATATCCTTCAACTTTCCCCACAGAAAGAAATCCGGGGACGTCAGATCTGGTGAACGTGTGGGCCATGGTATGGTGCTTCGATGCTTCGACGACCAATCCACCCGTCATGAAATATGCTATCCAATACCGCTTCACCCGCACGCGAGCTATGTGCCAGACATCCATGAAAACTGGTTGAAATGGCTCTGAGCTCTATGGGACTTCACATCTGAGGTCACCAGTCCCCTAGAACTCAGAACTACTTAAACCTAAAGACATCACACATATCCATGGCCGAGGCAGAATTCGAAACCTGCGACCGTAGCGGTCGCGCGGTTCCAGACTGGAGTGCCTAGAACCGCTCGGCCACAACGGTCGGCCCCGGACATCAATCATGTCGGAAGTACATCGCCATCTTGTGGTAACATCGGTAGGACATTACGTAGGAAATCAGCATACATTGCACCATTTAGATTGTCATCGATAAAATGGGGGCCAATTATCCTTCCTTCCATAATGCCGCAACATACATTAACCCGCCAAGGTCGCTGATGTTCCACTTGCCGCAGCCATCGTGGATTTTCCGTTGCAGAACTGTACACGACGTTCAAAGTCGTCGCCATGTAATTCTTGGTGCATAGAAATATGGTACGGGTGCAATCGATGTTGATGTAGCATTCTCAACACCGACGTTTTTGTGATTCCCGATTCTCGCGCAGTTTGTCTGCTACTGATGTGCGGATTATCCGCGACAGCAGCTGAAACACCTATTTGAGCATATCATTTGTTGCAGGTCGTGGTTGACGTTTCACATGTGGCCTAATACTTCCTGTTTCCTTAAATAACGTAACTATCCGGCGAACGGTCCGCACCCTTGGATGATGTCGTCCAGGATAACGAGCAGCATACATAGCACATGCCCGTTGGGCATTTTGATCACAATAGCCATACATCAACACGATATCGACCTTTTCCGCAACTGGTAAACGGTCCATTTTAACATGGGTAATGTATCATAAAGCAAATACCGTCCGCACTGGCGTAATGTTACGTCATACCACGTACTTATACGTTTGTGACTACTACAGCGCCATCTATCACAAAGCGATAAAAGTGGTCCAACTAAAACATTCATATTTCTTTACGTAATATACGAAAATATAATAAAAAATGGGGGTTCCTATTTTTAAAAATGCAGTTGGTACCCGTTTGAGCTATGGCAGCGCCTTCTAGCGGGCCAACCATAGCGCCATCTGGTTTCCCCCTTCAAGCTAGACGAGTTTCGTTCTCTGTAGTTTTCTCGCTTGACGCTTATTTCGTGAGATATTTGTCTTAGTCACTATCAATGGACAAACCTGGTTAGGTAGTGCACATAATTTTTACTGGTCCTGCAGTTAATTCAGAAGTTAGTTATTTGCGCCAAGGTGGCTTTTTCCTTTGTAAGCGAGCACTTTGTGCTGTGTTTGAATGGTCCACCATGCATCAGAACACCACGGAGAGGCCAGACAAGCAGTTCTGGTCGTTAGAAGTCAGTGTGTGGCGGCCCAACGTAACGAATCGGCCTGCCCAAGACTGCGCAGGTGAGCACAATTAGGTGGGCGATGCTCTGAGAAGCCGGCTACACACACGAGGAGCTCCGTCTCACTGGGAGCCACATTCTGCCGTCAAGACGCGTTTCCGTGGCTGACACCGCCAGTCTCCACACCACGCGTTACCACCAGTCAGGCGCCATGTCGAGACAGGTTACCGGAGTGCTACAGGCACCAGAAGGTCGCCGGGCAGTCGGAGAAACAATTAATGGATGACCTCGTTCGTCGCTGGTTGCAATAATCAGATCCTCCTGAATTACGATGGCAACGCGTAATTACGATCGCATCCCCTCTGCCACGTTCAACTGCTATTTGCCGTCACTGGACATCGTCACTTGAGCTCGGCCCCAATTACGTGATTACGTGGTTTATTTCCTCATTTTGTGCCTATCCTCTGATTACTTACGTGTGTAGTTTTTCTTGACTGATAGAGCGTCGTCTCGCGGTCCAGTAATAACCATCTCGTATCCAGGCACTTCTACCACCTAATTCACTGTCTTTTCACTTCGTTCAATCGTTTGAGCTCATTAGTAGCGTATTAGTGGCTCTTTTATCAAAACATAAATATTTGAGTCTGTAGGTGACTATTTTCTAGCTGAATAGTCTGTAGTTGACTATTTCCCGCTGTTATTCAATGAGTACACTGAACAAGCAGTTAAAGGCAACCAACGGAAAGTTCAGAGAAAGAGTTAAACTTCAGGGAGAAGAAATAAAAGCTCTTGAGGTTGCAAATGACACTGTAATTCTATCGGAGACGGCAAAGGTTTTGCAAGAGCAACTGAACGGAGTGGGCAGTGCGTTAGAGGAGAGTATAAGATGAGTATCAACAAATTTAAAACAAGGGTACTAGAGTGTAGTCGAATGAAATAACGCGATGAAGAAGGATTTATACTACGAAACTTGAACTAGAAATAGTAAATGAGTTTTGTTGTTTCAGCAGTAAAATAGTGACGACGGGGGAAATAGAGAGGATATAAAATGTAGATTGGCAATGGCTAGAAAAACGTTTCTAAAGAAGAGACATTTGTTAACATCGAATATGACGTTAAGTTGTTAGGAATTCTTTTCTGAAGGTATTTGTCCGGAGTGTAGCCTTGTATCGATGTCAAACGTGGTCTATAAGCAGTTCAGACAAAAAGAGAACAGAAGCCTTTGAACGCTCAACATTAGATGGGTAGACCACGTAACTGATGAGGAAGTACTGAACAGAATTGCAGTGCTCAAGAAATTTGTGGCACAATTTCACTAAAGGAAGCGATCAGTTGATAGGACACATTCTGAGACTTCAAGGGATCATAAATTTAGTACCGGATCAAAGTGTGGGTTGTAAAAATCGTAGAGGGAGACTAAGAGATGAATTCAATAAGCTGTTTCACAAGGATGTAGGCTGCAGTAGTTATTCGGAGATGAAGAGGCTTGCACAGGATACAATATCGTGCAGAGCTGCATCAATCCAGTCTTTGGACTGAAGTCCACAATGAAGCAACAGATGACTACCATCACGCCTAATCTGATTCACTGTAGTTGTGAAGACAAAGTCGAATTCGATGCTTTAGACCTTGGTATGGAGTATTTTTATATTCTGGAAGCCGCATGGTGACTTGTAAGTAGCATAAATGGAACAAGAGAGCATGGAATTGGTAACGGTGCACCACGTATACCTACCAGCCGCCGCACGCCGAACGCCAGCTTGTGAATCACGGATGTACAAGTACGTGTGCAGAAGGTGAAGCCTCGTGACTCGGCTCTGAACCACTGACGAGCCAGGTTGCACACACTTAACGGATGCAACCAGCAGCAATGGAGGTCGTAGAGAAACTACTGAAATTTCAGCGCACTCCTGGAGCTGAATGTTAGCAACACTAGCTTGTCGGCTGTTAGACATTACATTTACTATAACGGATCGGTTGAATGCAGCAACCACCTATGGAACTTTGTAAGGGGAAAACTGGGTAAATAAATAAATTAATACTGTAGGCCACCCACATTTATGTTTTTCGTTAATAAATATTAAAAAAATATTCAGACAATTTATTGTCCTCGATTCTCAAGAGCGATACTTCTATATCGATACTAATATTATAAATGCGGAAGTAACTTTGTTAAGTTTTGACGATTAAACCGTTGAACTGATTTTGATAAAATTTAGTATGGAGATAGCTTGAGCGTTGAGGAAGAACATTGGCTACTTCATAAAGTGTGCAGTACAACATATGTAATGCGTTGAAGAATGTAACGCGAAATATGGAACAATAACTACTACCTGAAAAAGTTATTTACTCTTTTACTTTTGGTCTGAAAATGCTTTCAGTGTTTGGTATGTTCCGCATGATACGATTCAACGTAATTAGTACAGTGCTTAAACAGTCCCCCAACGTATTTAATCCCTACCAGCGTCAGTCACAGGCCGCTGGGCGTCAACGCGTCTCTTTATAATTCGTTTGTTGCGTTAATTCTTGCGTGAGCAGCTCGTGATTATACGTTAGCGTTGCTATTTCGCGATCATGGGTTCGCGGTTCAGTTCCCGCTCGGATCGTTCTTTTTTACTGTATGTATGCCTTGTTCTTATAACTTTATCATCAGCGACCTCCAAGTCATGGACGGGGCATCAAACAGAAAAACTTGCATCAAGCTTCCGAAAATCCCAACCGATCAATAAAGCCCAAAGCAAATCTCATTAAATTTCACAGACACGAGAGCGCAGCCGAGGCTAACAATTTGAATACAATGTTTATACAAACCTCAAAGTGTTTTTCCATGCTAATCTATAATTCCACACTGATATTATAAATGTGAAAGTAGTCTGTCTGTTACGTTTTCACGACAGAAGCGCTGAACCGATATCCATGAATTCTGGCGTGAGACAGCTTGAATCCTGATGAATATCAGCTGCTTTACAAAGCATGTAGTACCAGATATTTATTGATTTGAAGAATATTACCCAAATTAAGGGACGGCCGGAGTGGCCGTGCGGTTCTACGCGCTACAGTCTGGAGCCGAGCGACCGCTACAGTCGCAGGTTCGAATCCTGCCCCGGTCATGGATGTGTGTGATGTCCTTAGGTTAGTTAGGTTTAATTAGTTCTAAGTTCTAGGCGACTGATGACCTCAGACGTTAAGTCGCATAGTGCTCAGAGCCATTTGAACCATTTTGACCCAAATTAAGGAAAAATATTTACTCTTTCACTCTTCAAGTTTATCATATTTGTGAAAGTGTTTTTCTCCTGGATATGTTCTACGTGACAAGATTCAGCTTAATCAATACAGTGTTCATTCATTTCTCAACGCGTTTACTAATATCAGTATTATTAATTGTGAAAGAAGTTGACTCTCTTACGTTTTCATGACTCTGCTGCGTACGCAGCTCGTGGTCTAGTGGCTAGCGTTGATGCCTTTAGATCACTGGGTCCCGGGTTCGATTCCCAGCCAGGTTGGGGATTTTCTCTGCCCGGGCACTGGGTGTTTGTGTTGTCCTCACCATTTCATCATCATCCTCATCATTCGTGACAGTGGTTAGAATGGAGTTTGTACAAAAATTGGGCTGTGTAAAAGTTGGGACTTCGTAAGGGCACTGATGAGCGCGCAACAAGCCAAACAGCATCGTGACTCTGCTGGTGAACCAGATGGCTTAGCTTGAGTCCTGAGAAAGACCATTCCCTACTTTAGAAAGTTGTATCTTTTTGAGTATTATTGTTATTTTTAAATATGGTATACATGAGCGATATCCAGACAACGCTGGCGCGATGGTCACCGCGTAGTTTATAATATTGAGTTCCTGCACCAACTGGCAGAGCTGGAGAATTTTGGAGGAGATATAACAATAAAATGTGACAGTAAGCCCGAGAACAACATTTAGAACTATTAGTACAAGTCTCGCAAACGGTAGTCTGGTTTAGCACACAGTTGTGAGAAAGCTCACGCTACGAAAGTTACTCGAATACTACAAACCTCGGAGCAATCTGGTGCCCGCCGTAACTTGGATGCAGTACGTCAGGTGGCCTTAAGAGCTAAGGAGTTGTTGGAACAGTCACAAGAGCGTCTCATTATAGACGCCGAGCGTGACGCGTCTGTTGCAGCTTCCGAGGCGCTTGGAGACGTACGACTATGGCGTCATTTAGAGGCTGTACGGCAGACAGAGAGTCGCACCTTTACCTGTGTAACGTGGGAGGCTGCGTTTCATTATGATCTGTTAACTGACTATGTTAATCACAAATTCGTCATTGTAGACGGATCTACATCTACGTAGATACCCTGTGCCTGTCATTTCCCCTCCTGCTCCACTCGCAAACAGAGCGAGGGAAAGACGACTGTCTGTACGGCTCCGTATGAGCCATAATTTCTCGTATCTTATCTTTATGGTCCTTACACGCGATGTATGTTGGCGGGAGCCGAATCGTTCAGCAGCCAGCTTCGAATGCCGGTTCTCTAAGTTTTCGTAATAGTGTTTCCCGAAAAGAACGCCGCCTTTCTTTTAGGGATTCCAAACGGACGCATAAAAAATGTAGGCACCATAACGCATTAAAATGGAAGGGAAAAACGGTTGATATCTGTTGCTTTGGTGGCAAAATCTCACATCAAGTACTAGATGAGCCAGATAAAGCCCTAAAAGCTCTGTTTCTGCACGAATGTAATGAATCGAGGCATTTTTTAAATACAATCAGAAAATATAACGCACACGTTAAGATTCGAAATGCAGCAAAATACACTCCTGGAAATTGAAATAAGAACACCGTGAATTCATTGTCCCAGGAAGGGGAAACTTTATTGACACATTCCTGGGGTCAGATACATCACATGATCACACTGACAGAACCACAGGCACATAGACACAGGCAACAGAGCATGCACAATGTCGGCACTAGTACAGTGTATATCCACCTTTCGCAGCAATGCAGGCTGCTATTCTCCCATGGAGACGATCGTAGAGATGCTGGATGTAGTCCTGTGGAACTGCTTGCCATGCCATTTCCACCTGGCGCCTCAGTTGGACCAGCGTTCGTGCTGGACGTGCAGACCGCGTGAGACGACGCTTCATCCAGTCCCAAACATGCTCAATGGGGGACAGATCCAGAGATATTGCTGGCCAGGGTAGTTGACTTACACCTTCTAGAGCACGTTGGGTGGCACGGGATACATGCGGACGTGCATTGTCCTGATGGAACAGCAAGTTCCCTTGCCGGTCTAGGAAATGGTAGAACGATGGGTTCGATGACGGTTTGGATGTACCGTGCACTATTCAGTGTCCCCTCGACGATCACCAGAGGTGTACGGCCAGTGTAGGAGATCGCTCCCCACACCATGATGCCGGGTGTTGGCCCTGTGTGCCTCGGTCGTATGCAGTCCTGATTGTGGCGCTCACCTGCACGGCGCCAAACACGCATACGACCATCATTGGCACCAAGGCAGAAGCGACTCTCATCGCTGAAGACGACACGTCTCCATTCGTCCCTCCATTCACGCCTGTCGCGACACCACTGGAGGCGGGCTGCACGATGTTGGGGCGTGAGCGGAAGACGGCCTAACGGTGTGCGGGACCGTAGCCCAGCTTCATGGAGACGGTTGCGAATGGTCCTCGCCGATACCCCAGGAGCAACAGTGTCCCTAATTTGCTGGGAAGTGGCGGTGCGGTCCCCTACGGCACTGCGTAGGATCCTACGGTCTTGGCGTGCATCCGTGCGTCGCTGCGGACCGGTCCCAGGTCGACGGGCACGTGCACCTTCCGCCGGCCACTGGCGACAACATCGATGTACTGAGGAGACCTCACGCCCCACGTGTTGAGGAATTCGGCGGTACGTCCACCCGGCCTCCCGCATGCCCACTATACGCCCTCGCTCAAAGTCCGTCAACTGCATATACGGTTCACGTCCACGCTGTCGCGGCATGCTACCAGTGTTAAAGACTGCTATGGAGCTCCGTATGCCACGGCAAACTGGCTGACACTGACGGCGGCGGTGCACAAATGCTGCGCAGCTAGCGCCATTCGACGGCCAACACCGCGGTTCCTGGTGTGTCCGCTGTGCCGTGCGTGTGATCATTGCTTGTACAGCCCTCTCGCAGTGTCCGAAGCAAGTATGGTGCGTCTGACACACCGGTGTCAACGTGTTTTTTTTTCCATTTCCAGGAGTGTAACAGTAGCAAAATAATAGAAACATATTCATTACGTACCTAGATATCGGCATTGGATAAATTCTTTATATATACGTCTCAGCACCACGATGATGCTTAATCACCATTTCTCATCATAACAAAAGTACTGATATGCGAACGACGCAGCGAGTAACAGCTAGTTACTTATAAAGCAAGCGTATGCCACAGATTCGACACACTAGCTAGTGGCAAGACCGAGAATGAATACTCTGCCAACATTATTAACGCAAGCCGCTATAAATCAGCCATACGACAACTGTGCTTATTGTGGAGAACCACTCAAAATGGTGGCCTCGCGGGAATCTGGTTTTTTATGATAAATTTTGGAAACACACGTGCCGGAATTTTCTTCACTGCCAAGTCTGGAAGCATTACGCGCATAATGTCGATACATGGGTCTTCAGTAGTTCAAATATGGTGGTGGTATTGTTCCTATATACGAATATCCTGGCCTGTTACTTAAGCGAAACAGGCAGACCCCAAAAAAGCATAGATCAAGTTATGAAACCAGTAACATGTTCTCTGTGTTTTAGGTTACCATTCCACTGCAGTGAAGTTACCATTCCACTGCAGTGCCAAGACAGTGCACTTAATTAGCACACAGATAAGGGAAATTGCAGGTGGTGATCTGTTCTAAGAAAGAATGGTCGACTGAGGTTTGATGTTATGCTTACGTCGAGGAATCGTCGCGGCACTGGTCTGACATGATTTACGGAAATCACAGAAAACAAAGGACAGTACTATCGAACGGGAATGGGAACGCAGATACCACAGATCATAAGTCGATGATACAATCACTTCGTTCGCTTCTGATAGCGAAGCATCTTCGATCTTCACCACAACTAATTCATTGGATTTCAATGGCCCAACAGTGTTCGAGTCATAGTGCTTACGTTTACAAATACTGTAAGTGTGCTGTGTCTTACATCACGTCCCTCTCATCTTTATCGTGGCGTTACTGTCGTTGGACATTCGTTGGGGGTATGGTGAAAACCCGATTAATAATAATTTCATACTGACACAACAAAAAGTTTATGTTTTCCCGTTTTTAATTTTTTTATGTATTTCCTTTGTCTGACTGTTTACGTTTCAACGTAGCCAAATTAGCCACCATCCAAATGGATGTGCTGCGGTGTATCCGACAATTTAAAAATTAAGTGTCATTCTTTTAAAAGCTCATACAGCCAAGTTAGTTTACTGACGCCAAAGTGGTTACTGATTTTATTGTGCAAACAATATTACTAATAGCAATAAACAGTACTAAACAAAATATAGAAATATGGAACGTTTACTTAAGCAATGGAAGGTGAAGAGACCGTAGAGCTAGGTGCCGCCTCTTGCCCTAGACTCCTGGCCACGTCCCTGGACCTCTTCCACAAATAAATCGACATTAATGGCTGACAATGGCTCCCCACCGCAACGTCCCCTCTGGCTGATCATACAACTGGTAATCGAATAGGAAGTAAGTGGAAGTTAACATTTGTCGAAATAGGACTTACACAGGTAGCATTTCATTCTCGAACAGCATCTGGGGACTACAAAGGACGATCTTGACTTGTGTAAGGCTGGAATCTGTGGTATGCCATGCAGTAGTGGCATCCTTACGTTGGTCAGACCACCAGGCCCGTGCAGATCCAGCGTCCAGAGCATAAGCGTCACACATGCTCGCAACAGTCGATCAAATATATCTACTAGTGCAAATCAGTGCCACGGTACCAGTCATCCTACGGGATACAACTTCGTGCGTGCACTTCCAGCTATTGGGGTAGTGTTATTAAGGATGCAGCTGAGATTAAATAAGCAACTGACCTTATAAATAGAGGCGAAGGTTTTTCCTTAAATTCTGCTTGTAATTCTGGTATCTCCTCGGTTAAACAACAGAGGAACAGAGTTCACAATACTTGCTCGCCCGTTGGTAGTTGATATTCACTGCCGATAACTCCTGACGTGGATCGCCTTTAGTGTGGTGAGGGTAGTTGTTTATGGCTTTTCGTGCTGTCTTCCTGCATGTACCGTATTAGGGTCGCTGGTCGGTGTAGCTCCGCCTTCTCAAGATTTAAATCTGCCTGCAGAGCGCACTCTTATTGCACTTGTACCTCGAAAATGATGGGATGATCTCATTGGCAGTTGTCAAAGACGTCACCCAGCTGCATTCATGTAATTATTTGAACGTATTGTAATTTCCATTTACTACAGCTGTTGACTTTCCGATCTAATACCGACAGCATAGACAGCAGGAACTTTACCTGAACATTATCGATGGTCGATCCTAATCCACCGTCAAAATGTGTCATACAATGTATTAAAAATCCTGTTTGCAGCTTGTATTGATGTCTCAGCCAGCTATTTATCGGCTTTGTACTTCCACATTTTAGCTTTAAACTACCAATTTAAACACACATATTAGCGTTTCAGTAAATTCTGTAGAGTTCTGGTGTATTTTGCATAACTAAACTTGTTCTCGATTTTTTAATTTTTTTTTTTTTTTGTGCAGACGAAACAACTGATTCGGCTGGAATTTCACAGCTATTATCCAGTAACGTCATAACCTTGAGTTGTGTGACTAAGAATGAAAAATTACGTTTTCCTTCCAAATTGCAAATTACTCCGATACACATTACTATCCAAATCAATGTGACAACTTTTGATTGATATGGAACATTTATAATTTAGATCACTTGTCATATTAAAATGACCTGTATAAAACGAGAAGAACAGAAACTGAATGTACGCAAGAAGCCGTAAAGTGAGAGAAAGAAGGAAGGGTAAAATACACCGAGATAATAACAGCATATTCGCAAAACGAAAATTAGGAATAGAAAGAGAAAAATACAAAAGAAGATATTCAGTCCGACGTTGGTATCTGCAGTAATAAGAGACTATAAAGCAACACAACTCAAAAAACTTTGTGAAATCCGGCGAGAGGAGCTGCAAAAACAGCCGCTCCTGATTATAAGTCTTGCTGCTAAGTTCTGCGCCCGTTCATTTCGTAATAAAACGTTGCGGATCTTATTGCTTGCTTTGGCAGCAAGACTACATCCGCTCTGGACAAAAAAACACAAAGAAGACGTAAAAAGTATAGTTTGGGGAGAGTTTAGCTTATGAACGCGCTAGCAGGTTATACTTTGGCATCGCAAGCTTGAACGAGACGCTGTAATGTGGAAACAAATAAGCCGTCTTGGATCTGATCCACGGCTTACTATCAAGAACACTGAAACTTCTTTATTTAAATGTGTGTGTCTGTACTTAAATTGCAGAATCACTGAGAAGATGAAAATTCTACGTTATTTGATTCTGAAACAGCTGAGTACAACTGAACGTACTGAGTCTTCTTTTTCTTATCATTTCACCACTGACCCACAATATCCTAGCGTAACGCAGTCTCACTGCTCAAAAAAATTACAACCTGACTTCAAATAATTAATTCAAAAGAATGGCCCTAACTAAAAATAAATCTTGAGAATAACCTATACATTTCATTAAGCACTTACCACACAATTGTCTTTATTACGTGAACTATTGTAATACAGCGAGCGTCAACACTGCCAGCTAAATAAAAGATTCTAACTATTAAAGCCACTAACTACTAATAGGCATGTGGTTAGCAAAGGAAAGATTTTGTTGCAAACCAAATAATGTATTTTTTTACCTTAACAATGTGGCATGCAGTTCAAACACGAATATAAATCGTCATTGACATATAGTACAAAGGCATATAATAATGAATAATATTCAATCTCCACGTCGAACATGTGCAGATGGTTAGACTCCGCTAACACTTCAGACCTCTACCCTCCATCAACGCTGACTTCTCACAAGCAACATCCATCACTGCTGGCTGTTCACCTCCAACCGCCCAACAGTACTTCCATCACTGCTGGCGACTAACTTCCAACTGTCCAACAGTACTGGTGATTAACTTCCAACAACGAGTCCAACCCGCCACAGAGTCTCTTACAAAAAAACGCAGTCAGAGATCGAATACAAAACGCCACGCAGAGCTGCCAGCACAGAAGCAGCCCACTTACAACATGTGCAGTAACGGAAAAAATCGCAACACCAAAAATAATTAATGTAGAGTAAGGGTACATTAATAATCGGTGTAACCGGCAGAATGTTGAATGTAAGCATGCAAATGTGCATACATTCTGTTGTACAGGTGTCGGATGTCAGTTTGAGGACGAAGTTCCATGGCTGTTACACTCGGCCGGTCAATACTGGGACCGCTAATGCTGGTTGTGGATGTCGTCTGACAATGTCCCGTGTGTGCTCAATTGGAGACAGATCTGGTGATCGAGCAGGCCAAGGCGACATGTGGACACTCAGTAGACAATAATGGATTACAACAGCGGCATGTGGGAGAGCGTTATCCTGTTGGAAAACACCACCTGTGATGCTGTTCATGAATGGCAGCGCAACAGGTCGGATCACCAGACTGACGTACAAATTTGCAGTCAAGGTGCGTGGTATAGCGACGCGAGCGCTCCTGCTCTCACACAAAATCGCTCCCCAAACCAGAACTCCAGGCTTAAGTCCAGCGTGTCCAGCACGCACACAGGTTCGGTGGAGATCCTCAACTGGCCTCCTCCTAACCAAATCCTAGGTAGAACCTGCTTTCATCAGAACACACAACAGACTTCCATCCCGCCCTTCAATGTGCAGTCGTTTGACACTACTGAAATCGCATATGGCAGTGGTTTGTGATCAGTGGGATGGACACTACATGGTGTCTGGCTCGGAGCTGTTCTTAAAGTAACCGGTTTTTAACAGTTCGTTGTGTCATTGTGGTGCCAACTGCTGCTCAAATTGCAGCTACAGATGCAGGACGATGCGCCACAGCCACACACCAAACACGATGGTCTTCGTTCCCAGTAGTGGCGCGTGGCCATCCAGAGCTCGGTCTTCTTGTGACCGTACATTCTCGTAACCACCGCTGTCAGCAATCATGCATGCATTCCTGTCAAGTCTTTGTGCAGAATCGCGGAAGGAACATCCAGCTTCTCGTAGCCCTGCTGTACCTCGTTCAAACTCAGTGAGGTGTTGATAATGGCGTCTTTGTCAACTTACAGACATTCTTGACTAATACCAACTGATTACATCAAGTCCCAAAGGTAGCTAACGCTTACGACCGTTACAGCGTGCATTTAAAACAAACTCGCACAGTTATGGGACTGCTGCGAAATCTGAACAGATAACATGTCTCAGATGTAGAAACACGTCTACCAACTTTCGTTTATGCCGTAGAACTCCTTCTTGGCGTTGTGATTTTTCCGTCGGTGTATTTAGATGGAATAAAACTGTTTCACAGTGGAGGCAATGTCATTACAAGCTGGCGATCAGTAATATACAGGGTGTTTCAAAAAGAATATACGTATTTCGAATGAGTATATTTATGAAACTTGAAGATATACGAATATGAAACTTTACACACATATTTACGAACCTCTCAAGTTCAGTTCACATATGTTCAATATGTCCTCCATCAGCGACACGAACACTATCACATCGATACTCAAATTCCTCCCATACTTGGGCAAGTATGTCCTTCCTCACTGATGTTACGGTAATACGGATCTGGTTCTTCACCTCTTTCAGGTTGCGTGGGAATGGTGGTACACAGACGTTGTCTTTAACGAAACCCCACAGGAAGAAGCTAGAGGGTGTCAAATCCGGTGACCGTGGAGCCCAGCTGAGACACGCTACATCGCCAGCTCCTTGACGACCAATCCAACGGTTCGGTAGAGTTTCATTCAGATATTCACGCACTTGGCGACTCCAGTGACGGGGTGCCCCCTCTCGTTGAAGAATGAAGTTGTCTTCGTGCAGGTCGGAAACAACCAGTTTTTTAACATAGCGAGGTACTGCTGAACGTTAACCGCGTTTCCATCAAAGAAGAATGGGCTGTAAACAGGTGATCGGGGTATCGCACAAAACACGTTGACTTCGGGCGAATCTCGTCCTTGTTCAGTGGCTGCATGTGGGTTCTGTAGGCCCCAAATTCGAACAATGTGTTTGTTTACCTGACCACTAACATGGAAAGTCGCTTCATCACTGAACACGATGCGTTGTACGAAAGTGTTATCATTGTCAACAGCATCAAGAATCTCGTTACAAAATGACACACGTTTGCGTTTGTCATCAGGACGCAGAGTTTGTAACAGCTGTAGCTTGTACGGCTTCATAACCCACCGACGTCTCAAAACACGCCATATTGTTGTTGTAGGCAGCTGCAACTTCCGACTGGCACGACGAGCTGATTTTGAAGGACTACGTTGGAAAGCAGTTGGAATTCGTGGAACATTTTCTCCAGGAACACGACGGAGGTCAGGATTCTTTCCTTTACATACACAACCTGTATCTAGAAACTGTCGATACCATCTGCGAATGTTCCACCCTTTCGGAGGATCAATTTGGTGCCTCAACCTCAAATGCCTTTGCACTGTAATCACGGAATTGCACTTGACAAACTTAAGAACAAAAAATGATTTCTGCTGCGGAGTAGCCATTTTAAACATATGACGGTTACCAAGCAAAACAGAAGACAATTGACATACAGCGACTATTAATATAAGCTAGACTATGTATTCGTTTCTCCAATAGCCGAGGAGAGAGGCAGCGATCGATAGTTTGGACAAAATAATACTTTGAAATACGTATATTATTTTTGAAACATCCTGTATTTAGAAAATTAGCACTGTGTATTATGTCACTGTGAACGTGCAACGTCTGATTTGAACGGGTTGGCTTGAGACGAGGATTCACGGGAGTTATTATCCGTTGACGACTTCAATTGGGGAACTCGTTTTATCTTATTCGAGTGTGATACGGCAGATACCACTCGGGGATCGTGTGTCTGCTGTTGGCGAGGCAAGACGCGGCCCCCTGCAATGTTTCCACCAGATCCTTGGGCTAGAGGTGTTTGCTACGAAGGTCGGACATGCTAGGTTGGGTTTCAGTAATCTCACTAAAACGAGAAGTGCCGGGGAGTTCGCAATGAACAATGACTGCTGTGCTACGCGGCTGCTAGGCTTGCTCAACAGACACCTTTCCATGACGTCATTTCTTTTTTCGGTAACATTTAAGTTGGAAATAAACTGGTGATAATCTGTGGAAGGACCTATCACTTTTCAGTGCTATTACCTGCAGAAGGGCTCCATGATCAATAAAAGTGTACTCATTTGAACCAAAAGCGACCAAAGTGGCTGAAAGACGTGCAGGTTTAAATATTTTCAGAAGGTTCTTGGAGCTCTCAACATTAGGAATCTGACGGTAGAGTTGCAGGGTGTAGGTGGTAAGACATGGGGTTCTGTTTAACACAAACACACCAGTCCCAGAAGTGACGCGGCTCCGTCTTCAAAAATTACGTTCGTGATCAACGGCGCAAGCGTCGCATACTATCTCAGGCTGCGACAAAGTCTTCGCATGACCCCTCATCTCCGAGGACAAAACAAGTGATGTGAGACCGTAACTTTTCCCGTCGAATTGAATGTTCAAATAACTTACGGGTTTGCTGCCGGGTGACGTCGTCGACCATCGCCGATATTTCGACAGGACCACACACTGCCATTCTCAAGGCACAAATGGAAGGAGGAAGCAGTGTGCAAGGGAATTTAACACCTCGGTTCACAGAGGAGAAACAAGGACGATACCACACACAGAACAAGTAACCGCAGAGTCAACACACAATCAAAGAAAACGAACATCAGCATTTAAACGAAATGGACCATCTCTACCAGCCACAGTGGCCGAGCGGTTCTAGGCGCTTCAGTCCGGAACCGCGCAACCGTTACGGTCGCAGGTTCGAATCCTGCGTCGGGCATGGATATGTGTGATGTCCTTAGGTTAGTAAGGTTTAAGTAGCTCTAATTTCTAGGGGACTGATGACCTCAGAAGTCCCATAGTGCTCAGAGCCATTTTTTGAACCACCATCTCTGTTTATAAGGTTGTTTGATAGTTTGATTTCAACAGCTTCTTTAATAACACTGTCTCCATAGCAGGACGTACAAGCCAGAATCTCCGTGTTGTTGTATTCCATAGAATGCAGTTGTGCCTTGAGAATGGCAGGGTGCGCTCCTGTCGAAATATCGGCGGTGGTGGACGACGTCACCCGGCAGTAAACCCATAACTTATTTGAAAAAACAAAAAACAAGTGATGCTTCACGGTGACCTGTCCTTCAAATGAGGACGTTGATTTATACGGCTTCCTCGGCGTCATTCGAGAAAAGGAGGCTATGTTTCTGCACTGGATTCTGTCTTCCACCTTTTATTACCATAAACACCCACAATCGTCGCACGAAGACTACAGTGCGATAATGGAACAAAATGTTCAGTATGGAGTCAACGGGTAGGCGTGCGTTACAACAGCGAGCTAACCATTTCCTTACCCAGTCGTGGATCCGAATTTAGCATTCAGAAGGGTCAGAAATAGAGAGAAGTTTATAGCGCGGCATTTAGAAATTACGACAGGCCACAGAACACGTGCGTTAAGTATTGGCGGACAACTGCTCGGTTAAGTACACGTGTGTGTGTGTGGAGGCGGGGAATTCCGACCGCAGCTGCTACCGTGTAACAAAACGCGAGAAGCTGCAACTGCCCGCTCCGCAGAGATGAGAAATGGGCGCACCACAAATACCGGCTGGCCGCTGCCCAATGCAGACGCATACACTCGCATAACGCTGGAGCCGCGCCGTGGCGCACTGCGGGGGCGCTGCACGCACTTGGCACGCACGCCGCGCGCCGCGCGCCGGGCGCCGTCTTGTCGGCCAATGAGACGCAGCGCCGTCGCGCAGAGCGCGCAATTCTGCCCGCTGCGCCCACCGCAGCCGAGAAATGGGCGACGCGTGCTGCAGCACGGCGGAAAACATGACCCGCCTCTTCTTGGCGCGACTCTGGTTGTCTCGCTGAGCCCTCGTAAGTTTGGCGGTCATTCTGACAATTTTTGTATTCTGTTCTTTCTTTCGGCTTGCTGTCGTCTCCATTCGGTATCTACCGGGTGATCAAAAAGTTAGTATAAATTTGAAAACTGAATAAATCACGGAATAATGTAGATAGAGAGGTACAAATTGACACACATGGTTGGTATGACATGGGGTTTTGTTAGAACAAAAAAAAACAAAAAAAAAGTTCAAAAAATGTCTGGCAGATGGCGCTTCATCTGATCAGAATAGCAATAATTAGCATAACAAAGTAAGACAAAGCGACACTTTGTCCTGTTCTTTACACGAAATGCTCTATATGTCCACCATCATTCCTCAACAATAGCTGCAGCCGAGGAATAATGTTGAGAACAGCACTGTAAAGCATGTCCGGAGTTATGGTGAGGCATTGGCGTCGGATGTTGTCTTTCAGCATCCCTAGAGATGTCGGTCGATCACGATACACTTGCGACTTCAGGTAACCCCAAAGCCAATAATCGCACGGACTGAGGTCTGGGGACCTGGGAGGCCAAGCATGACTAAAGTGGCTCCTGAGCACACGATCATCACCAAACGACGCGCGCAAGAGATCTTTCACGTATCTGGCAATATGGGGTGTTTTTTTTTTGTTGCAATAAAACACTATGTCATTCCAAGCACGTGTGTCAATTTTTACCTCTCTATCTACATTATTCCGTGATTTGTTAAGTTTTCAAATTTATACTGACTTTTTGATCACCCGGTATTTGTACACAGTATTACCGGACAACTGCACGAAGGCGCAAGGCAATACCGCCTATCTTAAAAGACAGGTTGAAGAAAGGCAAACACACAGCAATAGCAGCTGTTGATTTCGAGAATGTCTTTGACAATATTGCTTGAAACAGGGTCCGAAACCCTGATGATAGCAAGTGTAATATTTCTGGCTTTGCAGCATTCATATTCAGGTGCAAGAAGCTCTTCTTAGAACAGTTGAGAAGGCACAAGTGGCTAGATGACGTAATGTGATGTGAGGTACCGATGAGAGATAGTTTGTAAGGTACGGGTGTCGTGAGAAAAAGACAGCGTAAATTGTGGTCCCTCTCCGCGATTGGCTGCTGCATTCGGTACTTGCGCGTCAAAATGACAATCTTATGTCATTAATATTACACAAAATAAACAGCGTATTTGCTTCCAAGAAATGGTTCCAATAGCTCTGAGTATTGTGGGACTTAACATCTGAGGTCATCCGTCCCCTAGACAGAAACTAGTTAAACCTATCTAACCTAAGGACATCACACACATCCATGCCCGAGGCAGAATTCGAACCTGCGACCGTAGCAGCAGCGCGGTTCTGGACTGAAGCGCCTAGAACCGCTCGGCCATATCGGCCGGCATATGCTTGCATTTCAAATTAAAATGTTTCTCAATAGCGTGCTATCGTTCTCTTATTTCACAAGTATTAATGACCAACGAAATCATAAACAACTGCTAAACGAGAAGGCTGACGAAGCACTTGGGAGACCTTCGGATCGCGCTTAATCTGAATGGTGGGCGTTCGGCTTTACGATCAGTGCTGGTGGTGAGTTAAGACTATTAGCAAGTATGGCTATTTGGATATACAGTCCACCTATTGGTGAACATTTATTAGAACTTACGCATTGCACTCAGGGCAGTGGAAGCAAATAGGGACCGCGCATATTACTACAAATGAGATCAGTGACACGTCATCTGTGGCAGCACAGGGGCGGTATGAAGGCGACAAATATTTTTGAACGAACAGGTTTGTCATACGCACTTACGTATCTCCCTCTTTCTGTCTCTTTTTCAACTTACCGTACAACGATAAAATACAGAGAGGGAAAGATTATCTGTGACTTGCACCAAAACCAGACTGATTCGGAAGACACGTAAGGGAAGCAATAACTGAGAAGGGAATGAGTCGATGTTGTGATCTATCTGTCCGATATTATCCAGTTTCTACATTGAACGGCTATTGAAATAAAAATTTGGAAAGTATTAAAAACTCTGAACTTTGCCGCTGACACTGTAACTCTGTTAGGGACAGCAAAGGAATTGCAAGAGCAGCTTAACGGAATGGATAGTTTCTTGAAAAGAAGTCATAAGATGAACTTTAACAAAAGAAAAGGTAATAAAATGTAGTAGAATTAAAACAGGTGATGCTGATTGTAATGAGACACTGAAAGTAATAGACGAGATTTGCTATTTGGCAGCAAAATAACTCATGATGAGTGAAGTGGGGAGGACACAAAATGCAGACTGCCAATAGCATGAAATGTATTTCTGAAAACAGGAACTTGATGATATCTAATGTAAAGGAAGTCTTTTCTGAAGGTATCTGTCTGGAAGGTAGCACTATAGAGAAGTGAAACGTGGACCATAAACAGTTCAGACACTAACAGAAAAGAAGCTTTTCAAATGTACTGATACAGGAGAATGTTGAATGTTAGATTGGTAGGTTGAATAACTAATGAGGCAGTGCCGAATCCAACCAGGGGAAAACAAATTTGTGGCAGAACTTGAGCCGGCCGCGCTCAGTCCGGAACCACACGACTGCCACGGTATCATGCCTCGGGCATAGATGTGTGTGATGTTCTTAGGTTAGTTAGGTTTAAGTAGTTCTAAGTTCTAGAGGATTGATGACATTAGATGTTAAGTCCAATGGTGTTTAAAGCCATTTGAGCAGAACTCGACTGCAACAAGGGGTCAGCTGACAGGGTTGTTTCTGAGGCTCCAACGAATCATCGATTTCGTAATGGAGGGAAGTGTCTGTGGAAAAAATTGTAGACGGAAATTGAGGCTTGAATACGGTGAGCAGTTACAAATGGACGTAGGCTGCAGAGATAAAGAGCCAAGCACGAAGCAGTTTCGCGCGGAGAGTAGCGTCAGACCAGCCCTAGGACGAATAGAATAACAAAAATACGAGGTCTCATCATCAGTGAATAGCTTCAGCGGGCCACGGCACACCTGTAGCAACTTGTGTACTGTATCACTCGCCAAACTGAGGTCATCGTCAAGGCTGGAGGAGTTATGAAACGGCACTGGCGTAGGGGTCAAAGAGGAGCGGAATTAATTTTTTGTCCTGTGTGATTACCCACTAACGAAAGCCCTCATAAGAAACGTACCGACAACATAAAAATCTAAATCGCCATAAAGGTTGGATTCTAACCCCACAACGTCACGAACTGTTTCTTCTCACATTGATACAGGCGTTACTGTTAATGGCGAGACCACAACGCCGGAAGGCTGGTCTAGCGCTACCTTGATTATAACAAATGGTTCAGTGGCTCTGAGCACTATGGGACTTAACTTCTGAGGTCATCAGTCCACTAGAACTTAGAACTATTTAAACCTAACTAACCTAAGGACATCACACACATCCATGCCCGAGGCAGGATTCGAACCTGCGGCCGTAGTGGTCGCGCGGTTCCAGACTGAAGCGTCTAGAACCGCTCGGCCGCTCCCGGCGGCTTGATTATAGCAACTAATGTCAACAATGGAGATGTAAAGCTGCGCAAATCTCTGCTGGTCTTACGCGTCAGAGGCTTTCTGAAGTACAGTATGCTCGAGGAAAAATAAAATCGGTGCCACGAATCCCTAAAGCACAATAGCAGCCGAAATTCGAATAACAGAGCTTGCACTTGCCTAATATCTTACCAATGGCCGCGGCAGCGTAAGGCACACGCTAGGGCACCCTCGAGCGACTTCGGTGTCACAGATACAAGCGGGGGAATTAAAAATTAGGTCAGGAACTGTCGCAGATGCCCTGAGAGCCGGCAGTGAAAGCACTCGCGCAGCTGGTCGCGCCAGAGGCAGACACCGCATACGGCAGATAATTGCCGCCTAATGGCAGCTGCTAATGAGTGTAACAGGATACGTCCATGCCAAAGCGCTCTGCTGGATGGGGAAAAAACGTCTTTACTTTTGTATCCGCATGAAGGTGCTCATCTTACTTTACGGCAGTCTGGGGTGAACTTATATATATATCCTTCTGCAGGAAGGTTAAATGTACAGCAATCAAATATACTCAAAGAAAGAAAAGCTTCTGGTCTCAACTCCTATTCATTAAGTGATGGATGCAGTTGAACTACAGAATACTGTACCATTTGGATCCGTTACATCGACGTGGCATACGCGAAACTATGCTGTCTCGTTTATTTACGAACAACACAGCACGAACTACCACAGTAACAACAGTGGGCAAATAATCTTTGTTTCCCTACTGGGACAATCATGGACACACCAGACCCTTCTAGCGGAAAACTAAAAACACTAGCGCGAACAAGAAACAAGCAAAGATGACGTTGCTTCTTTTGCAAATACACTGAAGCGCCAAAGAAACTGGTAAAGGCATGCGTATTCCAATACAGAGATGTGTAAACAGGCAGCATACAGCGCTGCGGACGGCAACGCCTACATGAGGCATGTGTCTGGCGCAGTTGCTAGATCGGTTATTGCTACTACAGTGGCATGTTATCAAGATTTAAGTGAGTTTGAACGTAGTGTTAGTAAGCGCACGATCGATTGGACACAGGATCCCCGAGGTAGCCATGAAGTGGAGATTTCCACGTACGACCATTTTACGAGTGTACCACGAATATCAGGAACCCGGTAAAACATTAAATAGCTGCGTCCGGAAAAAGATCCTGCAAGAATGGGACCAACGACGACTGAAGAGGATCATTCAACGTGACAGAAGTACAAGCCATCCGCAAATTGCTGCAGATTTCAATGCTGGGCCATCAACAAGTGTCACCGTGCGAACCATTCAACGAAACATCATCGATATGGGTTTTCGGATGCTAAGGCCCACTCGTGTACCCTTGATGACTGCACGACACAAAGCTTTGCGCTTCGCCTGGGACCGTCAAACCCGACATAGAACTGTTGATGACTTGAGACTTGTTGCCTGGTCCGACGACTCTCTTTTGAAATCGTATCGAGCAGATGGACGCATACGGGTATAGAGACAATCTCATGAATCCATGCATGTCAGCAGGGGGTGTTCAAGCTGGTAGAAGCTCTGTAATGGTGTGGGGCTTGTGCAGTTGGAATGACATGGGACCCCTGATACGTCTAGATACGACTCTGACAGATGACACGTACCTAAGCATCCTGTCTGATCACCTCCATCTATTCATGTCCCTTGTGTATTCCGACGGACTTGGACAATTCCAGCAGAACAGTGCGACACCTCATATAACCAGAATTGCTACAGAGTGGCTCCAGGAACACCCTTCTGAGTTTAAACACTTTCGCTGGCCTCAAAACTCCCCAGACATGAATGTTATTGAGAATATCTGGGATGCCTTACAAAGTGATGTTCATAAGAGATCGCTACCCCCTCGTACTCTTACAAATTTATGGACAGCCCTACAGGATTCACGGTGTCAGTTTCCTCCAGCACTACTTCAGACATTAGTCGAGTCCTTACCATGTCGTATTGCGGCAATTCTGCGGGCTCTTGGGGACCTTACACGATATTAGCAGGTGTACCAGTTTCTTTGGCTCTTCAGTGTAATAGCATCTAATAAGTTTACTTTTGTTTATTCCGTTATTTCATTGCGGTTTTTTGCAACTGCCATTGTCAGGCCCTGTAATTACGAGCAAAATTAAATAGAGTGACTGTTTAGTCTGGCGATGCGGATAAACCACCACCGGGGATGCACGCATCAAGATCGCCACATACGCTGCGCATGTAGTACTTCAGACTGGTAACATCTGCAAACTCGGACTGAAATCTTGCAGAGCAACGGCGGTGCCTCGACAGATCAATAAAAACATTGCTGCATACTGCAACTGGCTATTGCAGTCTGTAAATGACGAGGGGCTGGTCCTGGAATGGGAGTATAGCAGGTGTAGTTCCTATGCGCATGGACAGGACTGTGTACAGTTCGGAAACGATGACAACGTGACAACGTACCCTGTCGCAATGCACGGTCTGTGAGGCAACAGTTCGCTGACAGTAAGAGGACTGGTCTGCCCAGAGTCTCGATCTACACTACTGGCCATTAAAATTGCTACACCAGAAAGATGACGTGTTACGGACGCGAAATATTACCGACAGGAAGAAGATGCTGTGATACGCAAGTGATTAGCTTTTCAGAGCATTCACACAAGGTTGGCGCCGGTGGCGACACCTACAACGTGCTGACATGGGGAAAGTTTCCACCCGATTTCTCATACACAAACAGCAGTTGACCGGCGTTGCTTGGTGAAACGTTGTTGTGATGCCCCGTGTAAGGAGGAGAAATGCGTACCATCACGTTCCCGACTTTGATAAAGGTCCGATTGTAGCCTATCGCGATTGTGGTTTATCGTATCGCGACATTGCTGCTCGCGTTGGTCGAGATCCAATGAGTATTAGCAGAATATGGAATCACTGGGTTCAGGAGGGTAATACGGAACGCCGTGCTGGATCCCAACGGCCTCGTATCACTAGCAGTCGAGATGACAGGCATCTGATCCGCATGGCTGTAACAGATCGTGCAGCCACGTCTCGATCCCTGAGTCATCAGATGGGGACGTTTGCAAGACAACAACCGTCTGTACGAACAGAAGCAACACGAACTATCAGCTCGGAGACAGGAGCGCCTGCGATGGTGTACTCAACGACGAACCTGGATGCACGAATGGCAAAAAGTCATTTATTCGGATGCATCCAGGTTCTGTTTACAGCATCATGATGATCGCATCCGTGTTTGGCGACATCGCGGTGAACGCACATCGGAAACGTGTTTTCGTTATCGCCATACTGGCGTATCACCCGACGTAATGGTATGGGTTCGCATTGATTACACGTCTCGGTCACCTCTTGTTCGCATTGACGGCACTTTGAACAGTGGACGTTACATTTCAGATGTGTTACCACCCGTGGCTTTACCCTTCATTCGATCCCTGTGGAATCCTACATTTCAGCAGGATAATGCACTACCGCATGGTGCAGGTCCTGTACGGGCCTTTCTGGATACAAAAAATGTTTGACTGCTGCCCTTTTCAGGACATTCTCCAGATCTCTCACCAATTGGAAACGTCTACATCTACATCTACATCCATACTCCGCAAGCCACCTGGCGGTGTGTGGCGGAGGGTACCCTGAGAACCTCTATCGGTTCTCCCTTCTATTCCAGTCTCGTATTGTTCGTGGAAAGAAGGATTGTCGGTATGCCTCTGTGTGGGCTCTAATCTCTCTGATTTTATCCTCATGGTCTCTTCGCGAGATATACGTAGGAGGGAGCAATATACTGCTTGACTCCTCGGTGAAGGTATGTTCTCGAAACTTTAACAAAAGCCCGTACCGAGCTACTGAGCGTCTCTCCTCCAGAGTCTTCCACTGGAGTTTATCTATCATCTCCGTAACGCTTTCGGCATTCCTAAATGATCCTGTAACGAAGCGCGCTGCTCTCCGTTGGGTCTTCTCTATATCTTCTATCAACCCTATGTGGTACGGATCCCTCACCGTTGAGCAGTATTCAAGCAGTGGGCGAACAATCGTACTGTAACCTACTTCCTTTGTTTTCGGATTGCATTTCCTTAGGATTCTTCCAATGAATGCCAGTCTGGCATCTGCTTTACCGACGATCAACTTTATATGATCATTCCATTTTAAACCACTCCTAATGCGTACTCCCAGATAATTTATGGCATTAACTGCTTCCAGTTGCTGACATGCTATTTTGTAGCTAAATGCTATCTTTCTATGTATTCGCAGCATATTACACTTGTCTACATTCAGATTCAATTGCCATTCCCTGCACCATGCGTCTATTCGCTGCAGATCCTCCTGCATTTCAGTACAATTTTCCATTGTTACAACCTCTCGATACACCACAGCATCATCTGCAAAAAGCCTCAGTGAACTTCCGATGTCATCCACAAGGTGGATTGTGGTCAAGCAACTGGCTCGTCACAATACGCCAGTCACTACTGTTGATGAACTGTGGTATCGTGTTGATGCTGCATGGGCAGCTGTACCTGTGCACGTCATCCAAGCTCTGTTTGAATCAATGCCCAGGTGTATCAAAGCCGTTATTACAGCCAGGGCTGGTTGTTCTAGGTACTGATTTCTCAGGATCTATGCACCCAAATTGCGTGAAAAAGTAATCATATGTCAGTTCTAGTATAGTATATTTGTTTAATGAATACCCGTTTATTATCTGCATTTCTTCTTGGTGTAGCAATTTTAATGGCCAGTAGTGTATATCCATTGGTGCTGAGTTACAACGTCGGCTTCGCTCCTGGCCCCACCGTCCAACATCACTACCTTGTCTGGTTTCTGCTGCTGAGGAAGTGTGGAATGCTATTCGTCCACACTGATTCAGACATTTCATTGGAAGTGTCCTCAGCAAAGTTAATGCCGCCATACAGGCAAAGGGTGGGCACCACCCACATTAAAGTCCACCGCGAACAGTACTTGTTGTCAGGCAGTGTATACCGGATGCCTCTCACGCCACGAACCGCCGTAAAGGTATTGCAAAGAAGACGACATCCGTGCAGTCTCCGCAAAAACAGTATTATACAACACTTGTGGCTCGTCTTAGGAACATTGTTTTAGAAGAATGAAAATTTGCGAACGACGACGAAGTCCTAGCAGTAGATTTGAGTCAGATACGCAAGTAACTAGGAACCGGCGCTACGAGAAAAATAAGATCTTGTTTTAACTAAGACATCTTGACAGTGTTTGTCAGTCCACGTCAGTGTGAATTTGTCTTCATATTTGAGGAGAAACGTCCGGATGAAGAGCCGTCACGCGGAGTGAAGCGCTGAAGCAGCGAAGCGTGGCCTCTGAAGCAGGATGTCGCTCCCGCGCGCGAATTGTCAGCAACAGCCGGCGGCCTTCATTAGCGTAATGGAGAGGCGGCCCACTGCCTGCACGAAATGTCGCGCGTAGTGGGGTGTCACTAGGACGCCTGGTCAGTGGACAAAACACTCTGCAGAACGGCGTGTATGATACTGCCAGGGTGGCACTCTACGTGCCTCAAGAAAAGCCGTACAACCTAGGTAGCGTATGTTGGTTGGTTGGTTTGGGGAAGGAGGCCAGACAGCGAGGTCATCGGTCTCATCGGATTAGGGGAGGATGGGGAAGGAAGTCGGCCGTGCCCTTTCAGAGGAACCATCCCGGCATTTGCCTGGAGTGATTTAGGGAAATCACGGAAAACCTAAATCAGGATGTCCGGACGCGGGATTGAACCGTCGTCCTCCCGAGTGCGAGTCCAGTGTGCTAGCCACTGCGCCACCTCGCTCGAAACCTAGGTAGCGATCAAAGTTAACCAAAGAAGCGTATATGAAAAACCTGAAGGTCTTTCACAACCCCGCGTTTTGCTTCGTATTCTGAAACAACCTCTTTCTCTCTCATATCAATGTAGCAAACGTTTCGAAGAGAGAATGAAATAATTTTCAGATCATTGACCATGGAACTACAGACTTACGTCATTACAGATTGGGAGGTCCAGCAGAGATTAATTCACATAATCGGGAAGGTTATTCTTTACTTGCAACTCACTGGCTCATGTCTTTTGCGATTTGTGTCAAGTGCTAATTGTAATTCTCCCATGTAGGTGCCATTCTGAACGAGTGTAGTGTTTGGTGTTGTGTCTGTTGCTGCGATGACAAGGAGTTGTACTACAGGAAAGGGTGAAAGCCTAGCCCTCTCGAACAGCACGACGGCGATCGCAACGCTTAACATCCCTATGCGACGGACGCATCAGCATCAACAGCGCCGTCCCTTCACCGTATACAGCGCTGAGATGTCATGGCCTTGGCACACGGTACAGCGATCGCGAAGTTGTCGCCGCATACTCCCGCTTCTTCCAGCAGACTCCTCTAAACGGTTACTACTAACTTGAGTGGCACTACTCCAGTCATCATTAGCGACGTCGGGCGTCATTATCTGCATGAAATTCCGGTTTCCTACCAACGGAAGGAACGCGGACATCGCACGCCATTCCAAATTGTTCATGAAAAATACCGCTACATATTTGAAGCTGAAACTGACTCCAGTGACTCACTGACAACAGCGTTACCAAACGATATGTTGCATTTTTATCTATATCCGTTGCTCCGGAATAACTACACACATATATTAAGATGTGTAATTCCAACACTACTTCGAGACAAATATAATCTTGTGGAAATCCTGCATTTACAATGTCAGACACTGCATGTCTTAAACTGCTGTTCAACTCAAACTTCATGTTTATATATCTAAAGTTCGGAAAGGTAGCATTGAAAAAAAAAAAAAAAAAAGAACAGCTACGTATGCGAAATTTAACAAACAGGAAGAAGATGTGATATGCATCTTAACCGCATGGATGTAACGGATCGTGCAGCCACGTCTCGATCCCAGAGTTAACAGATGGGGACCTTTGCAAGAGAACAACCATCTGCACGAACAGTTCGTCGACGTTTGCAGCAGCATGGACTATCAGCTCGGAAACCGTGCCTGCGGTTACCCTTGACGCTGCTTCACAGACAGGTGCGCCTGCGATGGTGTACTCAACGACGAACCTGGGTTCACGAATGTCAAAACGTCATTTTTTCGGATGAATCCAAGTTCTGTTTACAGCATCATGATGGTCGCATCCGTCTTTGCCGACATCGCGGTGAACGCACATTGGAAGCATGTATTCGTCATCGCCATACTGGCGTATCACCCGGCGTGGTGGTATAGGGTACCATTGGTTACACGTCTCGGTCACCTCTTGTTCGCACTGACGGCAGTCTGAACAGTGGACGTTACATTTCAGATGTGTTATGACCCGTGGCTCTACCCTTCATTCGATCCCTGCGAAAGGCTACATTTCAGCAGGACAATGCACGACCGCATGTTACAGGTCCTGTACGGGCCTTTCTGGATACAGAAAATGTTCGATTGTGGCCCTGGCCAGCACATTCTCCAGATCTCTCACCAATTGAAAACGTCTGGTCAGTGGTGGCCGAGCAACTGGCTAGTCACAATACGCCAGTCACTACCCTTGAACTGTGGTATCGTGTAGAAGCTGCATGGGCAACTGTACCTGTACACGCCATCCAAGCTCTGTTTGACTCAATGCCCAGGCGTATCAAGGCCGTTATTACGGCCAGAGGTGGTTGTTATGGGTACTGATTTCTCAGGATCTATGCTCCCAAACTGTGTGAAAATGTAATCACATTTCAGTTGTGGTATAATATATTTGCCCAATGAATACCCGTTTATCATCTGCATTTCTTCTTGGTGTAGCAATTTTAATGTCCAGCGGTGTAATATACCATTTCATAATGCTCATGGCCGGCCGCGGTGGTCTCGCGGTTCTAGGCGCGCAGTCCGGAACCGTGCGATTGCTACGGTCGTAGGTTCGAATCCTGCCTCGGGCATGGATGTGTGTGATGTCCTTAGGTTAGTTAGGTTTAAGTAGTTCTAAGTTCTAGGGGACTGATGACCACAGCAGTTGAGTCCCATAGTGCTCAGAGCCATTTGAACCATTTTTTTCCATAATGCTCATATATCTTCTACTTCACAACAGTGACAATGATATGCAGAATCATACTGTAAAGAAAAGTGTTTTCGTGTTTTGAAGTCAGATACAGCGGATGTACACATGTAGTGCTTGGTGTACGAGCAGAAGATTCGTTCAACTTACGTCAGCTATATACATGCATACTCCTAGCCTTTTAGTTAGTATGATAAAGCATCTTATTTGTATTATAGATTGAGGTGGCAGAAGTCATGCGATACCACCCAATATTGTGTCGGACCTTCTTTTACCAATAGTAATGCAGCAACTCGACGCGGAATGGGCTCATCAAGTTGTTGGAAGTTCCCTGCAGATACACTGAGCCACGCTGCCTCTACAGCCGCCCATAATTGCGATAGTGTTGCCTGTGTGGGATATTGTGCACGAACTGACATCTCGATTATTTACCATAAATGTTGGAGGGGATTCATGTAGCGCGCTCTGAGTGGCCAAATCATTCTGTCGTATTGTCCAGAACATCTTTCAAACCAATCGCGAACAACTGTGGCGCGATGACATGTTGCACTGTCATCCATAAAAATTCCGTCGCCGTTTGAGAATATGAAGTCCATGAATCGCTGCAAATGGTCTCCAAATAGCCGAACATATCAACTTCCAGTCAATGATCGGTTCAGTTGGACCCGAGGACCCAGGCCATTCCATGCAAACACAGCGCACACCTTTACCGAGCCACCACCAGCTCGCACTGTGCCTTGATGACAACTTGGGTCCATGGCACGTGGTGTCTGTGCCAACCCCAACCCTACCATCATCTCTTACAACCTGAAATCGCGATTCGCCTGACCACGCCACGGTTTTCAGATCTCTGAGGTCCACCCGATATGGTGACGAGTCCAGTAGATGCGCTGCAGGTGATGTCGCGCTTTTAGCGCAGGCACTCGTGTCGGTCGTCTGCTGTCATAGGCCGGCCGCGGTGGCCGTGCGGTTCTAGGCGCTTTAGTCCGGAACCGCGCGACTCCTACGATCGCAGGTTCGAATCCTGCCTCGGTCATGGATGTGTGTGATGTCCTTAGGTTAGTCAGGTTTAAGTAGTTCTGAGTTCTAGGGGACTGATGACCTCATATGTTAAGTCCCATAGTGCTCAAAGCCATTTGAACCATATGCTGATGTCACAGCCCATTAACGGCAAATTTCGCCGCACTGTCGGGTTGGCTACGTTCGTCGTACGTCCCACATTTATTTCTGCAGTCATTTCACGCAGTGTTGCTTGTCGGTTAGCGCTAACAAATCTATGCAAACATCGCTGCTCTCGGTCGTTAAGGGAAGACCGTCGACCACTGCGTTGTTTGCTGTGAGAGGTAATAACTAAAATATGGTAATCTCGACACACCCTTGAAACGTGGGTCTCTGAATACTGAATTCCCTGACTATTTCCAAACCTGAATGTACCATGCATCAAGCAGCAACGACCATTCCGTGTTCAGAGTCTGTTAATTGCCGTAGTGCGTCCATAATCACGTCGGAAACATTTTCAGATGTCTAACTAGGAATGACAGCTTCACCACTGCGCTGCCCGTTCATATCTTGTCCACGGGATACTAACGTCAACTGTAGATGTGGATATCGCTGTCCCATGAGTTTCGTACCTTTGCTTATGCACCATATACCGATCCATGGGTATAGATCATATTTTATTTTATACTTATTTTAAAGTATCGTCAAGTACAAGAGAAACGGTTTTAAGTTTCATGTTTGTATTGTTCAAATGGCTCTGAGGACTATGGGACTTAACTTCTGAGGCCATCAGTCTCCTAGAAGTCAGAACTACTTAAACATAACTAACCTAAGGACATCACACACATCCATGCCCGAGGCAGGATTCGAACCTGCGACCGAAGCAGTCGCGCGGTTCCATACTGTAGCGCCTAGAACCGCTCGGCCACTCCGGCCGGCTCGATGTTTGTAATTTGGTTTTTATTTTTTCCGTAGGTATGATCACAAGTAAAATTTTGTGATTCGTCCGCCAGAAAGTAAAATAAATTATCACTCCCAGCTGTATAAAATTTGGCATTAGAGCTCTTGTTCGAGTATCTTCAGGCCTTTTCATCATTACGTCACCTAAGAGTCCTTGTCTCTTCCGTCGGCGGGCAAGTTTCGCCGTTCGGCCACCGGGGTTAGGACACATTTCCTCGGCCCAAATGTGCGCGGCCGCAGTCTGCAGAACACCGCAGAAACACTCGTGGGTAGTGGAGTCCGGGTTCGGTGCCCACAGCAGGGGACGTGACGGGCGGGCAGGTGCGGCCGCGAGTGGTACAAGCTGCACCTCCCTGACTGCGTCCCAGCAGCCTTCTAGCGAACTACGGGCCTGGCTGCGACGCTCTCCGGGACGTGACACACGCAGCCAGCAGCAGGCGCCCACGCTGGCACAACAGCTCACCTGCGCTCTGACACGTTTGCCCACAGCCACTGGCGCCGACCGCTGCTCACGCCACCAAAGTGGCGGTGGCCCAGCTCCGCTGTGCGCCGCGCGCCACGGTAGGAAAAAGCGGACCAACCGTACGGCAGAAGAAAGGCGAAAAAAAAAATACGATACCACACGTCAATTGATGTCACGTGGCAGTTCATGCACGCACTGTTGTATGGTCTAGTTTTCCGAGCCGATGTCACCTCGCCAGCGTCGTAACTAAACTTCTAGTAGCAGCTTCATAGTCGGCCTCACGGAGTATAAGTTCCGCACCTGTTGAACGGTGTTTCCAGAATAATAACGTGGCAAATTCTGCTCAGCAGCCTCCCAATACTAAGCACTACACCACGGAGGCTTTCACCGAAAGTCATTATCTACATAAATGAAAATGTGATATTCGTTTGTTCAAAATCGTATATTTCCGAATTTTCTTGACCGATTTCTTTGAAATTTTGTCACAACGTTGATTTCTAATATATTAGATACCATCATAAACGAAAGGCTATGCCTTGTCGATTTAGCCACGTCCCTCTCTCCATTGTCATCCTCTTCAATTCTTCATACGATTTCATCCTCATATCTTCTTTGACGTTATTAAAATACGTTGCTCTTGGCCTGCCTCTTGTTTTTTCCCTAAAACTTTTCCTTCAAATACATTCTTTAGGAACTGGTTGTGTCTTATTACGTGCCCTATCATTTTTTTTATTTTCTTCTTCCTATATAATTTACCAACGTTCTGTTCTCATTCACTTCTCGTAAGACCTGTTCATTACTTTTTCTATGTACCCAGCTTGGGTTCGTCATTCTTCTCCATATCCACATTTCCATTCATCCAGTCTCTTTTTCTCTGCCTTCCCCAGAGTCCACACTTCAGGTCCGTATATTAAGACACAACAGACAAAACTTTTGATAAACTTTTTCCTATTTTCTAGGCTTATATGATTGCCTGTTAGTAAATTCCTTTTATTTTGGAAAGCTTGCTTTGCCAAGGCTATTCTTCTCTTTATATATGTCATGCATTTATTGTTATCAGTGATTGTGCTCCTCAAATAACAGTAGTTCTCAGCCTGCTCTAGATCATCATCTTCTAGTTTAATATTAACTTTACCTTTTTTTTGTCTTCCCTATATATATATATATATATATATATATATATATATATATATATATATATATATGAAGGAAAAACATTGTTAGCAAAAATCTCAAAGTGTACCTTTCCTATTTACTTCAAATTTTTACACGTTACAGTAATGAACGATTAGACACATATAGGCTACTATAATGTATAAAACAATAAGCCATAAGCACAACTTCCCTGTTTGTTAACAACGTTTCGATTCAAATTTGTATTTATGACTTATTGTTTTGTGGTTGTAATAGTACAGAATATGATTTTGCAACAATAATAAACTAGGCTCAAGGTCAGAGAGGGGGCAAGAGGACATGAACAGAGGGGTGGGAGAAAATGAACATAGGAAACGAGAAGGAGAAGATGGAGAGAGAGGGGGATAGGAGGAGATAGTGAGAAAGAGGGGGGACGAGAAGATGGACAGAGAGAAAGTAGGAGGAGTTGATGGACAGAGCAGAGAGAGATGGAAGGAGGAGGAGGTGAACAAAGAAAGGGGAAGAGGTACATGGACAGAGACAGTGGAGACAAGGAGGTCAGGAGGTACACATTGGAAAGGTGTGGTTTCTCTTTTCTTTCTCTTCCATTTAATTACACTGAGCCATAGAACAGCGTGGCCAGTTGCAGCCAGTTTAACATAAAAACTGCTCTGCGTACAGCTTAAAATATTTATAGGAAGGTAAACTAATATGCCATTAGGTGAAACAGAAAATGATTACGCGTTCCTCTTAAGTGTGGAGCGTCAGTTGCGATGTGTGGCCGCGCTTTACACAGCAAACCGGAAGGCACTGCAGACCCTTTATTCAAACATTTCTGACAATTTCGTTTCACCCCCGATTACATCTATATTCTAAATTTGTTATTTTTCTTTAGAATTTTTGCGTTTGCTGTGGTTCTGTGAATCTACGGGGGTTGTGTGTTGTGTGGCCGAGTCAACAGTAGCAGGCTGGTTTCCAAAGCAGCAGAGCCGTCTTACGAAGCTCACAGAAGAGACGCCAACATAGCGCACATCAGTAAGGCGTGGGGGTGCTAGTAACAGCATTACTCGCATCATTAACTGTGGAATGGTAGGTCTCCACGCGTCAAAATGTGTTTAATATTTGAGATTGAAAAACAACAACATTTATCTGTTTCGAATGGATTTTCAGCTTACTGGGCCATCGTCAGAAAGAACTAACGTCCACAAGAAACTGATTAGTGTCCACAAAAGACAGTAATGTCTCTGTTTTATCGGTCACTTTTATTGCTTCTGAAGACCGTCAAGACCAAAACAAAGATCATGTCAACACACACACACACACACACACACACACACAATCTTTGTTCATGACATTAGGCCCAAAAAGTCAAATCAAGTACGCCGGCCGAAGTGGCCGTGCGGTTCTAGGCGCTGCAGTCTGGAACAGCGAGAGCGCTACTGTCGCGGGTTCGAATCCTGCCTCGGGCATGGATGTTTGTGATGTCCTTAGATTAGTTAGGTTTAACAAGTTCTAAGTTCTAGGGGACTAATGACCTCAGAAGTTGAGCCCCATAGTGCTCAGAGCCATTTTTTTCGTCAAATCGAGTACCCATCAATTGTGTTGCGCACCAAATTGCTCTTGACGTGCTGAACAGTATTAGCTAACGAAAACACGCAATATAAAAATATATAGATTGTTCGAATGTAATACCACAGACTGAAACGAGGTATCATGATAATTCGACTGTGCTAAAAGTTTTAGCTGATGAATGTTACTGGATTATTAGCGTTCACACCACAATTCCATCCACATCGGTTGGCCCTCATACAAAAGTATGCTGTGACAAACGTAGCTGCAGTTTCTATAAAATCCCTTGACTTTCCAAGACCTGAAATTTTCATTCTACCTCCGAAAGGTACCCGAGAAATTTGGAAACTTATACATGTAAGTATATAGACGCTGAAACGTTCCTTCCCGTCAGTCCTTCGGTTTTTTTGTAGCGTCTTGCTAGGTCACACTTGCAGCCGCGGGCACAACCCACGCACCCTGGGCGATGTAGGAAGCGCGAAACAAATGACGCGATGTACTGCTCAGTATGTTTAATCGGAAACCTTCACTGGCTGCCCATATTAATTTCCTACACCGCTACACATGTAAAACCAGCACACGCAAGGGTCGCCAGTCTCGCATTGATCCGTGATACAGGGTTAAACGTCTCACTATTCAAAAGTAAATAATTAAAAGCTCCGCAGCAATCCAGTCCAACTTCTCTGATAAAGGTTGCGAGATTCGATGACAGGACTTTCACAGATTTAGAAAAAATATCTGAGTGGTGTGAAAAGTGGCAGTTGACCCTAAATAACGAAAAGTGTGAGGTCATCCACATGAGTGCTAAAAGGAACTCGATAAACTTCGGTTACACGATAAATCAGTCTAATCTAAAAGCCGTAAAATCAACTAGGTATTATAATGACGAATAACTTAAATTGGAAAGAACACATAGAAATTGTTATGGGGAAGGCTAACCAAAGGCTGCGTTTTATTGGCAGGACACTTAAAAAATGTAACGGACCTACTAAGGAGACTGCCTACATTACGCTTGTCCGTCCTCTTTTAGAATACTGCTGCGCGGTGTGGAAGCCTTACCAGATAGGACTGACGGAGTACATGGAAAAAGTCCAAAGAGAGGCAGCACGTTTTGTATTATCGCGAAATTGGGAGAGAGTGTCACAGAAATGATACAGGATTTGAGCTGAAAATCATTAAAAGAAAGGCGTTTTTCGTTGCGGCGGAATCATCTCACGACATTCCAATCACCAACTTTCTCCTCCGAATGCGAATATATTTTGCTGACACCGACCTACGTAGGGAGGAGCGATCACCACGATAAAATAAGGGAAATCAGAGCTCGTACGGATAGATATAGGTGTTCATTCTTTCCGCGCGCTATACGAGATTAAAGTAATAGAGGATTGTGAAGGTGGTTAGAGGAACCCACTGCCAGGCACTTAAATTTGATTTGGAGAGTATCCATGTAGATGTAGATGTGGATAACAGCTCCTACACCTTCCGCAGGTGTCCCCTAAAATCTCCCGTCGATAATCTGCACACCACGAAGCAGCAGTACGGTTCAGTGTCAGTGTCTCACAGGAACACCACACTAAAATTTACACGGCAACAAATGAAATTTATTGTCACGAATTCACCCTGGCCAAGTCGGTCGCGGCACACGTTGCTCTGACGCCTCCTTTGACGGAGCAGACCCGCGCCACCACTTCGGAACACTCGCGCCGAGCAAGAGCGGAACGTGACTGAGGAAGATGGGACGGAAAAAAAATTCTAATGGCTGTGGACACTACTTCTTAGGTCATCAGTCCCCTAGAACTACTGAAACCTAACTAACCTAAGCACATCAGACACATCCATGCCCGAGGCAGGATTCGAACCTGGCACCGTAGCAGCAGCGCGATTCCAGACTGAAGCGGCTAGAACCGCTCGGCCACAACGGCCGGCACAGGAGCGCACTTTCGCTCTGTAGGCTTACCATACCGAGAAAGCAACTTCGTTGATTACGGTGGATCGACAGCTCCAGACTTGACAAGCTCCGTCCCAGAGGGCCTATGATTCGCCACCTCAATCCCACGAGGGCTTCCGGGCGACTCATCCATTTTGCGAGCTCTGAGATAGCTCCTCGCACTTACTTGACGTGTAGACCTTGTTGTGGTTGGCAGGAGAGCCAACCCGTATAACTAAAGGAGGCCGAAATGCACGCGTTTTAGCTCACGCAGGCTGACGTGAGGTCTGGAACATGTCAAGGGAATTAGAATTTAGAAACAACGGACATAGCTGGTGGAATACTTAACTTTAATCCATTAATGGAGAACGTCGCTCTTTATGGTACATGATTTACAATATCAATAGAAAATGATCATGGCGCCTTGCTAGGTCGTAGCAAATAACGTAGCTGAAGGCTATGCTAACTATCGTCTCGGCAAATGAGAGCGTAATTTGCCAGTGAACCATCGCTAGCAAAGTCGGCTGTACAACTGGGGCGAGTGCTAGGAAGTCTCTCTAGACCTGCCGTGTGGCGGCGCTCGGTCTGCAATCATTGATAGTGGCGACACGCGGGTCCGACGTATACTACGGGACCGCGGCCGATTTAAAGGCTACCACCTAGCAAGTGTGGTGTCTGGCGGTGACACCACAGACCTTACAGCCAATCAGAGTCAGGAGCATAGTGCAGCCACTCTCAATGGCCCTTTCATGCTGCCATTTACAGCGCTTCTGTAAGGTGCTGCGTTTTAGCAGGAGTTTAGGAACTTTTTCTGCAACGGGGTTGGGAACACCAGCCTTCACGGGGAAATTACTTTCTCTGCAAGCCAACCATGTAGGTTCTGGCCGCAACTCATTTAGGAGAATTAGGGAAAAACTAGCCCATTACCTCCAAGCTGAATAACAAACCTCCCCTCTGAAGCCGAATACTGGCCCAGCCAACTACGAGTACAATAACAAAAGTATCCAAAACATGGGTGGCAGGAAATGATAAATCGCAACGGCTGTAGTATTTCCTTTTTTTTTGGGGGGGGGGGGAGGTCATGACCCCTCCCTTCCGCTCACTCCTACAACCCTGGACCTGCGCCTGCTGGCTGACCCGTTCGTGTTTGTGTCTGGTCTCTGAGCTGTCGCCCAGGCGGCTGCCACTGACTGCTAGCCGCTGGCGGCTTTGGGCGGACGCCAGTGCTTCCCAGAAGGTCAGCCGTGCCGTGCCGTGCCGTGCCGTGCCGTGCCGCACACCTGGAATGTTGGCCAACAAACACGGCGCATCGGCCACCCGCCCTCTGGCTACCTCGCCACTCTGCCTTCTTATCTCTCTTTCGTCCAACTTCTAATTCAACATTTCAATTTATTCAACACGTCCGTTCCCATTCTTTGTTTTGTACCACCTTATAACTTCATTATCGTTATGTTTACAAGGGAGTCATGATCATTGAGTCTGGTCTCTACGTGAGCATGCTCAAAAACGCCAAGTCTTTCTGGCGCCAACAACATATATTTACGGAGCGCGTTTGAGGACTATTCGTTGCATACAATTTTCAGAGATAGATTCTGGAAGAAGTTTTGTCTCATCCGCCAATTATTACTTTCTCTTTTAGTCTATTGCGGAATCATTTTCCAACTACTACAATATCGTTCGGTGAACATCACATAGTGCACTGAGGTTTCCTCTCATGTTTTACTTCTGCAGATGCTTAACGGTGACAGGAGATGGAACCAACCACAACTTGTTGTCTACATTTCACAATTAAACTTGCGTAGTGGTTTCACACATTTTTCAAAGTTCTCCATCAGTGGATTAAGTTTCTTATTGACAGCTATAAATCGACCATCAGCCCCGTTCCGTGTAGATTCTACATTCGCTGAACCACTACGGTTGAACCACGCATCTCTGTCATACAAATTTTTTATTTTAAACTGCAAACTTCTTTATGGAGAAATTCGAAGAACAGGCCTTAGGTACTACCAGCAAAAAACCAAATGTATGGTTCCGATACGTGGATGACACATTTGTGTTATGGAGACATGGGAGGGAGGAACTAAGCCGGGTTCCACGAACATCTGAATAGTATAAACTCCAGAATTCAATTTACAGTGGAGGAGGAGGTAGACGGCAAATTAAATTTCCTCGATGTGCTTGTTTCTAGAAACGAAAATGATAGTTTGCGCCACTCGGTATACCGCAAATCCACGCACAAGGATCGTTATTTGCAACTGGATTCGTACCACTACCCACAACAGAAGCGGGGTGTTATCAAGACGTTAGCGGACAGAGCTAGAAATATTTGTGAAGCTGAGTTGCTCGACGCTGAGATGGAACATCTCCACAATGCACTAATGAAGAAGGGATATTCGTCAGCCGAAATAAAACGTGCGTTGAGACGGCCACGCAGAAACCATAGTGACGTACAGGCTACTGAAAAATCTAAGGTTTTCCTGCCGTTTGTTAAAAATGTAACGGAAAGAATAGGGAGGATCTTGACGAAGCGGAATATTACCGCAATTTACAAGCCCACCAGGAAGATAGAGGAATACCTTAAGCCTGCCAAGGACGCTCGCAAACCATTGGAAAAAGCTGGAGTGTATAGGATCCCATGCAGCTGTGGAGATGTTTATGTGGGTACCACTTAAAGAACTGTTTCAAAAGGTTTGGAAGAGCACAACGGCAATTGTAGAAGAGGAGAATCGGAACGATCAGCTGTTGCGGAACATGCTTTCCAGCCAGGGAACCACAGTATTCGTTTCGAGGAGACGCAAGTACTAGCGGCCGCAAGCGGATATTACGAAAGGCTCTACAGGGAGGCAATCGAAATCGCCAAACACCCTAATAATTTCAATCGAAAGGAGGAGGGCGTGAAATTAAACGGTATATCGATGCCGGTGTTGCAGAAGATGTGTACCACCCGTCCACCACTGCGTGATGGCAACGGCGATCGACGGCAGCGGACAGCGGCCAATTGCACTGACGTTTTCAAAACACATCACGCCTCGACGCGGACACGGAATTTAGCGGCACTCAGTAGCGGGCCAGTGGGTGTGTTGGACCTCCCGTCGAGCTACAGACCCCGTTGAAGATGTCCTCCGCAGACGGGGACGAAACGTTGGGAATTGACACAGAATTCATCAACTGACCGCGGCATAACATCCCGGATAATTATAATGGACATGACAATTTTTGATTTTGCTAAAGAATCGGTTCCTAGTGTGCCCATAAAGTTCCACAAATGCGGCAGAAACTTACGAAAACTCTCTCTTATAGGATAAGAGCAAAAATCCGCCCTGCTCTGTACCAAATGTAAGCAAAGACGCGACTCACGCGCGTGTCGTGTGTTTACTATAATGACTATCAAATCAAGTGCTCAGAATATTGACCAACACTGGTACCTGCTCTAAAGGGGATCCGGGCGGACAGTACTGTACGTTGAATTCCAACTGGACTGTTCGCAGAACAGGCCTATGTCCTACGCAATCTCGTGTCTTCGAGAGTCGTCGGTACCTCCTCGTAGAGCTCTTGTCTCTGACCGTCAAAAACCGTTATTTGTTTTAGGAATGGTTAAACGATCCAACGACTTCCAAATGCTGCATAACAAAGGTCTGTAATGACGGTTGCATAATGGAAGAGACATAGGCCATGTTGGTACCACGTGAGTCGCCTTTGTGTCCAGGCGGGTGTCTTCCAATTAACTGCAGCAGCGTATCGGTTAGGAACCGTAAGCGCCTGTGGCTATTTAGAGCTTCAGCAATAAAACGAGACCAATGATGTGATTCTTGAAAAGCCTGCAACCGACCCACGTTGTTTACATAGTTCTCTTAGCATGGACCTTGAACTGAATAGTATATAGAATATAGCGGAAATTGATTTGCTCATGTTAACGATATTTCATCCATATAAAAATTTTTCATCGAAATGTCGCATCACTTTGCAGTTCTCGTAGACACCATTCGTACAGCTGCGTTGGGTAGCCGTGCGGTCTTGGGCGCCTTGTCACGGTTCGCGCGGTTTTCCTTGTCGGATGTTCGAGTCCTCCCTCGGGCATGGGTGTGTGTTTTGTTTAGCGTAAGTTAGTTTAAGTTAGATTACGTAGTGTCTAAGCCTTGGGAGCGATGAGCTCAGCAGTTTGGTCCCACAGGAACGTACAACAAATTTCAAATTTTTCTGCCATTCTTAGATCCATAACCGAGTCTGTGAGTAACTGCCTTGAAGCTGTCGATGGAGCAAAATGCAGAAAGGATGAAATGCACTGAAATGTAGCACTAGCAGAACACACCTCAGTGAAATGTTATTTTGTATTAACTGCTGCCAGAATGTTTGTTTGATTCCTCTCATCAGTTACTGTTCGTTTTCGGTGGCTTATTTCATTCTGCACAGTTCCAGCTTCTTGAACATTTTCTTATAAGGTTCGAAATGACAGTTCCTGAGTGCTTGCCACAATCAGAAGACCTTTCCGTGAATAGCAGCTCCAACTGTGTGGAGACATTCGCCATAAAAGAGAACTATATCACCTTTTCTTGACTTCCGCATATATTTTGAAGGTTTAAATAGCTTCACTAGCAAGTTGTATGATCGCTACAACAGCAGAGCACAGACTGCAGTTAAGCGCGGAATCTTGCACCTGAGTCACGTGCTCGCTTACATTTGGCACATTGGGACAGATTTTTTTGCGACCTATCATGTTGATGGAGCGACACTGGTTTTCTGCGCTCTTATTTTCGTACTACTTGGTTAATTCCAGAAACGTTATACCGTTGAAACCCTCTTCGACGGCTGGCTTGAGTCGTTGGGCGCATATTTGCAATTTAGCTTCTGCAGTGAGAGGATAGAGGCACCTCAAACAACTATTGCTCATCGCGAGTTTCGCGTGACGCCTAAACTACGGAAAATGTTCATTTGTTTCTTGTTACAATTAAAACCTTTCCAAAAGTCGAATTTCTTACGTTAATTCGGTAGAGCGGTCCCGAACAGGTATAGTGCGATATTTGTTTTAAAGGTCTGTCCCGTAGTGCTTGTTCTGTATGTATACATTACATTCTGTAGGTCACGTAAACGTTGTCCTGGCTCGTGTTATTCTTAATGTTTGTCTTTCCTTCTTAATACTTGACATTAAAACGACTAGTAAAGCACAAGTCAGGCCCCCTTCCACACTTGTTTCCGTGCTTTTCGCGACCTAGGAGAGAGGGCAGCTGCAGTACTGATCCGGTACACTTCATCTATTTTTAATTTAATTCCGGGACAACATGTCCCAGACAAAAATATGACAGTCTAGTGTACGCGAATGTGTAATTTTTACGTGTACACGTAGTAAAATCGATTTGATGCTCGATATGTGTAGTAGACACTTGTCCTTAGTATGGCACAAGAAGAAATGCTTCAAAAGAAGAAATGCTTCAAAAGAAGAAATGCTTCAAAAGAAGAAATGCTTCAAAAGAAGAAATGCTTCAAAAGAGCACGGAAAATCAATAAGTATAACGAACCCTGGCCCTACAAAGAAATTTGTGTCTCAGTGTGCACCTTAGGGCCGTATACTAAAGATAAAATTTACGTACTTTATAGACATATTAAAAACTGAAACAGTAATGATGTTCCGAGATAACATTTGTTTAATATAGTTTCTTATGAACCGGCTTTCGGCTTTCTAGGCCATCCGCAGTCAACTTGAAACTAAACAATAATTCACACAATACTGGCGAGACTTCGTAGCTGTATAACGATTGTTTTCCCACAGATTTGTGACAATTTACGACTCAATATATCCATACGAAAAACAGAAGCGTAATGAAATACACATATAAGCTCTGGAAAAATACTCTCTATATTACATTATTTTCAAGCATTCACTGTATGGGAGTGTCAGGCCGAAAAAGTACACGAGTGAGCACTAGCGCAGAGTGCTATGGTATCTGGACGAATAACTGGTGAATGTGATGAACAGATACAAAGGCGAGGGAGTAGACAGGAGGAAGGAGGCAATGGAATGCGCATGGAGAACAGTTATACCAATTACAAGAAGCGTATTCTCTTACGGCGAGAAAAATATTAGCTGGCTGCTGTTACCTCAGCAAGGATGAATAATGAAAGTGTATTTGACCTTTGAGGATTAAATCAAGATTCTGTGACTGGTGTTTAATGAGAGCCAATCTCAGAATCTTGATTTAATCCTTGATAATCAGATAAAGATAAAACATGTACCAGTTTATTAAAAAAAGAAAAACAAGCCATTTCTCAAAATACTATTTCAGCTGAACAGCAACACTAAACCTGCCACAAGGGCAACGATAAATAAGAGTTGAGTGTACAACGTGTTCGTCAGAAGTCTACGCTGAACGTTGAAAAGTAACTTCATGGCATGTGAGAATGATTACAATTTTCGGATCGATAAATACGAGGGCGTGCTGTCAATATTGTTTGAGATATCACGTGTCATGCGTATTATTCGGTCGATTTTCCCGCTTCGCTGACGCAAGATACGACCTTCTGTCGCTAGAGGGCTCCGAATTGTAACGTACAACATGGCGATGTGTAATGTAGCTGCGTCGGTGCGTGAGAAACAGAGTGCTGTAATAGAGTTTCTAACCGCAGAAAACGTGCCTCCAATTGAAATACACAGAAGAATAGAAGTTGACAGCATGACAATGCCATAGCACACAGGAGCGCTGCGATATCTGCAACAATCCGACACTTTGGATTCACTCCCATCGATTATCCACCCTGCAGTCCCTACTTGGCCTCATCCGATTTTCATCTGTTTCCAGAACTGAAACAACATCTTTGAGGATTTCACTTTGATAGTCATAAAGCGATGCAAGCAGATATCACGTTGTGGCTCCGTCAACAAAGTCAAATGGTTCAAATGGCTCTGAGCACTATGGGACCTAACATCTGAGGTCATCAGTCCCCTAGAACTTGAAACTATTTAAACCTATCTAACCTCAGGACATCACACACATCCATGCCCGAGGCAGGATTCGAACCTGCGACCGTAGAAGCAGCGCGTTTCCGGACTGAAGCGCCTAGAACCGCTCGGCCACAACGGCTGGCCAACAAAGTCAAACATTCTACAGTGACAGTACCAACAAACTGGTTTTTCGTTGAAATGAACGGGTTCGTCGCCAGGATTAATATATTGAGAAATAAATACGTAAGCACGAAGAATAAAGATGTAGAATGAAAAATTCGGATACATTACTTTTCAGCGCGCCATCATACATGAAAGGTAACCCCCATACATTTCCAGCTTGTTAAAAGAAGATTCGCAGAGGGGCAGTAGCCATACATTGGGATAGTTATAAGAAAATCTTGTACATTAAACCGAGCTGGTTCGGTGCGCTACGGCTGATTAGATTAGATTAGATTAGTACTTGTTCCATAGATCATCAATGCGACACTTCATAATGATGTGGAACGTGTCAGGTTAAGAAAAGATGTTTATACAAGATATTACATTACACAAAATATTACATGTCACTTAATATTTTTAATAATTTTTTTTTGGGTGGGGTTGGGGAAATTACCCACTTACTATATCCAAAAATTCATCTAATGAGTAGAAGGAGTGGCCATAAAGAAATTCTCTTAATTTCCTTTTAAATCCTATATGGCTATTTGTCAGACTTTTGACGCTATTAGGTAAGTGACCAAAGACTTTCGTGGCAGCATAATTTACCCCCTTCTGAGTCAAAGTTAGATTTAACCTTGAGTAGTGAAGATCATCTTTTCTCCTACTGTTGTAGCCATGTACACTGCTATTACTTTTGAATTCGTTCGGATTGTTAATAACAAATTTCATAAGTGAATATATATATATATATATATATATATATATATATATATATATATATATATATTAAATAAGTGTCTGCAGGATGATCTGCGATGAGCTTCAGCAATTATTCTGATTACATGCTTTTGTGCAATCAACGCTCTTTTACTCAATGATGAATTACCCCAGAATATGATGCCATACGAAAACAGAGAATGAAAATGGGCGTGGTAAGCTAATTTACTGAGATGTATATCGCCAAAATTTGCAATGACCCTAATAGCATAAGTAGCAGAACTCAAACGTTTCAGCAGAGCCTCAGTGTGTTTTTTTTTTTTTTTCAGTTCAACCCCTCATCAATGCATACACCTGGAAATTTTGAATATTCTACCTTAGCTACCGATTTCTGATCGAAGTCTTTATTTATTAATGGTGTCATTCCATATACTGTGTGGAACTGTATATACTGTGTTTTGTCAAAGTTCAATAAGAGCCATTTGCAGAGAACCACTTAATGATTTTCTGAAAAACATCATTTACAATTTCACCAGTCAATTCTTGTCTGTTGGGTGTGATAGCTACACTTGTATCATCGGCAAAAAGTACCAGCTTTGCATCTTCGTGAATATAGAATGGCAAGTCATTAATATATATTAAGAACAGCAGAGGACCCAAGACCGAACCTTGCGGCACCCCATTCTTCATTGTTCCCCAATTTGGGAAATCACCAGTTTTTTGCGTATTATGTGAACTCATTATTTCAAATTTCTGCACTCTTCCAGTTAGGTATGATTTAAACCATTTGAGCACTGTCCTATTCATACCACAGTACCTGAGCTCAGACACCACACAACCCTTCACACACGTTGTACCTGAATAAAGAAGAATGAGCACTTTTCTGACCATAGTACTGCCAGTCCAGTGTGCGTGGCAGAAGTGAGGCGACTGTGCAAACAACGGCTGAAACAGATCCTCCTCGTCCGCTGACGGCCCCCGTTGTGGGGCTGACGCTGACGGATCGCCGCCCACAACGAAGCAGACGAGGGCCTCTCCCACATACCTGCTACCTTCCACGGACGGGGCAACACTTGAGTGGACGCACCAACGCTCGTCCTTGGCTGCTGACTCATGTCCGCAAAAAGCAACACCTTTTCACAATGAGCGCTTTTGCTTCCTTACCGTAGACAGCCGGGCTCGACTGCTTTGTATACACGAGCATCCAGGAATACTCTCCGTAAATACTCTGCCTGTCTTCTTAAGTCGTTCCGCATTCCCTGTTAGCTTTCCTTACGCGAATCTAGTACACTCTGCTACTAACCTGTTGTCATAAATTTCTGACACCAGGAATTTACTTCAAAGCCAAAAGCGAAAACGTAACCCAGTTGGGATAGAAAGTTACACTGTAAATACTTTGTCTCAAATGAAATGACTACTAAAACACTATATTCGTATTTCTGTGTCCAGTAGCAAGATAACTTTGTAATAACTGCGATCAGACGACTATTAAAACCACTTAGTACAAGCGTAGTCGCTTCGGCTTCGCAGCAGTACTTTTATTTCGCAGTATTTTTTTCAGTTCTGAATCTCATTCAAACTCGTAAAAAGCAATCTGACTGACAATTTATTATGTTTTAGTTTGAACTGCTTCGAAAAACATAAATAAATCACCCGTCAGGGCTCGGTATAAGATTTTTTTATTCTGAAAATTAAATGTTTTTCAGTTAAACTCATTTTGCGTGTTTAGCATACGACGCGCATCCAAGGGGATGTGTCATGGGGTCAAGACCACCCCTATAAAAAAAAACCACTAAAGTACCATGTTCAGCAAGAGTCTCGAAAGTGGGAAGAAATTCTAGAACTTAGAAGCTACGTTTGACGCAGGATACCGCTTGCCTGAACGACTGCCTACGCCGATGACATATAGTCGGGTAAAAGCACACATTCATATGCTGGCCATATCTGCTGACAAAGATAAATCTGAAACGGTTCATGAGTCCAAGGATAAAACCGAGAAATCTAACGATGCTGAGTAAAGGGGGCTACACACGCAACGCCATGTTTGACAAGCACGCATGATCAAGCCTTTTGCGCAAGCGTGCCTTAGGATGAAGTAACACAGTTCTGAGGAGTTTTCGTGGCGATCGTTTCGAGCAGTCCGAGATACATCAACCGCAAATTGTTCGAAGACTTTATTCGCGCTTGGGAATGTCAGCCTTTCCTGTAGAATATCAAATCAAAGACGTATTATGAAAAGGACAGATTGCCATATAGTGGAGATGTTGAGTCGCGGACAGGCACAACAAAAATACTGCTAAAAAAGTAAGCTTTCGTCCAAAAGGCCTTCTTCTAAAATAGACAACACACAGACACATTCACGTATACACATCTCTCACAAGCATGACCAATCTCTCTTACCGCGACCAAAGACAGTGGGCATGTGTGTGAGTTCTGTGTATGTGTGTGTGTGTGTGTGTGTGTGTGTGTGTGTGTGTGTGTGTGTGTGTGTGTATGTTTTGTCTATTTAAGAAGAAAAACTATTGGCGGAAAGCTTACTTGTCTCGCAGTCTTTTGTTGTGCTTGTCTGCGACTCAACATCTTCACTACAGGACGAGTAGCAAACTATCCATTTCATAATATTGTCATTATTCCATCCTGAATTTTCCACTGTTTGAAAACAAAGACGTAGCACCATAAAGCAAAATGGAACGATGCACAAGGTCTCCATGTTGTTAAATATAAAGAAATTCGTCCCGCAGAAGAGAAAGATGTGGTAATAAAACATAAAAATTTGCCGAGATCAAATTACGTAAAGAAAAGGAAAAAATGGAAAGTTGTTATAAATTAAGGACTGTAAGCCTGCTTGAGCCGAATGACGCGTGAGGGATATGTAAGGGGTTGTGCAAAACTTTTGATCATGGGTGATGGTCAAGCATGCAGGTATCTATGTAGAGGGTAGGCACAAAGATAACGACCATCCACTAATAAACAAATTTTAAAAAAATCTGACATAGGTGGAGTTCTTGTTGTTGTGGTCTTCAGTCCTGAGACTGGTTTGATGCAGCTCTCCGTGATACTCTATCCTGTGCAAGCTTCTTCATCTCCCAGTACCTACTGCAACCTACATCCTTCTGAATCTGCTTAGTGTATTCATCTCTTGGTCTCCCTCCACGGTTTTTACCCTCCACGCTGCCCTCCAATACTAAATTGGTGATCCCCGATGTCTCAGAACATGTCCTATCAACCGCTCCCGTCTTCTTGTCAAGTTGTGCCACAAACTCCTCTTCTCCCCAATTCTGTTCAATACCTCCTCATTAGTTATGTCATCTACCCATCTAATCTTCAGCATTCTTCTGTAGCACCACATTTCGAAAGCTTCTATTCTCTTCTTGATGTATGAGACAGGCGAAATACCCTCAGACTTCAAGAAGAATATAATAATTCCAGTTCCAAAGAAAGCAGGTGCTGACAGATGTGAAAATTACCGAACTATCAGTTTAATAAGTCACAGCTGCAAAATACTAACGCGAATTCTTTACAGAAGAATGGAAAAACTGGTAGATGCGGACCTCGGGGAGGATCAGTTTGGATTCAGTAGAAATGTTGGAACACGTGAGGCAATACTGACCTTACGACTTATCGTAGAAGAAAGATAAAGATAAGGCAAACCTAGGTTTCTAGCATTTGTAGACTTAGACAAAGCTTTTGACAATGTTGACTGCAATACTCTTTTTTCAAATTCTAAAGGTGGCAGGAGTAAAATACAGAGAGCGAAAGACTATTTACAATTTGTACAGAAACTAGATGGCAGTCATAAGAGTCGAGGGGCATGAAAGGGAAGCAGTGGTTGGGAAAGGAGTGAGACAGGGTTGTAGCCTCTCCCCGATGTTATTTAATCTGTATATTGAGCAAGCAGTAAAGGAAACAAAAGAAAAATTTGGAGTAGGTATTAAAATTCATGGATAAGAAGTAAAAACTTTGAGGTTCGCCGATGACATTGTAATTCTGTCAGAGACGGCAAAGGACTTGGAAGAGCAGTTGAACGGAATGGACAGTGTCTTGAAAGGAGGATATAAGATGAACATCAACAAAAGTAAAACGAGGATAATTGAATGTAGTCAAATTAAATCGGGTGATGCTGAGGGGACTACTCAAGAGGACGTCGTTATCAGGAGAAAGAAAACTGGCGTTCAACGGAACGGAGCGTGGAATGTCAGATCCCTTAATCCGGCAGGTAGGTTGGAAAATTTAAAAACGGAAATGGATAGGTTAAAGTTAGATGTAGTGGGAATTAGTGAAGTTCGGTGGCAGGAGGAACAAGACTCCCTGTCAGGTGAATACAGGGTTATAAACACAAAATCAAATAGGGGTAATGCAGGAGTAGGTTTAATAATGAATAAAAAAAATAGGTGTACGGGTAAGCTACTACAAACAGCATAGTGAACGCATTATTGTGGCCAAGATGGACACAAAGCCCATGCCTACTACAGTAGTACAAGTTTATATGCCAACTAGCTCTGCAGATGACGAAGTAATTGAAGAAATGTATGATGAAATAAAAGAAATTATTCAGATAGTGAAGGGAGACGAAAATTTAATAGTCATGGGGGACTGGAATTCGTCAGTAGGAAAAGGGGGAGAAGGAAACATAGTAGGTGAATATGGATTGGGGCTACGAAATGAAAGAGGATGCCGCCTGGTAGAATTTTGCGCACAGCATAACTTAATCATAGCTAATACTTAGTTTAAGAATCATGAAAGAAGGTTGTATACACGGAAGAACCCTGGAGATACTAAAAGGTACCAGATAGATTATATAATGGTAAGACAAAGATTTAGGAACCAAGTTTTAAATTGTAAGACATTTCCAGGGGCAGATGTAGACTCTGACCACAATCTATTGGTTATGAACTGTGGATTAAAACTGAAGAAACTGCAAAAAGGTGGGAATTTAAGGACATGGGACCTGGATAAACTGAAAGAAGCAGAGATTATACAGAGTTTCAGGGAGATCATAAGGGAACAATTGACAGGAGTGGGGGAAAGAAATATAGTAGAAGAAGAATGGATAGCTTTGAGGGATGAAATAGTGAAGGCAGCAAAGGATCAAATACGAGGGCTACTAGAAAGCCTTGGGTAACAGAAGAAATATTGAATTTAATTGATGAAAGGAGAAAATATAAAAATGCAGTAGGTGAAGCAGGCAAAAAGGAATACAAACGTCTCAAAAATATCGAAAGGAAGTGCAAAATGGCTAAGCAGGCATGGCTAGAGGACAAATGTAAGGATGTCGAGGCTTATCTTACTAGGGGTAAGATAGATACTGCCTTCAGGGAAATTAAAGAGACCTTTGGGGAAAGGAGAACCACTTGCATGAATATTAAGAGCTTTGATGGAAACCTAGTTCTAAGCAAAGAAGGGAAAGCAGAAAGGTGGAAGGAGTATATAGAGGGCCTATACAAGGGCGATGTACTTGAGGACAGTATTATGGAAATGGAAGAGGATGTAGATGAAGATGAAATGGGAGATATGATATTGCGTGAAGAGTTTGACAGAGCACTGAAAGACCTGAGTTGAACAAGGCCTCCGGAGTAGACAACATTCCATTAGAACTACTGACAACCTTGGGAGAGCCAGTCCTGACAAAACTCTACCATCTGGTGAGCAGGATGTGTGAGACAGGCGAAATACCCTCAGATTTCAAGAAGAATATAATAATCCCAATCGCAAAGAAAGCTGGTGTTGACAGATGTGAAAATTAGCGAGCTATCAGTTTAATAAGTCACAGCTGCAAAATTCTAACGCGGATCCTTTACAGACGAATGAAAAAACTGGTAGAAGCCGACCTCGGGGAAGATCAGTTTGGATTCAGTAGAAATGTTGGAACCCTTGAGGCAATATTGATCCTACGACTTCCGGAATATTTTACCCAAGAAGACGCCATCATCATTTAACCATACAGTAAAGCTGCATGCCCTCGGGAAAAATTACGGCTGTAGTTTCCCCTTGCTTTCAGTCGTTCGCAGTACCAGAACAGCAAGGACATTTTGGTTAGTGTTACAAGGCCAGATCAGTCAATCATCCAGACTGTGGCCCGTGCAACTACTGAAAAGGCTGCTGCCCCTCTTCAGGAACCACACGTTTGTCTGGCCTCTCAACAGATACCCCTCCGTTGTGGTTGCACCTACGGTACGGCTATCTGTATCGTTGAAGCACGCAAGCCTCCCCACCAACGGCAAGGTTCATAGTTCATGGGGGGGGAGGGCCATAGGTGGAAGCAATTGCAAAAAGACAGCATTCCCCACGTTACATGCTCATCTATCCATAATTTACAGACTATTGTTCATAGCGGCAGAGTTTAGTGAGGGCATGCTTTGGTTTTGTAATGTATAAATTTTGACATTAGCTAATTTTTGAGAGTATGTCGCTGGTTTAGTGGTTACATTTATGGCGCGACACATGTACTTCTCACATTTTCGGACATAATACTTTCCAATGTCTAAACTTCTCTCAATTGCAATTTCTTGAACTTCAGGCTAAAGTAGTGTAGTATTCAGTGATGTAAATAAATTATTACTATTACATATAAATATTTTGTGTATTTATGACAAGTAAAAAGTTATTAGTACTGTATTAAAGCTTTTTATATATTTTGTTATTACTAAAATGGGAGTGATAGCAAGTTGCGTTTGGGGGGAGAGGTTAGTAACAAACAATGATCCCCCCCCCAGAACAGAACCGTGCTTCCGCGCCTATTTAGTATGTCAGTGACTGAGAAATTTGTGGAGTATCTCACTGCAGACAGTATTTTATGCATTCGTTGTAATTTAGGAAAAAGTAACAGCCATTTATTCTTTCTAGCGGCCGATAACACGATGTCTGAGGTTTTCTTTTTTTTTTTTTTTTGTACCTACCTACGCTAGTTTCTCTGGCCAGGCATAAAAATGAATGCAAATGTAGTCTACACTAGCTCCCAGTCCACAAAAACTCTACTCACGGTTCTCGATATGAACATCCCCCACGCTCCTTCGCTGTTCTTATGCTTCACTAAAGCACTTCCATTAAACTGTATCGATTTCATTTACAGTTTTCATCTCAACTACTACCGCCAAACACTGGTGCAATCCCTCAACGAAATATTTGTATCCACGTCTACGTGATTACTCTGCAATTCATGATGAAGTACCTGGCAGAAGGTTCATCGAACTAGCTTCGCCGGCCGCGGTGGTCTAGCGGTTCAGGCGCTCAGTCCGGAACCGCGCGACTGCTACGGTCGCAGGTTCGAACCCTGCCTCGGGCATGGATGTGTGTGATGTCCTTAGGTTAGTTAGGTTTAAGTAGTTCCAAGTTCTAGGGGACTGATGACCACAGATGTTGAGTCCCATAGTGCTCAGAGCCATTTTTGAACTAGCTTCAAACTATTTCTCTACTCTTCCAGTCTCGAAATAACGTAGAAGTTCTGTGAATTAGTCGTGAACAGGTACTACTCTAGAACGCTTCAGAAGTCAGACCTCGAATCTGTCTCTCCATAACTGCTACACTGTTTATCTACAATATTCTCTTACAAGTACTGTGTTTCGCAAATAGGGATTGCCAAGGTATAAACCATACATATCACTTCTGTGTCCTTTTCCTCTCGGCCGACTTATATGAGAGCATCACACATTTTAAAAGAGATGTGACAGCTATAAAAATTGCCGAAAATTTATCGCAGGAGAGCAACGGTGCGGAGGCTACACTGGCCTCTGGGCTCGCAGGACGGACGCAGCAGCGTCTCTCGTGTGGGAGGTCAGCGGACGTACCAATTGGCTGACAGCCCCTCAACGACCCCATTGTGCAGATCAAGATTGCAGCGTGGGTCTCCGTCACGTGACGATAGTTTTTCTGCCTCGACATCGAGGACTCTCTGGCATGTGGAGCTACGTTCGTGACGGGTATCGTTCTTCGTTCACTCACCCCAAAGTCACAGATTGTCTGCCGAGACAACAGACCACTGAGCACGGGGAAGAATGTTAGATATGCTCCACTAGTACGCTGGAGAAAAAGAAATGCTCGGAAATACCCTCCACCGTCATCAGTTCAAACAGTCAGCATTTTCTGACTCTAGTCTTGCTATATTATTTGCTCGGTTTAGTTAGGCCGGTATTGCACTATCAAATTTCTTTGTGAAAGATTTGATCAAAGATGTGATCAAATATTCCGTCAAATATATTTGACAAAGATCTTTGACGTAGCACTAGAAGGGGTATTATTAACCGCAGCAGTTGCACGTACCGCAATTGCATTGTGTGCACATGCGAAAAAGAAGTGGGGGAAAAAGGAACCATACATACGTGGTTGACAGTCTTAAATTCCAGGCATTACAGCTTGATAATAAATTCAGTTGGGAGGAGCACACCACACAACTGCAGAAACGCTGTAACAAATCTGTATTTGCAGTTCGAGTGTTAGCAGACAAAGGCAACATAAAAATGAAAAAGCTTGCATACTTTGCCTACTTTCATCCCATAATGCCATATGGTATAATATTTTGGGATAACTCTTCAAGTCAAACAAAATTTTTGAGTGTAATACGTATTATTTGTGGAGTAAATACACAGACGTACTGCAGAAACCTCTTCAAAGAACTGGACATACTAACTACTGCCTCTCAGTATATTTACTCCTTAATGAAATTTGTCCTAAATAATATATCTCTTTTTCCAACAAACAACTCAGTTCATACATACAATACTACTAACAAAAATGATCTGCATAAGAAACAATAGTTTGCCAGCATACATAAAAAATTTAGTTACAAATAAAGATCAGTTTAAAAGGAGGCTGAAATACTTACTAGTAGCGTTGGACACTGGGACACGGATTCGATTCCCGGTCGGGTCGGCGATTTTCTCCGCCCGAGGACTGGATGTTTGTGTCGTCCTCATCATTTCGCCACCATTGGGGAAAGTGGCGGGACTGTACAGTGAACTGATAGGGAATTTGTACGGGCGCTGATAACCACGCAGTTGAGCACCCCACAAACCAAATATCATCATCGTACGTCTCCTAGCGCAGCGGTAGCGTTACCGCCTACCACGCAGAGGGCCCGGGTTCGATTCCCGGCAGGGGACTGGGTGTTGTATGTCCTTCATCATCATTTTCAACATCACTGACAAGCAAGTCGCCGATGTGGCGTCACCTAAATAGCACTTGCAATACGGCAGCCGAACTCCCCCGAATGGGAAATGATTTCTATCATTATCATAGAAGACTTCTTAAGTGACAGGGTTCCATCCATTTCTTCGACAGTGAGGGTTCGTCAGAGACAAGGGTATCGAGAAGAGTGCCCCAGAGAAGTGTGATAGGACGGCTGTCATTTTCTATACACATAAATGACCTGGCGGACACTGTGAGCAGCAAATTTTGGCTGTTTGCTGACTATTCTATGGTGTACGGGCAGGAGTCGTCGTTGAGTGACTGCACGAGGACAAAAGATGACTTACACGGGATTTTTAGCTGGTTTAATGAATGGTAGGTAGCTATAAATGTTAAATATGTAAGTCAACGCATGCTGCAGTGTGCTTTTTGACATAGAACGTCGTTTAAATATCTGAGCGTAACGTTGCAAAGCGATATGAAGTAGAACGAGCGAGGAAGGATGTAGTAAAGAAAGCGAACGGCCAAATTCGATTTATTGGGAGAATTTTAGGGAAGTGTGGTTCATCTCTAAAGGAAACCGCATATAAGGTACTAGTGTGACCCTTTAGTCAGTAGACCTTCTGCTTGAGTGTTTGGGATCCGTGCCAGTCGTATTGAACGAAGAAATCAAAGTAATTCAGAAGCGGGCTGCTAGATTTGTTACTGGTAGGTTCGATCAACAGGCGAGTATTACGAACATTTTAGTTTTATTTCTAGACCATTCCCTCGTAGACATATTATAGAATCAGGTATATCTTCTGAAGAAGGCTCAATTACTTGGGCTGAAGCCGGGCGGAGTGGCCGAACGGTTCTAGGCGCTACAGTATGGAACCGCGCGACCGCTACGGTCGCAGGTTCGAATACTGCCTCGGGCATGGATGTGTGTGTTGTCCTTAGGTTAGTTAGGTTTGCGTAGTTCTAAGTTCTAGGGGACTGATGACCATAGATGTTAAGTCCCATAGTGCTCAGAGCCATTTGAACCATTTTTTTACTTGGGCTGAAACCTAGGTATAGGTTGGTTTCATTACCGCAGTCGAGGCTGATAGTTTCTTATACATTACTACGAAGATACTTCAAGTACGTACTGAATTGGGAATGCGTGGGGGGAAGGCGATGTTCTTTTTCGCGGAACACTGTTGCGAACATTTGAAAACCGGCATTTGAAACTGACTGCAGAATGATTCTACGGCCGCCAACATACATTTCGCGTTAAGGGCTGCGAAGATAAGATACGAGAAATTAGGGTTCTTATGGAGGCAGTGTCAGTCGCTATTCCCTGGCTCTAAAAATGTTCAAATGTGTGTGAAATCTTATGGGACTTAACTGCTTAGGTCATTAGTCCCTAAGCTTACACACTATTTCACTTAAATTATCCTAAGGACAAACACACACACACACATGCCCGGACCAACCGCACAGCCCATGACTGCAACGCCTTAGACCGCTCGGCTAATCCCGCGCGGATCCCTGGCTCTCTTTGCGAGTGGGACAGGAAGGGAAGTCACCAGCAGCGGTACAAGTTACCCTTCCTGCGCTCCATACGGTTACTTGTAGAATTTATGTGTACATTTAGATCTTTCTGAAAGTAGTAGTATTGCTACAGGGCTTTCGCTATTGACATCATTGTAGGCAGAAGTTTAAACATGTCTCTCGACGCAAGCACCGTTATTTACATCGTAGCAGTACAGAGACTTAATCAAAACAAGCCAGTAAACGTTCCCGATTAAATTCGCGGAATACTATGCCGTGTAATTTGTATGGCGCCTCCACGTCTCGAAGACTACGTGGATTCAGACCGCGGTTGCGGTCGCAAGTATCACTCCACACAAGGCCTCCGAGGCTTCGAAGAAAGGATGCCAGAATATGTCATTGCAAGCGAGAAATAAAGAACTTACTATCATTCAATTGCTCTGTAATGGCGATGGCAATCAAACGTCTCAGCGCGTACATTTCAAAACGACTCAATGCATACATCTCAGCCGGCCGAAGCCCCACACTATGAATGAAACTACACCAGTGTTTCTACGCTTGTTGCCTAGCCCAACGCAAACGCGGGCGCACGCGTGGACAACGGTGCGCCAGTTGGAACGCAAACTCTGCCCGGTGCTCACGAACGCGCCACTCGCCGCTGTTGACACAAGTGCCGGCGGAGCAAACGCAGGGACGGGAAAAAAGTCGTCTTGTTTTACCGTGGAGGTCGTTGCGTCTTACGGCGTGTTAGTACTCACTCGTCGGTCTTTCACCCTTCTCCGGCAACTTCCTTTCTGTTTGAGCAATGAAGCAGCTGTGCGATGTCTCCCGTGCATTGCTACTTCACAACGTAAACAGAAAAACTCAAATGTGTGCCATTACGCAGGCAGGGGTCCAAGGAGGTGGGGAGGAAGATTATGACTCCCCTAAAACATTTTGGTAGAAGAATTTATATGTTTACATACAGGGTTGGATAAAAATATGGAAATACCGCGAGAAATGTACGCTTGAAATGAATGGAGATGATAGTCTGCAGACTGCCATGTGTATTTGACCGCGATCGGCACCTGTGCAATATGCCCTATACGTTACAAGCATCAGGCGTGATCGGGACAGGGTTCTGTGTAGTCGTGAGTGCATCATGTCTTGAACGTGGACGAATTGTTAATGTTCACTTGGTGTATGTGTGCTTCCGTAACTGTGTTTGATGTGTCAAGAGGCACCACATCGAAGACTTCTATAACATACAGGGAAAGCTGGGAAACATTCTCTACTAAGTAGTAAAAGAGAGAAAGGAATAATGTAGACAATTTCAGACCTATCTCTAGGCCATCAGTGTTTGCTAAAGTTATTGAGAAGGCTGTGAATGTAAGAATAACTGATCATTTTATTTTACTTGATTTGCTATCAAATGTACAGCTCGGTTTTAGAAGTGGTTTAACAACTGAAATTGCTATGTTTCCTTTTCTCTGTGACGTACTGGATGGATGAAACAAAAGGTTTCGAACGTTACACATCTTTTTTTATTTAACTAAGGCGTTTTATTTTGTTGATCACAAAACATTGCTCCAGACGTTGGACCACTGTAGAATAAGAGGAGTGTCTCACAACTGGTTCACCTATTACTTTAACAACAGACACCAAAAGATCATTATCCACAGTGTTGAGAACGGCTCTGGTGTGGTGTCTCAATGGGGCACGGTGAAATGGGGGTTGGGGGGGGGGGTCAAATAGTGCAGTTCGTGGCTTGTAGAAAACAAACAAAAGCTGAATCATAGTAAGAATCGCTTTTTGCTGTTTCTCACACACAATTCAACACAACACGTTGTTTTAATTTCACTGAATTGGTATATGATTAGTGAAACTGAACAGTTCAAATTTCTAGGTGTTCATATAGATAGTATACTGTCGTGAAAAGTCCCCGTTCAGACCCTTGTTCATTTTTAGTTTTCGAACGGTGTCTGAAGTAAGTGATATTTCAAAATGGTTCAAATGCCTCTGAGCACTATGGGACTTAACTTGTGAGGTCATCAGTCCCATAGAACTTAGAACTACTTAAACCTAACTAACCTAAGACATCACACATATCCACGCCCGAGTCAGGATTCGAACCTGCGACCGTAGCGTTCGCGCGGATCCAGACTGTAGCGTCTAGAACCGTTCGGCCACACCGGCTGGCCTTTCCGATTCATCGTCGTGTTTTCGCGGGCTACATTACGAGTTATACGAATAGAAGAGGATGAGAAAAGTTGTTGTTTCCATACACATTTGTCTGCATACTCAGTTGTTGAGAGTAATTTATCTCGGCAGTGATTTGGTTATCTTCTTTCCAAAAACGAGATGTGAGTTAAATTTGTCAACTGAAATCCAGTCAATCCACTAGCTCTATAATAAAAATGATTTTCTGTGGAAACATATTTTTTCTACCATTCTTTTCATTCCACATACCTACAGCAACGCAAGGCAGGGTACTGAATTAAATGATCCGTTTTCTTGGTGAATCTATATTCGCTAGAATACATTTATTTACTTTTCCATTCATTTCATGTCAGGCTGATCCACAGCGAAGCGTTGCCGGGTTTAGCTAGTATATACATACACTATGAGATCAAAGGTAGTCGGAGACCCCCAAAAACTTCCTTTTTTGATACTAGGTGCATTGTGCTGCCACCTACTGCCAAGTACTCCATTTTAGCGACCTTAGTAGGAGACATCGTGAGAGAGTAGATTGTGGCGCCCCGTGGAGATCACGGACTCCGAACGTGGTCAGGTGATTGGGTGTCACTTGTTTTATACATCTGTGCGCGAGATTTCCACACATCTAGGTCCACTGTTTCCGAAGTGGTAGTGAAGTGGACACGTGAAGGGACACGTACAGCACAAACGCATACAGGCCGACCTCGCCTGTTGACTGACAGAGACCGCCGACGGTTGAAGGGGATCGTAATGTGCAATAGGCAGACATCTATCCAGACCATCAGAAAGGAATTCCAAACTGCGCAAGAATCCACTGCAAGTACTATGACAGTTAGGCGGGAGGTGTGAAAACTTGGATTGTATGGTCGAGTGGCTGCTCATAAGCCACACATCACATCCGTAAATGAAAAACGACGCTTTCTCTCTTGGTGTAATGAGCGTATACATTGGACGATTGAACAGTGCAAAAACGTTTTGTGGAGTGACGAATCACGGTACACAATGTGGCGATCCGATGGCAGGGTGTGAGTATGGCGAATGCGCGGTGAACGTCATCTTCCAGAGTGTCTTGTTGTTGTGATTTTCAGTCCAGAGACTGGTTTGATGCAGCTGTCCATGCTACTCTATCCTGTGCAAGCTTCTTCATCTCCCAGTACCTATTGCAACCTACATCCTTCTGAATCTGTTTAGTGTATTCATCTCTAGGTCTCCCTCTAGGATTTTTACTCTCCACGCTGCCCTCCAGTACCAAATTGGTGATATCACCCTTGATGCCTCAGAATATGCCGTACCAACTGATCCCTTCTTCTAGTCAAGCTGAGCCATAAATTTCCCTTCTCTCCAATTCTATTCAATGCCTCCTCATTAGTTATGTGATCTACCCATCTAATCTTCTGCATTCTTCTGTGGCACCACATTTCGAAAGCTTCTACTCTCTTCTTATCTAAACTATTTATCGTCCACCGTTCACTTCCACACATGGCTACACTCCTTACGAAAACTTAGTGCCAACAATAAAATTCGGAGGCGGTGATGTTATGGTGCGATCTCGTTTTTCATAGAGAGGGGTTGCACCCCTTGTTGTTTTGCGTTGCACTATCACAGCACAGGCCTACATCGATGTTTTAAGCACCTTCTTACTCCCCACTGTTGAAGAGCAATTCGGGGATGGCGAATGCATCTTTCAACACGATCGAGCACCTGTTCATAATGCATGGCCTGTGGTGGAGTAGTTACACGACGATAACATCCCTTAATGGACTGGTTTGCACAGAGTCCTGACCTGAATCCTATAGAACACCTTTGGGATGTTTTGGAACGTCATTCCGCAAGAAACCTTCCAGCACCTGACTGAACGTATGCCTGCCAGAGTGGAAGCTGTCATCGAGGCCAAGGGTGGGCCAACACCTTATTGAATTACAACATTACCGATGGAGGGCGCCACGAACTTCATTTTCAGCCAGGTGTCCAGATACCTTTGATAACATAGTGTAAGTATGGAGTTCTTTCAACAGTACAACTCTTAGAGATGTATAGCTACATAGGACAAGATTTATTGTCTGGTAGTTTATTAGCGCTAAGATGTAAGGGGAGGGACAGAGAAGGGGAGAGTGGGGGAGGGATGGGGCTAGTTGGCAGGTTAGGTGTTCTCAGCTTCAAAGTTCTGAAGGAGAAATTTGTTTCTCAGTCCAGTCTGGTCACTGAGAAGGCGGTCTGGTGCTATGTTTGTGTTGACAAAGATATCAATTTGTCCAAGAAGATCAAGTTTTGTGCTCCTGTTAGCAAGAAGAAGTACACGAAGGTTCTTTTCTATGCTTTTTGCAGAATGACCGTGTTGAGCAAGATGGGTGGCAAACCAGGATTTGTTCAGGTTGTTAAGACAGAGTGCACCCGTTCGCTCTTTGAATCTTGATATGACGTTTTTCCACTCTGTCCATTGTAAAAGCTTGGACATGAGTTCCAAATTAATTTGAAGTCATCTGAGTTCTTATATTATTAAACAGTAGTTTTGGTAGTCTGGTTGATTTTATTTTAAACTTTGTTGTTGGTGAAGAAACTTACGTCTATGTTTTAAAGAGGTTCGAAATATAGTAAGAGATCTTCCATAGTAAGGATACGTTTAAAAGTGTGGCTTTACATTTTGTGGGTAGTTGTCCGGAAATTAGTTGGTTTAATTGTGTTGTATGTATTATTTTGACAGTAGCAATATCACTATGCAACAATATAAAAAGTCAGGTATGTACATACTCGTTTGCGGCTCATGTCCAAGCTTCTACATCCAACAAATTGGTTGAAGCTTTACAACAAGATTCAACGTCATGTCATTCACTATACAGGGAGCAAACAGGCAGGAACTTTAAAACAATATAATCAGAACACATCACAGCTCTAAAAGGTAACATCTCCCATAGCAAACTTGCTGACCACTTAGTAGGCCAGAACCATCACCCAACTAAAAGAGAAACATATTTAAAAATACTAAAATCCAGCCAAATTCTGCATAAACTTACAGTACAGGAAAACTTCCACATGCAGAAGGCATTGTCACAAGGAAAATAGAATAAACGACTCCACTACACTAAGCAATGGCACACTAATATGTTGAAGGAACTGTACAGAAAAGACGACATAAACAGCTACACACACACACACACACACACACACACACACATTCGCGCGTGCGCGCTAAGAGAGAAACAAAGTAAACAAAGTTCAAATGTGTTATTTAAGAGTGAAGGTCAGCAAAATAAGTGCAGTGTTTTGGTGTGCGCATGTCAGCAACACGTGAGTATGCATGAAGTGATTTGTAAACTCAAATGGTTCAAATGGCTCTGAGCACTATGGGACTTAACATCTGAGGTCATCAGTCCCCTAGACTTAGAACTACTTAAACCTAACTAATCTAAGGACATAACACACATCCATGCCCAAGGTAGGATTCGAACCTGCGACCGTAGCAGTCGCGCGATTTGTTAACTCATCTACGAAATTTACAATATAACAGATGACAAGCTACCAATATCCAGTAATGTACTGAAGGTACTACATAAACCAATAATTTAAATATTAAGGTAATGACAACATTACAGAAAACTATTTTAGACCTAATTTCCTTATAATAATTATCACTTAAAACTCGATTACATTTTACAAAACTGAATAAAAGATCCCCACTGACGATGGCACAAAAGTGCTGAAACATATTTGGATTTTATATGAAAAACAGCTGTGTGTATAGAATACGAACCTAATATCCGTCATTAGAGATCCTGTTAGCCATCCTTGGTGAACACACACTGTTACTTTTGTTTCTGTGGAAAATGCGCCGTCTAGTGTAACGTAGTGGGTCCTACTACTCAGATTCTCATCGAGTCAATCACGTATTTGCGAAAATACTACGTGTGATCGCATGTAGCTTTTTCTTCGATAATGTGAAACAGTGTTGAAATCTAGGTAGAAGAAATCTGTTCACCTGCGTCTACCATTTGCAAGGTTTCGTGTACGAACAATGCAAGCTGTGTTACACATGTGTGGTTTTTTCAGTACGCCACTTAGCCGAGTTTGTGTTCCAGACAAGCAGTATGGCTTGTAGGCGAATGACAAAACTTCCATTTACGTAGAGAGTATTTCGTGGCTCACGAGAAGCAAAAAGCTTTCGATGTTCGGAAATGAGATCCACGTTGCAGACTTGGTAACCGCGGGTCCCGCAGAGATAACCTCTGCCGCTTCTGGAGTCTGAGAACAACTCTTTATCGCACACACCACTATAGCCGGCCTATATTTAGATTGCACGCTCTCTAAATACCGTCCACTGTATGGATCCCATTCCCGTGTACCGTTTCCGCTGCACTTATTTTGAACTACTGTATGCAAATAACACATTTTCTTCCTTGCCCTTTATTGCAGTGTCTTCTTCAATGTTTCAGTACCTTCCGCTCCTTCTCCCTCTTTGAAATTGCAGTCTTAATTATTTTGTTTACTTCCTGTGTACCTATACCGAACTACATTAAGCAAAACGTTGTAGACGCTACTTTGTTGTTACTTGACATTATGGAATTCTTCGTGCAATAAAGATTATTTTTTATTTAGGGTTGAAGTTTAATTATTTCTGGTTGTCTTTGGGTTTATCTGGTGGAGTTACTGTTAGATTTATTTGTTTTCGTCAGGTTGACTTAATTGCTTATTTATCTAATACGGAGAAAATCGTCGAGTAATAAATAAATACTAGTAGAGTCAGAGCAATTTATGTTACCTTCCCTCTATGAAGGAACATAGTTTTCATTGCTTTAGTTCTTTTTTGAGTATGATATTACTGAAATTAAATTTGTTCACTAGCAATGTGTTTAGCCACTGCACTGAACATCTCAGGCAGGTGAGTGCCCTGTTACGGTGCTTTTCACACATTTTGCTTACTGCCGAACGAATTAGTGCAGCGGTAAGACACTGGGCTCACTTCAGATCCTCGTCTAGGCACGCAAATGTAAGTTTTCCGTGGTTTCTCTAAAGCGTTTATGGGGAAATGCCGGAACAGTTCCTTTGAAAATGGCACGGACGAGCTCCTTCTCATCCTTCCCCAATCCGGCCTGTTGGTCGGCCGTTAATGAGTTCGTTGCCCAAGGGACATCAAATCCTCGAATTTCTGCTAGTTATTTGACACTATTTGTAGTATAATTACATTAACCTCTGTTCGGTATCAGAGAAGGGGCGCAGGAGAATCTACGTAGATGTTACTAAGGGCGTACCATCTACATTCAGACAGCCAAGCAGCTCTGAAATTTCTATCAGCCCCTGCAACGAGATCAAAGATCGTTCCGGACTACAGGAAAACAGGATAAACCTGCTGTCCGTTCCTAGTCACTCAGGAATTAGTGGTAACGAATAAGCTGATGGGGTGGCCAGCGTAGGGTAATGACTCTGTTTGTTGATCCGGAACCCATCCTGACCACGAAGACGACAGTAAAATCTAACCTAAGTAACTGGATCAGGAGGCTGCATGTAGAACTTTGGACTAGAACCTGCAATCAAAAACATGGCAGCTTAATCATGCCGAAGCACTATGGAAGTTGTGTAATCCTAGGCACGAACAGAAGGCATATTAAACTCGTGATAGCTCTAATGAAAGACCGTGGGGACTTCAAGAAACACCTGCACCATTGCTGTTTTACCTCCCTAGTTAAATTAAACTGAACATGTAATCTATCAATCTATATCGGTATCAGCCGCTGGCCGTCTGCGGAACTCTGCACTCTCGTTTAGAAACCTGAGACGTTCTCAGTCCGCCCAAAAGTCTTCGCCAGTGACCAAAACCCTCTCAATAATACTACGGGCAAAATTTTTGTTGTGTTAGACCTTTTGTTTACAACGAATGCATAAATAATTTTTTTTAAATCAGATCATTTTCTTCTTATTCACCGTTCGTCCCGCAGTGCAGTGGTATCCACTCTTTTCACTCTTTGCCTCCACAGCGCACCGTTGCTGTGCTTCCTTTGCTGCGAGCCAGAATGCACCGTACAAGCCAACCGGGCGATATACGCCTTCGGCTTGAGACGGTCTGGGATCTTCTTAACACCAATCACACCAGTCACTGTCCACCATTTAAATCATGCATTGCTAAGCGAGTTTATGATTTATTTATTTATTTATTTTCGAGCCAAGGGGCTTGAAGACATTTCTCTTTGACAGATCTTGACAGCGTCCGTATAACTCGTATTTGCTCCTCTATATTGAGGCTTAATCCGGGCTGTTCTGAGCGATTCTTCCACGTTTGAGTTTCTCACTGTAGGTCGCTTTTTCTACAGCAGCCACTAGATCATCTCGTCATTCAGCGGCATCCAAATCAAGGGGGCCCAAACCGCGGGAAAGGAAAAAATACAGTGCAATCAGGTATTTCTCTTTGAAGAATAGATTTTAAAGCCGGTATTACACAGGTTTTTCACAGGGTCAGAACTGAAACTTTTTTATGGCTAATTAAAAGTCGCTATACCTCTTCCAAACTATTGACAATACTCTATACTCCCAGGTCTACCCCCCCTCCCCCCTAAAAGCTGTCGTATAAGCGCCCTTGGTACGAAGTGCTACTTTTGGACCGTGTCCATTATTATGGGAAAGAGTGGACCCCTAATGGACACCCACAGCATTATGTACTCGACTTGTAGGATTACTGTATCGAAAACTTTCATTAAGTTCTTCGGATACGTCATGCTCTTGGAGGGCAAACCGGATACTACTGAACAATCGTGTAGTAGTAACAACTACTTACTAGTTAGTAATGTCTCTTTAACATTTTTGTCACTATGCGGCGAAGTCTGGTGCCGTTGAAGAGGATAACAATGTGCGCCTACGTACGAGGCATCAACAACCATACGCATGCACTCACCGCGTTAGCCCTCACGTCTCAGCTTGCCAAGTCGAGTTTCCGTTTCAGGTACGATATTCATCTTCAGATGGTCGACCACTTACCTGTAAATAAAGGAAAAGTATGTCATAAATAAATCTTTGATTTGCAAGTATTTATTAAATATACGGTAGTGGAATGCTATGGCACAATTTTAAGTACAGAAACATTTTACCCTTAGTAGCACTTGCGTGGAGTTGTTATGTTTATGCTTCAAAATGAAAGAAATTAATGGTAAAAATGCTAGTTTGAGTGTGTGTGTGTGTGTGTGTGTGTGTGTGTGTGTGTGTGTGAGAGAGAGAGAGAGAGAGAGGGGGGGGGGGGGAATAAGGATGTAGGAAGCGATGGCTATGGGTCAACTTGATGAATCCCAGTTCTTTCTCAAAATAAATAAAAAAATAAACAAAAGCAGAATTTCATCAGCTCATCTTCAGCCGACGAGTTACATTAAAACAATAGTTAAGTTTGGTGTCAAAAATTTCGCAGTCCGTTATGCATTGGCTTGTACCTATATTCATTCATAAAAGACAAATAGTTTTGACAGTGCGGCAGCACGACGGTTAAATCCGCTTTTTCTGTAAAAGACAAGGAGGTGAAACTACGCTGCTTCGAATATCTTAGTATTCATTTTTAGCGCTTCATCATTTTTAGAAATATTTTCACTCTGAAAAATAATAAGTGTTATGGTATTGTTACTTTTGTCTAAATAGTCATAAAATATAGTGGAAAACAAAATGTTGCAGTGGAGCCCCTCTGTCCGTGGAATGTAAAAAAAAGTCCAAAGTGTTTCAGGGACAGAATCATAGATACAGTCGTATACTGTTGTCTAGAAAATGTTAAGTTTCATAACAGTTTTTAAATTGGTAGTAGTCAAGATCGAGGAAAACCTTTAACACAAAACTGAGGTGATCGAAAAGTGTTTTTCTTAACAAGAATTTCTTGTTAAACGGTTCACAAGCGGGAAAGAAACGGTATTTCCGTCGCCTTCGAATTTTATTACAATGTAGAAATTCGATTTCAAGTTGATATATCTAATGTACGCACATGCTGTAATTTGGAAGTCTGTATGCAGTATACTATCGCTTTTGGGAAAAAACTGTTATTGTTTATCCAAAATAAGTACACAAACGAAGTGCATACTACAAATACATCACTGCACACGAAAGCCCTAGAACAACAGTTTTATTGTGTAAGCATCGGCAAAATAGATCAGTTCCGTCTCCGTTGAGGACGTTTTGGCATACTTTTCAAGTATTGAAGGTACGTAGGTTATAACCTACCTGTAGTCATAGTCGGTAAACGTTTGTTGTCTTCACGGTAAACAATTTTGAACACAGTGCCCCTCCAGAAACGTTCCAACCCGTGTGTTTTTACAGAAAATTGCACAGCTGATTGTTTTGCAACTTCGTCAGCTCTTTCCAGAAATAAAGGTTCTGATAAGGGAGCTTCCTGGAACCTACTTCATTGCCACCAGACACCATTGTGTTTAGCCCTTCTTATATATTCTCTCTCGCTCGACAAAACCTGCTCAAATATTGCCTTAATGCTATTTCATAGGCAGTGTTTGATTAGAAACACAAAACTATTTACAGATTCTCGCCCTCGGCCTCCGTTCTTCATCAGCTGCCTTAAACAGTTCCACCTTGAGTTCAAGCGAATAATAATTTTACTTTATTTGTTGTTGCTTCAATTTATTGGGGTACAGACGCTCCCGTTTGTAAAAACCATTCTACAGACGAACATAAACAATCACGCATCGCTTTCGCTTTCATAATGTCTCGCCGAACTACACAGTGTAACTTCCTGGACGCTTGGCGCGCTGCTATCGCACTTACGAACAAAAAAACAGACGGAATGTCGCAAATGTTATGTTAGACTGTGGGAGTGATGTCTACATTCCTTAGCTGTTACATTCGCCTTTCTCCCAGTTTTCATTTTACAATTTTTTTCGTCCGATACAAGTATTTTTAGCGAACTAGTGTATTTATCCGGATGCATATTGTTTGTTTCATATGTAACACAGCATTTTCACAACGGGAAATTGAGCCAATAATGTTTCAATCGGCAGCCTTAAAGGGATTAATTCGGATCTCGATACGGACGTTACAGTCCATGTTTAACGGCCATCATACTCTTTTATTCAAAATAAAAAAAAACACCCCACCTTCTACCTGTTAGGGCTATACTTCGGGTACGGGGTACACCTGTCATATTTTTTTATTTACAACAAAGAAAAAACGTTCTAGTACCACTATATAGAGCCTGACTAGATCCGTCCTAAACAGTTGAGGGTGACACCATTTTGGAGCTTCAGAGCACTGTAGCCCTAACCTCAACCACCGAAAACATCGTGAATAAATGACATAACACAAGAAAAATGCACTTGAAAATGGGAATCATTTCTCGAACCGCGTTGTGCAAAATATAAATAAAAAATCGTGACTGGTAGCAGAAATTTTTTTTTATAAATAAACACTTTGGCTTCTACCATTTCCTTGGTTTTCCAAACAAAATACAGCGAGTATAAAAAAGAATCATCTGATTTTAAAAAGATCATAACTTATGTTATTTGAGATATATGCGTGAACAACGTACTGTTGGAAAGAGCAAACACTCGAGTTTTATATGGTTCTCGCTAGCAGTGTGCGCCCGCTTCAGTTGTAGTAAAAGTGGTGTCGGGACAACAGAAAGCGTTTTGTGTTCTACGTTTTGCGCAGTGCGGGTCAGTAATAGCTGTCCAGCGTGACTTACGTAGTAGGTGTGGTGTGGATCCTACTACAGCACAGAGCATTAGACGATGTGATGAACAATTTCGAGAAAAAGGTTGTTTGTGTAAAGGCAAATCGCCGGGCCGTCCCCGAGTGTCTGGCACAGACATCGAACGCATCCCCGCCATAGTTTCACATGCAGTCTGCAGATCGACAGCTCAACATGCCCACGATGTCCGTCTAGTGTGTGCTGTGTCGACGTTTACGCATGAAACCAAACAAAATTCAGCTGCTCCAAGCTCTTCGTGAAGGTAACTAACAACAACGTGTGGAGTTATGTAACTTCGTTCTTGGAAAGATGGAGAATGGTAATTTTCTTCCACACTTAGATTTTAGTGACGAGGCATCATTCCATTTAAATTGAAAAGTGAACCCTCATAATGTGGGAATATGGGGTACGGAACAAGCACATGAAGTTGTACAACACGAGAGGGACTCTGCATAATTTAATGTTTTGTCCAGTTTCACGGTTCAAATGGCTCTGAGCACTATGGGACTTAACATCTGAGGTCATCAGTCCCCTAGAACTTAGAACTACTTAAACCTAACTACCATAAGGACATCACACACACATCCATGCGCGAGGCAGACTGAAGCGCCTAGAACCGCTCGGCCACTCCGGCCGGCCCAGTTTCACGGGAAAAGGTGTATGGTCCATTTTTCTTTACGGAGAACACTTTTACAGGAAGCTCATATCTCGGTATGCTTGAGGCTTTGTTTTCCCACAGTTGGAGACTGATTCGAACGACTTCATTTAGCAACAGGATGGAGCACCGCCACAATTCCATCTGTAAGTGTGGTGATTTTTAAACCAAATGATTACTGAACGATGGATCGGTCGCACTGGACCAAACGATTCAGCCTTACATCACTGGTCTGCACGGTCAACGGACCTGACTGTATGCGATTATTTCTTGTGAGGGTTTATAAAAGACGCTGTTTATGTGCCTCCGTTACCAACAACAGGTAACAACAATGAATCAACTAAGACATGACATAACAGCAGCTGTGGAAGTTGTAACTCAAGACATGCTCGCTGCAGTGTGGGAACAATTTGATACCACTGTGACATATGCCTTGCATCTCAAGGGGGGCATATTGATATCTTACGAGAAGATATGAAAAAAAAAAAAAACTTTTTGAGTTTCCTGATCATCAAAAAACAAAATTCATTGTATATGTTTTTTAGTTTAAGAAATATGTTGTTGTTGTTGCGGTCCTCAGTCCTGAGACTGGTTTGATGCAGTTCTCCATGCTACTCTATCCTGTCCAAGCTTCTTCATCTCCCAGTACCTACTGCAACCTACATCCTTCTGAATCTGCTTAGTGTATTCATCTCTTGGTCTCCCTCTACGATTTTTACCCTCCATGCTGCCATCCAATACTAAACTGGGGATCCCTTGATGCCTCAGAACATGTCCTACCAACCGAACCCTTCTTCTAGTCAAGTTGTGTCACAAACTTCTCCCCAATCCTATTCAATACCTGCTCATTAGTTAAATGATCTACCCATCTAATCTTCAGCATTCTTCTGTAGCACCACATTTCGAAAGCTTCTATTGTCTTCTTGTCCAAACTAGTCCATGTTTCACTTCCATACATGGTTACGCTCCATACAAATACTTTCAGAAACATCTTCCTGACACTCAAATCTATACTCGATGCTAACAAATCTCTCTTCTTTAGAAACGCTTTCCTTGCCAGTTTATATCCTCCATACTTCGACCATCATCAGTTATTTTGCTCCCCAAATTGCAAACCTCCTTTACTACTTTAAGTGTCTCATTTCGTAATCTAATTCCCTCAGCATCGCCCGACTTAATTCGACTGCATTCCGTTATCCTCGTTTTGCTTTTTGTTCATTTTATACCCTCCTTTCATGACACTGTCCATTCCGTTCAACTGCCCTCCCAAGTCCTTTGCGGTTTCTGACAGATAGTGTGATTCTTTTTGATACACCCTGTATTGTAACTGCAGTGTTGGAGCCACATGCTACGGCCTGGCTGTGTTTATGGAATGTCAGGCGCCACGGGGACCTGTGGCCAGCTTGGCCTAGCCAGGCGTACCTGCGGCCGCAGAGAATTGGCCGTGTACCTGCTGAATGTCAAGGACGGGCGCGCGGCCGGCGCACGCAGCCAACAAAGCCTTTGTTGAGCTCTCTCCCAGCTCTGCTGCCCCTGGCGCAGGTATGCCCCTGCCCGTCCTACGAGGGCGGGCAGGGCTGCTAGCGGTCCTCAGCACCTTCAAGTGTTCACAACGCAGTACCGCGTGTTTCGGATCCCCACTTCACACCTTAACGGCCTGCACTACCAGTATTGCATTTCTTTGCGAACGTTGGCATGAGACCGCGACTGTGTACAAATACGGGTTAATTCTTACACGAACATATAAACAGTCATCAGCCACAGTAAAATATGATAATTACAAAAACAGCTAGCCCGTTACCGGTTTCGAACCGACAGCTTCAGCCTCAGACGCTTACCTATGTTTGCCGGCCGGAGTGGCCGTGCGGTTCTAGGCGCTACAGTCTGGGGCCGAGCGACGCTACGGTCGCAGATTCGAATCCTGCCTCGGGCATGGATGTGTGTGATGTCCTTAGGTTAGTTACGTTTAATTAGTTCTAAGTTCTAGGCGACTGATGACCTCAGAAGTTAAGTCGCATAGTGCTCAGAGCCATTTGAACCATTTGCGCTTACCTACGTTTAATATTTCATCTAACTTATGCTGTATATCTACATATATATTCTGCAAATCACTGCGAAGTCCATTCCTATTGTACCACTTACTAGAGATTCCTCACGTCCCATTCACGTTTGGAGCGCAGGAAGAAAGCCTGCGTGCCCATTTTAATTAGTCCAGTCTTCTCGTCACGAGCTCTACTGGATCGATTCGTAGGCAGTCGTAGTATATTTCTTAATTCTTATCCGAGGTTGGTTCTTGAGCCTTTGTAAGCAGGCTTTCACGTGGTTGTTTACGTCTCTTTTAAAGCGCCTGCCAGTTCTTCAGCATTAGGATGACGCTCTCCCAGCCACTGAATACGTTCAGCAGCTCTAATGTCTGTTAACTCCTACTTGGTACGGGGCCCACAAGTTTGAGTGTTGTACATGCGATCGATGATGGCCGTTTTCCGTTCGTTCCATTTTTAATGACCTAGTTGTCGACGCGACGTTGGACTCTAATCTTTCTTCCTACAGTAGAGGACAAGGTCTGTCTGTAGTGCAGGGCAGAGATTACATTATATCCAATAAATGAGGTTCCCAGCTCGTGGTCGTGCGGTAGCGTTCTCGCTTCCCGCGCCCGTGTTCCCGGGTTCGATTCCTGGCGGGGTAAGGGATTTTCTCTGCCTCGTGATGACTGGGTGTTGTGTGATGTCCTTAGCTTAGTTAGGATTAAGAAGTTCGAAGTTCTAGGGGACTGATGACCATAGATGTTAAGCCCCATAGTGCTCAGAGCCATTTGAACCATTTTGAAATAATAGAGAATTCTGGGTGTAAGCGGTTCTTTGAGATGAAGTTGGCGCAGGAGAGGAAGCACCAAACAAGTCACATAACTGATGATCCAAAATAGGAAAGCATTTCTTAGATTAATTAACTCCATCTCCTGAACAGCGTCGCCCACCATCACTTATGCAATTAACTCCCCAGATGAACACTGACTCCACGGCACAGTCTAGTTTCAAAGCTGGCATGAAATACTTTTAAAAAATGAGCTACACGACTAATGCGCAGTCTCAGGACACAAAGCGACATACCTCCGCAGGATGTAGAGGCTTTCCGCTGACTACGAGTGTTACATACAGTTGTTGTTTAGTTCAGCTTCAAGATGACGACGCAACACTTGAGGTGCAGCACTGCTTCGTTGTAAGAATGGGAGAAGCAATCGGAGGCAGTGTACGGAAAAGACGCATGTCGGCTTCTTCTGCCGTTATTTTTTCGATCATAGCCCACCTTCTCCAGATAGTAACTGATTTGTTACGCATTTTTAGCGTACCTTACAGACTACAGATGCAATGTCTTACAGCAATATCGACTCTGCACTTCAGTAAATATGATGGAACAACAACGTCGACGACAAAGGACATCTTTCTCTGTACCACATAACAGCGTTTCTTCTCGTTCATTTCCGAATGGAAAGGAGAAGAATTCCATAGCACAAGATATGATTATTTTAATTTGGCGTTCATGGTTCACACGCCAGACTGATACATGTAGCTATTTCTTAACAGTATGATTGTGGGTAGTCGTTGGTATTTGTGTTTGATGTTCGGCAGTTCATATTTTCAGCCTTTTTGCACGACTCTCCATGAACAACACCCAAGCTTGTGACCAATCCTGTTGCTGTTGCGCACATAAATCCCCTGTTGCTGCTGATTTTATGAGTCCTACACACTTGGGAAGCACTCCTGTACTAAATAATAACTCCATGCTGCAAATAATTCATATAACGACCGGTTTCGTAGCATAGAAGCCACACCATCAGCTTCGATACGTTAACTTATGACATTAAACTTGCAACATGCGCGTGATCGGCCATTCCTTGTCTATGAATAAATGGGCAATTAGGGAATCGTCAGGCAAGCAAACAGTACGAGTCCACAGTTCCTCAAGCTTACCTGAACTTCCGCTAATTGCTCCATTTATTCATAGATGAGGAATATTCGGTCACGTTCATGTTGCAAGTTTAATGTCGTGATTTAACATATGTAACCTGATGATGTGTCTTCTAGGTTGCGAAACCGGTCGTTAAATAAAGTATTTACAAGAGCAGCCAAGCAGTTATTATTCAAGATGTCTCCTTGCGGCTGCAGTTAACCCTCATATAAAATAATGAATTCCAGTGCAGTCCATGCAGGTATTATTGAGCAATTTCTTTTGTGGAAGAACTGCGGTTTTCAATGGATCGAAGCGTGGCCATTTGATTTACCCGAAACTGAATCATTCTGACCTCATTTCGACCTGAAGATAAAATGCTGACTCCTCGAAACAAATTAGGGATAATGTTGCTGTTGTATATTTTATATATTATTCCTGAAGTGCGTCTCAAACGAGTTACAGCGGTCACGAAAATCATAAATCATTTTGTCCGAGTTGGGAGTTTAGCAGACGAACGCTTTAGCACTGGACAGCAATACTTTTATCTTTTGCAAAGGTCGTGTCCATAACCGTGTGGAGTAACAGTTGTAAAGTGCTGTCTATATGTTGCGAATTTCCAGTATTACTGCAGAACTAACAAGAATGAGAATAAAGTTTATTTTAAGAACTGTATTTTATAAATTCTCGCCGAAGGAAGCTGCTAATCAATTTCTTGTAGTACGAACTGTGCTGAAACACCATCCGTGCTGCTATACCGGTTTCTTCGTCGCTGTTGGTTTCTCCACAAACACCGAGAACAGGCAAGAGTTTGCGTACGGCGCTCTTTGACCTAAATTTCCGTGCACGGCGCACAGGATGTACGAACGAAACGCACGAGAAAATCTCCGATCGAAAAAACCACTGGCTTCCACATCACGACTCCAAACCAGTTCACTTCCCTTACGATAATGGATAATAAGTTTTTAACGCGTAAATGAAGCCATCCAGTCTTAAAACTGTGTCTCATTTCGTTCCATTTCAGCTTTTGGGTTACCACTTATTCTCCGTTAAAGAGTTGCTGTTAGACCTTTTCAAAAGTAATATACAGCACTGTGTACATGCATTTTTCACGTCACAGCTACCTGCCAGATGTATTTGATGACCTAATCTTGGCATACTACGTTTTATTGACGGAACAGTTGGAAGATGCAACAGATTTACTAAACAGACTGCCTATGCTGCGCCAGTTCGTTCTCTGCTAGAGTACTATTGTGCTGTATGGAATCCTTACCAGACAGGAGTGACAGAGGACATCGAAAAAATTCAAAGGAGGGCAGCTCGTTTTTTATTATCGCGAAAGAGGGGACATATTGTCACTGATATGGTAAGCGAGCTGGGAAGGCAATCATTAAAACAAAGGCGTTTTTCGTTGCGGCGAGATCTTTTCACGAAATTTCGGTCACCGACTTTCTCCTATGAATTGGAAAACATTTTATTGTCGCCACCCTATATACTGAGAAATGATGAACATTATAGAATAGAGAAATGATCGCTCATATAGAAAGATTTAAGTGTTCATTTTTCCCACGCGCTGTTAGAGAGTGGAACGGTGGAGAAATAATCTGGTCGAAGAACCCTCTGCCAGGCACTTAAGTGTGAAATGCAGAGTAGTCACGTAGATGTAAGTGCACTGTATTAGTAATTTATTTTATAATGACATACAAATCTCCTGTGGGGTGTTTCCGAAGATTTACAAACAGTAATACCGAGTGCAGGAAACGCTGAGGCAACATATTATAAGGGGTTCTCCACCCTGCTGGAGCAAATGTAATTTCGATGTATTGCTCACTCGCTGCCTGCGACAGAAAATATCTTTGCTGCAATAGAGTATCAGGTCAGAGCAGTCTCGGCAATTGCAGTCGGTCGCTGCTACAGTGCAGTTGTAGTCTGTCGCTGGTACACCGCAATTCATAGCCATGTATTGTAAGGTAAATTATATTAATTTTATTGGAATGCGGGTAGTTAAGTCACTTGTCTGAGATATTAACATGAATTTGTTTCAGTCTTTTTGTGATTCGTCAGCACCAGTTGACACAGATATGTAATATTCAATTTTTCATATAATGGATTGCAGATTTTTATCAATAATGTAAAAGATTTTTCAGAATATAATTTTTACCAGTCAACAAAAAAAGGAAGGAATAAATTTGCCTTAAGTCTTTGCCAGTACCGATCCAGTCATTTATTAAAATTCAAATATTTCAGAAATTTTCTCAGATCATAGTCATGTGTTCTTTAATAATCAGACGACCAGCTGTGCAGCTATGTCAATAAGCAAAGTCAGTTTTTCCAATAATTCAGATCTCAGACAAATATTATCCACTATTACTAGATAGACCAGCATTGCACTAAGCTGTGCCATTTACGGGCAGATGTACAGACAGCGTCACCCGGAGACACCATGACGAGGTACGAATTTTTCAGTTTATTTCTTACGGGCTGATTCAGATTGATTTCACAGGGCCATGACGTAGTTATCAGTTTTCATGAGTTCAAGATATTGTTTTTGTGGTGGTCTTCAGTCCTGAGACTGGTTTGATGCAGCTCTCCATGCTACTCTATCCCGTGCAAGCTTCTTCATCTCCCAGTACCTACTGCAGCCTACATCCTTCTGAATCTCCTTAGTGTATTCATATCTTGGTCTCCCTCTACGATTTTTACCCTCCACGCTGTCCTCCAATGCTAAATTTGTGATCCCTTGATGCCTCAGGACATGTCCTACCAACCGATCCCTTCTTCTTGTCAAGTTGTGCCACAAACTTCTCTTCTCCCCAATCCTACTCAGTACCTCCTCATTAGTTATGTGATCTACCCATCTAATCTTCAGCGTCCTTCTGTAGCACCACATTTCGAAAGCTTCTATTCTCTTCTCGTCCGAACTATTTATCGTCCATGTTTCAGTGCCATACATGGCTACAGTCCATACAAATACTTTCAGAAACGACTCCCTGACACTTAAATCTATACTCGATGTTAACAAATTTCTCTTCTTCAGAAACGCTTTCCTTGCCATTGCCAGTCTACATTTTATATCCTCTCAACTTAGACCATCATCAGTTATTTTGCTCTCCAAATAGCAAAACTCCTTTAAGTGTGTCATTTCCGAATCTAATTCCCTCAGCATCACCTGACTTAATTCGACTACATTCCATTATCCTTGTTTTGCTTTTGTTGATGTTCATCTTATATCCTCCTTTCAAGACCATGTCCATTTCGTTCAGCTGCTCTTCCAGGTCCTTTGCTGTCTCTGACGGAATTACAATGTCATCGGCCAACCTTAAAGTTTTTATTTCTTCTCCATGGATTTTAATACCTACTCCGAATTTTTCTTTTGTTTCCTTTACTGCTTGCTCAATATACAGATTGAATAACATCGGGGATAGGCTACAACCCCTTCTCACTCCCTTCCCAACCATTGCTTCCCTTCCATGTCCCTCGACTCTTATAACTGCCATCTAGTTTCTGTAGATTAACAAAAGAAAATTATTTTATACAGGAAGGTTACAATATGAATGCAAATTTTGTACAGCGTGGTGTACTGAAGTTTAGACTACATTGCTTGTGTGTGTTACGTCCGGAACATCGGCATACTTCACCATGTCAGTGCTTCGTACACCCAGTTAGGATGTAGCCGGCGGAGAAGTTAGAAGACAGCTATACGCTATGTATGCTTCATCGACTCATTTAACCTGCTAATTTGCAGTAAAGTGCTGATACCCTCTTCTTGTGTTGCAATCAGCATGCGAGGGGCGCCTGTTTATCCGACTGCTAGGTCTACAGCTGGCCGGAGACGCCACGGCCATTCATCCCCCGGCGTTGCACCTTGCAAGCTGCGTATGTGACACCTTGTTTGTGGCTCGTGTTTTCTACTGAGGCTGTAGACATACTTATTGTTTTTCACTACACTAGACTTTGAAAAACGGAAGGAAAAACACTAATTTTAAACTCGACCTGCTCACTGAGTAGTGATTCAGGTTTTCTCCTTTTAGCAGCAAATGTTTCCACCTTTCCAAGCGCATCGAGTGATTTTTCTCCTATACTGTGCAGAACTGATTCTGTACGGCTCCTCTGTCGTGGCATAATCTGCTGAGATGGGTGCCACAGTTTATTTTTCGGTTTTAGTACACTCCGCGTGCTCTTTATACCCTATTCTAAAAGTACTTTCAATTAGGCCAATGTTAACCTTTGAGCATGTGCTACGTTTTACACAACACACCTGAGTTTGTCTAAATAGATAGCCATCTCTTATCTCCGCAGTATTCCACAACTTTGTGCCCGGGGGGATGCTCAGCCGCCCGTTTGCGAGTTCTTGAAACAGGACGCTACTTCAACGACTTGCGCCTCCTTAACCGAGGCCGGTAATCCAACAGCAAGAAGGGGACGGGTCGCTGTTATCACTGAGATGATGCGGGCGCTAGCGTAAAGGCAGGCAGAAAGATTCCGGTGCCTGACCGGGATTCTTTGTTTTATGCGGCATGTTCCGTAGAACCAGAGGACCATGGAACGAGTCAGTACATGAAATTATAACAGAAGAGTAGTAATAGATAAAATGAAACGTATATGAATCCTATGCAGACGACTAGCAATACGTTTAAATAAACATAATCAACAACGTAACGCAAGGATTAGCTTCTTTTCTTCATTTTTCCAGAGGTTCCTCGACAGAACAGAAGAAGTGAGCCACGAGGAAATTCTTCAGTGTGGACGTGAAAGTGCGTGAATTACTGCTAAGATTTTTGAATTCTTGTGGCAGCCTACTGAAAATGGATGCAGCAGAATACTGCTCGCCTCTCTGGACAAGCGTCGAGGAGGTGCATTCCAAATGCATATTGGATTTCTGCCTAGCATTAACTGAGTGAAAGCTGCTAACTCTTAGGAATAAGCTTTATTGTTAACAAAATGGTTCAAATGGCTCTGAGCACTATGGGACTTAACCTCTGAGGTCATCAGTCCCCTAGAACTTAGAACTACTTAAACCTAACTAACCTAAGGACATCACACACAGCCATGCCCGAGGCAGGATTCGAACCTGCGACCATAGCGGTCGCGGGGTTCCAGACTGTAGCGCCTAGAACCGGCTATTGTTAGCAACAAACGAAAAGAAAATATGTATTGGTAGGCCAATGCAAAATTCCCGGACTACTGAATAGGGGTCGACAAGAGGTAGCCGCGACATTACACGACGTATTGCTCGAAGCGGCCCCAACTTTATGTGTTCCAGGTTCGCAGTTTGCTATTAGACCACAAAGCCCGACAGATCCATGAAGAGTCGCGAGTAAAGACCTCGACGAGAAAATGGGAGAAATTACAGCTCGTACGCAGCGCGAATGATGTAGGAGGGACAAGATAGTGGTACCGGAAGAACCCTCCGACACACGCCACAGTGGTTGTAGAGTCTAGATGTGCATGCAGATAATGGATTTGCATTTACATAGCGTACTTCTTAAATAAAAGAACCCGCTGGTGACTCACACCGTACAATCAAATTTGGATCGAAGAAAAATAGACGACTGGTTGGTCAAGACGGTGAGCTTAAATGATTTCCATTACACAAAACACTTGCATCAGGTGTGGCGGATTTATTGTTACGTACAGGCACTGGCGTATAGAGAGACAAAATTCGTATGGAAAGGAACTGTTGTGTCAGTGTCCTGTGGAGCAGCCAGTGTTTATGTCGGGCTCCGGAAAGCTTGGAGGCCCGGCTCTTGGGAACATTCCTTTCTGCCGCACAAAAGGCACACGGCCCCCCCAGTAGACGTACCCCGTGCACTGAAAGGCCCTAACGAGGGCAGTCGTGAAGATGTCATCGGCAGCCAGGAGAGAGTGTCAGCGCGACTGTGGTAAACAGTCTGCGCAGCCTCCGCCTGCAATGGAGGCCTAAAACTAACCGTGCTGGCTGTTGCGGTCCAAATCGAGATGGACGATACGTTGACGATCACAAATGTAGGTTCCCCAACCGACCCTTAATGGACGTCGACAACAGGGTCTTTCGAAGTCACATCTTTGAGACATCTCTGAGTACATCTGCATCTTAATTTTACTGCTTTTTTATCTTTATTTTTAACATTCACGTTCTGATTCAGTAACATTACCCGTGGTAGGTCATATATGGGCCAGTCTGCAGCAAGCATTTCTTACACTTGGGGCAGAACGCTTAGCGATGTCACGACCTATACTAGAGGCGCTAGGACAGTGGAATCTGAGTAAGTGATCAGGATCTTCTGCAGAATGCTTCAATTTGCGCCGATGATGAAGACGATTATCCAAATGGCTGAATTTTTGTCGTTTATAGATGTCTCTCACATATCCAGTTTCTCACAATCGATAGTCAGATGTGCCTTCTCTAGGTCGTAAACATCTTTCCGAATCCAAAAGCAGCAACTATGTCGCTCATGTCAAGAATGTAAGACTGGGAACAGGATAAAGAATCAACGGAATTACGTAATAGTTCAACAACCTATAATACGATTCCGTAAGACATTTTTATGTACAGAACTAAATTATTTAAAGAAATATGTCAATTTCCTTTGTTTCTCCGTTTTGGAATTTGTAACACGATTCTGAAGCTCACATCTTTAAAAAAATTGGCTGAACATTACACCCCGAAAATTCAAAACATTTGTGGACAGACCCTGAGATACATCCTTACCAAGACAGCCGTTTCGTCGTCGTCCTTGGAGACGCTGGCACCAGCATCTCGTCATCCATGCGTTCTCCGACCAACTTCGCCATCTTCCTCCCAGTCATTCGCAAGTACGTTTCCCGATCACTTCTGTTACAATTTCGCACAGCTTGTAGCGATCTGTTACGTCATAGCTGCGGGTCACCGTATTTGTTCGACGTTTGTTGTCAGGCAAACATGTTGTTGCCAAAGATAGAGCGGTTAATCTAAATCTTTTCACGCGCGTGTTTCGCCCAGGCACGTCGGATTTGGGCGCCAGAAGTTGGTAGCGATCGGAGACGGTGCCTTCGGCGGCAGCTGGACGTGAAGCGCGGCTGTGAGGCAGCATCTAACGCCGCAGCTGATGGAGTGCGCTTTTTGCCCTGCAGGGCTTCAGACGCGCCGCCGAAGAACCGGCGGCCGTAATCCGCGCCCTTTTTGTCCGCCACTGCGAGGAGCGCAGTTTATGACGAAACAAGTGAGCGGGAAAACCGACTGCCGGTTACCAGAGCCGCAGCGCGTGTTGAAGCCTCTGCAACTGAATATCTCGTGAGATAAAATAGCCACGAACAGTTCCGTATCGACACACAAACGTCTTCTCACATTACGTGCGAATCGTCAGTATTCTGTAAAAGTGACGAGATATCGATGTGAGGTCATAGTAAACAAATGTGACACTATCGTTCTGTATACTTACCACTCGTAAAGGTTTTATTCCTCGGGATATTGAAGCAATTGCAGTTAAATTATTCTTTTTTATTTATTTTTACTTCTCTGACCGCAGTCTAGATATCTTGAAAAGAACACAGTTATGTAATAATCGTCAGTGCTCAGTGTCAGTCACCTCGTACAAACAACTCGTCAAATGTTCTACATAAAGAGAGGATTCACGGACCCGACAACCGTTACGTTATGTTTGCAGCACGACAGGTACGAAAGTAACCAGTACCACAGATACTGTCGCTCATATTCAGCTTTTCTTGCGTCTTTTTTGCGGAAAGATTAGCGGCAAACATTAAAGTGAAGTACAGAGTTGTCCTTTTCTTTCGAAGAACATATAGTTCCATTGAAATAATAAATCTTTCAGTATCTTGATTTTAGCATCCGGAGCCGACCCTGGGTGGCCGAGCGGTTCTAGGCGCTAAAGTCCGAAACCGTGCTGCTGTTACGGTCGCAGGATCGAATCCTACCTCGAGCATGGATGTGTGTGATGTCCTTAGGTTAGTCAGGTTTAAGTAGTTGTGAGTTCTAAGGGACTGATGACTTCAGAAGTTAAGTCCCATAGTGCTCAGAGACATTTGGACGAGTTTAGCATCTGGAGCGGCTATTCATTAATCCAGTACATAATTACAAAGCAACAGCGCTCTCAAAAAATGGTTCAAATGGCTCTGAGCACTATGCGACTTAACATCTGTGGTTATCAGTCGCCTAGAACTTAGAACTAATTAAACCTAACTAACCTAAGGACATCACACACATCCATGCCCGAGGCAGGATTCGAACCTGCGACCGTAGCAGTCGCGCGGTTCCGGACTGAGCGCCTAGAACCGCGAGACCACCGCGGCCGGCAACAGCGCTCTCCAAATGTGGAGAAACTAAGAGGCTAACATGATTATGTGTCAAATGAATGTTGACAAGTGGAAGACGTCAAGCGTTGATCGTTAACCCGTAGATGAGTACTTCATCGTGGGACTTTTTTGAAGAAAACAGGAGACAAATAGCGGCTGATGAAAGACGCGACGGTGAAAAGAAAATGAACCGGTGAGACGAAATGCAAGGACAGAAGCTGCTCCACTTGGGAGCAGGTGTCGTCACTGCAGCCAAGTATGTACCGCTCGCATTGGACTGCATTGTCACCTGCGGACTTGCAGTTGTAAGACAAACCTACTCGACCACGAGCGTTTGCTATGAATTAGTGTGTGTATTTCGGGAATAGGGAGGGGGGCCAAAAACTGTAGAGGATAATCACGTCTTGATTAACGAAAAGCGTGTTCAACCAGATGTAGATCGCAGAACAGACAGATGAGTCAAAGCAGTCTTCGTACTGGAGACCAGAACAAAAACTTGTAAATCAAAAAAAAGTACCTTAATGATGGATGATGGTGCAGTAAGTGATAGTTGTCAATCGAAGGGGCCTTCATATAACAATATTAAATATTTTCACAATTATGGTACACTACTGGCCATTAAAATTCCTACACCACGAAGATGACGTGCTACAGACGCGAAATTCAACCGACAGGAAGAAGATGCTGTGATATGCAAATGATTAGCTTTTCAGAGCATTCACACAAGGTTGGCGCCGGTGGCGACACCTACAACGTGCTGACATGAGGACAGTTTCCAACCGATTTCTCAAACACAAACAGCAGTTGACCGGCGTTGCCTGGTGAAACGTTTTTGTGATGCCTCGTGTAAGGAGGAGAAATGCTGCGTACCATCAAGTATCCGACTTTGATAAAGGTCGGATAGTAATCTATCGCGATTGCGGTTTATCGTATCGTGACATTGCTGCTCGCGTTGGTCGAGATCCAAGGACTGTTAGCAGAATATGGAATCGGTGGGTTCAGGAGGGTAATACGGAAACGCCGTGCTGGTTCGCGACGGCCTCGTATCACTAGCAGTCGACATGACAGGCATAGCTGTAACGGATCGTGCAGCCACGCCTCGATCCCTGAGTCAACAGATGGGGACGTTTGCAAGACAACAACCATCTGCACGAACAGTTCGACGACGTTTGCAGCAGCATGGACTATCAGCTCGGAGACGACGGCTGCGGTTACCCTTGACGCTGCATCACTGACAGGAGCGCCTGCGATGATGTATTCAACGACGAACCTGGGTGCACGAATGGCAAAACGTCATTTTTTCGGATGAATCCAGGTTCTGTTTACAGCATCATGATGATCGCATCCGCGTTTGGCGACATCGCGGTGAACGCACATTGGAAGCATGTATTCGTCATCGCCATACTGGCGTATCACCCGGCGTGGTGATATGGGGTACCATTGGTTACTCTTCTCGGTCACCTCTTGTTCGCATTTACGGCACTTTGAACAGTGGACGTTACATTTCAGATGTGTTACGACCCGTGGCTCTACCCTTCATTCGATCCCTGCGAAACGCTACATTTCAGCAGGATAATGGACGACCGCATGTTGCAGGGCCTTTGTGGATACAGAAAATGTTCGACTGCTGCCCTGGCCAACACATTCTCCTGATCTCTCACCAATTGAAAACGTCTGGTCAATGGTGGCCGAGCAACTGGCTAGTCACAATACGCTGGTCACTACTGTTGATGAACTGTGGTATCGTGTTGAAGCTGCACTGGCAGCTGTTCCTGTACACGCCATCCAAGCTCTGTTTGACTCAATGCCCAGGCGTATCAAGGCCGTTATTACGGCGAGAGGTGGTTGTTCTGGGTACTGATTTCTCAGCATCTAAGCACCCAAATTGCGTGAAAATGTAATCACATGTCAGTTGTAGCATAATATATTTGTCCAATGAATACCATTTTATCATCTGCATTTCTTCTTGGTGTAGCAATTTGGCCAGTAGTGCATTTATTTTCGTAGTATTGGGTTAGGGTGAACTGATAGTTGACAACACTGGAGTGATAAAGCGAAGGAGTGTATATTAGTGAAGGCAGGAGGTGAGGTGTGGTGGGATCCCCTCCGGCTGTGCAGTAGGCGCGTCACGTCGCCAGGCGAGACAAAAACACGGGTCGGCGGCGGCGGCGGCTGCTGCCGCATTCCCGGGTCCCGGCCGCTGTGTCGCGATGGGGTGGCGGCGGCGGCTGTGGCGCACTGCGCACGCGCCAAACTTTAATTGCGCGCCGCCCAAGGTCGCCGCGCACACCTGCCCCCTCAAGGACGCCCGCGCCGCGCGGCAGAGGAAACTCCACCTGCCGCGCAAACGGCTCGTCTCCAGCACGCCAGTCTCCTCCGCCTTGCCCAACCACAGAGACAGCGGAAACGTAATAGCGTGTTGGTGGAGGCAGTACAGTACCCATTCTGGGTGCCAGGAATTCGACAAGTTGTTGGTACCATTCTGCAAGCATACGGCACCAGATACCTACGCACAGACCACACAATTTCAACAAATTTCCGCCCGATATCTGTGGGTGCAGACCTCGCGCTTCAGATGTGCTTCACTGCGTTCAGATCGGGCCATGTTGGTGACCGAGACATCAAAGTGACTTTGCTATTATTCTCGTCAAATTACTATAGCACGACTGTGGCGTCGCTGCTGTCGTCAGCAACTTCGGAAAAAGGTTGAAGTACGGTGAAAATACGAGTACGCGGCAAGATGTTGGACATCCACGCCTCAGCACAGAACGTGGTCATTGTCTTGCCCGCTCCACAGAGTAGCATAGGCGGCTTTCTGTGGCTCTTCTGACGACAGTGTACGGTTCGATCGTGGCTACCCCAGGCAATGATCCCTACCTGTTTCCGTGTTCACCTACCGACACAGTTACAATTGCAATACGTATAGGATCACCGTGACTGCAACATGTATGTATGGAAACATCGTTTGTTCTGATGAATCGCGTTTCTTGTTACGCCCGGTCGATGGTCGTGACCGTATACGCCGTGATCCAGGCGAATAGCACCTCATCGCACCAAAGACCCGGGAGAGAAAATATTATGCTACGGAGGACACTCACCTCATCTTCACCAGACCTATGGCTGTAACTGAACGCCGCCATGACAACTCTGGACTACGTAAACGTTATTGTGGAGCACCTGCATCTTTCATGCCTGGTGTCTTCCGCGACAGCAGTGACGTCGCCTGGCAGTATAGCCGGTTCGCAGTAGTTTGAAAAGCACGATAGCGATCTGACGTTGGTGTCTTCGCCACCGCATGTGTCTGATATCAAGCCAGCGGGACGCGCTGCGAGACAGCGCCCCGTCCACGGATGGTTCAAATGGCTCTGAGCACTATGGAACAACGTCTGAGGTCATCAGTCCCCTAGAACTTAGAACTACTTAAACCTAACTAACCTAAGGACACCACACACGTCCATGCCCGAGGCAGGATTTGAACCTGCGACCGTAGCAGCAGCGCGGTTCCAGACTGAAGGGCCTAGAACCGCTCGGCCACACCGGCCGGAACCCAAGGATCACCGGTCCGTAAACCTATGGGAATTGCGTGGAGTTCGTGAGAGCTGTACGGAGATGAAGTGTGTTGACGTTTCTGGGGAGCCCTGGACACTCCATGTAGTAGATCTGCTCCTGAAGTGGGGCGCAACGGCCTGTCCGCCGCTACCTGGGAAAGCCTGCAGCAAGAGCCGCGTCTGCACACCACTTCATTGACAGGCGGCTGTGGCGCGTCGCTTTCTCGCACAGTTCGCTACTGCAGCTGACCTGTGATTGCCAAGTAGTGTTCTCTGTTCCAAGTGTTGGTGAAGATGTTCACCTGCACCACCAAAGGAAAGCCTTTATTGATTTACAACTGGCGTCAGTACAATATAGCGGACTATACCAACAAATGAGATGAAAAATACCACTGTTGTGTAAACGTTATGAGGAGTAAATACAAAAGAAGCCTATTCACTGAAAATAACAGATTTTTGGCGAAGGTAGTCACGATTGTGTTCCTTATGAAGTGACAAATGAAGCGCAAAAAAGCAGAATAAACAGATACTAAAATGTTACCAATTTACACTGAATAAGTAGGGTAGCTCTTCAATCGAGGCTACGACTTAATAATACCGTTACTGTCACATACCAGCGCGAAAAACGGTAGCTACATAGCATTAGGAGAAAATACACAGGAGCTACGCAAAATCCAACCGATTCTGAAGGTATGTTCTTTCAAGAAAATAATTAACTGATGAGTGAAGGCAGCAAATGTTTATTTCCAAATGACAACTGGAGACAGAACGAGAGATAATTTGTGTCGGTCAACGAAAAGGAAAATCATATTTATAACTACCTCATTCTTTGTGGATGGAACGTTCACGATTCAGAACAAACAGTTAGGACAATTACTTAAACTTCAGGCCGATCCCAAGTTCCGCAAAGGAACAAACACTCTTCCACCTCTGTGTACGTTTTGCTACCCAACAGAAAGCGAGAACCATATTATCTTTTTAACTACTGAAACTAACGTGCTTGGGTGGGTCCCTTCATCTCCCACGATGGGCTTTGAAACTGATATCGTCCAATCTGTTATAAGTTTGTCCCCTCAGACAGATATTGTAGGTTAAACAATGGACAGGAATATCAACAATGTAGGTACATACAGATTGCTACTTACTGTAAACAAGACACGTTGAGTTACACACAGGTACAATTCAAAGACACTTAGATAAAGCTTTCAGCCACAGCCTTCATCAGGAAAAGCACAAGTAAGCACACGCCATGCGCATCACCACCAACTCTAGCGTCTCGGGCTGGAATGCCAGGCAGTCGTCGGAAGGGGAATCTACATCTACATCTACATCCATACTCCGCAAGCCACCTGACGCTGTGTGGCGGAGGGTACCCTGAGTACCTCTATCAGTTCTCCCTTCTATTCCAGTCTCATATTGTACGTGGAAAGAAGGATTGTCGGTATGCTTCTGTGTGGGCTCTAATCTCTCTGATTTTATCCTCATGGTCTCTTCGCGAGATATGCGTAGGAGGGAGCAATATACTGCTTGACTCTTCGGTGAAGGTATGTTCTCGAAACTTTAACAAAAGCCCGTACCGGGCTACTGAGCGTCTCTCCTGCAGAGCCTTCCACTGGAGTTTATCTATCATCTCCGTAACGCTTTCGCGATTACTAAATGATCCTGTAACGAAGCGCGCTGCTCTCCGTTGGATCTTCTCTATCTCTTCTATCAACCCTATCTGGTGCGGATCCCACACTGCTGAGCAGTATTCAAGCAGTGGGCGAACAAGCGTACTGTAACCTACTTCCTTTGTTGTCGGATTGCATTTCCTTAGCATCCTTCCAATGAATCTCAGTCTGGCATCTGCTTTACCGACGATCAACTTTATATGATCATTCCATTTTAAATCACTCCTAATGGCACAATGGACCGGCGCAAGTCTACATTCATCCTTGGGGACCATTTTCCTCGGCACAGTGGCACTTACCAGCAGGACAATGCAAACGTGTCACAGAGCTCGCGGCCTACGTGCACGACAGGAGGAGCCCCACGACGAGTTAACCGCGCTCCCCTGGCCACGGCAGTCCCCGGATTTAGTGTGACCGGCCTGCTAGGACTCTGCCCACGGCCCTCGAGACTGCCCTGTCGGTAGCTTCCAGAACCTCAGTGTGTCCCTTCATGCACTTCTCGCAGCGGTCCGCTGTGCCAAACGTGGTTACCAAGACTTTTGACAGGTGTTCACATTCATGTGACTGGATCGTGTATACACATATTATAAATTACAGTATTCTTTCCGTTCTTTTGTCTGTATGTTCGGGCTAACCTCAGAAATTGCTGTAGCGCTTTTGGTACTGGACTGATTCACGAGGAAGATTCGAGTGTATACTTTATTACCGCTACGCCAGAATAGTCATCCGGCCTTGAATACTTGCGAGGGAAACTCCCCATCGCACCCACCTCAGATTTAGTGGTACGAGGGAGGGCTCAGTGGACAGCCCGTCAAAACCTGAACACAGATCAAGCACGAAAACACGAAGAAGGCGTACTGAACTGTGAAAAAAAAGAAGCAAAGTAGAGACAGTGAACGGCCGAAGGATAAGAAGTGCAATATACAGCAGCCCCGAACAGAAAAAAAAGACGCTGTGGCTAAATGTCGGCACGGTAGCTCAGCGCCGCCTGTAATAAAAAAAACGGAGATAATGTATCAACGATGAACTTCAACAAGTGTCATAGGACGTCCGCTCTGAACAAATAAAACGATGAATTTCGGACAGAAAAAAAGAAAACCTAATTTTTTTCACATTTCGTTGTATTCAAATTTGTATCTCTGTCGTGGCGGTACCGCCCGATTGAAACAGCCAGATGTAGGGAAGGGACCTATAAAGACAGCTGATTCTGGACAACTGCTTTACTAGCAGCCGACAGGAAGTGGCTTTCGAATGGGAACCACAAACGTTTTATGACAAGGCGGCAAGTAAACCGAGTCCTCCACTGGAAGGCATGTCTGGTGTGTCATACACGGCGTTCGTAACAGTACGTGTGTCATGATAAGAATCTCTTACCGACGCACCTAATTTGTAGCCTCGTAAATAAGTGAGATATGCCTCCTTGCCCGATTTAGGTGTTCGTAAGAATGTGAATGTGATCACTCCCAAGGAAATGGTGAAAACATAATAGTTTGTCACATAGGCTGCAACAAATCAACGCATGAGTTTCACAATCACACAGTTTTTCTGTGCTCTGCCAAAACACATGTTTCTAACGGTTTTGAAGTTGGGTTGTGTTTCGGAAGTCTTGACTGTTGAATTCCTTTGTTGTAAGATAGTTCACATCCGTCTGTTTGTTGTTATTATTTCTGTGAGGCGCCAATGTGGTCCCTCGGCTGCTCTCACTATTCATCCTGTTTACTTGCGGCGGTAAAGTGTTTTTACCACATGAGTCATATTCTGTCGCCAGTGTCTAGTATGACAACTGCCAAGACTACAGAAGGAGAGCAGACATTTCAATGACCTGACGGACAGTTCATAACGTTCTGGGGAAAGAAAGAGCACGAGCCCGTTTTGATCTCGGCTAGCCCGCGCAGCTGTCCAACACCCTGACCCCGTTTTTTATTATTATTTTTTTCGTTTTGTTCGTTGTTGATCGTTGTCTTTGACCGTTGCGGACGTCACCTGACATCCGTTCAAGTTCGTTGTTGATCCTTTCACTCAGTTTTTTATTACAGAGGCCAACCAGCTTTCTGACCGAACACGCTGAGCTCCCGTGCTGGCTTTTTTCTAATACACTCTCCAAAGGATGTTTCTGAGAAGTTGGTTTCAGGACATTTATATCGTTTTATTGTGTCTGTCTGTCATGTCAGGATCCTGTGACAAAGTCCGCAGCTCGTGGTCGTGCGGTAGCGTTCTCGCTTCCCGCGCCCGGGTTCGATTCCCGGCGGGGTCAGGGATTTTCTCTGCCTCATGATGACTGAATGTTATGTGATGTCCTTAGGTTAGTTAGGTTTAAGTAGTTGTAAGTTCTAGGGGACTGATGACCATAGATGTTAAGTCCCATAGTGCTAAGAGCCATTTGAACCATTTTTTTCCTGTGACGAAGATTTGACGTTTATCTTTCCTTCTCCTTACGTTTTCATTTTGAAATATCCCTGCCTACGCCACATCAAAGATATTTGTGAATAGAGATATGACCACTTGAGCAGCTAACGCTCTGATCCATCACGCTCAGCTACAGTGCCGGCATACTTAACCACGACGCCGTTGCTGTTTTGGGCAGCTCTGTATTACACTTCTTAATCTCCGACCGTCCACAGTTTCTATTTTGCTTTATTTTCTAGTTCAGTAAACCTTATTCCTGTTTTCATGCTTGATCAGTGTTCAATTATTTACGGGCTATTTACTGCACCATCTTACCACAAAATCTGAGCCGAGCGGTTCTAGGCGCTACAGTCTGGAACCGCGCGACTGCTACAGTCGCAGGTTCGAATCCTGCCTCGGGCATGGAATGTGTGATGTCCTTAGGTTATTTAGGTTTCAAAAAATATTCAATTGTGTGTGAAATCTTATGGGACTTAACTGCTAAGGTCATCAGTCGCTAAGCTTACACACTACTTGACCTAAATTATCCTAAGGACAAACACAGGAGGAAGGACTCGAACCTCCGCCAGGACCAGCCGCGCAGTCCGTGACTGCAGCGCCTTAGTATTTCCGTTTAAGTAGTTCTAAGTTCTACGGGACTGGTGACCTTAGAAATTAAGTCCCATAGTGCTCAGAGCCACAAATTCTGAAGGGGGGGGGGGAGGGGGTACGATGGGGAGTTTTCCCTTGGTAGTACTACCCGTCCGAAGCAGGGGCAGGCCGCTACTTCTCTGTAATTTGTACTTTTTTTCCTTATAATTTGGTATCTGATGCGTCTGAGGAATGAAATGTGGTCGTGCGGCAATATCACAGTGGCCCTCAAATGTGCAAATATTGCCTCTCGCGAGGAGTTACTACTGACGTTTGCAGAAGTGATGGCCTCCAGATACCACAGGCGCTGTACCCAAAGAGTGGACGGTTAGGGGGAGAGATGCGACAGCCCGGAGTGCCCGTACACCAGCAGGCGGAGGCGACGGGACGGTGGTCCCTGGGGCAGCCAGCGCCCGCCTGTGTGGTGTGTACTGGGGCAGCCGCATTCCTACATAGCGGCGGGCTCGCACGGGCCCGCCGCCCAGGTAACGTGAAACCGCGAGCCGGCGGCTGGCAAACAGGTTTGGCCCGTGTGTCCTGGTGAGAGAGAGAGAGAGCGGCGCCGTTTTGACGCGCCATTACCCGCCGGCCGGAGAGTAGCAGCCCTACCTGCTGTCACCGTCCACTGGAGGAGCAGATAAGGCGACGCACGACAACATCCCACTGTTTTACTTACGCCCGTTGGGCCGCTACCGGATTTCCAAATACACCGTCAGCGTGCAGTCCATTACCTACAATCGTGTTCACGTGCATAATGTGTGACGGGGAGGACTGATGACCATAGATGTTAAGTCCCATACTGCTCAGAGTCATTTCATCCAATGTGTGACGGTCTTTATATAGCAATGAGAAAACAGCCGTACTGGTCCTACGTTAACTACATCTGTGGTCCGCAGGCCACATTTCAGTATGCACGTAGCGAAACCAGAATCATCTTTACAGAATGAGATTTTCGCTCTGCAGCGGAGTGTGCGCTGATATGAAACTTCCTGGCAGATTAAAACTGTGTGCCAGACCGAGAGTCCAACTCGGGACCTTTTCGTTTCGCATGTGAGTGCTCTACCAACTGAGCTACCCAAGCACGGCTCACGCCCCGCCCTTACAGCTTTACTTCTGCCAGTACCTCGTCTCCTACCTTTCAAACTTCACAGAAGCTCTGCTGCAAACCTTGCAGAACTAGCACTCCTTTTACGAGAAACACAATAACGATTAAATGTATCTATACATCTAGCACTATAATAAAAGTAATATCGACCGAGCGAGGTGGCGCAGTGGTTGCCACACAGGACTCGCATTCGGGAGGACGACGGTTCAATCCCGCGTCCGGACATCCTGATTTAGATTTCCGTGATTTCCCTAAATCGCTCCAGGCAAATGCTGGAATGGTTCTTCTCAAACGGCACGGCTGACTTCCTTCCCCATCCTTCCCTAATCCGATGAGACCGATGACCTCGGTGTCTGGTCTCCTCCCTCTCAACAACCCCCCCCCCCCCCCAAAAGTATTATATTAACAATTATCTCAGCGTCGCTTTTTCCGAGGTTTTAGGTACGAGATGGTTCTAATTAAACTTTTGCTACTTGAGAGAGCCGCAGGCCAGTGTGGCCGAGCGGTTCTAGGCGCTTCAGTTTGAAACCGCGCGACAGCTACGGTCGCAGGTTCGCATCCTGCCTCGGGCATGGAAGTGTGTGATGTCCTTAGATTAGTTAGGTTTAAGTAGTTCTAAGTTCTAGGGGACTGATGACCTCAGAAGTTAAGTCCCATAGTGCTCAGAGCCATTTGAACCATTTTGACTTATAATTACCCTATATTACTCTGTGACGAACAAGACACTTGCACATGTAATAAAATGTAACACCTACAGCCGTCCTTACGACGCCACTTATTATATATAATAAATGACATCGTAGGGACGTCTGTAGGCGTACCATTTCCTATCTTAAGTGAACGGCGGAAGTGCCTCAGACCTCCAGTCACAATGATGGGTGTACAATCAACACTTGCAAGTGGCTTTTGTGGTGGGGCTTCAGTTCGTGGCATTGTCAGGCAGCAGATGGTCGGTGGCAGAGACCCTGTGCAATGTCGACATTGCTTTCGACGGCCTCTTTGAGCGACGACGGCCGATCGTTGCATTAGCTGGCAGGCCATGTTCGCACAGTCGGCTACTAGCTCCGGCTGTTGCACACAGTCACCACTTACGCGCACAAGCAAAGTCTTGTGTGACCCCTCAACTGACATTCAAGAGCCTCACATCAGGCCAAGCAGCGAAGTGTCTCTCATGAACCTTAGTGCTGAAGTATCTCACACTGGAAGAATCTCCGCCACCCTGTCCCACGGTGTCTTGCGAAATTTCTGTCTCGTTGACGAGCTCGGGTTCTTCATCTCATCAATCGAATTATTTAATAACAGCTTTTGTTATTATTCTGCAGTATCCTCTTTTTCCCACGTCAAAAGACACACTCTCTCGCAAAGGAAAAGTTTCCCCTTACGATACGCTGTTCAACTCTTTTTCACTTCCTTTTTATGGTGCAAATACCTTCGTCGATGAAGATAAAAGCGTGCCTGAGCGCCCACTGCTACAACAGCGGTTAGTGAGGGGGCCTTCTTCGGCGACTTTCTCGTTCCCCTTCCTGTGACTACCCGCAACTACAGGTCTCGCTTGACCTGTTACATTTCCCATTTCGTACTGGAAAATGGGCTCTCACAATGTTACAGTGATGTACAACGCGTTTCTTGCAGCTTCTCCCACTTCAGCAACCCTTTCACGCCGGCTAAACAATTGTGTGGCATCTCTTCCATTAAAGCAGTGTGGTAAGGCTCCCAGTCTGACGAGCAAACCCAAAAATTGTTCAAAGCAGCGGTACTTTTTTTTCTACGCCATATCCTTTGCAGACGAATCACACTTCCTCAGGTTCTCCTGTGAATTTCAGCGTTGCACCTTCCTCTCGCACAGCTATCGGTAGCTCCAGACAGATATTGGAAGGCACTTGACAGTTTTGACTGATCGCAGTGACAGACTGTCGGTCGTGTAGTCCCTGTATTTGCACACCGTAGATTACAGTTATTTGCGCCGAGGGTCAGCCGCCAGACTTTCACTAGGCGCCCATCACCTTCAAGTCTTCCTGCAACTCGTAAAAATGTCTTAACGTCACGAGCTTCTACTTCAAAACTGCTTCGTCTGCGAATAGCCTCAGAGAGCAACAGACGTTGTCTGTCACATCAGCTATAGGTCCTACATATCAAGAGCACTAACGATGCCATCACTTCGTTGAGGTATGCTCAACGCTCACTTTGCTTCCATGGATGTCTCCGTCAAGAAATTCTACACCACTTACGTACATTTTTGACATCCATGCACGACTCACCATACACTTCTGTCAATTGGCGATGGATTTCAATCGGCGCAGTGCCCTTTGCGTTCAAAAACCGAATAAGTGCGTGCAATTCGCACTTGACGGTAACATCCAACGGGAGCTCCATTCATAACGGCTGCCAAGCCAAGACTGAGAGCCTCAAGCGCGGCGTGCGCATGTTTACTCAGCGCGTGAAGCACTCTTCATAACAGTGTGGCCAACTGCCACTCAAACAGTGTTCTGTACTTATAAAAAAAATAGGAGACCTTGCTTTTGGGATTGCCCTCGTACAACAAATGTTACAGCTGCTTGAGAGAAGATGGAGGAAAGTAACAGCCGTTAACTGTTTTTCCAATACAGATATACCACTGCTGGAAAAAAAAAAGGTTAGCCCGCATCTCGTGGTCGTGTGGTAGCGTTCTCGCTTCCCACGCCCGGGTTCCCGGGTTCGATTCCCGGCGGGGTCAGGGATTTTCTCTGTCTCGTGATGGCTGGGTGTTCTGTGATGTATTTCGGTTAGTTAGGTTTAAGTAGTTCTAAGTTCTATGGGACTGATGACCATAGATGTTAAGTCCCATAGTGCTCAAAGCCATTTGAACCATCGAATTCCGTTGAACATTTATTTTGTTTATTTGGCGACGGTGCCCTAATATACCGAAGACTTGAAGAAAGACAAGAAACACGGCATCGCTTCATTCGTGAATAGAACTGGAAGAAATCTTAAAACTTGGTAGTCTAAGAAGTATCCTCTTCCACATGCCTTACAGTCATTTGTAGAAAAGATCAATACCAAGGATCAATAGGAAGGTCGTGAGAGACACTGAACTAGAACCAGAATATTGCTTGTTTCATACTTACTGCAAACGACATTATCAATTGAGACTGTCGTTAAACGCCGAAGATGTCAGTTATGGTATATGAGAACCTTGTTGTCGGACAGGGACACCATGTGGCTATTGGCCGATAGTTACTCGCAAAATAAACATGAGACGCTTCCTACAAATCGAATATTATACCTGTGAATCGTAACAGTACGATGAAGAGGGGACAGTCTTCGCAAATGGCAAAATTTTACTGCCAGACGAATTGAAGACAGCTCAGTATAAAAAAAAAGACATAATCCGTGCCTTTCGCGGGAGAGCAGCACATATAATTCACGAATCTAGCGCGCTCAGCGGCATTTACAAACGATGAAGTAACAAAACAGCACAGTTTGTGAAATATGACCTTCATCCTACTTCGTAGCAACAAAAGTAGGTTACATTATCTTAAAATACATCTTCCATTCTCACAGTATGTGACAATAACTTCCGTCCCTGGAGGTTGATAAACAATGGTAATTCTTGCTCGCGTGCGTTTACAGTCTGAAACACATGTCGCTGCCATAAAATTTGCTATAAAAACACTGCTGCCTTTTGTACAAACATACCCCGCATAAATAGGATGCTGCGCTATGTCACCCGCCTTCTTCCATGAAACACGACGCCCACTTTTACTTATCTCAACCAGGAAAATGGCACCAAACTCCCCAATAGAGAAAGTAAGGAATTAGAGCTGAAAGTCAACCAGTCTAATGTCGAAATAGCACGTAATCAGTATGACGAAAGATACAATGTGATCACAAAAAATAACACCATTGAACCAGGGGGTGAATATGCCGACTGTAAAGAATAAAAATAAACCCCATAAATTATGTAAAAAAGGAAGAAAGAGGAGAATGAAAATGACTTAAATCTGTGTGCAGTACTAAATTACAAGTGGTTCTAAAACGATAAGCCTATAACATATAAGGACTGTGGTGAGAGTAGCAAGAAACATTTTGAATATGAATAGAAGGGACAGGAAGTCGAATAGACTGGCAAGAGATAAGGTAGAAGTTGGTGGCTTCACAGTGATTGTTTAAAAAGCTGAACAGCAAAAGGGCAACGCATGCAGTATGGCGACATGTCGCTAGAGTCCTAAAACGATTCTTTGATTTGTTTCTGGTGGTAAGAAGTACCGTAATGAAATTTTGATAGGCGCCATCGGTAAACAGGCAGAAGAAATGTAGATGGGAAAACCTGAAGATCTTGAAATGTACAAGAATACGGGCCCGCCCGGCTAGCCATGCGGTCTAACGCGCTGCTTCCCGAGCGGGAAGGCGTGTCGGTCCCCGGCACGAATTAGTGTCGAAGTCCGGTATGCCGGCCAGCCTGTAGATGGTCATTAAGGCGGTTTTCGACCTGCCTCGGAGGATGCGGGCTGGTTCCCCTTTTTCCGCATCTGTTACACTATGTCGGCGATTATTGCGCAAACACTGTCTCCACGTACGCACACACCATAAATACTGTGCCACGCAGACATTTGGGGTACACTCACCGGTATGACACGTTCGCGTGGAGGGGAGTAGGGGGGGGGGGGGGGTGCCACTGGGGAGCCGAACCGGCAGAGCACGATAGCCCTGGGTTAGGTGTGGGGCGGCGGTGGGGTGCGGTGACTGCTGTGGCCTGTTGTGGGATTGTGAACCACTGAGGGCTACAGCCTCTCCGTCGCTTCCCGGTCCTGGGTTCAATACACAACAGACACACAAGAATATGGAAAGGCCTTCAGGCAACAGTGGACTTAAATGACTGCGGCCGGGTGGCCGAGCGGTTCTAGGCACTACTCTGGGACCGCGCGAGCGATACGGTCGCAATGTTTGAATCCTGCCTCGGGAATGGGTGTGTGTGATGTCCTTAGGTTAGTTAGGTTTAAGTAGTTCTAAGTTCTAGGGGACTGATGACCTCAGATGTTAAGGCCCATAGTGCTCAGAGCCATTTGAACCATTTCTTGTAAAATGACTTACATTTAATTTATAATTGAGCAGTAGCACTTTCAGTTAAACTAAACAAATTCCGTTATGGAGCTGTTGTGTTTATGACATAGTGCCGATTACTCGTGAAAGAAGATAAGGGTTAAAAGTCATGTAGTCGAGAAGAGTATCAGAGGCGGAGCAGAAACTTAGATAATACAGGGACAGGGAAGGAATTAGGCAGGGAAACATCCTGGCAATCGCCTTAATCGATTTAATGACTTATTTACTCACAGTAAGGCAGTTGCACGATGGTGCGTAGTATATAGCGCTCTCGGATGGTGCGATGGGATTTATACATATCAGGGGCGATCTAAAAGTTCCATTTGAGGACGTTCTGCAGCGTATATGCTGTAAATGGTAACGGGTAACGATGGTAAAAATTTTTATTGTGTTCTACTTCCGCCATTTTAACTTAGAGTCAGGTAGTGCCGCGAGCAGTTACGTAAACTACGCCGCTGTATGTGAGATCGGTTCCCACGCTGTTACGCTGAGCCAGGGACGCCACCACGGTATTGCTGAGTGAGAGACGCCAACTTTCTGCCACAAACCCGCCGATGGCAGGAACGGGTGCCATCATGTGAGGTACGCAAGAGGTTCGGCGAGGTAGCGGCCGCAACAGCGGGTCGCTCTCTTGCCTGACAGCTTCCTTACCATCTGTGCCCATCGATCCTTCGTATTGAGGGCGCAATGCTAGTTTTCGTGAATATTTCAGCCATTACTGGTTGTTCTTGGGAATAAAACCCATTTTTTCCCTGAATCCTGGCATTTCTCATTTTACGTGTAGGAAAAACACCGCGAATGCCCACCTGAGCTCCTGATACCGTCCCGACATGTACAACGCAGCGGTGCGCGACTTCACTGTGGATGTACCGTATAAGCACCGACATGAAGGCAAGATATTAGAGTGGCATTTTCATGTCTTCCGGAAGTGCATGCGGTAAATGCGGAAACGTAAACTACGCCAACGTTATTACCACACGGCAGCAACGTGCTCTTATTCTTTTCTTGGCTGCCGAAAGACAAACACGGGTTGAGATTCATCGGAGAATGAAGAATAAGTGTGGGGCAGCATGTCTGTCGAAAACCAGCAATGTGAGACAAGGGGTGCTGCTGCTTCGTGATAACGCACGTCCCCGTACCGCAGAAGCTACGCCAACTTAAATGTGAGACACTCGAGCACTCAGCCAGTAGTGCTGATCTCTCCCACGCCTTTAAGCGTCTCGATTCCTGTCGGACGACGATGATATGCAGCAGTCAGTTACTGACTTCATGCAGCACGACATGATGTTTTGCCAAACGGATGTCTTCAGCCTGATGCGCTGGTGGGATAGCCTCAGTGCTCACGGCGATTTTACTCGATCCTGGACTGTACGGCCATCGAATGGAAACTCTGATCGCTCCTTATAAATCACTGCACGGTTCTCTTATCATAGGTGTAATGTTAGTGGCCGGCAGTAAATGGTGCGTTTTGGTAGGTCGTGTAGTATCATTGCCACATATACGCTGCGCCAGCAGAAGGCTGGCAGCCCGTCGTCCGCCGAGCACAGCGCACTGTAGCGAGCTGTGCAGCTCGACGGAACTGGAGTGTGCCTCGTTCACTTTTTAGCTAGATTTCAACCTAGGCAGACGCAATTTCATAATCGGCCCTCAGCCAGTTCTGTAATGTTTGCATTGATTCTCTGAAGAGGGCCCATCAGGCTTACTCCCTGAGACTATGTTGTATTAGTTCATGGTATTCCATGTTACGAGATTGTCAGCAGCTGCAGTCCTACAATGTACTGAAGTAATTTCATTGTACTATGTGTTTCTTGAATAATAATCCTTCTCTCTAACAGTGTGCCGTACCGCATATTATTGCAACCTGGACTCCTTCAGCTCCTATCAACTCGGCCTCCTACTTATTTGCATTCAGTAACGAGATGAAAACACCCACGCGTTTTGTGCCTCTAAACAGTGAGACACGATAGGTTACATTTTAGACGTTGTGAATGAATATGGAAATAAATTAAGGTATTGCGGGAAGCTGGTGGCGGCACGTATGATACATTGACGAGCAAAACCGTTGGGACCACTGCCCACTGCGAGATGGGGAAAGAGATGAGGTAAGGCCGGTACTACACTATAAAATTTCTGTGTCAAAGATTTGATCAAAGATGTGATCAAATATTCGTCAAATATATTTGACAAAGATCTTTGGCGTGGCGCTAGAAAGGGGTATTACACTGTCACCATATTTTTTGTCAAAGTTCAAGATAGCTGACAACAGCAGCAGTTGCATGTACCACACTTGCACTGTGTGCATATACGAAAGAGAAGCGGGGAAAAAAAGGAAACGTACCTGGGTGAAGCCGTGGGTTTTACGACGACACGACAAAAGCATTCAACAAAACTTGTTACGTGAGCTTATAGTGGAGGACGTCAACTTGTACATCAATTACTTAAAAATGGATGAGAATACATGCTCAACTAAGTGTATCCTCATATCACAAAACACAATACTCACTGAAAAACTGCTATATCTGCAGAAGATTGGCTCACTGTAACACTCCGATTCCTTGCTACAAGAGGAGTTAAGTTGCGTTAGGTTAGGTTAGGTCTCCAATCTTCTTAATCTATTTTTGTATTCAGGGTGCCTCACGCTGTAAAGCACCTCATCAACATCATACATCTCTATTAATTTTGTAGATGTCGGTACACACCAATTATATTTACCGGCAATGTTTATAAAAAACACTACAGATGACAGAACGCTGCAGCGATGCTAGCGCTCCACGTGGTAACATGTCACATTGGAGTGAACAGAAGACAAGCGACTTCTTTGATCAAATCTACAGCGAGGCCATAGATTTGATCAAATATTTGACGACATTTGACAAAGTTCCCTATTGCACCATCAAATTTCTTTGACAAAGATATTTGACAAAGATATTGGACAAAGAAATTTGACAGTGTAATACCGGCCTAAGGAAAGTAGATATCCGTAGCGTAGACGAACGAGGAAGCATTTTAAGGACGATAAGGCCGCAAATGGGGAAGTCTACTGGCATATACGAATAAGTGACCTTCCAAAGGGGCAGGTTGTTGTGGCCCGGCGCCTGGGTATGAGCATCTCGGAAAGGGCGAAATTGGTCGGCTGTTAGCGTGCTTCTGCCATGAGCTACTAAGCGAAATGGTTGAAGGGACGAGCAGGCGACGAGTTGCTGCGCGTCAACGCTCCATCGCAGCACGTGGTATGGACGTAGGGAGGCCTGCCAACTCCTGTGAAGCAGAGTTCGTGGCAGGATAGGTAGCAGATCTGACAACAGAGTACAGAGGTGGTACAGACACACGCGTCTCGGCACATACCGTTCAGTGCACTGTGTGGTGAAGATGGGGCTCCAAAGCTCACCACCTCCACGTGTTTCAGTGTTCACCCAACATTGTCAATTCGTTAACAGTGGACAGGGGATCAACGAGACAGGACCGCGGATGAGGGGAAACGAGTGTCGCCTGATCGGATGAATCACGCGTCTTCCTGCACCAGGCAGGTGATCGTGTTCGTATTCCTTATCATCCAGGCGTGCGGGTGTTCGAAACATTCATCTCGCGACGGGCGCGGACTGGTGCGGGACGAACTACGCTATGGGGAACGTTCACCGCGGCTCCCGCGGGACCTCTGGTACTAATCGCAGGCACCATGACTGCTGTAGACCACGTGAATGTTACTGCAGGCCATCTGCACCCCTTCATATTTAATTTCTTTAAAAAAAAACAAAAGAACAAAAAAGTTTCGAATGTGTGTGAAATCGTATGGGACTTAACTGCTAAGGTCATCAGTCCCTAAGCTTACACACTACTTAACCTAAATTATCCTAAGGACAAACAAGCACACCCATGCCCGAGGGAGGACTCGAACCTCCGCCGGGACCAGCCGCACAGTCCATGGCTGCAGCGCCTGAGACCGCTCGGCTAATCCCGCGCGGCTTAATTTCGTCCCCTTTGCGTTCTTGTGGAGACATTTCCACAGCAACTTTCAGCCCCTAACAAGTATTCCTTTATATCTAACAGGAAAGTGAAATATCAATTTTCGTAAATTCAGCATTAAAATTTTTTTAATGTAACGAAATATTTTCTTCATCCTCTATTGCACTCCCTTAGAGGCTGAATTTACAAGAAACACTGGAACGCGAATTTTTTTCTTATTTCTAACCGAGAAGTCAAATACCAACTGTCACAAATATAGCCTTCAAAATCCTTTAGTAGTTATTTAGTAATTATGTAGTTCCAAAAAGCTTCCACCCACTACTTTACCCCCCTTAGTGGTTGAATTTCCAAAAATGCTGAATCACGTATTTCTTTATTTCTGACCGAAAAACCAAATAACAATTTTCGTAGGCCTACCTTCAAAATTGCCTTAATAGCTACATTTTTGGAAACAACCCTTATCCCCTATTTCATCCCTTAGGGATGCAATTCCGAAAAATTCCTTCTTAATAGACGCCTAGAGTATAAGATCCACACTTTCTCCAAATTTAAAGTTTCTATCCTTAGCGGTTTGGGCTGGGCGATGATGAGTCAGTAAGTCGGTCTCAGGACACTGCCTTTTATATACAGAGATGTAGGGCAGTCTGTTTTTGATACGGTAAAATGAAGGATTTCTGGCAGCCGGCAGGACTTGATAATTTATCCAACTATCCGTACGCATCATTACCGAAATAACAGCAGATATTGGAAACTGTTGGATTCAGGCGATGGCGGATTTTGGGTACGGAGAGCCTCAAATTAATCTTAAGGCGTTTAGTTACTGCGTAGTAGGTCTCCCACATACATCTCGTGGCTGCTGTCTTCGGTAACAACTAAGTGAACGTCTTGTAAACCGGCTACAATACGCTGCTGTTAGGGCCGCATATCGGCTGGCACAAGACGTGACGTGTTTACTCACGCTGCATGCTAAGCGTGGCGGCATTACGTAACGGCACGCCGCTCTCTTTAGCTGGGCTGTTAGAGGGCGGCAGGCTGTTGGTTGTGATCGAAGCTTTCGTACGAACCGCAGACGTGTAAACAGATTTGTAACTGTAATCAGTGCGTCTTGCAGGGGGGGGGGGGGGGGGGGTGCGCTTTATGTAAAAGAAGGCTTAAAACTGCCATCAGACCATTCGGATTCAAGTTTTCCTGAGCTTGACATCGACGAGGCGTCAGTCCTCAACCTTCTTTGCTTCCTCCTCGGGTCCAGAGATGGCACTGGACTAAATGTCACTATGATGATGCATTACTCACAATAAACATTGCTGTCCTGTCTTATTCAGTAAGCAAGCATCGAAGCGCATAATTCACGTCACTGGTAGTACGATGATCGTAAAATTCGATAGTTGGACGCTACTCTTCTATGCAGCTAGTGATAAAACTGGTGTGACGACACACAGATGCACGTCCGAAGGATCATTGCATTGTAATTCAGAATAACACAGCGCTGCAGCATCATTTGTATTCGCCGATATCGGGCAAGCGACTTTCAAGTAAAAAGTTTGCCCTTTAAGGGCGTATACATAACGGATTGCAGGTTGCAGACACATGGTTGACGACACATTTAAGTCTGAGTCTGGCCGTAAAGCGAGCTCTGATAGCCTAATGGTAAGGCGGCCGCTCGCGATGAGAGGGAAGATCGGGGTTCGAGTCCAGGTCAGCCACAAATTTCCACTGTCGTCATCTCATTACACAGCTGACGGTTGTCCATATTCGCAACTGCGAATACATTTAACTATGGTCTTGTAGTTTTGTTTCAGGAAATAACCATTTCGTTGAACTGATATTCCAAGTCCTTTGCGGTCTCTGAAAGAATTGCATCATCAGAAAAGCTGAAGTCAGAACTGGTCTTAGACAAGGATACGCATTATCTCCAATACTTTTTAATTTAATTTTGGAAAAGATAGACACAGAACACAAAAAATCAAACCACGCTGGCATAAAACTGGGTGATATTACAATGAATCATCTTTCATATGCGGATGATGTCCTTCTATTAAGTGGTACTAGAGAGTACTTGCAGCTCATTACAGGTTCTTACAGAAATATTCCAAGGAAAGCAGGGTTACAAATCAACTAGGGCACAACTGAGTATGTGGTCGTGACCAAGGCACCCAGTGATCAGTCTCCATTGGAAGTTGATAAATTCACTTTTAAAAGAGAGGACATATTTAAATGTTTGGAAAGCATTTTCAGTAGAATGTAAACTGAGATTAAGACAAGGATAACAGCGGCAAATAGATCATATTTTGGATTACCAAGCGTGATGTGCAGTAGCTATTTAGAGAAGTTTCAGAATCGGACTATATCAAAATGTAATTCTGCTGGTAGCTCTGTAAGGTTTTGAACCATTTACATTAAGGGAAATAGACGAACCAAAGCTGTTAGTCTTCCAATGAAAGATATTACGGAAAATATTTGGCCCCAAGAGCGAGATTAGCCACAGAAATCGAGGACATTAAAAAACATGAAATGGAGAGCTATACTGACAAACTGATATTGTCCGAAGGATGAAGAAAAAATCGGTATGTGCTGAACACCTAATTAGATGGAAGAGGAAGGCGGCCGCGAGTAGAATTTTCAGCATCCATGGAAGGAAGAAGTGGCCGAAGGAGGCCACAGAGAAGATGGAAGGATAATATCTACAAGGATACAGAGGCGATGGACCTGAGGAAAGGAGAGTGGGCCACAAAAGTAAAAAAACAGAAATGTAGGGAATGCATACAGTCTCCCAGGCCGAAGCGACAGTTAAGAAAAGAAAGAAAATAACTAACTGGCGCTGGTCGAAATACAGCGGATATAAATTGCAGACAAGCAATAGAAAAGACAGAATTTTTGAAAAAGAGAAATTACTTGACATCGGATTTAATTTAAATGTCAGCATGTCTTTTCTGAAGGTATCTGTCTGGAGCGTAGCCTTGTATGCAGGTCAAACGTGGACGATAAAGCAGATGAGACAAGAAGAGAATAAAAGCTTTAGAAATGTGGTGCTACAGAAGAATACTGAATATTGGGAGGTTAGATCGAGTGACTAATGAGGGTTGAGCAAAACATTTATGGCACAACGTGATTAAAAAGAAAGAATAGATTGTTAGGACACATGCTGAGTTATCAATGAATCTTGAATTTGATGACCAGGAAAACAACTCCGAATGTCACGTTAGGCCGGCCGCGGTGGTCTAGCGGTTCTAGGCGAGCAGTCCGGAACCGCGCGACTGCTACGGTAGCAGGTTCGAATCCTGCCTCGGGCATGGATGTGTGTGATGTCCTTAGGTTAGTTAGGTTTAAGTAGTTCTAAGTTCTAGGGGACTGATGACCAGAGTAGTTAAGTCCCATAGTGCTCAGAGCCATTTGACCTTTTTTTTTGTCACGTTGGATGCGGTATTGAAACGGCCCTGTTCGCCGTGTCGTAGTAATTAACCAAGCCCGATGACAGCGGTAATGTAAAATGCAATAATGTTTTACTGTATAATTGAATGATACCGAGGTTCGACTATGTCTTAAAGGGCCTTCATACGCTCAATATTTATTACCGCAATACTGAGTGTATATCGACAGTCTGAAAGCGCTATTTTGCACAATATATTGATGCAGACTGTTGAGCTTTAAAAATATTGAAGCTTGATCGATACACTGCGCCATGTACGCTGAGGCGACAAAAGTCACGGGATACCTCCCATTACTGTGTTCTTTGCACGGTAACGTGCAGCAGCTCGGCGTGGCGTGGACTCATCAGGTCGCTGGAAGTTCCCTGCACAAATACTGAGCCGTCCTGACTGTACATCCGTCCACAATTGCGAAAGTGTTGCCGCTCCAGAATTTTGTGCACGAACTGACCCCTCGATTATGTCCCAAAAATGTTCGATGGGATTCGTGTCAGGCGATCTACGTGAAAAAATAATTCCCTCGAATTGTCCAGAATAATCTTCAAACCAATATCGAAGAACTGTGGCCCGGTGACATGGCAAATTGTCATCCACAAAAACTCCATCATTTTTTGGGAAGATGAAGTCCTTGAATAGCCGCAAACGGTATGCGAGTATCCAACCATGACCATTTCCAGCCGATGATCCATGTAAACATAGTACATACCATTACCTTTCTGGGGCCGTCACCAGCTTGCTCAGTGCCTTGTTGACTACTTGGGACCGTATCTTCGTGCGATCTACACCGCACACGATCCCTGCCATCAGCTCTTACTAAACGAAATGGAAGCTCATCTGTCCAGCCCACGTTTTTCCAGTCGTCTAGGGTCAACACGATTAGGTCAAGAGCCCAGGAGAGACGCTGCAGGCGATGTGCTGTTAGCAAGGGTGCTCGCGTTACTCGTCCGCTGTCATGGCCTGTTAACAACAGATTTTTGTCACACAGTGTCCTAACGAATACGTTCCTCGTACGTCCCATATTGATTTCCGAGGTTATTTCATGCAGTGTTGCTTGTCTGTTAGCATTGAAAACTCTACGCGAACTCGGCTGCTCTCGGACATTAAGTTGTCCGTGGTGAGAGGTAATGCCTGGATTTGATATTCCTGGCACACTCTCGTAATATTGAAATTTCCTACCGATTTCCGTAACGGAATAGCCCATGCGTGTAGCTTCAGCTACAACGCCGCGTTCCAAATTTTGTTAATTCCCGCCGTGTCGCCATAATCACGTCGAAAACATTTTCACATGAATCGCATAAACAGATATGACAGCTCGGCCAATGAACTGCCCTTTTATACCTTGTGTACACGATATTACCGCCATCTGTGCATCGCTGTCGCATGACTTTTGATAAAACAGTGTATTGTACCGCCGGCTGGTGTGGCCGAGCGGTTCTAGGCGCTTTAGTCCGGAACCGCGCTGCTGCTACGGTCGCAGGTTCGAATCCTGCCTCGGGCATGAGTGTGTGTCATGTCCTTAGGTTTAAGTAGTTCTAAGTCTAGGGGACTGATGACCTCAGATGTTAAGTCCCGTAGTGCTTAGAGCCTTTTGTTTTGTATTGTACCCTATAGGGGTTATATTGCGCCATACGTGGGAGTTCCAGTCGAGACTTTGTGTGATTTACGGACGTATAAACAACTGATACAGCGACGTCATACGAACATGAATACTTCAACAAAAAACAGATGGAAAGAAATCATCTGTTGAAGTGAATCCAGGGGAGTAGTAATAAGCTGCAGAAACATTCGACAAAAATGCTTGAGTGCAGGGAGGTAACACTCCCACCGCTTATTTGTTCGTTTTAGAAGCTAGAATTATTTACTGGAGAAATACATAGCAGCACTACCTACTTATCCTCTTCTGTGATGTCTCTTACCCTTTTCGGGTTTATAGATCGCTTCCAGCATACTGGAAAGCGAAATTCGACGAGTAAATGAACAATGTCTTTTCTGTGTACATAAGGAAACAAGATTTAACAACTCGTTGAAAGATTCTTCGCCTTCATTAAAAAATTCCGACAGTCATTTGGGTCTGTTGCAAGGTCTCTTATCATGTTAGTAGGGTTGTGTGTGGAACTCTCTCGAAGCCACTTTTCGCCCATCGCCGCTTCCTTTTTTTTTCACTTAGCACTCGCAATACAGGCGAATTCTATACGATCGAACGCCGCCAAGAAGGCAGACTTTTAACTGAAGCGTCCTAAGTATAAATCATCATCATCATCATTTAAGACTGATTATACCTTATAAAATTCCTCCGTGATCCCCTATTAAGTGCTAACATTGGTTCCTCTTATGATGTTAAGTCTATTACTTCAAAACCATTCTTAACCGGATCTCCTTGGTATGCCCGACTCCTGCTACCCTCTACTGCTCAACCCATGAGTCTCTTGGGTAACCTTGATTCTCCCATGCGTGTAACACGACCCCATCATCTAAGCCTGTTCGTCCTGACTGCTACATCTATAGAGTTCATTCCCAGTTTTTCTTTGATTTCCTCATTGTGGACACCCTCCTGCCATTGTTCCCATCTACTAGTACCTGCAATCATCCTAGCTACTTTCATATCCGTAACCTCAACCTTATTGATAAGGTACCCTGAATCCACCCAGCTTTCGCTCCCATACAACAAAGTTGGTCGAAAGATTGAACGGTGCACAGATAACTTTGTCTTGGTACTGACTTCCTTCTTTCAGAAGAGAGTAGATCGTAGCTGAGCGCTCACTGCATTAGCTTTGCTACACCTCGATTCCAGTTCTTTCACTATGTTGCCATCCTGTGAGAATATGCATCCTAAGTACTTGAAACCGTCCACCTGTTCTAACTTTGTTCCTCCCACTGACATTACTTTCGTTTTGAAGATGCTAATCTTCATAGTCCTTACATTTCTGATCTAGCTCTGAAATATTACTTTGCAAACTTTCAATCGAATCTGCCATCACAACTAAGTCATCCGCATATGAAGGCTGCTTATTTTGTGTTCACCTATCTTAATCTCACCCAGCCAGTCTATTATTTTCAACATATGAACCATAAATAGTATAAATATTTCGCAATAATGTATTGACGTTCCTTGCTCCACATTCGCGCAATATATAAACAATATTATTGCGCTCGAAATATTGCACGTACGAGGGCCCCTTAATGTTGCGGTAATTAGGCGCCAAGGTTTCGCCGGGACAAAATTCGAGTAGCCGCGTGCTGGAGGCGACGCCCGCAGACCGGTGAACTACGCGAGAATGCGTTGCGAAAGAGGGCGGCGGCTTTCGCCGCGCACCTCTCGCCCGCAGCGCAATACGAGCCACAGCTGGAGCGGCCCGCTGCGCCGGGGGGCCGGGAAGACGGCAGCGGCGCCGCCTTCTGGCTGGGGACGGCCCGGGCGAAGCGACGCGCGGCCGCCCAGCCGCTGGCGCGGGCGGGAGGCGGGCGCGCGGCCGCAGGTGTTGCCCCTGGCAACGGCGGCGGCGGCCGCTTTCTCGCTTGCGTCACGGGGCGCACAGCCTCCACCCGGCCCGCCGCGCTCGCAGCACACCTGTGCGGCTTTCACGAGCGCCCAGTCTGACGCCAGAGACAGGCTAACGTCGCGCGCTCTCGGCACACACTCCTTACGTAAATGTTCCCCATTAGTTTTAGAATTATACAGGGTGGTCCAATGATAGTGACCGGTCCAAATATTTTACGAAATAAGCGTCAAACGAAAAAACTACAAAGAACGAAACTCGTCTAGCTTGAAGGGGGAAACCAGATGGCGCTACGGTTGGCCCGCTAAATGGCGCTGCCAGCGCTCTCGGCACACACTTCTTACGTAAATGTTCCCCATTAGTTTTAGAATTATACAGGGTGGTCCACTGATAGTGACCGGTCCAAATATTTTACGAAATAAGCGTCAAACGAAAATACTACAAAGAACGAAACTCGTCTAGCTTGAAGGGGGAAACCAGATGGCGCTACGGTTGGCCCGCCAGATGGCGCTGCCATAGGTCAAACGGATATCAACAGCGTTTATTTTTTTTTTATTTTTTGGCGGAACCCCCATTTTTTATTACATATTCGTGTAGAACGTAAAGAAATATGAATGTTTTAGTTAGACCACATTTTTCTCTTTGTGATAGATGGCGCTGTAGTAGTCACAAACATACGTACAAAAGTACGTGGTATCACGTAAAATTCCGACAGTGTGGACGGTATTTGCTTCGTGATACATTATCCGTTGTATACATGAAAGAAGCCTGGAAATACTGACAGGCTTAAGATAGATTACATAATTGTAAGGAACAAGGTATTAAATTGTAAGACATTTCCAGGGACAGATGTGGACTCTGACGACAATCTATTGGTTATGAACTGTAGATTAAAGCTGAAGCAACTGCAAAAAGGTTGGAATTTAAGGACATGGGACCTGGATAAACTGACTAAACCAGAGGTTGTACAGAGTTTCAGGGAGAGCAGAAGGGAACAATTCACAGGAATGGGGGAAAGAAATACAGTAGAAGAAGAATGGTTAGCTATGAGAGATGAAGTAGTGAAGGCAGCAGAGGATCAAGTAGGTAAAAAGACGAGGGCTAGTGGAAAGCCTTGGGTAACAGAAGAAATATTGAATTTAATTGATGAAAGGAGAAAATATAAAAATGCAGTGAATGAAGCAGGCAAAAACGAATACAGACGTCTCAAAAATGAGATCGACAGGAAGTGAAAAATGGCTAAGCAGGAATGGCTAGAGGACAAATGTAAGGATGTAGAGGCTTATCTCACTAGGGGTAAGATAGATACTGCCTAAAGGAAAATTAAAGACACCTTTGGAGATAAGAGAACCACTTGTACGAACATCAAGAGCTCAGATGGAAACCCACTTCTAAGAAAAGAAGGGAAAGCAGAAAGGTGGAAGGAGTATATAGAAGGACTATACAAGGGGGATGTACTTGAGGACAATATTATGGAAATGGAAGAGGATGTAGATGAAGATGAAATGGGAGATACGATACTGCGTGAAAAGTTTGACAGAGCACTGAAAGACCTGAGTCGAAACAAGGTCCCGGGAGTAGACAACATTCCATTAGAACTCCTGACGGCCTTGGGAGAGCCAGTCCTGACAAAATTGTACCATCTGGTGAGCAAGACGTATGAGACTGGCGAAATACCCTCAGACTTCAAGAAGAATATAATAATTCCAATCCCAAAGAAAGCTAGTGTTGACAGATGTGAAAATTACCGAACTATCAGCTTAATAAGCCACGGATGCAAAGTACTAACGCGAATTCTCTACAGAAGAATGGAAAAACTGGTAGAAGGCGACCTCGGGGAAGATCAGTTTGGATTCCGTAGAAATATTGGGACACGTAAGGCAATACTGACCGTACGACTTATCTTAGAAGCTAGATTAAGGAAAGGCAAACCTACGTTTCTAGCATTTGTAGACTTAGAGAAACCTTTTGACGATGTTGACAGCAATAATCTCTTTCCAATTCTGAAGGTGGCGGGGGTAAAATACAGGGAGCGAAAGGCTATTTACAATTTGTATAGAAAGCAGATGGCCGTCATAAGAGTCGAGGGGCATGGAAGAGAAGCAGTGGTTGGGAAGGGCATAAGACAGGGTTGTAGTCTATAGCCGATGTTATTCAAACTGTATATTGAGCAAGCAGTGAAGGAAACAAAAGAAAAATTCGGAGCAGGTATTAAAATACATGGAGAAGAAATAAAAACTTTGAGATTCGTCGATGACATTGTAATTCTGTCAGAGATAGCAATGGACTTGGAAGAGCAGTTGAACGGAATGGGCAGTGAAAGGAGGGTATAAGATGAACATCAACAAAAGCAAAACGAGGATAATGGAATACAGTCGATTTAAGTCCGGTGACGCTGAGGGAATTAGATTAGGAAATGAGACACTTAAAGTAGTAAAGGAGTTTTGCTATTTGAGGAGCAAAATAATTGATGATGGTCGAAGTAGAGAGGATATAAATTGTAGACTGGCAATGGCAGGGAAAGCGTTTCTGAAGAAAAGAAATTTGGTAACATCGCGTATAGATTTAAGTGTCAGGAAGTCGTTTCTGAAAGTATTTGTATGGAGTGTAGCCATGTATGGAAGTGAAACATGGACGATAACTAGTTTGTACAAGAAGAGAATAGAAGCTTTTGAAATGTGGTCCTACAGAAGAATGCTGAAGATTAAATGAGTAGACCACATAACTAATGAGGAGTATTGAATAGGATTGGGGAGAAGAGATGTTTGAGGCACAACTTGGCTAGAAGAAGGGATCGGTTGGTAGGGCATGTTCTGAGGCATCAAGGGATCACCAATTTAGTGTTGGAGGGAGACCAAGAGATGAACACACTAAACAGATTCAGAAGGATGTAGGTTGCAGTAGGTACTGGGGGTTGAAGAAGCTTGCATAGGAAAGAGTAGCATGGAGAGCTGCATCAAACCAGTCTCAGGACTGAAGATAATAACAACAACAACAACATTACCCGTGCTGATATTGACCGCTTACCAATTGCGGAAAAGATCGATATCGTGTTGATGTATGGCTATTGTGATCAAAATGCCCGACGTTCGTGTGCTATGTATGCTGCTCGGTATCCTGGACATCATCATCCAAGTATCCAGACTGTTCGCCGGATAGTTACGTTATTTAAGGAAACAGGAAGTGTTCGGCCACATGTCAAACGTCAACCACGACCTGCAACAAATGATGATGCCCAAGAAGGTGTTCTAGCTGCTGTCGCAGCTAACCCGACACATCAGAGGCAGACAAATTGCTCGAGAATCGGGAACCTCGAAAACGTCGGTGTTGAGAATGCTACATCAACGTCGATTGCACCCGAACCATATTTCTATGCACCTGGAATTCCATGGCGACGAATTTGAACGTTGTGTACAGTTCTGCCACTGGCCACAAGCTACATTACGGGACGTTAAAATTTTTTTTGCGAGCGTTCTATTTAGCGACGAAGCGTCATTCACCAACAGCGGTAGCGTAAACTGCCATTATATGCACTATTGGGCAACGGAAAGTCCACGATAGGTGCGACCTTGGCGGGTTAATGTATGGTGCGGCATTATGGAAGGAAGGATAATTGGCCCCCATTTTATCTATGACAATCTAAATGGTGCTATGTATGCTGATTTCCTACGTAATGTTCTACCGATGTTACAACAAGATGTTTCACTGCATGACAGAATGGCGATGAGCTTCCAACATGATGGATGTCCGGCACATAGCTCGCGTGCGGTTGAAGCGGTATTGAATAGCATATTTCATGACAGGTGGACTGGTCGTCGAAGCACCATACCATGGCCCGCACGTTCACCGGATCTGACATTCCCGGATTTCTTTCTGTGGTGAAAGTTGAAGGACATTTGCCATCGTGATCCATCGACATCGCCTGACAACATGCGTCAGCGCATTGTCAATACATGTGCGAACATTACGGAAGGCGAACTACTCGCTGTTGAGAGGAATGTCGTTACACGTATTGCCAAATGCATTAGGTTCACGGACATCATTTTGAGCATTTATTGCATTAATCTGGTATTTACAGGTAATCACGCTGTAACAGCATGCGTTCTCAGAAATGATAAGTTCACAAAGGTTCATGTATCACATTGGAACAACCGAAATAAAATGTTCAAACGTACTTACGTTCTGTATTTTAATTTATAAAACCTACCTGTTACCAACTGTTCCTCCAAAAAATGTGAGTCATATGTTTGTGACTATTACAGCGGCATCTATCACAAAGCGAAAAAAGTGTTCCAACTAAAACATTCATATTTCTTTACGTATTACACGAATATGTAATAAAAATGGGGGTTACTATTTTAAAAAAACGCAGTTGACATCCGTTTGACCTATGGCAGTGCTGCCGCGCAGGATTTGCTCGTCGTTAGGATAATTTAGGTTAAGTAGTGTGTAAGCTTAGGGACTGATGACCTTAGCAGTTAAGTCCCATAAGATTTCACACACATTTGAACATATGGCAGTGCTATCTAGCGGGCCAACCATAGCGCCATCTGGTTTCCCCCTTCAAGCTAGACAAGTTTCGATCTTTGTAGTTTTTTCGTTTGACGCTTATTTCGTGAGCTATTTGGCCCGGTCATGATCAATGGACCACCCTGTATGCTGTACCGCTGCCCACTCTCCGTATCACTTGTCTTAATTTGGAGGGAAAACTGGCAATCTTTAGCGTATACAGAATCCCAAACAAATATGCTGAATGTGGTAAATACAGGAAAGGTTGCCGAAATGCCGGCTGACTATACAGTAGCTTCCGGCTGCCTCAACGCACCTTTCGATGCAACAATTGGAAGTAGGGAGCAGTTTAGGCGACACAGTCTGGTTTGCTGACGGGTCGACAACAGGCAAAGGCCTTGGGGCCGGGGTAACAGAGTACACCATATATTAGAGAGTGCAGTCTCTACGGACGGTGTCTGCGGTATTCCAAGCAGAGGTATTTGCCATCAGAGTGTGCACAGAAGAGAATTTGCGTAGGTGTTACAAGGATCGTAGTATCTACATTCATACAGACATATAAGCAGCTGTTGTATCTCTGTCAGCCCTTGAAATGAGATGAACGATCGTCGCAGAATAGCAGCAATCCGTTGAGCGGATAGGGGAAAGCAACGAGGTAAACCTACTGTGGGTCCACCGTCACTCAGGTGTTACAAGTAACGAACAAGCAGACAGGTTATCCAGAACAGGGGAAACGACCCCATTTGTTGGAACAGAATCTGTCCCAACTATCACTAAGGTGATGATAAAATCTATACTACGTGGCTAGATCAGAAGGCAGCACGCAGAACTTTGCTCTGAGACCCGAAAATAGGAACACTACAAGCTAATGATACGGAAGCCATGTGAGAAGTTTTGTAAACCTGTGGCTGAATCGTAGGCAGGTTAACCTTATCGTAACTTTGACTGCCCATGGAATCTTCAAGAAATTTCAGTACACGATGGGAACATAGAAAGAAGCCGCTGGATGTACACTGTGTGGTGAAGTGGATGAAACGGCACACCAGTGAATCTTCCAGTGCGAAGTTCTGGAGACTAATAGGCAGAAAATATCTAGGTCACCAATTCCTGAACACATTGTATCTACTCCCCAGTAAACGAACTCCCATTACTCTTAAAGGCTGGCTTCAGTAGAAAGACAGGGAGAGAGACCGTTACAATAAACATAGTTTCGGTGTGGCCAGCAGGGCGATAGCTCCAGTTTTGTTTTGTCTCCCTGATTAAATCGAATCAAACCAAAAGTTTTTTATGTACATCTACATGATTACTCTATTTACACTTACGTGTTTGGCAGGGGCTTTATTAAACCACTTTCAGATCATTTCTCTACCGTTCCACTCTCATATAACACTTCGGAAAAAAACATACACTATGTGATCAAAAGTATCCGGACACCTGGCTGGAAATGACTTACAAGTTCGTGGTGCCGTCCATAGGTAATGCTGGAATTCAATATGGTGTTGGCCCGCCCTTAGCCTTGATGACGGCTTCCATTCTCGCAGGCATACGTTCAATCATGTGCTAGAAGGTTTCCCATTCTTCTCTGAGTGCTGCACTAAGGAGAAGTATCGATGTCGGTCGGTGACGATTGTGTTGAAAGATGCAATCGCCACCACCCTCAAATTGCTCTTCAACAGTGGGGAAAAAGAAAACACACACACACATCAACGTAGGCCTGTACTGTGATAGTGCAACGCAAAGCAACAGGGGGTTCAAGCCCCCTCCATGAAAAACACGATCACACCATAACACACCGCCTCCGAATTTTACTGTTGGCACTACACACGCTGGGAGACGACGTTCGCCGGCCGGAGAGGCCGTGCGGTTCTATGCGCTACAGTCTGGAACCGTGCGACCGCTAGGGTCGCAGGTTCGAATCCTGCCTCAGGCATGGATGTGTGTGATTCCTTAGGTTAGTTAGGTTTAAGTAGTTCTACGTTCTAGGGGACTGATGACCTCAGATGTTTAGTCCCATAGTGCTCAGAGCCAATTGAACCATTTTGAATACATACCTCCCTTGGGTCACTATAAAACACGCCCACTCTCCCCTCTATTCGACCAATAGTACCGCCACAGCGTGGATTCTAATAAAGCAATTTACCGCCCCCCCCCCCCCCTGTACTATCCGCCCTGGTGCTGTAATTTTAATACGAGCGGTGTACTACAAAAAAGACACGAAGCGGTAGGTCAGTGCTTGCAGGTCTGCCAACGCAGACGTCCGAGGAGCCCTAAGGAGCCGGCACGATGTCGGCCAACCGGCCTGCCTGGCGAGCGCAGCCAGTTATTACGGGCTTAGCTGTCGTGTACACGTGCGCTGCCCCGCTATCAGATGCGGACCGGCCGGCACGGCGGCGATAACATTCTTCGCCCTGGCCGCAGGAGGGCGCTCGCTGGCAGAGGCCGGCGCGTCTGTCTGTCTGTGGGCAGCCCTCAGGACCAGATGGGACCGGGAACCAACATCTCAGACGACTGCCCAGGAAGCCAGTGGCGCTCATACGAGGATCGTCAGTCGTTCTCTCCGACTGATCTATATCTCAGAAACTTGGAAAATAGCTCGCTTTGACGATCCCGAGCCAGGAAATGATTTGAGCCTACCGACAAACCCTCGGCCCATCAGTTTATTACCTACTTCGTCGATGATACTCGAAAGGATAATCTTAAAACGACTTCGAAAATCCATCGCCATGAAGTACATACACGATTGGCCATTAAAATTGCTACACCACGAAGATGACGTGCTACAGAAGCGAAATTTAACCGACAGGAAGAAGATGCTGTGATATGGAAATGATTAGCTTTTCGGAACATTCTCACAAGGTTGGCACCGGTGGCGACACCTACAACGTGTTGACCTGAGGAAAGTTTCCAGCCGATATCTCATAAACAAACTGCAATTGACCGGCGTTGCCTGGTGAAACGTTATTGTGATGCCTCATGTAGGGAGGACAAATGAGTACCATCACTTTTCCGTCTTTGATAAAGGTCGGATTGTAGCCTATCGCGATTGCGGTTTATCATATCGCGACATTCCTGCTCGCGTTTGTCGAGATCCAATGATTGTTAGCAGCATATGGAATCGGTGGGTTCAGGAGGGTAATACGGAACGCCGAGTTGGATCCCAACGGTCTCATATCACTAGCAGTCGAGATGACAGGCATCTTAGCCGCATGGCTGTAATGGACCGTGGGGGCCACGCGTTGACCCCTGAGTCAACAGATGGGGACGTTTGCAAGACAACAGCCATCTGCACGAACAGTTCGACGACGTTTGCAGCAGCATCGACTATTAGCTCGGACACCATGGCTGCGGTTACCCTTGACGCTGTATCACAGACAGGAGCGCCTGCGACGGTGTACTCGACGGCGAAGCTGGGTGCAAAACGTCATTTTTTCGGACGAGTCCAGGTTCTGTTTACAGAATCATGATGGTCGCATCCGTGTTTGGCGACATCGTGGTGAACGCACATTGGAAGCGTGTATTCGTCATCGTCATCCTGGCGTATCACCCGGCGTGACGGTATGTGGTGCCATTGGTTACACGTCTCGGTCAGCTCTTGTTCGCACTGACGGCACTTTGAACACTGGATGTTGCATTTCAGATGTGTTACGACCCATGGATCTACCCATGAACAGTGGTATCGTGTTGAAGCTGCATGGGCAGCTGTACCTGTACACGCCATCTAAGCTCTGTTGGACTCAATGCCCAGGCGTATGAAGGCCGTTATTACGGCCAGAGGTGGTTGTTCTGAGTACTGATTTCTCAGGATCTATGCACTCAAATTGCGTGAGAACATAATCACATGTCAGTTCTAGTATAATATATTTGTCCAATGAATACCCGTTTATCATCTGCATTTCTTCTTGGTGTAGCAATTTTAGTGGCAAGTCGTGTAATTAGACAACGCCCTTTTCCCTTTCAACCAAGGCTACCAGCGGAACTTCAACTCATGCGCCTTACGGAATATATAGCGCACAGCACGAATCTCAAACTACACTGCGGATGTCTTTTCGAATGACGAAAAAGCCTACGATCGGGCGTGGAAAGACAAACTCGTCGCCAGACTTCACTCCTTAGGATCGACACCGGACAACTATTACAAGGTTCTTGACAGTTTTCTCCTAGATTGACGCATCTATGTCGAGGTAAATGGACAACATTCCAGCAAACTACAGTTACGAGATGGCTTACCACATGGTCCGTCTTCCATTCAGTGTTTTTCTATTTTGTACGTGAATGGCATGCTGGGGCTCCCGCAGGTTGACCACGCGCAACTCGCGGACGAAACCGCATTATTAACAAGCAGTCGACGCATCACGGCAGCAATATGGCACCTGCATAGGCAGCTACACACACAACAATGGGCAAAAACGTCGTGTAAGACTTACCGCAGACAAGACGAGCGCACTTCTCTTCACCAGACGACGACCTGACCTTAGTGACAGCCTGGCTATAAACAACGTTCCAGTCCCCTGCACTAATCACATCCCTTATTTGGCAGTCGTAATTGATAAAAAAGTACTCCCGAGGAACATGTTGTTGTTGATGTGGTCTTCAGTCCTGAGACTGGTTTGATGCAACTCTCCATGCTACTCTATCCTGTGCAAGCTTCTTCATCTCCCAATACGTACAGCAACCTACATATTTCTGAATCTGTTTAGTGTGTTCATCTCTTGGTCTCCCTCTACGATTTTTACCCTCCACGCTGCCCTCCAATACTAAATTGGTGATCCCTTGATGCCTCAGAACATGTCCTACCAACCGATCCCTTCTTCTTGTCATGTAGTGCCACAAACTCCTCTTCTCCCCAATCCTATTCAATACTTCCTCATTAGTTATGTGATACACCCATCCAATCATCAGCATTCTTCTGTAGCACCACATTTCAAAGGCTTCTATTCTCTTCTTGTCCAAACTATTTATCGTCCATGTTTCACTTCCATACATGGCCACACTCCAAACAAATATTTTGAGAAACGACTTCCTGACATTTAAATCTATACTCGATGTTAACAAATTCCTCTTCTTCAGAAACGCTTTTCTTGCCATTGCCAATCTATATTTTATATCGTCTCTACTTCGACCACCATCAGTTATTTTGCTCCCCAAATAGCAAAACTCCTTTACTACTTTAAGTGTCTCATTTCCTAATCTAATTCCCTCAGCATCACCCGACTTAATTCGACTACATTCCATTATCCTCGTTTTGCTTTTGTTGATGTTCATCTTATACCCTCCTTTCATGATACTGTCCATTCCGTTCAACTGCTCTTCCAAGTCCTTTGCTGTCTCTGACAGAATTACAATGTCATCGGGGAACCTCAAAGTTTTTATTTCTTCTCCGTGGATTTTAATACCTACTCCGAACTTTTCTTTTGTTTCCTTTATTGCTTGCTCGATATACAGATTGAATAACACCGGGGAGAGGCTACAACCCCGTCTCACTCCCTTCCCAACCACTGCTTCCCTTTCATACCCCTCGACTCTTATAACTGCCATCTGCTTTCTGTACAAATTGTAAATAGCCTTTCGCTCCCTGTATTTTAACCCTGCCACCTTCAGAATTTGAAAGAGAGTATTCCAATCAACATTGTCAAAAGCTTTCTCTAAGCCTAAAAATGCTGAACATGTCACGCTGAGAAGGTTAAAACGTTGTGCCTGATATACCCTCTCGTCGCCAGCTCTCATGTGTCTGTTAGCACAGAATTAAAGCTATACCGAGGAACGCTCCTATCCCCCACGTTAGGAGGCTGCCCCTCCTGGGCACCACAAACATCAAACTACAAAAGGTGTGTTGCAAAATCGCAGCCTTCGTCTCATTCTCAAAGCCCCCCAGTGGACCTCGACGAAGGTCATTCATCAAGAACGTGACGTCGACCACAATCAGGACACTCCCAGGAAGTCACCGTATAGCTCCAGGACACCGTCGAAGACCTCCGCCGAACACCCGCCATGCAACAGGCCATCATCGAAGCTCCTCAATAACCTACAGAAACATCTAGGAACTATCACCACAGAAGGGCCCATGGACGCAAAGCCCGCAGTGCTTTATACGAGTAAGTAAAGAGAACAAAACTCATTTACCTTTCCACCCATAAAGTCCGGCCACAGAGTGATAGCACTTCTCTTACACCACGTATACAACAAAGGAAAGTCTATCTATGGTCACTTCCACAAATTTACCTGATGCGTGTCTTCCGAGAAGCATATATGCGACCGCACCCTCGACCTGCCACATGTGGACGAAAGACGTTACAGCCTTCCAGCTGTCGGCTCGTAACAATCACTTTTCCATATGTGGTTCTTTCCCTGCTGTTCCACTTCTGGTGGGCGACAGAAAGATTTTATTAAAAGAACTGCCTCATGATCACTGAAACCAGTTTCAATATGGACGTCCTAAGAGAGAGCAGGGCCGTTCGTTGTCATGAAATGTAATGCATTCCCATTATGAGCACAATCCGAAGTATCTGTTCTGGTTAGCTTTTATAGGATGCATTTATTAATGTTCCACACGCGGTCTTGTCAAGACCACAACTTACAGAACTGTAATTACTCCAATCGATTGTTGGATGATTACTGCCTCGCCCAATCGTGGCACTATGACTAAGCAACAAACACATTAGAGAAATGGGTTTCTTAAGTTCTCGGTTACATCTGGGGACGAGACTGGAAGTCGACAGAAAAGGCTGCGAGTCGACGGAAACGTGTAGTATATGTTTATGCCCTCTGTTGATACTGAGTCTTTCCCAAAGAATCTCGCATCTTTCTCTCTCGGTGATTTCAGTTTCTTGTCTACTGCCGCAAATAGACCATCTCCGTTCCCCACCACCATAGCCTTTTGATAAATAGATTTACTCAAAAAATGTCACAGCTGTCAATTTCACCTTTTAGCCAGCTTTCTGCATCTAGTATGATATGAGCATCACTGCTTTTTAGGATTGGTCGAAGCTCTACGCAGTTCTTCACAAGGATTTTAATTCGAAGGGGTCGTTTCTTTGGACGTGTCGCTAATACTTCTGCGTCTCCTAGAGCTATCATTGTCTGCATTACATGGAATGTCGCCTATGGTAATGCACTCATCAGCAGTTTAAGAGAGACCATATAACTCATGCTATAGCGCACGTCTAGGAAACCACAGCGTAGCTTTTCACAGAACCTTCAAAGTTTTTGGTTCAAGCCTTCCACTCGACTCAGAACCAGAGGGCGCCGATCACTTCTAGGCACAATGTTGAGGATTGTGTGCATGGTTGAAACTATGTGCACAAGGCACCTTCTCTTCCATTAGCTGGAATGGACCAAGTAAGATCTCGGACCCTAGATGATAGGCACAATCTACTCCAACGTGCACCGCAATCTTCAGTTGGTTGCACATTATTCGTTTTATGGCTACCAGAACAGCCTCTTCAACAAGTTGAATGACGCATCCAGGCACACGGCACACACCGTACTAGGTGATCATTTCCATCCTTAGCTGCCATTTGGCTAACGTCTACCGTTATTTAGTGACTTAGTTTCAGTTTCAGAGGAAGACAGCACCTCACACTTGACGGTTAGGGGGGATGGATGTAATAGCCAGAGTTCTTCCTGCACCCTACTCCTTATATACAAATCTCACAGGTACATCTGACTCGCCACTCACAATCAACTGGACAAGTGCTGATCGGTCCTGTACGGTATCCACTGGAGAGTGTCATACTTGAGGCGCTTCTGGTATATTACTCTGCATTTCGAGTAACATACCCATTCAAGGGTGCCATCGATCTGTTGACAGCTATCAGAGCGATTTCCACCTCCTTGCAAACAGTACCTAACTCATCCCGTGGCCGAGGAAAGCATTCACAGTGGGCTCCATCGTGACTGGTGCAATGTTTATGTGTACGCTTTACAATTAGATTAGATTAGTACTTGTTCCATAGATCATGAATACGACACTTCGTAATGATGTGGAACGTGTCAAGTTAATAAAAGGTGTCGATACAAGTTATTACATTACACAAAATATTACACGACACTTAATATTTTGTTTTTGGTGGAGCTGGGGAAATTACCCCACTTACTATATCCAAAAATTCATCTAATGAGTAGAAGGAGTTGCCATTCAGAAATTATTTTAATTTCCTTTTAAATGCTATATGGCTATCTGACAGACTTTTGATGCTATTTGGTAAGTGGCCAAAGCCTTTAGTGGCAGCATAATTTACCCCCTTCCGAGCCAAAGTTAGATTTAACCTTGAGTTGCGAAGATCATCCTTTCTCCTAGTGCTGTAGCCATGTACACTGCTATTACTTTTGAATTCGTTCGGGTTGTTAATAACAAATTTCATAAGTGAATGGATATGTTGTGAGGCTACGGTGAAGACCACTAGCTCTTTAAATAAGTGTCTGCAGGATGATCTGGGATGAGCTCCAGCAATTTTTTCTGATTACACGCTAACGCCCCTTAGAAAAATTAATGAATTACTGTGCTGATAAGAATCTTATGTTATTTGATTTTCAAACAGCTGAGCAAAACTCAGTCATTCACTAAGGTGACACACAATATTTTTAGCGCAAAGCAATCTGACTTTCAGTAATCCCTACAAAAGAATGGCCCTGACTAACAATAACCTATACCTTTCATGAATTCTTACCTCACAAAAATCTTTGTTACTCGAACTACTGCAATACAGCGAGCGCCAATACTGCCAGCTAAATAAAAGATTCTAACTACTGAAGTCACTAATTACTGATAGGCATAGTTAGCAAATGAAAGATTTTGATAGAGAACAAACAGTTCATGACATCCAGTCTTACAAATTTACTGTCTCTCTCCAGATCATCCGCTCTTAAAACTCCGCCATCTCACTCCCCACATCCACCACTGCTGACGGTTCACCTCCAATTGCGCAACGCTACGCGCTGTTCACATCCAGCTGCCCAACACTACAATAGCAAACAACAATGCAAACCAGCCACAAACTGCACACAGCACAGCCAGTGATTTTCTTACAGAGCGCTACGTGGCGTTACCAATATAAAAACTTAAACAGCCTACTTACAGCTGTTGTGCAATGAACACTCTTTTACTCAATGATGAGTTACCCCAGAATATGATGCCATACAAAATCAGAGAATGAAACTAGGCGTGGTAAGCTAATTAACTGAGATGTATATCGGCAAAATTTGCAATGACCCTAACAGCATAAGTAGCAGAACTCAAACGTTTCAGCAGATCCTCAGTGTGTTTTTTTCCTGTTCAACCCCTCATCAGTGCATACACCTAGAAATTTTGAATATTCTACCTTAGCTACCGATTTCTGATCGAAGTCTTTATTTATTAATGGTGTCATTCCATATACTGTGTGGAACTGTATATACTGTGTTTTGTCAACGTTTAATGAGAGCCCATTTGCAGAGAACCACTTAATGATTTTCTGAAAAACATCGTTTACAGTTTCACCACCTAATTCTCGTCTGTTGGGTCTGATAGCTATATTTGTATCATCGGCAAAAAGTACCAGCTTTGCATCTTTGTGAATATAGAATGGCAAGTCATTAATATGTATTAAGAACAGCAGAGGACCCAAGACCGAACCTCGCGGCACCCCATTCTTGATTGTTCCCCAGTTTGAGAAATCACCAATTTTTTGCATATTATGTGAACTGCTTATTTCAACTTTGTGCACTCTTCGAGTTAGGTAGGATTTAAACCATTAGAGCGCTGTCCCATTTATACCACAGCACTTGAGCTTATCTAGTAGTATTCCATGATTTACACAATCAAAAGCCTTTGAATGATCACAAGTATAAATGAGCCTCCCTGATAGTGTTTAAATTTTAGGATGACGTGATACACGGTATTTCTGCAGAACTATTTTCCTCTAACGCTGCAGCTGACGACACGTGCCAGGGCACCCGCTCGCCTTGCACGTGGAGCTGAGCGGCGGCGCGGTGCGCTGTTGCTCGCCGGCGCAGGTAGGTTTCTACGGCGGTAATTGCTTCTCCGATCGCCTGCAGCGTCATCTCTCAGGCAATCAGCGTTACGACAACCGGAATGGACTCCGCTCTGCCTCTCTCCCAACTCAGCTACACACAAGTCTGACTCAGCCTTCAAAATGGTAATCTTCAAGCGTCTCTAAGATATAGGACTAAATGTCGCTCAAGTGGAGGGACGAAAAGGTTGATCTCGCAGATCTCACCAACAGTTAAATCCACTGACACACGAAACCAGTGTAATGCACATAGAATGGCCGCTTTCAACCACGGATTCAGGGTTGGTTTGTGGGGTTGGGGTTACAGCGTGGCCGGCCGGTGTGGCCGTGCGGTTCTAGGCGCTTCAGTCTGGAACCGCGTGACCGCTACGGTCGCAGGTTCGGATCCTGCCTAGGGCATGGATGTGTGAGATGTCCTTAGGTTAGTTACGTTTAAATAGTTCTAAGTTCTAGGGGACTGATGACCACAGATGTTAAGTCCCTTAGAGCTCAGAACCATTTTGTTGCAGCGTGTTCCCGGTTTTCGGCGATTTAGCGAATACACTCTCTAAGACAAAAAAACGAAGCAGCACGAAGGAATAATCTGAATGGAACGAGAATTGGTAACTGTCATATACATGTACAGACAAACAAATGATTACAATTTCAAAAAATGGACTTATTCAAGAGAAAGAGCTTCACAAATTGAGGAAGCCATTAGCGTTGATCCAACTCCGACCCTCTATGCAAGCAGTTATTGAGCTTGACATTGATTGATAGAGTTACTGGATGACCTCCTGAGGGATATCTTGTCAAATTTTGTCCAGTTGGCGCGTTAGATCGTCAAAATCCGGAGGTGATTGGAGGGCTCTGAGTAGGGTGATTTACGACCCGTCGACAACGAGGCCATTAGGAGGGAGCACAAGCTTTTGTCGAAGGAGGATTGGGAAGGAATCATCCCTGCAGTCTAGTTAATCGGTTCAGGGAGACAACAGTAAAGCTTTATTGAGATCCCGAGACGGGGATTTGAACCCAGTTCTCACCCACCGGCGCTCCAACACAACGATTTGATGGTAATGCACGAAACGGTAACTGCTCAGCTTAACTGAAGTAATACACTGTCTCATAAAAAGTATCCGCATACCGCTATGTAATCCGGACTTGATCGCTAGATGTCACGAGACGCGGACCCTCCAGCATAGAAGGAGGCGGGGGAGTGTTGTGTCAGTGTTGGCACTAGAGAAGCAAGAAAACATGTCGCCCTGGAGACATCGCGGACTTCGAATGCGGACCAGTCTTTAGACGTCATCTGAGCAACAAGACCTTTAGAGACATTTTAACCCCTATAAATCTGCCCAAGCTGACCTGTTGCTGATGCGGCTGTGAAATGGAACAGCCACAGCGGACCGGGCAAAACTATGCGTCCTGACGGACAGGGAACGTCGACCGTCGCGGGTTGTGAAAAGTCGCATGGAATCAGCGGAAGGAGTCACCCGTCGGTTCCAAAGCGCTGCAGCAGTGCAGCCGGGACAGTGGCTGAGCGAGACAGTTGAAAAGGAGAAGGCAAAGTGGCAGAGCAGGGCTTCATAAGCGACACACACCTGTAGTAATTGTGATTCTAAACGAGGGATTTGGAGTGATGGCAATGCGATGGAATGATTTTGATGCCCGGAGAACGTTACCTGCCATCGTGTATAGTCAACACCAATAGCGAAGTACAGAGGGCGAGGTGTTACATTATGGGGGTGTTTTTCCTGGTGAGAATGTAAGAAAACGCTGAATGCGGAAGGATGTGAACACATTTTACAGCATATTGCACTGCCTCAGGAGAGGAACAGTTCGCAGACGGTGATGTTTTTGTATCGACAAGGCAGTGCACACTGTCATAAAGCAGCACCTGTGAGGCAGTGGTTTATGGACAGCAGTCCCCCTCAAGTGGACTGGCCTGTGCAAACTCCAGACGTGAACCCAAAGGAGCATCTTTGGAAACAGCTGGAACGGCGTCTTCGCTCCAGACCCAGCGTCCAACATACTATCTTTTCAGGTTTCGCTTCTTGAGGGAAAGAGAGCTGTTATTCCACCACAGACGATCAAAACCCTCACTGAAAGTTTCCCCAGCACAGCTGATGCCGTCATTTTGGCGAAAGGTGGACGCAGTGCATATTAATGTCGACTAATAGGTGTCCGAATGCTTTTGATCTAATAGTGTACTTTGTCTGAATGCACAGTCTCGCGGCGATAACTTTGAATAAAATTTTCCCGGGTTTCCAACCGCGTCAATTGCTTAAAACTACACAAGCTTTCGGCCAAGCACTCCTCGGCCATTGTCAAGTGTTATGACTGCCAGTGGGCTGTTGGTGCGCCCTTATATACGCTAGCTGCCGGCTGTGACGTCACTGGTGGCCGTGACATTGCCATATATGGGCATGTTTTGAGTCGGCGTTCGATGTGCCCTCTTCAACCGCGGGATCTCTGGATCCCACGCAGCGCTGAGCTGCAAGCCACCGTCTCTATTCAGGGTGTTTGCTGTGTTTGACATCATCATCCAGCACAGAAGCGCACAGTATTACAAACATTTTTGCATCGTGAGTAATATCAGACGACGATAGTCTGCCCTATGAAGTGAGCCACCCACGCAAGGTTTTCAGGAATAACGGCTACACAGCCCATCAAGTGAAAGAAGTGATTTCTGGGAGACATCAGAATAAGACCACCGATGAAGAGCAGGAAAAGAAACTTGCTTTGTTGCCGCTCTGTGCCTCTGTGTCGGCGAAGATAAGCCGCCTGTTGAAAGGACACAAGATCAAATCAATCTTCTGGCCTCCAACGAAAATCCGTCAATCACTGAGACCAGTTAAAGACGCAGTTGGTCTCAGAACACCTGGAGTCTACGAAATACCTTGTGAGTGTGGCCAGAAGTACATCGGACAAATAGTGCGCACTTTGGAACAACGCAGGAAAGAACATGAGAGGTATTATCGCCTACGGTATCCAGAGAAATCTGCGTTAGCCGAGCATGGGTTAGAAAACGGTCACCACATAGAATTTGACGATACTTCTGTCGTGTCTCGCTCTAACGGCTTCTAGGACAGTTTAATAGAGGAAGCTATTGAAATAAAAATTACCGCAAACACCCTGAACAGAGACGGTGGCTTGCGGCTCAGCGCTGCGTTGGATCGAGCGATCGCGCGGTTGAAGAGTGCACCTCGAACGCCGACTCAAAACGTGCCCATATATGGCAATGTCACGGGCACCAGTGACGTCATAGCCGGCAGCTAGCGTATATAGGGGTATAAGGGACCACCAACGCCGGCCGATGTGTCCAAGCGGTTGTAGGCGCTTCAGTCTGGAACCACGCGACCGCTACGGTCGCAGGTTCGAGTCCTGCCTCGGGCATAGATGTCTGTGATGTCGTTAGGTTACGAAACTTCCTGGCAGATTAAAACTGTGTGCCCGACCGAGGCTCGAACTCGGGACCTTTGTCTTTCGCGGGCAAGCCATGTCTCCGCAATTCCTTTCTTTCAGGAGTGCTAGTTCTGGAGGGTTCGCAGGAGAGCTTCTGTAAAGTTTGGAAGGTAGGAGAAGAGATACTGGCAGAAGTAAAGCTGTGAGGACGGGGCGTGAGTCGTGCTTGGGTAGGTCAGTTGGTAGAACACTTGCCCGCGAAAGGCAAAGGTCCACAGTTCGAGTCTCGGTCGGGTACACAGTTTTAATCTGCCAGGAAGTTTTATATCAGCGCACACTCAGCTGCAGAGTGAAAATCTCATTCTGGTCCTTAGGTTAGTTTAGGTAGTTCTAAGTTCTAGGGGAGTGATGACCTCAGATGTTAAGTCCCATAGTGCTCAGAGCCATTTGAACCATTATTATTATTATTATTATTATTATTATTATTATTTTGGGAGCACCAACAGAGCACTGGCAGTGATAACACTTGACAATGGGCAAGGAGTGCTTGGCGGACAGATGTGTAGTTTTAAGCAATTGACGCGGTTGGAAACCCGAGAACATTTTATGCAGTGTACTTTGTCGTTTCTTTTTCGAAAATTCTCAAATCTCAGTGCTGTATGTGAAGAGAGGCACTAATCTGGACCGCTTATGGCTGTGAGTTGGAATGCTGCGCGTGCCCGAGGAGCACTAGGGAAGGGAAGGCATTCGGCCGCGGGAGCGCGGCGCCAGCTCGGCCGTGGCGCGACTGCGGCGCTTCGCACGCAGAGCAGCGAGGCGCGCCACTAGGCGCGGCGCCGCCGTCGCCGGCTGCGCCTGGCTGTCCGTTTTTCGCGCCTCCCCGGCCGCCGTGGGTGGGCGCCGCTCTCGTTAGCACACAATGGCTCCGGCCGCCACTTCTCGTCACACCGGGTCGAGCGCGCGCACTGGCGCCGCATCCCGGCTGCTAAGTGCCGGCACTGCCTGCCGGCCACACTCACCAACGGCGCGTCACTTTCCGCAATATTTCAAAGCCAGCGAGTCCTCTGACTGGTTGATGCGTCACGCCACGAATTCCCTTTCCTGTGCTAACCTCTTCATCTCGGAGTCACACTCAATCATACTGCCGGAAAAAAAATTACTGCACCCTCTTACATGTGTCCAGTTCACTCAGATTTACTGTTGCAGCAATCGACCCACGCTGTAACACTCATACTGGTGCGTGGTCTACCCACCACAGGCGGCAGTTACGGCGTTGACTCTGGCATCCAGTCGACCGTACAGGTCGCGACTTGCAAGATCCGCTCGCTTCTACGGTCGCAGGTTCGAATCCTGCCTCGGGCATGGATGTGTGTAATGTGCATAGATTGGTTAGGTTTAAGTAGTTCTAAGTTCTAGGGGACTGATAACGTCAGAAGTTAAGTCCCATAGTGCTCAGAGCCATTTGAACCATTTTTTGTAGTACAACATTCAGACTATGTGTTTGTCGAATCCTATACTAGTTATGACAAAGAAGACCACTTCACTCCACAACAACTCAGGACTGAGCAGGAATAAAAGACAATCTGAATGCTGTACCCCGGAGCATCGGTACCACAAAGGCATTATGACCTCCCAAAAAAAAGAGGGAACTCCATTATGTCCAATAATATTAAGAGGTCGCATACTCCGAGGAGAGTAGCGGGGATGCGGGAGATCCGCACCGCCGTACTAGGCAAGGTCCTATCGGAGGTGGTTTGCCATGGCCTTCTTCCGATTATGTCCAATAGTGCACACGTAAATTCGCCAGCATATGCGATAGCGAAACACCTGGCACGGCAACTAGAACCTCTAGTGGATCACTTGTCCACGCAGCACATTTCCAAAGACATCTAGAATATTGAACGCTCAGTTGCTCTTGTACATAATTTAACTACTGGTTTCGTAGCCTAGAAGCTACATGATCAGGTTTCATATTTCCAAAGGATCGCTCCTGTGGAGGCCAATATAGCCCAGTCTACGATGACACAGGTGCATATAACTGAAGATTAATGTCCGGAAGAGTCTAGAGGAGGTCTGTATCCAACAGTTGATGTGAATGATAGATGATGATCATCCAAGTTCTATGATCGAACAAAAATTCTTTTCCAGAAAATTTATTTCCACTGTAGTAAAACTAGTGTCATTTGTTTGACTCTTTACTTATATTTACATCTAGATCTACATCTACATCCATACTCCGCAAGGCACCTGACGGTGTATGGCGGAGGGTACCCTGAGTACCTCTATCGGTTCTCCTATTCCAGTCTCGTATTGTTCGTGGAAAGAAGGGTTGTCGGTATGCTTCTGTGTGGGCTCTAATCTCTCTGATTTTATCCTCATGGTCTCTTCGCGAGATATACGTAGGAGGGAGCAATATACTACTTGACTCTTCGGTGAAGGTATGTTCTCGAAACTTTAACAGAAGCCTGTACCGGGCTACTGAGCGTCTCTCCTGCAGAGTCTTCCACTGGAGTTTATCTATCATCTCCGTAACGCTTTCGCGATTACTAAATGATCCTGTAACGAAGCGCGCTGCTCTCCGTTGGATCTTCTCTATCTCTTCTATCAACCCTATCTGGTGCGGATCCCACACTGCTGAGCAGTATTCAAGCAGTGGGCGAACAAGAGTACTGTAACCTACTTCCTTTGTTGTCGGATTGCATTTCCTTAGGATTCTTCCAATGAATCTCAGTCTGGCATCTGCTTTACCGACGATCAACTTTATATGATCATTCCATTTTAAATCACTCCTAATGCGTACTCCCAGATAATTTCCAGTTGCTGACCTGCTATTTTGTAGCTAAATGATAATGGACCTATCTTTCTATGTATTCGCATCACATTACACTTGTCTACATTGAGATTCAATTGCCATTCCGTGCACCATGCGTCAATTCGCTGCAGATCCTCCTGCATTTCAGTACAATTTCCATTGTTGCAACCTCTCGATACACCACAGCATCATCTGCAAAAAGCCTCAGTGAACTTCCTATGTCATCCACCAGGTCATTTATGTATATTGCGAATAGCAACGGTCCTAATCGATTTCAGGAAATTAACTTTTTAGTTAATGTTATTTTTTCTCGATTTACACGAAGCAATGTAGTAACTGCCTCTGCAGCTAAGCAGTCATGGGGTGTGCCTGCCATGCGAAAGAACCGGATCCAACTCTCGGTACTTATCTTTGGAGGAAGGACCGCTAGAGGAACAACTTGAAAGAGAAGTAGCGTGCCTTGAAGGCCCGGGAAGCTTCAAGGAGGTGGAAGGCGGCGTGTTGGCCCCGTGTCCCTCCTTACCGCAGCCGAGTGACGATGGCAGAGTGGGGCACGGCAGCCGATCGGCATTGCGTGGTCGTCTGTGCATCAGCGCGGACTTACGATTATCGTCACTATTTATGCCGGGAAGAACCACTTCTTCGGACCGGTGGGGTGGGACCAGTTAGGAAAGGAGAATAGTTTCAGACGTGTCTACAAGGATTTGATAAAAATTACTCTTTTCTGCGCACTGCTTGCATCGGCAAGTAAATTTCAAATGAAGGCGTCTCATGGTTTTTGAAAATTTTTGTCTCTTGGGCCCAAAAACAGCTCCTATTTGTATTATTACGATTAGCACGTTAAATGATCGTCTTACATTTCAAACGCATGACAAAAAATTTCTTAAATCTAACTGTAATCATATCTGTTTAAAGATTCGTGTTAAGTACACAACAAAAGTTAACATTTTATTATGCAAGACATTAAATACTTTACAAAAGGGTAGTGTTGCTGGTGGTTGAACACTGAGCCCATCTTTCGGAGGTGCTGCTTATTTATTTTACTCTGTCTGATTACACGACCTTCACGCCCTCTCTTACGTCCAACCAGGGTCTAAGCACGTAATAACTGCTGCCTGAGAACGAGACAAAGTTTTTAAAGAAGGGCGATTCTATATCCCCGAAGTCATTTATAGCCGTTCTTGAGATGCGTATGTCCAAAACAACAGATGAATAAGGATAAAAGGATAAAAGGTAAAAGGCTCACCAACCTGAGACTTTTTGACGATATAGTGGTCCTAGCTAACTAAGATGGAAATGCAGTCCTCTATGAAAGACTTAACAGATCGTTGTCAGGAAGCTGAACTTAAGATAAATCACTGTAAAACAAAGGTTATGCATAATAAGTGGATAGCTGCAGGACAAGTAACTCTGAACAGCAAACTCCTAAATAATGTTACAGAATACGTTTATCTGGGGGAATTAATTGACACAAAAGGGGATTTGAAACCTGAAATTTTCGTCAAATTAAACTGGGTTGGAAGGCTTACGGAAGGAATGCAACAGTTTCCAACTCTAACATGCCAGTTTACTCAAAGAAGACAGTTTTTGATCAGTGTGTGCTATCGGTTTTAACGTATGGGTGTGAAACTTGGACTTTAACTGAATTTTTCAAAAGGAAACTTAGAACTGCTCAGAGAGCTATGAAAAGGTCAACGTTAGGTCTCACTAAGAAAGATCGACAGAAAAGTGAAGGGATCGAGCAGTAACAGGAGTAAAAGATGTTATGGAAAGGGTAAAGACTCTGAAATGGCAGTGGGCAGGACATATTGCAAGAACGAAGGATGGAACATGGACAAAATCAGTTTTAGAGTGGAGTCCCAGAGAAAAACGAAGACCAACAGGGAGACTACCTGATCGCTGGGATAAGGAACTCAGCAACAGTGCGGGCTTCAACTGGAAGAAGACAGCAGCGGGCAGAGATGCATGGAAAAATAAATAAATAAGCGTCAAACATTTTATACAGGACGGTAAAATACAAAAGGCTGGGAAAGAGAAGGTAGGCAACACAACTTACATCATCCACTCCGGAAGGAATGAAGTAAGACGGCGTGTCCATCTCAAAGTACGCGGAATATTTCTCCCGACCAGTTTTATTTCACCCAGCGTGTAAAATGTCGTATTTGGCGAAGATATTTTACAGTGTAATACCGCCCACACGGTAGTAAGTTGCATCACTAATAAATGCACGTCCCTAAAGTGCTCTACTGCTCCTGTTATTCTCTATGCCTCAGATGAACATAATGGCGCGTACTGCCTTTCGCGACAACAGACGCCCCTCGAGCTGCCCGGTACGAGTCTGACGCGCAGAAAGTACCCAGCAAGACGTGCATTTACTCGCTGCAGCTTGGCGAGGCCTTCGACGGACTCCGACTGTTACGGATAGGCGCAGAGCCGCGGCGTGTCTGTAAGCGGAAAGCGCGCACCCTCTGCTCGCCCGCTCGCCGTCCGCGGGCCGCGTGTATAAGGCGCGGAGAGGCGCTGGGCGGCGCCCACGGCGGCTGCGTCACCGGCCGGACCGCGGCGGCCGCAGGTCGCGGAACAGCGGCGGCGTTCACGGCGGTCGCCGCAGGGACGGCTTCCTGCCGCGGCAGGCCTCGCAATAGAACACCCGCGAGGTGGTGGCACTGGCAAAGTAGAGCCGGCTGGCACTGGGAGGGTCTGACATGGCAACTTCATATTCCCGAGGTGTCTTACGTAGATGACTGCGACGAGTGCATGCACACTACTGGCCTTTAAAATTGCTACACCAAAAAGAAATGCAGGGGATAAACGGGTATTTATTGGACAAATATATTATACTAGAACTGACATGTGATTACATTTTCACGCAGTTTGGGTGCATAGATCCTGAGAAATCCGTACCCAGAACAACCACCTCTGGCCGTAATAACGGCCTTGATACGCCTGGGCATTGAGTCAAACAGAGCTTGGATGGCGGGTACTGGTACAGCTGCCTGTCCTCCATTCACCAGACGTTATCAGTTTGTGAGAGATCTGGAGAATGTGCTCGCCAGGGCAGCAGTCGAACATTTTCTGTATCAACAAAGGGCCGTAGAGAACCTGCAACATGCGGTCGTGCATTGTGCTGCTGAAATGTAGGGTTTCGCAGGGATCGAATGAAGGGTAGGGCCACGGGTCGTATCACATATGAAATGTAACGTCCACTGTTCAATGTGCCGTCAGTGCGAACGAGAGGTGACCGAGACATGTAACCAACGCCACCTCATACCATCACGCCGGCTGATACGCCAGTATGGCGATGAAGAATACACGCTTCCAATGTGCGTTCACCGCGATGTCGCCAAACACGGATGCGACCATCATGATGCTGTGAACAGAATCTGGATTCTTCGGAAAAAATAACGTTTTGCCATTCGTGTACCCAGCATCGTAGGCGCTCCTGTCTGGGATGCAGCGTCAAGGGTAACCGCAGCCATGGTCTCCGAGCTGATAGTCGATGCTGCTGCAAACGTCGTCGAACTGTTCGTGCAGATGGTTGTTTCTTCCTAACGTCCCCATCTGTTGACTCAGCGATCGAGGCGTGGCTTCACGATCCGTTACAGCCATGCGGATAAGATGCCTGTCATCTCAACTGCTACTGATACGAGGCTGTTGGGATCCACCACGGTGTTCCGTATTACCCTCCTGAACCCACCGATTCCATATTCTGCTAACAGTCACCAACGCGAGCACCAATGTCGCGATACGATAAATCGCAATCGCGATAGGCTACAATCCGATCTTTTATCAAACTCGGAAACGTGATGGTACACATTTCTCCTCCTTACACCAGGCTTCACAACAACGTTTCACCAGGCAACGCTGGTCAACTGCAGTTTGTGTATGAGAAATCGGTTGGAAACTTTCTTCATGTCAGCACGTTGTTGGTGTCGCTACCGGCGCCAACCTTGTGTGAATGCTCTGAAAAGCTAATCATTTGCATATCACAGCATCTTCTTCCTGTCGGTTAAATTTCGCGTCTGTAGCGCGTCACATTCGTGGTGTAGCAATTTTAATGGCCAGTACTGTAGATTTTATTGCAGAATCCTATCGTAACAGAATCAGTGACTACCAATTGGAATCACTCATACAAGTAACTGGTATTACAATTTGTAGAAATGTGAAATGGAACAATCACAAGGGCACAGATGTAAGTAAAACAGTTGGCATTTCTCAGTTCTTGGCACGCTGCTAGCAAAAGGCAAACTATGTATAAACTGTACAGAACGCATACCAAACAGAACCATCAATGCATATCGAACGTATACAGCAGCGCAGGTCTGTTTGACCCATCGGAGATCGTCACAGAGATGCTGAGGAATATGTGGCAAACACTTGACTGACCTGCCATCTATCCCGACTGGTTGACACAGTCACGTCCTTTAAATATCTATGTGTAACGTTGCAAAGCGATTTGAAATAACGCGAGCACCAACGGGCGGTAGTAACGAAGGCGAATTGTCAACTTCGTTGTATTGGGAGAATTCTGGGAAACTGTACCTCATCTATAAATGGATGGCCTACAGTAGTGGACACTACTGCGATCCCTTCTTGAGTACTATTTGAGTCTTTGGAATCCCATCGGATTAAAGAAAGACATCGAGGGATTCAGAGGCGAGCCGCTACATTTTTTTACTGCTAGATTCGATCAACATACTTGTATTACGGAGATGCTTCGGGAACTCAAATAGGAGTCGCTGGTGGAAAGATGAGTTCGTTTCGCGGGACACTGTCGAGAAAACTTAGAAAACAGGAATTTTGGAGCTGCAGAACGATTCTACTTCTGCGAACGTACATTTCGCATAAGGACAACGAAGATAAGTAAATTAGGCGCGTATCGAGCCAAATAAGCAGGCGTTTATCTCTCGCTCTATTTTCAAGTGGTCTACGAAAGGAAATGACATGGTACAAGGTACCCTCCCCTACGCACCATTCGTTAGCTTGCGGAGTGTAATACGTAGGTGTAGATACAGCAAGACTTTTTACGAAGTTACATTTCCAGCACTAAGACAAGAATATAGCAATATTACACAACCCACCACGAACTAATTACATTATAAGGAAAAAAATAGATAAACGACGTACCACGAAGGAATTACCCGAATGCGATGGTGACTTCCGGAGTACAGATGTAGGTGTAGAATTTTTATGTGTTTAGTATTCAGTACTCGATTTGTAGGCAAGTCAGACCGCACAGTGAACAGATCTGGATTACATCAATGTTACAATGGCGCTAGGTTCCCGTTATAACGGTGAAAGGTTTTCTTTTTGTTGCCTGCGGGCGTCAAGTGTTTGTTCGTCTGTGCCGAGCCGTGGCACACTATCCCAAGATACTAGTCATCGCCCGTATTCAGTCGTTAGACATACGATCCATTTTTACAGCCTCTTTTTATGTCCAGTCGGTTTTCAGATGACGTAAACATTTGCTTTTAGATCAGCGCATACTGTGAACTAGGGGCACACCCGTAACAACCAGTACCAGATTCTACGAGTGTACAGAAAATCTGTCTTAACTGAAGTCCCACTTTGACGATTTGCCGTCGATGTTTCACACCATCTTTTCTGCAAGAATGAATGTGACTAGGGCTTCCCATCGGGTAGACCGTTCGCCGGGTGGAAGTCTTTCGATTTGACGCCACTTCGGCGACTTGCATGTCGATGGAATGAAATGATGATGATTAGGACAACACAACACCCAGTGCCTGAGCGGAGAAAATCTCCGACCCAGCCGGGCATCGAACCCGGGCCCTTAGAATTGACATTCTGTCGCGCTGACCACTCAGCTACCGGGGGCGGACACCATCTTACTAAAAGGACGAATTCGACAACTGCGCCCAAAGACACAGATTACGCCTTGGCACACAGCGGTCGGAAAAAAAAGAGTCCGTGGTCGGTAGCAGCAGCACGACTCTCATTCAACCCGGTAAAATCCGAGACGCTTCTGCTCATCTTGTGCTGTGACATCCCGTACAAAAGCAGAGGCCAGCCGCGGTGGTCTCGCGGTTCTAGGCGCGCAGTCCGGAACCGTGCGACTGCTACGGTCGCAGGTTCGAATCCTGCCTCGGGCATGGATGTGTGTGATGTCCTTAGGTTAGTTAGGTTTAAGTAGTTCTAAGTTCTAGGGGACTAATGACCACAGCAGTTGAGTCCCATAGTGCTCAGAGACATTTTTTTAAAAAAACAGAGTAACTGGTAAACATACGTCCAGCTTCACACAAAAGTCGCGTAGCCACATACGGTGCATGAGTAATACAAGAGGCACCGCTTGCTGTTCTCATATCATTTTTCTTTTGGGCGTTATCCAGTTTTGACAGGCCGGATAGCCCAGCGGGTTGCCTCGCCACTTCCGGGACTCGGGGAGGGCAGGTCACTCAGCCGGCGAGTTAACGACGAGTCCTGGAGAGCCAGCCAGTCCCGATGGTGTTTTCAGGCGGTTTCCCACATCTTGCTGAATAAATGCCAGACTGGTACCCTAGTCCCGCCACAGACATTAGATTTACTGTGGACGCAGACATATGGGTACACAGACTCTGTCCCAGGAGGACTCGTGGCATCAGGCAGGTCATCCCGCCACTACCTGTCACCAGGACTGCCAAAACCCGAGTAATAATGGCGACTCCGTACAGAAACGCATGACGCGTCTTAATTACATTTTGTGAAAGCAAATTTTACTAAAATTGAGACAATTTTTAAAACTTTGGCAATTTCTCGATATTTTATGACGCTCTGTTGCCTCGCATTCGATCCCATAGACACTTTTCATGACAATTTGTGATCTGATACTGTCAAATGTTACTGTCCACTTTCTAAAACCAAAGGTGGTATTTTTAAATTAACAGTTCTTTGTTACGGAAATTCTGCTGGAATTTGTATGCAGGAACCGGAACAAATAAATTATCAAAATACACAGGTATGTTCAAAAATGGTTCAAATGGCTCTGAGCACTATGCGACTTAACTTCTGAGACCACCAGTCCCCTAAAACATAGAACTAATTAAACCTAACTAACCTAAGGACATCACACACATCCATGCCCGAGGCAGGATTCGAACCTGGGACCGTAGCGGTCACGCGGTTCCAGGCTGAAGCGCCTAGAATCGCACAGCTACACCGGCCGGCTACGTTGCCTTCAGTTTAGTCACAAAACTGGCCCGATATGCCTTAAGCTGCTGTTTTGTTCGCTAGGCTGATCTGTGAAATTCTATCAAATGGCTTTTGGAAGTGAAGGAACACGGTATCGGATTGGGACTCGCTATCCTACTGTCTTCTGGAACTCGTAGTGCTGGGCTGTTACTCGGAAGGGAGCCATAATTGCGGGCCAGTACTGCACCTGCAGCCTTTCGGTAGTTCACGTCATAATCTCCTCATGTAGTTCTTAACACCACAGTCGGTCTACACTGCGATGAAAAAACGACATGAGATAGCCATATGCACATGTATACAGATGGCGGCAGTATCGCGTATGCCGGCCGCGGTGCTCTCGCGGTTCTAGGCGCGCAGCCCGGAACCGCGCGACTGCTACGGTCGCAGGTTCGAATCCTGCCTCGGGCATGGATGTGTGTGATGTCCTTAGGTTAGTTAGGTTTAAGTAGTTCTAAGTTCTAGGGGACTGATGACCACAGCAGTTGAGTCCCTTAGTGCTCAGAGCCATTTGAACCATTTGAACCAGTATCGCGTACACGAGGTATAAAAGAGCAGCGCACTGGCGTAGCGGTCATTTGTGCTCATGTGATCCGACGTGATTATGCCCGCAAGATGGGAATTAACAGACTCTGAATGCGGAACGGTAGTCGCAGCTAGACGTTTGGACATTCCAGTTCGGAAATCGTGAAGGAACTGGATATTCTGAGATCAACAGTGTCAAGAGTGCGCCAAGAATACCAAATTTCAGGCATCACCTATCACCGTGGAAAACGCAGCGGCTTTTGTGTGTGATTGTCAGTGCTAACAGACAAGCAACATGGCGTGAAATAACCGCAGAAATCAATGTAGGATGTAGGACGAACGTATCCGTCAGGATAATGCCGGGAAATTTGGCGTTAATAGGCAATGGCAGCAGACGATCGACGTGTGCCTTTGTTAACAGCACGTTATCGCGTGCAGCGCCTCCGTTGGGCTCGTGACCATATCGATTGCACCCTAGAGATTGGAAATCCGTAACATGGTCAGATGAGTTCCGATTCCAATCGGTAAGAGCTCATGGTAGGGTTAGAGTGTGGCGCAGTCTCCATGGACGGAGCTTGTCAACTGACCAATGTACAAGGTGGTGGTGCCTCCCTGGGCAGTGTTTGCATGGAATGAACTGCGTCCTCTGGTCCAACTGAACCGATCACTGACTGGAAATGGTTATGTTTGGTTACACGGACACAATTTTCATCCAATTATGGGCTTCATGTTCCCAAACATGTCAACGGGCCACGACTGTTCGCGATTGGTTTGAAGAACATTCTGCACAATTCCAGCGAATGATTTGGCCATCCAGATCGCTCGACACGAGTCCCATGGAAGATTTATGGGACCTAATCGAGAGGTCAGTTCGTGTAGAAAATCCTGCACGGGCAACACTTTCGCAATAATGGACTGCTATAGAGGCAGCTTGGCCCAGTACTTCCGCAGGGGACTTCCAACGACTAGTTGAGTCCGTGCCGCCGGTCAGGGTGGCCGAGGGGTTCTAGGCGCTTCAGTCTGTAACTGCGCGACCGCTACGGTCGCAGGTTCGAATCCTGCGTCGGGCATGGATGTCTGTGATGCCCTTAGGTTAGTTAGGTTTAAGTAGTGTGTGTGTGTGTTTGAGGTTTACGGGCGCTAAACAGCGTGATCATCACCGCCCATAGGTTTAAGTAGTTCTAAGTTATAGGGAACTGATGACCTCAGATGTTAACTCCCATAGTGCTCAGAGCCAATTGAAACTTTTTTGAGTCCATGCCACGTGGAGCCGCTGCAGTACGCCGGGACGAAGGAGATCAGCCACAATATGAGGATATCTACATCTACATCCATACTCCGCAAGCCACCTGACGGTGTGTGGCGGATTTTCGTCATCTCAGTGTAAACTGTATCCGGAAATTGGTTGCCCCCTTTTGTCTCATCAAGTCTCGTTGGCGAACTGTCGCGACTGCCTGCACTTGCTCCACAGCAGTTCGCATAACCACCGCCGGGCATTTAATAGCACTGCAAGGTATGCTGTGAAACTGGGCAGATGTGTCGGACTACACGGGTAAGTGGGGCGCGCGCTCCGGGCTGTTTGGCAGCCTCGTCTCCAGGAATAGCGAAGCGAGAGGAGAGACGAGGCGGCTCTTCCTGCGAGCTGTCAGCAAATGGCGAGACAACGGACGCGCTATTCTGCCAGCTTGGACCGCGTCCAAGTCCGCCCGCGCCTCGCCTTCGGTAAACTCACGGGCGGTTGGTTCTACACTGTTCCATCTACACAGTTTAAATTCGCGTCTCTTATGTTTATCTAGACGCAAAGAGCTTGAGCTTTTATTTACAGCAGGTTTATTCCAGCTGACGAGTATCCGCTGCTGTGGCGAGCAGTTGGTTCTTGATGAAAAGACGTGCCTGAATGCATTATTTTGGCGCATCTCCATTACAAGTTTAACCAAGTCCAAGGGAAACGTCAAAGTTATTGGCGGAAGATATCGAGCTATTTTCCATTATTTGTGTTTCCGTACAACAAATAGCAACAAATATACTGCTTATATATAAATTATTTTTTGTGAGACGTTGAAGAGTGGTGCTGTGGAATTCCTTATCACCTGAGTGTACGTCAGTGTCCGGGGCTTAATCCCAAAACTCTCCACAGCGTATCGTGGAAAAAGTACAAGTCTGAAGTTACAGCCAGATGTCCCGTCGAAGTCGTCGTCATTAGAGCTGCTTCATAATGTACAAGCAAATGCGCAGATTCCTTGTTAATACTTTAAATAAATTTGTAATATGTCATTTCTAATTTAGTACGAAAGGCAACAAATCGCTTGAACGAGTCTGCGATCATTACGAATTTTTATGAGTTATGTCGTCTGGATCGTTCACTGTGTTTTCATTTATTACGACGTTTCACCTAATGCCGCCTTCAGATTTAAAATTAGTCTAAACTATGTAAGAATCGGTGTATTTCTATCTTCAGACGACAAAAGAAAAAATTCATGTAACTGAACTTAGAACTCGTAAAGCAAAATCAGAGACAATGAAATACAATTTTCGTTATAATCGTATGGCCGGCCGCAGTGGCCGAGTGGGTCTAGGCGCTTCAGTCTGGAACCGCCCGACCGCTACGGTCGCAGGTTCGAATCCTGCCTCGGGCATGGATGTGTGTGATGTCCGTAGGTTAGTTAGGTTTAAGTAGTTCTAAGTTCTAGGTTACTAATGACCTCCGAAGTTAAGTCCCATAGACCTCAGAGCAATTTTTTATAATCGTATGTTTACGTATTCTCAATAAACTCTGGGTGGAATATACATGGCTGGGAATAAATTAGTACTCCTGGTAAGACGACGTCGATTTTGATACGATGACGGCACATGCCACCTGAGGGACAGTAGATGTACCGATAACGGTGTCAAAGTCGTTCGCCTACCCGTGGTGTAGTGGCATAGCCACCAGTGTGCCATCTGTGTCTGCACTTTACTACTAGACGCCCACAGTCAGAAGGCTCAGGATTGTGGTACCAAGTCGGACGTGATGGGTCAGTTGGGAAATCATGTTTGGTACCAATGGCCACGTGAAAATCTTCGCGCCCGTGGACGAGGTTATGCGCGTCAAGGCAGCACAGATGCCCGCCGGGTTCGTCATATTGTAAGGGCAGCACTGGCAGACCGTACAGCTACCACAGCACAGACAGAACGGCTTGTGAGTCCAAGAGTGTCAACAAGAAGTGTTGCGAACCGGTTGTTAGCGGTGGGACTACTGGCAGGCACAGCTTTACTCCGCCTTCCATTGACGCGACAGCATCGACGTGCACGCATCGTCAGACGACCACCCGGAAGATGGAATGGCGCGCCGTGGCTTCGGCGATGATAGCAGTTTCTGCCGTCACGCGAGTGATGGTCGTTTGCGCGTACGACGCAGACCTGTTGAGCGCTGTATCGTGAGCGCATTCGTCCAAGACACCGTATCCGTACCCCAGGTCTTATGGTCTGGGGTGCGATACGCTAAAACTGTCGTTCACCTTTGATGTTTCTGGAGGGAACACAAACCAGCGCCCAGTACGTGTAGAATGATGTTAGAACCAGTATTTTGCCGTTCTTGCAACAGAAAAGTGATGTGTTGTTCCAACAGGATAATGGCCGCCCACGCAGTGCCCGTGCAACTCAACGTGCTCTGTGAGACGTGCAGCACGTTCCCTGGCCAGCACGATCTCTCAACGTGTTGGGTATGATGGAACTAGAAGTCACTCGTGCGACTCATCAACCAACAACTCTTACAGAACTACGCGAACACGTCGATCAGGCGTGGAATAGCGATCCCAGGACAGTATTCACCATATGTACGATCGTCCAGAGTCAGCGCTCATCTAGGCTACACCACGTACTAAAACGGGTGTTTCAGCATCGGTCGATACCTGGTCCCTCAGAGCCGCTTGTGATAGTGATCTGTAAATGTAATCATTTCATAAACTCCATATGCATTGTGACACCAATAAATCTTCAGCGAATTAGGAACCTCTAAAAGGATGTACTAATTTTTTTATGGCAGTGTATTTTACATTAATCTGATACTGTGATCTTTATTTTGTAAAAATCAAAATCACAGCAGCATGTATGTAACTTTATTGTAAATTGTAGATCAGATGATGGCAATAGCCGAATTGTCGTAATAAATGAAAATACATTAAAGGTCTAGACGACATGATTCATTAAAAAATACAATTTTCAATCCAGTAGAAATAAATGTTAAAGGAGCTGCTATCCGATTTCGTTTTCAATTGTGGCAGGGACTGTATGTTCTTTTGAGTCCGATCTGACAGAGGGCTGTGCCTCGATGACGTGATTAGTGTTGTTATCGACGGAAAGCTTGGTGTCTGTTCCCGCCAACCCTGCGGGCTCCGCGCCACGGTTTGCTTGCAGGCTGGATCCAGAGCTCGCTATATGTATTGGACAGACAGCAGTCCTGATGGCTTCAGGGGTCGAGTGTTGGGGAGTGTGGGGAGCAGAAGATTCTCGGCAGTGCTAAACGTTGCCGAAGCCGGAAGTTAGCGACCAACGTCGAACGGTGAAGGTATTCTGCCAGCACGGAAAGATTAAAAGCTTTAGAAAGTATAATCGGTTGTTGTGGTTTTGTAGCCGAGTGTTGCAGCTTAGCGACTGGTACGTAATTGGTAGAGAGAGGTCCCTTGTTGCATCGTGGTGCTGTTGCGAATGGAAATAAAGTTTAATCATTTAATGCCCAATATGAGATGAACATTTAGACAAAATTTTACATCGGGCTACTGGTTCATGGTGCAACACTTTCCATATACACGGAAACGCCAAAGAAACTTGTATAGGCATGCGTATTCAAATACAGAGATATGTAAAAAGTCAGACTATGACGCTGCTGTCGGCAACGCCTACAGGTATATAAGACAACTAGTGTCTGGCGCAGTTACTGCTGCTACAATGGCAAGTTGTCAAGATTTAAGTGAGTTTGAACGTGGTGTTATAGTCTGCGCACAAGCGATGCGACACAGCCTCTCCGAGGTAGAAATGAAATGCGGATTTTCCTGTAAGACCATTTCACGGGTGTATTGTGAATATCACGAATCCGGTGAAACATAAAATCTCGGATATCGCTGCGGCCGAAAAAAGATCCTGCAAGAACGCGACCAACGACGACTTGAGAGAATCGTTCAAGGTGACAGAAGTGCAGCGCTTCCGCAAATTTCTGCAGATTTCAGTGCTGGGCCATCAACAAGTGTCAGAGTGTTAATCATTCAACGAAACATCAGCAAAATGAGCTTTCCAAGCCGAAGGCACACCCCTGTACCCTTCATGAGTGCACGACACAAAGCTTGACGCCTCGTCTGGATCCGTCAGCACCGACACTGGAATGTTGATGACTGGAAACATCTTACCTGGTCGAACGACTCTCGTTTCAAATTGTATGGGTATGGAGAGAACCTCATGAATCCATGGACCCTGCATGTCAGCAGAGGACAGTTCAAGCTAGTGGAGGCTCTGTAAAGGTGTGGGGCGTGTGCAGTTGGAGCGATACGGGACCTCTGATACATCTAGATACGACTCTGACAGGTGACACGTACGTAAGCATGTTGTCTGATCACCTGGATCCATTAGCCGGCCGCTGTGACCGAGTGGTTCTGGGCGCTTCAGTCCGGAACCGCGTTGCTGCTACGGTCACAGGTTCGAATCCTGCCTCCGGCATGGATGTGTATGATGTCCTTAGGTTAGTTAGGTTTAAGTAGTTCTAAGTCTAGGGAACTGATGACCTCAGATGTTAAGTCCCATAGTGCTCAGAGCCATTTGAACCTGCATCCATTCATTTTCATTGTGCATTCCGAAGTACCTGGGCAATGCCAGCAGAACAGTGCGACACTCTCCACCCTCCCCACACAGACTCAAGAATAGCTACAGAGTTTAATCACATCCGCTGGCCACCAAACTCCCCAGACGTGAACGTTATTGAACATATCTGCGATGCCTTGCAACGTGCCGTTCAGAAGAGATCTCCACCCCGTCGTACTCTTAAGGATTTATGGACAGCCCTGCAGGATTCGTGGTGTCTGTTCCCTCCAGCACTACTCCAGACATTAGTCGAGTCCATGCCACGTCGTGTTGTGGCACTTTAGCGTGCACTTCCAACATCATGGATGTCCGGCACATAGATCGCGTGCGGTTGAAGCGGTATGAATAGCGTATTTCATGACAGGTGGACTGGTCGTCGAAGCACCATACCATGGCCCGCACGTTCACCGGATCTGACGCCCCCGGATTTCTTTCTGTGGTGAAAGCTGAAGGACATTTGCCATCGTGATCCATCGACATCGCCTGACAACATGCGTCAGCGCATTGTCAATGCATGTGCGAACATTACGGAAGGCGAACTACTCGCTGTTGAGAGGAATGTCGTTACACGTATTGCCAAATGCATTAGGTTCATGGACATCATTTTGAGCATTTATTGCATTAATGTGGTATTTACAGGTAATCACGCTGTAACAGCATGCGTTCTCAGAAATGATAAGTTCACAAAGGAACATGTATCAAATTGGAACAACCGAAATAAAATGTTCAAACGCACCTACGGTCTGTATTTCAACTTAAAAAACGTACCTGTTACCAACTGTTCCTCGAAAAAATGTGAGCCATATGTTTGTGACTATTACAGCGCCATCTATCACAAAGCGAAAAAAGTGTTCCAACTAAAACATTCATATTTCTTTACGTATTACACGAATATGTAATAAAAATGGGGTTACTATTTTTTAAAAAAAAAACGCAGTTTACATCCGTTTGACCTATGGCAGTGCCGCCGCGCAGGATTTGCTCGTCCTTAGGATAATTTAGGTTAAGTAGTGTGTAAGGTTAGGGACTGATGACCTTAGCAGTTAAGACCCATAAGATTTCACACACACCTGAACATTTTTTGAAGCCCTACACGATATTAGCCAGGCATACCAGTTGATATTAGGCAGGTGTACCAGTTTCTTTTGGTCTTCACTGTATGACAGGGTGTTATTAGTGATGTTGCAGTTTAGTGTAGCCTGTACCTTACTACACGAGCGGTACATCTGACGATCGGCGACCGATACGGCAGTCTGAGTCAGGTGACCCGACTATCACAACGAGAAATTCTCTCTTCTGTTCGTAACTGTGATGGGCGGTGTACTTCTCGTTTATTTCAGGCACTGAGCACATTACTTGTGCGGCCTACGCTCGGTTCCGTGGTAATGAGTACGACAGAGGTGAAGAATGCGGCGCGAAGGTCATCCACCGGCTATTTCGCAACGGCTCCCGCCCGCCTGGGGAGCCAAGCCGCGCCGCGCTGACCTTGACCCGCTGACCCGCGGGGTCGCTGACCGCCGCCCCGTCACCCACACCCACACGTGCCCAGCTGGACGACGCGGCCGCCAGACGCCCGGGCCGTGCGACTCTCCTGCGCAAACCACTTGCCGTCTCCACCTCCGCCTTGTAATTACGGCCTCCGTTCTCGTCCCATGTGCCATTCTTGCCGCTAGGCAAATTTTTCACGACGCGGAACGCATATCAGAATAGTTTTCCGCCATTACTGAAAACCATACTGAATCTCGTCCGCTGTAACCGCGCTGTTATTAGTTTGACTGTGCAGTTCCTCTGCTGCTGCCGTATAGTTAGAGAGCACAGGTATCAATAACCTCTACTGGTAAGTCCAGGACATCGAAAATACCGAGCGGTCTAGGGCGCTGTAGTCATGAACTGTGCGGCTGGTTCCAGCGGAGGTTCGAGTCCTCCCTCGGGCATGGGTGTGTGTGTTTCTTCTTAGGATAATTTAAATAAGTAGTGTGTAAGCTTAGGGACTGATCGCTTTAGCATTTAAGTCCCATAAAATTTCACACACACACACTTCGAAAATAAAAAAAATGGTGTTGCTCGTAAGATCTAGATTTTTCGACATGACTTTATTATAAAATATGTTTCTCAACCACTAATTTTTATTAGCGACCAGTTCAAGCTTGCTGTTTCTATTTCTGTAAAGAATTTTTTTTGTGATGAAATCTTCGTGGCTTATCAGCTGAGCCGGGGTATCGCGTTGTCGCAATGTTTCGAGGGGTTTCCTATTCCTCATCTTCGGCTGGAGTCTTTGCCTAAAGATGTCGAGTAGGAAAGTCATCGAAACGTTGCGACAATATGACCCCACAAATCTGCTCATAAAATAAAGAGATATTTTCGTAGATCGAGCATGAGAAAAATAATGGTAACAGATATAATAGTGGAGGTATCGAAGCCAGAATGAAGAGAACCTCTGGGGAATACTTGCCGTTGGGGCAACAAGCGAGAGGCGTAAAACAAACACAAACGGTGAGCGCGGGCGGCGAACAGCGGAAATCAGCCGCCCTGCAGCGGAGACAGACGCGGCGCAGCAGCCTGGGGCTGTGCTAACGGACAGATCGGGGGCGGCAGCGTTTACCAGGTCGCTTCTCACGTCTTCGATCTTGCGCGTGTTTACGGAAGACGTGTGTCTTCTTTCGGTCCGAGTGTGGTTTGGAGGAGGTCGTTAAACTCAGCTGCCGAGCTAGGAGGTCTCTCTCTCTAGAGCTGTGTGTGTGTGTGTGTGTGTGTGTGTGTGTGTGTGTGTGTGTGTGTGTGTGTGCGCCTCACTTCAGAACAAGAAAACTGTTAAAACGGGAAAAATTTATCGCCTTCTAAATTTCGGTGCTCATTTAGGTGAGTGCTGTCTACATTAGAGATGGGCAAAGTCGTTCATCCTTGGGAACTAGTTCAGTGGTGATCGCTCTTTTTAGGGAACCGTTCATTTTTATTCGTTCACCGTTCATTGTGCTTGGTATATGGTTCTTATGAAAAACTGAAAATTAGTAGCATAGGTGACTGAAGATGGAAGGCGCCAAGATGGGGCACTTGCCTCCACCCTGGAGTACACAGTTTTTATTCGTAACAGAATTCTCACACACTTATAATTTTCCTGATTCTGCTAAACATCTCGTTTAGCCAACTGGTAGCGTTATGTGACTGATCGCAGTGAAATAATATAAGGAAGTGCACGAAAAACCGGCCCCGAGTACAGACTACTCGCCAATTTCGCACGATTTGTTGACCGCTACGAGCAGAATAGGTAAACATGTAATAATTAGGCAGTGAAGAAATAACAAATAAGCTAATGCAAATAACTTCGAAACAATAGATGACGATTAGTAAGCGACAATAAGCAGTGTAGTACTCGGGGCCGATTTTTTGTGCGCCACCCTGTACCACCGAAATAATATTGGCTCTGAGCACTATGGGACTTAACATCTATGGTCATCAGTCCCCTACAACTTGGAACTACTTAAACCTAACTAACCTAAGGACATCACACACATCCATGCCCGAGGCAGGATTAGAACCTGCGACCGTAGTGGTCACGCGGTTCCAGACTGAAGCGCCTAGAACCGCACGGCCACACCATTGTAGGAGTTATCATATTATCTTTACAAAATGTGACACGATACAATCGATTACGAAGCGCGGGCTTCATTCGGTTGTAAGTCGGTCTGCCTTCCATAACAATGAACATGCTCTTTCACTTTGGATCAAAGAGAGACGGAAAATGGCCACTCGCGTGTGCCGTACCGACGCCCCTTGCCTGTGTAATAACAAAAAATCATCTTGCCTTTTTACAAGTATTTCTTCTGCTGTTTATCGTAATAGTGAAGTGAGCAGATACGCCGTTTTCTTACCTGAAAAGATGTATGTATTAGATACCACGTAATTTTTATTTAATTTACGTAATTATAAAATACATTTTATTTACCGGTCGTGGACGCTGCATAGAATATGAAAAGAACCAGAAGTTCAGAGTTCAAAAAAGTTTAAAACAGATGTAGAATGGGCGTGCGAATCTAACGAAACGAACAACAACTCGATACTGAACTATGAGCAGTCGGCAGTGGAACTGCGACGAGTGGCCACGCGAAGAAGGATTGAGTCCGGCCGAAATAGACCGAGACGGAGGCAGGCGCTACCGACGGTACGGCGGCTGGGACGAGACGGGTCGACGTGCCGTTCGGGAACGAGGCCGACCTTTCCCGTTCCCGGGAACTATGAGTAGAGAGCCGCGACCGAGGTGAACGATGAACCACCGTTCCTCAGAATTCGTTCCTCGCTCGTTCATTTCATCTTGGTAAACCGTTCCTTTGGACCCGTTAGTAAGCGAACCACCCATCTCTAGTCTACGTATGTTTTTGAGTTCGGTTTCCATTCTTCGATCGATGTAGTTTCAGTCTGTCGGAAATTCGCTACAAAATACATTCGCATCTGTGTTTTCTGTGTCATTCTAAAGTTCGTGGTAGAAGGTACTTTCTGCTGGATGTCTTACGGTTCCCTCCCGTTTTCTGGGGCATGAAGGAACAACTGCCTACATGTCTCGGTGCGTGCAGTTGTTGTCTACTTCTAATCCCAAGTTCGTAAAGGGATGGTATGTACGGTGCTGAAGAATAATCTCTCTCGTTACATCAGCCAAATTCCATGGATGGTCCAAGAGCGGTCTCTACGATGTGGATACAAGTCTAAATGTTTATTTTACCTGGTCTCTAGGATGTGGAAAGTAGTCTGGAATGCATATTTCGCAAATAACTATTTCAATAAATGAAATGAAAATAAAAACACTGAAAAATGATATGACTTAACATTTTAAAATATTATACTGTTAAAGTGCTAATAAGTTAATTTAAATTCTTTCCTTGCAGATACTCGTTAGCGGAGTAGAAAGACTTGGCCAACAGAAAAATTCTTCAATTCAATCTTCAGGCATTATCTACCCGACATGTTTTTTGGTATGGGAGACTGTTGAAAATATCTACATCCATGCACCTGACTACTGTCTCTACTAATGAAAAGTCCTTTGTGAGGTCTCTGTAAAGATTGTTTCCGATATTACTTTATACCCATTCTTTTCTCTGTTATTTGAGAAAAGAGAAATCTACGCAAGCACGATGATTATTACTAAATATGCAGTGTGAAACAGCTGTAAAAATGTTTTATTTGAAGAAGCCGCTGAATGGTGCTCTGGAACTGACAGTACAAATAAATATTTCAACACGCTTCTGTATTCTAAAAACATTAACGCTGCAAGTGGAGTTTCCTCAAAAAATGATTCCACTGCTTCATTAACGAATGGAAACATACAGAAAAGCGAATTCTTTCAATTGCAATCACCTGTAGCAGTGCTCCCGTGTACTGCGAATGTACGAGTAGCTCAACTAAGGTGCTTCAATAGTTCTGGGAAGTGGGTTTTCCACTTAAGTTTAACATCTATCTGTAGAGCGGTCGACAAGCGGTCCAACGAGAATGCTAATTACGTTTCACTGCATATAAGGCGCCTTTCTTGAATGTTTCCAAGACAGGAATTCTTAGCGTTTGTGCGTTTCCTCGCCTTTAAGCACGCTTCCTTCTTTATATGTGCTCCATGTGCGGTCGTGACGCAGCATTATACAGAGACCATACCACAGCACGCTACATTTAAATACCCTTACAAGCCACTCTGGAGACTTTCTCTACACCTTGGTTCTGTCTCACTGAACGGCTAAAGCAGTCACCCGCCCACAATTGCAGGTTGTCTATATAACGGCTTCCAGGGTCATCAAAAATGCAATTTTCAGTACTACTGACCGATTTCAAACATTTAAAATTCTGTCTTCATCTACTGTTTAAGAGATATAATCGTACATTAAAGGTTTAAAACAGTGGTAAGACAAGTACTGAAGCTGTGTATATATCTTGAGGCAGCGTAATCTGCGGCACGCAAACTATCCAGGCTACATTCATCCAGTATTTGAGAATAAGAGCAGATGAGGCCTTCCAAAAGACTTTTCAACTAATTTCAAACCATTGCGAAACTTATTCTCCCTGACAACCCTCCTTCCTCCCGCACGAAACAACATATATGGGCTTCGATTCTTTAACGAGTCGAGAATGGGAGGAGGTTTACTGCTAAAAAATAGAGTTGTATATTTTTAATACGATGTTTTGGGAAACGAACATCTCTGTGCCCCCTCCCTTTTTTCACCAAAGGTATCGCATTCAGTTGGCTGATTCAAAACTGAAACTATGGATTGATTACCGTTTTGTCAAATCTCCGGTATCCCCCGTTTATGCTTTATAGCTCGGTAGAATGTTAGCTAACATGGCCACTGCTGTTGCATATTTACAGTAGTTGTAGTCATCTAGGAACATTTTAGAAGAGTAATTTAACTGGAGACTTAACTCTCAATGAGACAACATACTGCGTGCGATGCTCTCAACTTATGCTATAAAGCCAATGACAAAGGAAGTTGTCTCGTGCCAGTGAAATGTATGGACTTTTGGAAGCACGAAGTTATGTTTTTGTGTTGGTGATTGATGAGCGATACGAGACGGCGAACCGAGCAGCGATGTGGAAGAGTTCGGCGTGTAGTTCAGCTCCATACGTGAACCGGCCACATTTTCACCTGCCTCGAGATGACTCGATGTTTGTGTTGTCCTCATCATTTCATCATCATTCATGAATGTGGCGAGTTTGGACTGAGCAAAGGTTGGGAATTTGTACGGGCGCTGATCACTGCGCAGTGGAGCGCCCCACAAACCAATCATCATCATCATCATCATCTTTCAACCGGCGACAGCCGCGCGTTGACCCCTAAAGGCTCGGTAGAGGCACTCTCATTAAAATCAAAGTCAGCTAAGAGGCCGCTAAATCACTGTGGGGCATTTCCGTCAGGAAAGCCACGTCCAATTCCTACTCCGCTTCTTGTTGCAGATCGAAGGCCGGACGAAGAAACAGTAAGACACAGGTATGTCATAACTGGACGATTCTGTATGTATGCGCTCGCCACCTACTGCGATACTGGGCCACCGATTGCTAACACCATAGTCTTTTGTAGTTATTTATTTATTTTACAGTCTAACTTAAATTTGTGGACATCTGTCGCTCGAAGTGAGACGCTGCCGCGACAACTATGCTTAGTGACCGCACGCAACCACCACACCGCTCCGTGGTGATAGAAATTCGGTTTGTAGTGTATACCCCCTAGAAGAGTCACGTAAAAATATGAAGGTCATGTGTGCTATAGACCTCTGTAGTGTCTCTAAGCATGTCAAGCCGCGCGGGATTAGCCGAGCGGTCTTGGGCGCTGCAGTCATGGACTGTACGGCTGGGCCGGCCGCGGTGGCCGAGCGGTTCTGGCGCTGCAGTCCGGAACCGCGGAACTGCTACGGTCGCGGGTTCGAATCCTGCCTCGGGCATGGGTGTGTGTGATGTCCTTAGGTTAGCTAGGTTTAAGTAGTTCTACGTTCTAGGGGACTTATGACCTAAGATGTTGAGTCCCATAGTGCTCAGAGCCATTTGAACCATTTTTTATTTTTTTGTACGGCTGGTTCCGGTGGAGGTTCGAGTCCTCCCTCGGGCACGGGTGTGTGCGTTTGTCCTTAGGAAATTTAGGTTAAGTAGTATGTAAGCTTAGGGACTGATGACCTTAGCAGCTAAGTCCCATAAGATTCCACAGACATTTGAACATTTTTGAAGCATGTCAAAATTAGTTCCCATTTCTAATTAGGACCAGAGTAGTATTTCTTACTTTCAAAGGGGTGAAATTCCGTCCGAGAGACAGCTTGTGACGTATCACGTCATACCTCGAAAACTATTGAACTCACTGGAATACTTTTTTTATTCTTTTTTTTATAAACGAAACACTTTGTTCGCCAACGCGTCTTCCGAAAGTTGCATGGCACTTTGTATTTGCAATGTACGAGATTCGAGAAACGGCATTTTTTTATTTTTCAATTTTATCAATCTTTGTCTCAAAATAAGTATCAAGTTTGGGTATCTGTCTCCTATGAAAGTACGTAAAAATTGTAGAACAATTGTAGAAAAATTGTAGAACAAAAGCAAACTGGTGCTTTTCATTTATTACGTAAAAATTCTGAAAGCCACATATAACGTAGACCTGAATAGCATCGCTAATGCAAAAACCTGTTTTTAATTTTTGGCCGGCCGGGGGCTTCAGTCTAGAACCGCGGGGCCGCTACGGTCGCAGGTTCGAATCCTACCTCGGGCATGGATGTGTGTGATGTCCTTAGGTTAGTTAGGCTTAAGTAGTTCTAAGTTCTAGAGGAGTGATGACAGAATTTAAGTCTCATAGTGCTCAGAGCCATTTGAACCATAGTTTTTCTTGGAACTAGAACTGCGTTTTTTTCCTTGAAATTTTCACGTCCATAAAAGTTCCGTACTTCGTACGCTGCAGGCGCAGTGCTCTGGGCAGCGGCTGTGGCGGTGGCAGTGCAGTAGGAGCCGACACTTGCTAGACTCTTCCACGGGTGTACTGCTGGCGGGAACAGCTCGACTTGCTCGCTGCCAAATGGCAGATAATTCAGACCGGACGGTTGAGTCCAGTTTTATACTACGAAATTATCATCGTAGCGGTGACGTCGGTGGTAAAAAGGTGTCGTCGGGTAACATGAACGTCTAAGCTGAGCGTCGGTGGCGAACGTAATAAGCGGAACACGAGCGCCGCGAGCCATTTGCGCGGGCAGCCGGCGAGCGCCGGCGTGCGTGCGACGCTGCGTAATCCGACACGGCCGTGGCAGCCTCCTGCGCAACACCGGCGCCGAATTAAATTTAGGAATGACGGGACGGGAGGGTCCAGGGAGCAGGCTGCCATCCGCCGCGCTTTGTGGCTGCACGCGCGCTCTGATTTGTGTCCGGATATTTCAGGAACGCTGGAGGGCTAATTCGAGACCTCAGAACTCGCGATTCGTTTCGTCGGGCGAAGTCTGCGAAACGTGCTGACTGCTGTCTGCCGGAATCTCGTCTGGCCCGACGTCAGTTGTCGGCTGCCTCCATTTGTGTCACCCTCTCGCGATACACGTGCACAGGAAATTTTTGGTGTTCTCATTTGCTTCTACGGTGTAACGTAACATGTCAGACTCTGCACCTAAAACGGAGCCATCCACAAATACATAATATATATACTAAGATGTCCGAAAGAACAGAAACCATCTTAGTATATATGTACTTAAGGCTCACCGGCCAGTTGACCATCTTCTTCTCCTGTGCGAATGCACAAACTGTGCCCGAACTCTTACGGGAATCGGCAACGCGCCGCGAGTAATGAGTATAATGGGCGGGGGCACTACGAATGTAGTGCGGGACAATACGTTGAGAATGTGAGTTTCACGTGAGGCGTGCCAGAGATAAGTCCCTGCAGTCGCCTGTGTCCTCGGTGGCTCAGCCGGCACGGTAGTTCAGCCTGTTCGGTCAGAGAGCCGGTTGGCCTCTGTAATAAAACAAAAATGGGTGGAAGGATCAACCACCGAACTTGAACAGGATGTCTTGCGACGTCCGCAGCGACCAAACACAACGATCAATAACGAAAAAAAAAAAAATGGATAGAGCGTCTGCCATGTAAGCAGGAGATCCCGGGTTCGAGTCCCAGTCGGGCCACACATTTTCATCTGTCCCCGTTGACGTATCTCAACGCCTGTAGCCAGCTAAGGGTGTTCATTTCATTGTAATCACAAATACATAAACCTATTAGCCTCGGCGTGCGTAATTTGAACCGATATTTCATTTTCTATGTTCATTTAATAATAATTTTATATACTAATAATAGTAGAAGGATTAGAATAACATAATGAAAAATGGGCAAGAAAGAATTAACTAGTTGCTTTGACAAGCGATTGCTGTTCCGGTTCGTGCAATATATTAAAATAAAAATAGCTTTAATGAGAAAATACAGTAGTATGTGATACAATAAGTGTGTACAGAACTGCGTAAAGTATTTGGTTTAAGTATTTGTATATCGCGAAAAGTGTTTGTAAACGAATGATGGTCAGGTATGTGGATGTTAATTAGACTAGAGCCGTGTGTCACGTGATAAACGCAGGAAAAGAGACGCACGGCAGAGACCGTCGTGTTTTGTATGTTGGGAGCCGTGCGACCAAGGTGAGCATTTAGAATGGCCTGGGGCCACATGCGTTTTATCTCCGAGGTAGGATCATGTCTGCAGAATTGTTGAGAAGCTAGTCTTCGGTTTATAAGTTTGTGAGCCGCGAACAGAGTGGAATTCACAGTGGCTGTGATGTAGTGATCTGTTCATTGCCTGCAAATACTGTGCTAAAACTAATCTGGATTGCACCATTGTGTGTAAGGCCATCATTCATAGCAAAGTAACTTTCTATCAATAAAGCAACGATATAATTCTAACGTTTGCTAAACGTAGATTAATATCCTCAGTTCCCGATTTTATTGCTCAGTTTACTCTTGTATATCATTATTTCACTTAATGACCTCGTAGGCCCGTTCATAATCGTTAATCACTCATGTAAGAGCATAAAGAACGAAACCCCTGTGTGGACGAGCCATTTAACAGGTTGAGCACTGGCCCACTGCAGGACTGCTAGCAACAGTAGTTGGTAACGTTGCAACGGCAACCTGCCTCGTACACACTTTCTAGCTCACCAACGGAACAACGAAATGTGGATCCCCGGCGAGCACGTCAGTGACTAGTGCTGAGTTTACTGTTTTCATAAACGCTTAAGACGTAGATGGATTTATCTAGCGATATCAGTCGAGTAAACTGGTTGGTGCGTAGCGACGTCTCGGTAATTTTCTTACTTGTCATCTTCTGGTGAAGTCACTTCCGAGAATGTGGCTAGTTCGAAAACCCGAGAAGAATTCATCCATGAAATACGACAATGGAGCCTGCATTCACACTCAACTCAAGACATTATATACATTCAACGGAATTTACATATTTGTCAGGTACAACTGCTACAATCTCCTCTCGTCAAAGTCGATATAAAAATCCAAACCTCGTCCATTTTAAAAACCGTATTCACAGTTTCTTAAGAAAAGATTCTCGAATGACTATGACACAAGATTGGGAGTGGAAACCCACCCGGGTGTTGAGATCCCGGGGCAGTTTGTCACATCCCACAGCGAATGCCACAAAAGGACACACAGTACAAGAGCTTCACACACGGATTAGGCTTCAAAGTGTGATTATCGTGACGACATGGTCTACGCAGCTGACGATAGCGTAAATCAAGTGGCTCGTGCGCAACAGAACAGCTGTCTCTGTTGGCCATCTGTTGTAGCTGTCTCGCATAATGCCAGTGGTGAGTAACATCAAGTTTGTCTGCTTCGGGAACTGCGCGGTCAGTACGGCAGATTACCAGGCGAAGGGGCCCGGGTTCGATTCCCGGCTGGGTCAGAGATTTTCTCCGGGGGGGGGGGGGGGGGGTGTTGCGTTGCCCTTACGTTCATATCGTCATAATTGACATTCCCCTATTGAGCTGGCTGACTGGGTACCTCCACAAAGCCATTAACGTGAGAAAAAAACCTTCAGGTTACATTACTGAAACCTAAACAAGGAAAGTTGTTAGTGGTCGTCAAGACGTTCCGTTTTGACTAAAGAAAATATGTTATTTTCCCCTCAAAATCGCGAGTAGGTAAATACCAACTCACCACACGGAACACATAAATGGACTGTATCGTTAACGTGAGGAAATAGCAATGCACGATCTATCGACCGTCTGTATCAGTGGAGAAAACGTGGAAAGAACCCATAAGGCTTTTTAAAAGTCGAGCGTGGCAGTAACCTAGACACGGAGACGGACGCTTCAGAACGACATATTGGAAATTGATGCACAAGAACTAGGTTCTTCAATCATAAAAGTTGATTTACATCTACATCCAAATTCAGCAAACTACTGTAAAGTGCATGGCAGAGAGTGCTTTCCATTGTACCAGTTATTAAAGGTTCGTCCAGTTCCATTCATGTATGGGGCACGGGAAGAAATGTTGATTAAATGTCTGCGCACCTTCGTGATGTAAAGATATATGCACGTAGTACAGAGCACCATATTTATATACAAAAAACTAAAACAGTTCCGCAGTAGAGATTTGTTTACATTGTTTTCATTCGTTACTTGGAACGTTCACAGTTAAATATGCCGTCCCTCACATCGTTTTTGCCTTTAGAACACCACCAACCCGAGGAACTTGAGCCACAAGGTGGAAACAGCAGCCAATAAGTAATGCAAATAACAGCAAACGTAATATAAACGTGAACATCTGTCTGAAGATAAACTTGTCGGTCTGAAACCGGCATCGCCGCTATTTGCGTAAACGAATAGCACTGTTGTCGGTGGCTGGTAGCCGTTTTCTCCTTCGCGAGATTCAAATAGTATTCTCCCTCGCAGGAATAGGCAGGGCAGTGCTGATTCTGCGCCTCGGCCGGCCGGCGTGGCCGAGCGGTTTTAGGCGCTACAGTTTGGAACCGCGCGACTGCTGTGGTCGCAGGTTCGAATCCTGCCTCGGGAATGGATGTGTGTGATGTCCTTAGGTTAGTTAGGTTTATGTAGTTCTAAGTTCTAGGGGATTGGTGACCTTAGATGTTAAGTCCCATAGTGCTCAGAGCCATTTGAACCATTTGAACCAGCTAGGACTGACGGAGTATATCGAAAAAGTTCAAAGAAGGGCAGCACGTTTTGTATTATCGCGAAATATGCGAGAGTGTGTCACAAAAAATGATACAGGATTTGGGCTGGACATCTTTAAAAGAAAGGCGTTTTACGTTGCGACGGACCTTGTCACGAAATTTCAGTCACCAGCTTTCTCCTCCGGATGGGAAAATATGTTGTTGACGCCGATCTACATAGCGAGAAACGATCACCGTGATAAAATAAGGGAAATGAGAGCTCGTACGGAAAGATACAGGTGTTTGTTCCTTCCGCGCGCTGTACGAAAATGGAATAATAGAGAATTTTGAAGACGGTTCGATGAAGCCTCTGCCAGCCACTTAAACGTGATCCGCAGGGTATCCATGTAGCTGTAGGGCGGAGGCGCGCAGCACCCGCCACCGTGCGGCAGCCACGCCCACCCACCGGCGCCGGCGGCAGCGGCCACTGCTCCGGCGCTCTCGAAATACCCGCGGCTCGCCAAACGGCAGGCGAGGACGGGGTCCATCCCGCCACAGCTGCCGGAAAGTGCCGGGACGTGGGCGGTGGGCGGCGTGGCCGCGCAGCTAATAATACGGACCTCCAGCCGGTCGCGCGACACTCCATCAACTCGCCAGCCGCGCTGTCGGCGCGTTCCGCAACGGTGTGCCGAATCTGTCTCCGGTTTTCGACCACGGCAAGCGTTTTACGAGCTTTTAGCTGGGCACTGTTCTCCCCAGCCGTGGGCAAGTGTTACATGACTACAAACGCCGTTGGCCATTAGTAGTGCGACACCGCGAAGGCGACATATACACTACTGGGCATTAAAATTGCTACAGCAAATGATAAACGGGTATTCATTGGACAAATATACTATAACTGACATGTGATTAGATTTCCACGCAATTTGGGTCCATAGATCCTCAGAAATCAGTACCCAGAACAACCACCTCTGGCCGTAATAACGGCCTCGACAGGCCTGGGCATTGAGTCAAACAGAGCTTGGGTGGCGTGTACAGGTACAGCTGCCCATGCAGCTTCAACACGATACCACAGTTCATCAAGAGTAGTGATTGGCGTATTGTGACGAGCCAGTTGCTCGGCCACCATTGACCAGACGTTTTCAATTGGTGAGAGACCTGGAGAATGTGCTGGCCAGGGCAGCTGTCGAACATTTTCTGTGTCCAGAAAGGCCCGTACAGGACCTGCAGTATGCGGTCGTCCATTATCCTGCTGAAATGTAGGGTTTCGCAGGGATCGAATGAATAGAGCCATGGGTCGTAACACATCTGAAATATAACGTCCACTGTTCAAAGTGCCATCAATGCGAACAAGAGGTGACCGAGACGTCTAACCAATGGTACCCCATACCACCACGGCAGGTGATACGCCAGTATGGCGATGACGAATACACGCTTCCAATGTGCGTTCAACGCGATGTCGCCAAATACGGATGCGACCATCATGATGCTGTAAACAGAAGCTGGATTCAACCCGAAAAAATAACGTTTTGCCATTCGTGCAGCCAGGTTCGTCGTTGAGTACACCATCGCAGGCGCTCCTGTCTGTGATGCAGTGTCAAGGGTAATCGCAGCCACGGTCTCTGAGCTGATAGTCCATGCTACTGGAAACGTCGTCGAACTGTTCGTGTAGATGGTTGTTGTCTTGCAAACGTCGCCATCTGTTGACTCAGGGATCGAGACGTGGCTGCACGATCCGTTACAGTCATGCGGATTAAATGCCTGTCATCTCGACTGCTAGTGATACGAGAGCGTTGGGATCCAGCACGGCGTTCCGTATTACCCTCCTGAACCCACCGATTCCATATTCTGCTAACAGTCACTCAATCTCGACCAACGCGTGCACCAGTGTCGCGATAAGATAAACTGCAATCGCGATAGGCTACAATCCGATCTTTATCAAAGTCGGAAACGTGAGGGTACGCATTTCTCCTGCTTACACGAGGCATGACAACAACGTTTCACCAGGCAACGCCGGTCAACTGCTGTTTGTGTACGAGAAATCGGTTGGAAACTTTCCTCATGTCAGCACGTTGTAAGTGTCGCCACCGGTGCCAACCTTCTGTGAATGCTCTGAAAAGCTAATCATTTGCGTATCACAGCATCTTCTTCCTGTCGGTTAAATTTCGCGTCTGTAGCACGTCATCTCGTGGTGTAGCAATTTTAATGGCCAGTAGTGTATTAGTAGTACTGTAATAGTATGGAGCAGAACTATACATGTGTCAGTATTATGTATTGCTATGCGCCCCTTTATTTTTGTTTGTTTTAAATCTTACGAGTATATTCATAGTTATTAAAAATTCAGAACCATAAATTTTCAGTACTGTCTGTATGGGGATAGGAATGTGTATGGGGAAAGGATAATTTAATTTTAGTCCTATTTAAAAACATTGTATATTAAAAATTCATATTTATTTACTTCATTACGTTGTGCTTTTTAATCCCGTTTGTGTGAAATTTTTCAGTCGATTTCAAACATTTTGATGACATTACAATGGAGACATGTGGTAAACTTCAGGTTTATTTCAGTTTCTTTTGATTTGTTTTAGTCAATATACTGCTTCCTCCTACGCATATCTCGCGAAAAGAGAATGAATGTAGAAATTAAAGAGATCGAACTAACACGGAGAGTTGCCAACACTCATTCTTTCCGTGAACCATTCCTGACTGGAACAGGAAAAGGGGGAAATAGCAGTTGTACGCAAAGCACTGCCCGCATATTGCATAGTCATCTAGTTGTGAGGTGTTTAAAATTACAGTCTCTAGCTCGTCTGGGCGTTAGTTTAAAATCAATTACATAATTTGTACCGAACAGACAGACAAACAAGTAGATGTAATAGATACGTGATAATATAGTGCCACACGCTCTCACTGCGTGAGACCCCGCAGAAAGGTTAAGAATTTATCCAGGGACGTTCGTGCAAAGTTTGCTGCTAATCACATCGCCGTCCCTCGCAGGTCGACACTAGCGATGAATATTTCTTCAAACAATTCGCAGTCGGGCTGACTACTCCAATGTCGAGGGCTAGCACATCACGCAGAGTTAACGGTTGCCTAATACCAAAGCATGCGGTGTGTCAGTGAGACATAATCATGACGCCATTATGGAACACAATGACGATACAGGTGCTAAACGGAAATTATTACTACAAGAAAACATTTAATTGATTTATGTGCCGCTACTAGTACTGAACTGGGATACGGTACTACTCCCTAATAATCTCCTCGCGTATATAATACTTTTTTTCGCATGCTGAAAGCCACGTTTTCTGGGCGTCTTGTGCAATCCGCGCCAGCTAAGTGCAACTTTCTCAGGCGCAAAGCAACGAGCTTCACTTATCGGGTACAGGTTAATCAACGCCGCAAGGACTCCCGAGGCGTCATGGGTGAGACCGCGTTATGAGCTCATCACCGACCGCCCCAAATGTCACTGTGGCTCCGCCAGTGTATTACGTCATCATCGGCGCGGCCAGTCCGTATTTCGGGTACTGTGTGCCACGTACGTCTTGCGAGACGATCATGGCGCTAAAACAGATGTACATAATCGAGCCAGCGCATCATTCGCGAATGGGACAGGGGGCAGCCGACAACGACAATGGCACAAGGTGCAGCCTCTGCCAAGCATCTAAAGGCAATACAAATACAGATGTAAAACAAACTGATAACCAGGTGGAAAGATTGAAGTGCAATGGCCAACGGGGCGGGCCGTATCGAAATCCAAGTGCCTCGTTGTAGATAGCTGCGGCTTTAAGGATTCAGGAAAAAAGAGCCGTATGTGAAATATATGGATTCTTAATTTAGTGTCTGCTTTGATAAGTAAGGTAAAGCGTCCCACGGTCTGATGGTTGGTGCTTTACTAGGTATTTTTTACTAGGTATTTTTCACGAACACACATCATTGACAGAAACCAAAGAAGTGATAAGTGACCAAAAACGTCCTAGGATCGACAAAAGATTGAACGGTGGTCTTCTGAATTTTTAGTGGCACTTAACCCTCTTAGTCACCGACTCAGTAATTGTCAGACTACATACTTCCGGATGGTCCTGAAAATATTTCTAAACAGAATTCTGGTGTTTAAAACTACCTCTTAGGTTGATCACAGATTTAGTTTACTTTTTCATAACATGATGTTCATAAAGACACTTGTCACAGACACTCTTATACTTCTCAGGGGGTCGACAGCACAAATCCCCCCCCCCCCCCCCCCCTCCTCCCACGAATATCCCAAAAAATAGAGCCCTACGGCAGGGCATCATTGGTGGTAAATTTACTGTGCTCATTTCAGTCGAGGTTTCATTTACTTGTATTGATACAATACACATGGCGTTTGGCAATTCCTATTACAGCCGTCTAGAGGTTGTATAGGGACATAGTAGACAAAGTTCTGTGAAGGAACCTAGGTCCGGAAATGTATCGTTTGGATATAAATCTCCCTCTTCATGATAAACACAAAGCTGAGAAGAGGGAGCCATCGTCAATCACATTTGTAATTGTGACATCACATAACATTTCGTGCGACTACAATGAAGTCTTCGAGAAGTTCGTGCGTCAGTTACTGGGTGGGCTTGCGGCGGTGCTCCACGGACGCGCTGCACTCTGGAGTCTGAAGAGGACGTCCTTCATCAAGAGAGGAGAACTGGGAACACTGGCCACGCCCTGGACTCCTGCAGAGCGCGCAGGCCAGAGATCATTGTCTCTGCTGTGCGCCTACCTTAAAGGGGGATATTAGGAAGTTGTTCCATCTTCAAAGTTATTTTACATCCAAATGGTACATTTCCGGACATGGGTTCCTTATCACAGCTTTATCTACTAAGTCTCCCGTACAACTCCTAGAAGGAATTCTGACACCCGCTGTAGCCCGTTCGCATGGCGATCGGTTTGATGCGGAGTGAAGAGAAAGAAAAGCCTGGGAATGGTGAGGAGCGTCAAAGGAAAATAGACCAGTAGCTACACTGGTGAGCCAAAACATAATGACCACCTGCTTAATAGCTTGGTTGTCCATCTTTGGAACGAAATACATCATTGATTCTGCGTATCAGGCAGTTTTTTGTTAGGTTTGTGGAGGTATGAGACATTAGATGTCTACGACAAATCACGTAATTCGCGTAAATAACGGACCGCTGATCTGCGTATGCATTGATGGCGCCCGATAGCGACCCAGATGGGTGCCATAGGATTTACATCAGGCGAATTTGGTAGCCGAGACATCACCGTGAGTTCACTATAATGCTCGTCAAAGCAATGTAGCACGGTTCTGGCTCCGAGACGCGGACCATTATACTGATGACAGATTAGATCGCCGTTGGGGAAGACATGGAGCGTGAGGTGTTTCGCACCTGTCAGTGTGTCTTCGATTGCTACCACAGGTCCCATGCAAGCACAGGAGAATGTCTCCCATAGCGTAATAGTACTTCCACCAGCCTGCGTCCGTGGCGCTCTGCACGTTTCCAGCCGCCGCTCACCTCTGTTGCAGCATTTGTGGAGTAGACCATCGACCTAGTGTAGCAAAAATGTGATTCACGCGAGGAGCCGACACATTTTCATTGGTCGGCGGCCAAATCCCGACCGTCCCGCGTCCACTGCAATCGTAACTGACGATGTCGTTGGGTCACCATTTGAGTAGTCTGCTGCGGAGGTCCACGTTCAACAATGTACGATGAAGGATGTGCTACAAAACACCTGCAAGTGCACCAGCAGAGATGCCGGAGTTCACCATGTATTTTACGTTACAGAGCAGACAATCCTCCGAAACCCGAGTTCTGTGAAGAGTCGCGGACATTTAGCGCATAGTAGTAGTTTTACTGTCCTTCTTCTTCTTTCCGTAGATGCTCACGACAGTAGCACGCGAACATTCGACCAGCTTCGCTGTCTTCGAGATACTCGCACAGGTTCTGCGTAATAATAATTTTCAATTTGTAAAAGTCAATTATTTCAATGGACTTCCTCATTTGCACCCCTTATCATAGCTAAGTGATCCGCCGTCCGTGTCCGCTCCATTACATATGTTACCGCGTCACCAGGCGGCGTCCAACGAAGCAGTCGGTAGAGAGCCTGTATACAGAGAGAGTAGCCATAGGTTAAGTTGCCCGTGATTGGCTGATTACCTTTGGCGCCATTTTTCTGGCAAATGTCTCTCCCGCTTCCTATGTTCACCATGGTTTTGAGTTGAATTGAAGTTCAGAGGACTTCCGGAAACGATTAAAAGGTATTTGAATTATTGAGAGACTTGTTATGCGTTGTGCATGTTCGATTTAGTTGTTTATCGTTTTTAGTTCGTAAATAGCGTTTGCGATCTTAAATACGAGTTGAAATAATGAAACGTTTTGTGATGAAGTCAGATATCTGACAGTCCTTGCTGGAAACGGAAAGTTCCTGTAATTGTTGGACCATGGTCATTCGACTTTATAGCGTCAAACTTTATTTCGTTCCAAATCAGAACACTAGGCATTATTTTGGTTTCAGTATTATTGCCTGCCTGTTGACGCAGGCAAGTTGTAAGCACGTTTTCAGCAGTTGTCGTGGTTGCTGAAACATTATTCGTAGTAAATAATTGTAGGTACTGTCGAAGACAGTTTTAATAGGCCTACTTACTGAGGGGTAGAAGGGATACGGCAATTTTCTTGTTATATTTGGTCGTTATTACAGTAGCCTATGTTTAAAATTACCTGATTTTTGTACTCTTTTTCGTTTGTTATCTACGAGAGGTATTCAGTAACTCGTTAGCAGTTGTTTGCTTGTGACATGCAAAAAGTTTGAAGACGTAACAAGAAGTACTAATACGTCTCACACTTTTTGCATGTCACAAGTAAACAAGTGCTTACGACTTTCATTCATCGGACGTAATACAGGTACGTTAAATCTTTAGCGTTATGCACTTCCGATACAAGACAAATGATATACACTATATTTTTCTATTTACCGAACTTTAAAGGAGATAAATGCAAGTAACGAATAATTTTTACAGCCACTGTGTCAAATTTTCCCGTGCTGTACGTAGTAGGCTACTATGAGTATATTATAGCTGTAAAGAAAGGCATTTAACGAAAGATTTCGCCATATTGTCTTGTGCTTTTTATTCGTTGAGTGTGTACTCCACTACTTGCCATTCAAAAGTGCCGCCCGCAGTTTGGCAGGAAAATGGCCGCCGTATCGTCCGGTTGGCCACTCTCTCCCTATACAGGCTCTCTAGCAGTCGGCAGTGGTCATAATGTTCTGGTTTATCAGTGTATAAGTGTCTGTCAACCGTAAAGCCCATCGTACGTTCCGTGCGACCATTTGTAGGCAACACTTGAACGGTCAATACTAAATTTGGTGAAATGTTGAGCATTCTGTAACAAACTTAAAAACGAATCGGGGGGGGGGGGGGGGGAGAGAAAGAGAGAGAGAGGGGTTGTTTTGGGAGGAGGGAACCAAATAGCGAGGTCATCGGTCCCATCGGGTTAGGGAAAGATGGGGAAGGAAGTTGGCCGTGCCCTTTCAAAGCAATCATCCGGGCATTTGCATATAGCGTTTTGGGAAATCACGGAAAACCTAAATCAGGATGGCCGGACGCCGGTTTGAACCATCATCCTACCGAATGCGATTCCGGTGTGCTAACCACCACGCCACCTCGCTCGGTGGAAAGAGATATAAATAAACAATTTGAAGACATAATGAGGCGATATGCCTGAATAGGCTTAGCACTCTTTAGGTGAGCTACCAATCTCAGTATAATGAGGTGTAGGACATACGTGTAGTACTTTGCATTTTTCTATTACCAGCGTTAGCAGTTGTGAATGAGATCGATGACTAACCGTGTGAATGTTCAAAACAAACCACTGCCCAGGACCAGACAATATATGGTAACGTAGACCGTGCGTTTCTAGGAACTTTAGGTGTAGAGTCTGATGTGGCTATCTTTTTACGACCCTGCTGGTGCGCATACAAATAACGAGCTGGCGTGTAAAATCCGCGTAGGGCAGGGCAGGAGTGTTACATCCGCCCGCGTCTCCTTAGTACTTGTTACGGCGCTCGCTTATTTCCAAGTCCGTATCGATCTTAGTGCTGAGTTTTCACTCAGTCGGCGCTTTGGCCTTACGCGGTTGTTTCCGTGTGCGATCGCTGGCCGGGGTTAGCTGGAGGCGTGTGAGGAGGTGAGAGGTGGCTGCTTTGGTTCGGCTCGGCTGGGGTTGTTTGCGTCTGGACGCTAAGTGGGGCCCGATGGGAAGACCGGACCGTGACTTGGTTAATAGTGTGGACAGCAAGAGGTGTGCCGTTTAACTTGATTCGCGAGGGGAGCAAAATCTCGCCTGTTGTAGTTTGTCGAGCCCGAGCTTGAAATACCTTCTATGTGCGCCGGGATGTCATTTCGTCCTCCTGTCTCCCGTCGCTGGGATTGCTATCCTCGTTTACCGTCCCATGGATGTATATCGAGGGGGTATGCTGCTCTCCGTACTCTGCTACACACTGGTGATGGAAGTGCGTCGTTCAGCGGCACGTTAGTCTGGGTGCTTTATGTTTGATCTTCAAGTGCATAGTCCTCGAGTGGCACTGCTTAGAGTTTGGGACTGGAGTTTGTTGTCCTGTGGTGCTTCCGCTTTCCGTCAACGAAGGTTAAGCTCGATTCGGCACTCCGTACGACTCTTGGCACCTCAGCAGGCGGGTCGGAGCCACCTTCGCGACTAAACGGAAGCCTTCGGACTGAGAGGTCTTGTGTTTTGGATATTGTTCATAAATTGTTGTTTTGGTATTAAGTTGGCTGAGGATTCTTAAGGATTTCCCGGCATTTGGTCTGTTGTCCGGCTCGGGCTAGGTCTCGTTATTTTAAAAGTCGGCCCTTGTTTTGGCTTAGTACGATTTTGGTTTACTGCCTGGTGGTTCTGGCAGTACGCCGGGTCGCTGTGGTTGTGTGGGGCTCTGTGCTCGGAGCCGTGGGGTACCATTTGTGTGAACTGCTTCACTGGGGAGTACTGATCGGGCCATTCTTGGTCCTCCTTTGTATGAAATGATTTTAGTATTATTTTAAAGTAACATTATCACGTAAATGATTTAATTGTTGTTGCGTTAATTGCAACTTGGGTACTGACAAATTTAGTAGTGTAATTACGGAAGATTTAATAGTGGCACATGCCCCTTTACCGGTTTCGTAACCTGTTAATTACCAAAAGACCTCAAGCTCATAGTCATATGATGTGATTTTCTTAAATTATTGTATTTTTGTCATGTTATTGTTTTTTTTTAAATTTGTTGATCACTGGTGTACTGTTCCAAGTATTAAAATGTTTCAGGCAGCTATTACTTGGGTGGGACGCGCGGAACCGCAACGGAGAGAGTAGTTGCGTGCCTTACGTGTCCGTTGTTGGCGCGGCCTGGTGTCCGTTGTTTGTTTTGGTGCACCTGAGTTAAGTACTGTGTTGCCTCCTTCCTTGCGGCCCCGTCGTGTTCTTCTCATAAACATTTCCTTCAAGGCAAGTTAGTTAATTTTATGCTAGTATTATTTTAATTTCTTACATTGGTAAAATTGTGCGCCCTTCATCGTGCACACTGTTTGTCATAGCGGAGTTGATGTGTCATTGTGATTTCTTAAACTCCATTGTGTGTGCCCTTCGTTATACATATTGTTTGTCATAATAGATTTGAGTATGGCAATTATAATGTCTCATATATCGTGATGTGCATGTGTAATGGTGCAATTAAATGGATCCTTGTTATTTCTGTTTTTGGCGCTCTTCATACCTAATTTCTTGTCCCTATTGGTACGCTATCCTTGTACTTGTGTTGGTAAGCCACATGAGTACTCCAAGGTGAGTAACGGCGCCGTGGCGAATCCCTTGCCCTCCGGAGGTACTGAATTATCGGTTCCGCCGTGTCACGGCCGGTGGACGCGGAACAGCGCCCGCCTACACCGCACCGGGGCCAGAGCGTCCCGCGGTCCCAGCGGAACGAGCCAGAGGCCGGCCGGAGCGGAGAGCCGGCTGGCCAGGCCGGGGTATTTCGGGGGGATTCGCTCATGGCCAGGAATAGGGCGCTGGCCGCCGACCCAAAACACCCCACCACCCGGCAACAGGCGCCAGCTTCTGCCGTCCACGTCTGCGCTCCCCACGTCACTGCAGACTTCTTCACGGCGGCCCTGCAGCCTTGTACTGAGATCCCGTCCCGGCTCATTCACAGGCAACGTATGCAGACAACTCGCCTCACCCGCTCTAGAGGCCCTTGCTCTTGCACCTCTTTGGACCACTTAAGGATTCTCTGCGTGGGGCGCGCTTTGGAGATGATGACTGCTTAAGCCCCTCTCTGTCAACTGTCATTATTACTCCTATTTGCGTTGCCGTCAGGAGAGAAATATACGAGCGCTGAACAAATAATGCCCCTTTTTTATTTTGCAGCCGGCCGCGGTGGTCTCGCGGTTCTAGGCGCGCAGTCCGGAACCGTACGACTGCTACGGTCGCAGGTTCGAATCCTGCCTCGGGCATGGATGTGTGTGATGTCCTTAGGTTAGTTAGGTTTAACTAGTTCTAAGTTCTAGGGGACTAATGACCACAGCAGTTGAGTCCCATAGTGCTCAGAGCCATTTGAACCATTTTTTTTTTATTTTGCATCCGTTATTATACGAAGACACACTGAAAAGTAACGCCAGCGAATTTTTTATGCTACTGGCCATTACAATTGCTACACCACGAAGATGACGTGCTACAGACGGGAAATTTAACAGACAGGAAGAAGATGCTGTGATATGCAAATGATTAGCTTTTCAGAACATTCACACAAGGTTGGCGCCGGAGGTGACACCTACAACGTGCTGACATAAGGAAACTTTCCAACCGATTTCTCATACACAGACAGCAGTTGACCGGCGTTGCCTGGTGAAACGTTGTTGTGATGCCTCGTGTAAGCAGGAGAAATGCGTACCATTACGTTTCCGACTTTGAGAAAGGTCGGATTGTAGCCTATCGCGATTGCGGTTTATCGTATCGCGACATTGCTGCTAGCGTTGGTCGACATCCAATGACTGATAGCAGAATATGGAATCGGTGGGTTCAGGAGGGTAATACGGAACGCCGTACTGGATCCCAACGGCCTCGTATCACTAGCAGTCGAGATGACAGGCATCTTATACGCACGGCTGTAACGGATCGTGCAGCACGTCTCGATCGCTGAGTCAACAGATGGGGACGTTTGCAAGACAACAACCATCTACACGAACAGTTCGACGACGTTTGCAGCAGCATGGAGTATCAGCTCGGAGACCGTGGCTGCGGTTACCCTTGACGCCGCATCACAGACAGGAGCGCCTGCGATGGTGTACTCAACGACTAACCTGGGTGCACGAATGGCAAAACGTCATTTTTCCGGATGAATCCAGCTTCTGTTTACAGCACCATGATGGTCGCATCCGTGTTTGGCGACATTGCGGTGAACGCACATTGGAAGCGTGTATTCGTCATCGCCATACTGGCGTATCACCCGGCGTGATGGTATGGGGTGCCATTGGTTACACATCTCGGTCACCTCTTGTTCGCATTGATGGCACTTTGAACAGTGGACGTTATATTTCAGATGTGTTACGACCCGTGGCTCTACGCTTGATTCGATCCCTGCGAAACCCTGCATTTCAGCAGGATAACGCACGACCGCACGTTGCAGTTCGTGTACGGGCCTCTCTGGATACAGAAAATGTTCGACTGCTGCCCTGGCCAGCACATTCTCTAGATCTCTCACCAATTGAAAACATCTGGTCAATGGCGGCCGAGCCTCAAAATCGGTTGAAATCCATTCAGTCACTTTCCCGCTTCGCTGACGCTAGTTGCAGCTCTCACGCTGTTAGAGGTGTCCGAATTGTAACATGGCGGCGTGTAACGTGCGTCGCTGTGTGAGAAACAGCGTGCTGCAATCGAGTTTCGAGCTCTGACAGCTGGTCCGTAAGTGGAGCACGCTCTGCTGCAGCACCACAGTGCCAGGGGAGCGCCGCGGCGTCGGCTGCAACCCGAAGCCCCGGCCTCACTGGAGTCCGTCATCCTCCGTAAGTCGCGACTTGGTCTCGTCTTATTTTCATCCGCTTCCTGAGTTTATAGAACACCTGGAGGGTTTCACTTTGATAACAATGAAGCGGTTCAAGCAGATGTGAAGTTCGAGGCTCCGCCAACAAAGTCGAACACTCTGGTGTCGGTATTAACAAAATGGTCTCTTGTTACGAGAAATGTGTTCTGGTTGACAGAGGTGTACAGGTAGACTACGTTGAAAATTAAATATGTAAACATGAAGAGAAAAGATGTAGAATGTTAATAAAGTTTGCCTTATTTAAAAAGCTTCAAAATTTTTCTCATTAAAAAATTCGGAGGCATTACTTTTCAGCACTGCCTCATATACAGAGTGTTCAGAAAGAGTGTCGAATACTTTGAGAGATGGTAGTACTCATCGAAACAAGAAAAATAAGTCCAATAAACATGGGTCCGGAAATGCATACTTTTTGCGATAAACAAGTGTTTACAGGAGGCGTTCAACGTGACGGCCATTCTCCAGTTTGGCAGAATGCGACACACACTTAATTAAAGAAACCAGGTAACTTCTTTGCAAGTTGTGCATTACGTAGAGGGAAAGGTGTAAAAATGGGACAGGTGTAATTATGGGCACCCCTCACGAAGAGGCTATGGGAAGTGCTGCAGTCTGTCGACAACGACTGAAAACGGTGCCTGTTGTTGACAGACGTTAGCAGTGAACAGTTGGAAGCATTGTTTCAAGCAGTGTAGTTATCGTGTCAATAGATGTTTCTTCATGACTGCAAACGTTTGGCAGGTACGTGAAATCGTTTTCTTTTTCTATCCTTCTGATTAGTTTACAACAATTTCTCAGTGATTTCCATAATTACGGAATCCTAAGCTGCTTTTAGAAGCACATTTTATGTTACTCACGCTTTTAGGTTAGACGTGATGTTGATAAAGAATGGTTGATGTAAATATGGGCCCAAGGGGTTGGTGTAAAAATAGGCCCCTATTTAAGGAGGGCCCATAATTACACCATCCCTTCTCTTAAAAATGTCAAACATTTAAATAATTTTATGGGGATATGGTTAGAAGAATTTTGTTTAAAGTTCATTTATACAACTCACACAGTAACAAACAAACAGAATTTTTAACAGACCCTGGTGCTTTTGTTCGTCCTTCCAGAATACCGAGAACGAAGAAGCGCTACGAATGTAACAACCAGATGCGTCAGTAGGGTAAACCTCAGATGGTACGTGCCATAGAAGCTGTGAAGGCAGCTGTGAGAGGTGCTGCAAGAACATTTGGAGTGCCTTGTACCACACTGCAGAGATTTCTCAAACTTGATAAAACCCTTGAGCAAGCGGTTCAAGACAAAGCTTGTAAGGAAACTGATTTTAAATGCAGACCTCGAAGAACAGCTAGTTTCTTATCTCCTTGAGAAGGAGCAAAAATTCTTTGGGCGCACTTTGGCGGGTCTGAGAAGAATGGCATCTTTACCTGCCCAGAGAAATAGTTTGACAACCCCTTTCAAAGGACGTGAAGCTCGACGAGGTTGGGCTGACTTTTTTCTCGAGAGACACAAGGATCAGCTGTCAATTTGCAAACCTTGTGGGACTTCATATCACAGAGCCTTAGACTTCAATAAAGACTTCGAGTTATTGGCAGACGCTTTCAACACTCATATCCAACAGACTGAGTGTATAACGTGGACGAGACAGGCCGCTTTATTGTCCAAAGAAAAATTCGAAAAGTGATAATGATGAAAGGGGAGAACCAAATTGCAGCTCTAACGTCTGCGGAAAGAGTGGCTACAATCACAGTTATCGCATGCATGAGCGCTTCGGCACATTGATAATTTTCTCTAGAACCATCATGTCGCAAGCTCTAATGAGAGGCTGCCCCCCTATGCAATTGTTAGAGCCCATACTTAAGGATAGGTTCACCGAATGATTCGTTCACTTCACTGAGAAAACATGTCCGACTGAACAGAGGCCTGTTCTCCTCATCTTGGATGGTCATTATAGCCAGATGTGACTGACGTAGCGGAAGAACACAACGTGGCTATCATCTCACTTCCTCCACATTGCACCCACAAACTGCAGCCTCTACATAAGACGTTCATGGGATCTCTGAAAACGTACTACAGCGAGGCAGTGAGAGTATGGTTGCATCACAATGGGCGTCCTCTCACACCTTAAGACGTTATGGAGGTTTTTGGCCAAGCCTACCTTCGTACCCAGTCAGCTGAGGTAGCAATAAACGGATTCAAAGTAACTGGGTTAAACCCTATGAACCGTTACATCTTAACCGACGCTGATTTTATAGCTGCTGAGTTGGTTGCAGGAAAAACTTGTTCCACAGTGGTACATAGACCTAATGTTTCTGAATCACTTGCTCCTCTTGCTATCTCTGGACCATCGACATCATCTGCTTCTTCGAGTTATCCTGATGTACAGTCACATCCCAGTTGATGAAGCCATTGAAACACCGGGAAGTTCTAAAGGGACTTCAAGAAATGCAGTTTCACCATTCCACATATCTCCTGTCCCCAACATTGAGAAGAGAACCACAACGCGGCGACGAAAAGCAGCAACCGCTTGCCACATCACTGGAATGCCATACAAAGATCAGCCGACAAGTCGCTGGACAAAAGTGCTGTCAAGAAGAGGTCGTTGAGTTTCTCTGGGGATAGAGGCCGGCCTGCGGACAGAGGTGCAAAATCCAAAGGCCTACAAAAAAAGAAAATTTGTTCCACAAAACTACCTGATTCATCATCGGTCTCTTTAGGTTCCTGCAGCTCTCACCTTGTGGACAGCGATAGTAAACTTGATGTGAACGATGGGGATACACCTGACTCAAGCGATGCAAGTTGCATCTTTTGTGATGAAAAGTTCTCTCAAGACAGGAGAGGAGAGGTGTGGATTAAACGTGTAATGTGCCAAATGTGGGCACACTTGAGATTGTGCTGGCGCTGAAGAAGCTACTTACATTTGCGATTACTGTAAATAATTTCAAATTTCATGCATAAATGTAGAAAGTTGCTTTTTGTAGACTAGTCTACGATTTTGTAATGTTTTAACCCATTCCATTAAAATATTTCAAAAGATTTCTTGCACCTTTTTGTGGATACCCGTATTTGCACCTACTTTTTTTTAAGTTCCATTTTACAAGCTTTTTGTAAATCTTTGTTTTCGAATAGAAATAATGGATACTAATGATTGTTTCGTCTCTCATCATTTCTTAAACTTGTTACAGTTTTTAATGAAGGTCTGAAATCTAGAATTTTTACAAAAGTAGGTACCCTTAAGTCAAACAAAAGAGGGTGTCCACATTTGCACCTTTTCCTCTACTTATCGGTCCCCAAAATAAAAATAAAAATAGCGAAGTACATCAAGATTATTACAATTTTTCTGAAAAATAATGCATAATCGCACAATGAAAATAATGTAACGAGCCAATACAGGCTGCCAAAAGTAATTATAGCTATGGAAATTATCTTCAGTACATACGATATTTAAGCGGAAACATAAAAAAAATGGAGAAAGAGAACAGGAAAGACGCTAGTCTATGTCATACTTACTTCTGCTAAAGACTCAGCCTGCAAGCTTACGTTTACCAAGTGATCTTCCATTCTACCCATTTACTATACAATCTACGGATGCTCCCACCTACGTATAATTCCAGTCTCGACATACTTCAGCCGATTCCAGTGTACTGCATACTAGTCTGGACCTTTACCTGGTTCCTTTGGCCGCACATCGAACGAAGAGCGGAACGTTTTGTCATGGGATCGTTTCGTCGGCGCGAAAGTGTTACAGAGACGTTCAACGTAATCCGGTGACAGTGGCAACAGGCATTGTTTACTGTCGAAATTCCGGGATGAGGCGGGCAGCAAATTACTTGGTCACGGATTCATCTCGCAAAGTGACCGCAATGAAAAAATCAGAGAAATCAGAACTCATGCGATGGTTTAACGATCATCACTTTTGCCAAACGCTATTTGCAAACGCAACAAGAAAGCGGCGAAAAGACAATGGCGCCAAAAGGACGCTCTATTATTACGTCTATTACTGCGAACACGAGCCGAAATGCATACGGCAACTTGGTTTATTTCTGCTATTCAATTAGAGATGGGTCGAACTCGTTCATTCCCGTGAACTACTTCCTTCATTTCACTCTTTGCCGTGAAGCGTTCAAATTAAGTAGTTCATTCATGAAGTACGGAAGCCTGGCGAAGTTGCCCAGTTCGCCGCTCAGCCGCGACTACGCTCGCTTCTCCTCGCTCGTACAATAAAGCTTGGTAATACTTCATAATTTTACCAACAGATGGCCGAACTATGCAGTAACGTGCACGCAACGTTTCACGCTCTTAAAGCGTCTCAGTTAACTTAAATAGAGCATGGTCGAAGGGGACAAAGGAAAGATAAACAGAGAAGCCTGTCACATATAAAGAAGGTATTACATTTAAAAATGGTTCAAATGGCTCTGAGCACTATGGGACTTAACATCTGTGGTCATCAGTCCCCTAGAACTTAGAACTACTTAAACCTAACTAACCTAAGGACATCACACACATCCATGCCCGAGGCAGGATTCGAACCTGCGACCGTTGCAGTCGCGCGGTTCCGGACTGAGCGCCTGAACCGCTAGACCACTGCAGCCGGCAATTACATTTAGTATTGCTCGACATTTCCTCATGAAGCGCCCAAAAAAGTCTTTGTCTGCCAAATGAAACATTATTTGTTGTATTCATGGACTGAAAACTAGGGCTACCAACGAAATGCAGTCCAATTTTATCTATATACCTACGTTAAGTAATTATTCAGAAGATTTTATTTTTGCTAAGAATAATAACCCTCCAGATTCAAAACGTAAACTGTCAGCTGTGGTTCGATTTCAGGTACAATCACTCTTTCAGTGTTATTAACAAACCTTTTATTTTCATGTTGGCTGTGCGTGCTCACACAGCCAGCCACTTCGTTCGTATCTTTAATATTCATTTGTCTGCAAGCGCTGCCAACGGTTGGCTACCCGTAGACGCGAAGTTTAACTGCACACATAGTCACGGGTAATGATGTCAGCACTGCAGGAAGCAGCTGACGGTGCCTTCCCCTCGCCCCTCATCTCACCAGCCCCTCAAAAAACTATCGTTCCCCACAAACACCCCGCGATTCGTCGACAGGCAGTAGAGGGAGGACTGAAGTGAAGGGAGGATGAGTGACGTAGCGCCGATGTTGTGGGAGAGGGAGAGGGGAAGAGAGTGAGTGAACTAGAAAAAAGTGCGGAGTGTGCTACCTGTGAAGAGTTTGCAGTATCAGTTCATTGAAATTGAGTGGTTAGTTGACACCTCACTGGAGTGAAGCGTTCATTTGCCTCATCACGAGCACACTATATTGAATACTTGTGCACAGATATGAGGAACTTAGCCTACACTACGTTCGCTCCGGTTTGGCGCATACGAAATGAAAATAGGGACAGCAGTAAGCCGTGGCAGTGCTACGTGGCTGGAGGCTGAACTGCTCGTTACGATCCTGACAACAGTCCTTACAAGAGTCTCAGGGAGACGGGTCTTCCTCGTCCACCGTTGAGAAGTGAGTTCCGCGACGTGCCCTTCCCTGCCAACACTGTCGCCGTGGACGCTGTGGGCCGCAGAAGGCGCTGTTAGCGGCCGACGTTCCCACCTGGCTGAGCGGTGGTCCCCGGCACTTGCTCCGTGGGGCCAGGCATGTGTGCAGACGCCGTGCGTTGACCGCAAAGCCGCCAAGGCCACTCGTGTTGCAGTTGGGCCTTGCTCTTATGCCCTCGCACCACTCCAGACCAGGTTCTTCTACTGGACTTGGAACGAAGAAAATCCTGTCTTGCAAAGAAATCTACGTTGGGCCTGAACCTGCCCTACTAGGGTCTTCCATCAAGGCTGAAAGTAGTAAAAGCGGTTCTAGGCGCTTCAGTCTGGAACCGCGCTACCGCTACGGTCGCAGGTTCGAATCCTGCCTCGGGCATGGATGTGTGTGATGTCCTTAGGTTAGTTAGCTTTAAGTAGTTCTCAGTCCAGGGGACTGATGACCTCAGATGTTAAGTCCCATAGTGCTCAGGGCCATTTGAACCATCTGAAAGTAGTAAAGCTGACGAATCATTAAATTAGTGTCAAACACCTCCGGCGAACCTCTATCAATATCCCATAATGCAGCAGAAAATCGCAAAAGGCACATTTTCCTTCGGACTGCCGTACTTTGATACTCAGCGCTAAGTGATTAAAGTTCCCGACACATTAAACCAAAATGGTGGAGCCAGGACACGATCCAGAAACTGTGAACTTCAGTTTACCAACAGAGTGGTGACTTAAACGCCAGAATGTATTAAATTATACCAGTCTATTTACCATAACAAGAACAGACACAAATGGTTCAGATGGCTCTGAGCACTATGGGACTTAAACACCTGAGGTCATCATTTCCCTAGAACTTAGAACTACTTAAACCTAACTAACCTAAGGACATCACACACATCCATGCCCGGGGCAGGATTCGAACCTGCGACCGTAGCGGTAGCGCGGTTCCAGACTGAAGCGCCCAGAACCACTCGGTCACGGCGGCCGGCAAGAACAGACACAGTTTCGTTAATATAGACTCTAGTATTCATTTCAGCAGAGGTTTATGCCATGGGTTGTTGAACTCAGCCTACCTGGTGAGCTTCAAGCACTCCGTTCCGCAACATCAAATACACAACAGATATAAACGGTCGTTACAACTAAGTATCAAACATAACGGGAATGCAAGAATTTGGAATACTATCCCTATCTATTTCGTTTTGCAACATATTCATCAGTGATCGTCAAGCACGTATGTATATGAAAAACCATCAAAATGGTAATAATAATTGTAAGGTCAACAGTAACAATACGTCGCAACAGCATTTGTTAGATGTTCTACGGCACTATTAAAATGACACCTACCTCTCACTGAAAATAGTTATCTCACGTTCATTGTCAGAAATGTACCGCATATAAATTTATAGTTAGACATCATTTAATTCCTTTTCAACTAAGAACTGCTCGCCAGTGCTGTAGCATCGCCCATCGATGGCCTTGACCCATTTATTGTCTTGTGGAGGTACTTCACAGAGTCGTAACTTACAGAAGTATCGTTACTGCCTATAACGTTCCCTGTTGTACTGTTTCTTTGGTACAAGTTTGGAAAGATGTGCAGTTTCCCTTGAATACTAAAAAGTGAAACTTGTTCTGGCTTCCTGACGTTGACTTTCTGGATGTATCGGTATTTTGAATCCTGTCGTTTTAGAACCTGCGACCTCAGAAAACATTTACTAGGAAATACAGAAAAAATTGTCATAAGCCTGGAACATCATTTACGAAGATGAACGTATCGCTACAAATGGTACATGATGTAAGATTTTGTGACTAACAGAAAATTCATCTCAGAATACAGGTAGAAAATTCTGTTGATGACAAACAGTGAACTCTGTGAATGTATTCAGACATGCTTTTTTACGAGGCAGAAGAAAGCGCGAACCCGATACAAATTAATTTGCCGTGTCATCGTAACAATAGCTCTGTTCCACGCATCTGTGACCAGTTTAAGGTACTGAACACACTTTTTTCTTCCTTTTTACACAACGCTGCAGTGTTCCAACTCGTGCTTGCTTGTGATGTGTGGGACAGTCATGCAACATTTGCCTACGAAATTGCGAGAACAGGACCACTTATAATTTTGCAAAACCTCGAGCTATGATCAGGTCTTATTACACAGGATGAGCACCTAAAACTTGCACCCTTTTATCGAACCGTTCAAGACATCGAAACGAGGTTTTCAGTGCTTGATAGAATGCAGAGGGGCACCTGGTTCTGTTGCTTGTTTATCCATTTGACTCTTGTATCAAATGGATCAGTATACTTTTTAACGGCATTCTAAAGATCTTGAAAAGAGGAGTACAATGGTAAAACGATTACTAATCTTGACGTTGAAATTTTCGCAAAAGCATTAAAGAAACGAGTTGCATGTTGCAATATACGTGTGGCTACGGCCTTCCGTCGGGTAGACGGGTCGCCTTGTCCACGTTTCTTTAGCTGAAGCCATTTCTGGGACTTGAATGTCTATTAGGATGAAATGATGATGATAGGGGCAACGGAATACTCAGTCTCCGAGCGCAGAAAACATCCGACCTGGCCGGGAATCGAACCCGGGTCTTTTGCATTTTATTCTACAGCGTTGTCAACGCAGCTATGGAGGCAGACTACATACTCAAGCAAGTGTGTTTTCCTTCTTTCTTTCTTTTTCTTTTTTCGATGTAACAAAATACAGTAGTTCCATTTACAGCAATCATATCTGATTTTATGTCTATCACGTATAATGTAGGTCCAAAAGGAATTACGTTTAATCTTAGCAGTGTAGACCCACCTTTACGGACAGTTGGAAAAGATTTTTCCATACAAGCGAAGTATCATTTGGCGTTCCTTCCCCCATCTCAGACGTTTGTTGGTTGCTTTCCCTTGTGCTCAATTCCAGTGAACAAGGAAAACGCTTGCTTTTGCCTTTGCAATAAGTACCATACAGACAGTTCTCTAAAACAGAAATAAATTTCTGGATCCTATTCACCTGCTAAGTATTTGTAGAAGAAACGATTGATTTCCAATTAAGATAATTCCTTATATCTTTAAATCTTTTGATAAAAGCAGAAAGAACTAGAATCATAGTCTTGGTTCTAGCTTCAGTAAAAATGTTCTATCTACCAAATGGAAAGGGAGACAATATAAACTTTCTGCTATATTTTTAGTTTAATAATAGAACTCTTCAATTCTATAAAACACAAATTATTTCACTTTCCATCGTAAAAAGAGGGACAGAAACACAAAAATTATTAACCGATTTTGTGTTGACGCGTTGAACGTAAGACACTGTTCAACTGTGTCAGTTGTATGTTACATATGAAGGAAAACGTAATATGTAACTTCCTGAAGTAGTATTGTATTTCTTGTTAAAGTAGGCCTTGGGTGAAATTTGAGGCTAATTTGATGGGAAGTTAGTTGAAAACCTTACTTTTGGAAGACAGTTATACTGCTAGGACAATATTCCACACTGACATCAGTGGCGTTTCGCAACCACCACATTCCCGACTACCTTGCAAACAACTTGTTCACGGAACGTTTTGGCTTCCTTTGCCGTATACTTCAAGCCGTGTCAACTTTCAGTTTTCGCTACTAACTGCAATACACCCAGTAAAGGCTGCACATTCGGCCGCAGCACATACCAAGACTGTTAAGAACAACTTTAATATCTATTTGTACTTTTTCTAAGTATTTTTGTACTCGTTGGTTTTAGAACCAATGACACGTAACGTAATGCAGGATGTCAAATAAAGTGACATGATAAATGATGTTATGTCATATAACATGAAACAGGGCATCACCTCATCCAACATGGCATTTGCCATGTCGTGCAATATGACACAACGAGTCATTAAAGCTTAGGATGCATTCATCTTCTTTCAGGGGTACTCCCTCTTATCGATGCGCCCCCACTCTCCTTCCTATTACAGATGCATCCCTCTGTTTACAAGCACATAAATTTGTGTATACTTATTCTTACATCCCTCACCATACAAGTTACGGGGAAGGGCTTGAAGGAAAAATGGTCCACTCGGTGAAAAAATCAACCACCCCCCTCCAAACCACAAATCAAAAAACGTTTTAGCGTCCTTCCAACAACAGGTCCACAGAAATTGTATCTCCCCCCCCCCCCCAAAAAAAAAACTCTTTTAGCTGTTAACATGTATGTTCTTCAGTCGTGGCTATTACATATGATTTAATACGGTTGGCGAATCTCCTGTATTTGGGGCACAGAATCAGGGACTTCATCCAATCAATTGCAAGATGCAGATATGCCAACACCTTACAGCTATGGGACCTCACTGTGAAGGGGGTTGGGGGTACGGAGGGACGTAGGATTAACTCGTAAAAAGGCGCGAATATATCAAGATATTTTGATTTAGATGTCTGAAGCTGGAAGCTGCCATATAAATCGAAAACCTACGGTACCTCTCTTCTTCATAACTCTGTCCACGACATATTCGCCTTTTTGTGCTATGATATGAACATTTTCATTCTGGTTTTCAATCTTCACTCTACCATAAATTTTGACATCAAACCGCCATAGCTTGGCCAGCGATGTAGACTTTCGTTGACTCGGGCGACGACTGGCGCGGTGCAGGTTTTTAAATTGTCTTTTAAACCATTTTGTTTAAATCGTGACAACGGATACAGATTTCACAAAACGACAGGACGACCATTAATTACGTGTACTTGTCTATCTTCTTACAAAATTGTAACCGATTAGCACTAGTGGAGCGTGTAAAATAAATAAATAAATAAAATAAAAAAGAACTCGTAAAACGTGTTTTTTATACGCAAAATGCGGGTGGAGATACATATTTGAAAGCGAGTTCTACATTTTATCTTAAGAATGCATTTTTTATTTATTTGATTCACTTTAAATCATTCTCGCGCATTCAATTCACGTAAGAATGCATTTACGAGCTACATTTAACTCGACTTTAAGCCATCGTATCTCGACAAGGATAAAGATTATTGGGTGGAAAAATATCGTTTGACTTTATCCGTGTATCGACCTCCGTGCAAAGTTTGAACGATTCGTGCGAGCTTAAGCTGTGAAAGTTTAAGTATATACGTGGTTCGCTTCAAAAATCTTCCAGGAAAAACGTCTGCTAGATTCAGCTGACTTGAAACCATCATACCTTGACAACGGATACCGATTATTGGATGAAAAAAAATTCGTCGTGCTGCCAAAACCCTCTCAGAAATACGTGTTTTTTGCATGTTTTTCTGGGTAAAATCGAAACAGTGCACACAGAAATGGTGCCATAAGCTTAGCATTAATTTCAGCCCAATTAACATGTCTTGCAAAAGGAATTAATCGATTCGTAAATTTACTCGGACACTAGCTGCGTTTCGTCGTTCAAAACTTGCTTAATGTACCGTAACATTGCTATAGTAAGACTGACTTTCGAATTGCTATGCAAACGGCCCCTGGTCCGGCCAAGACCAAAAACTTTGTACCTAATGTTCCGCGAAGTAACGATTGCAATTGCGTCATGAAGGTGAAGTCTGTGCCTCGAAATATGTTGCTTTATTAAATAATTTACTTAATCAGCAACAATTTGTGAGGTGTAGCGGTCGCTGAAAGTACCATGTTACTAATTATATATATTTTAATGTCAACAAACGGAATAATCCGAACAGAGAAGTCACATAGTAGAAAATTCATATATTCTGACGGGAAGAAACTTAACATCCTAATCCGTTCTCTTGATGCTCTGTATCTTCTCCAAAGAAAGTGTACTACAGTTGTCTACATGCGACACTACTTTCAGTTGCATTTCACAGTTCGCACTCTTACCTACTAGCTTCTCGATTCATTATTTCGCAACGATGTCAAAAATAGTGTTTGCATAATCCTCACGAAGCAGGTCCTGTGTTCTGTCTACACAATTACTCATCGCCAAGCGCGTTGTGTAAGGTAGGTGCTTTATTTTAGCACATTTACCCGCATTCGATGACAGCCTATCATACGCATGCATACAATTGTCTGTTCAATGCAATTGACAAATGATGATAAAGTGTAAACCTTGGTAATGAATATGTAACAGAAGCATCCTATACGCGATATGAGTCACGGAAAGCTACGGCTTATCAAATTACTCCTTGTATGTACTGCCTACACACAAGATGAATATCATTTCAGTCATTACATTTAGTTCCAGGAGCCCAGGCGAAGTTAATGACTGACCTCATGGACAGCATCAATACTATGCGGTAAGTATGTCGTGTTGCTCCTTTATCTTGAACACATTTTCGTATGTGAAGAATCACTTTATATGATCTCATTTATGTTGGGTCTTGCATGAGCGTGTTATCCTCACAGCAATATCTACGCTTGTGGTGAATGGGTCTGGAGTTTTTCTTCAATTATGTTGTTCACAATGTAAGTAAACACCAGTTCTCCTATGAAACATATCTGGAGAACAGCTGATTCACACAAAAATTTATGCAGGGCCTAATATAGGCGACATTACAACCATTCTTGTAATTTATTGTACAACTTTCGAAAAATAAAGGAAACCAAATTAAGTTTCGTGTTTTTCCCAACCAACTCTAAATTTTATAAATAAATACTTTTGGTTGTTGATGTTCTTCTTTCTTTCTGTGCTACTGAGGAAGAAATGGGGAGACATTCCGCCTTATGCATGACACCTGGAGGTTTTGTGACAAAATTAATAAAAATACATGTGTAACAATAAAAATTTCTGTTAACTAATAAAATACGTTTCTTTGCGGATCGAAAATAACGGGAAACATGGGTACACAATCAAAACAATTACGGGCTGTAAAAATGTGTGGTGGTTGTAAAGCTACCAGCGTGTCAGGGTATAGAAAAACAAAAAATGCTGTTTTGCATAGGCGGAATATGTTGTGTTTCTTTACTTGCAGCACTAATTTAATACGTAAACTGAAAAACAAAGCGGTTGGAGGAACTACGTAACTTCTTGTCACTACAACAGTGCTTTCCTATCAGGCACAAAACGGAAACAACAAACTGTTTTACTACAACATTACGAATTTGCTCCCTGTCTTCGTGCAACATTTGCGGGACCACAGCCACAAGGTAAAGCTGTTCATATAATATGCAAGACAAAATTGCCTTTGAGTGAAATAGGAGATGACTACAAAGTTGGAGCGCCACTGTCGATATTATATTATAGAGAAAGGAAAACAAGTGCAAATCGAAAGTACTCTGCACACGAAATCTATCACTGCAGATTTTTCGAAGATTTTCAGCATTCCCAGAAGTAGTTATCATCAAGGGTAAATCGAATGTTTCAGTAAGCAAATGAACTGAGACGCAAAATTCGCCCGCAGATAAAAGGACAAACAGCTGTAACGGTTCGCACGGCGACATAACGTTGGTGAGCGCGAGCTCAGTTGGGGGCGACGTTGGCGCCTCGATTAAGCAGCAGGTGGCAGCAATGCGCGGGTCGCACGTGGTCGCCGCGCGGTGGGCGTGTCCACGCGCACGCACTTACTTGTAGCAGCGCGATGACGAGCCGTGTGTCTCCGCTCTGCAGCGAAATCGTGCTGATGGTCGTAGTGGGGATCGGCGCCGCCGCCGCCTCCGGCTCCGACGCCGCCCCCGACTTGACAGCCACTTCCGCTTCTGCCATATCGCAAAGTCGATCGCCCTTCCTTTCGCTGTCAGCTAAGATTACGATCGACGCCGCACATTGCCGCGCGGCGCGTGTATCCTCCTAGGCCACACTTGATATGCAATCTTTGCCAGCCGAACTCGTACTGAGCGCGCGAAGGGCACAACACCCAGCGCAGCGGTTGGCGGCTGGCGGGGACTCACGAAGTTCACCGGAAATTACCGAACGCCGCGCGGCGTCGGCCAACAATGACGCTGCGGCGTTCTGCGAGAAGATGACTGCAGTACCGCTTCGCCCGGTTTCGTCAGTCCAAGGCAAGCAGTAAATAAAGATCTTGGCAGTCGTAACTCTACGGACGATGGCTTTCCATTATTATTTGTACAACGATTTCCAAAAAAAGTTATATATTTTCACAGTCGTCACTTCTGCATGCGTAACCTTCATTTAATGCAGCACTTCGCCGGCATCCACCCGTTATCGATGTTGCTGCCAAGCTCGGAGACAACCAGTGCGAATCCTTTCTCTGACGTAAAAAAGAATTGTACACTGGAACACCGCTGGCAAGGTTTGAGAAAGTGACTGGAAGCCTTTCTAAATCGTGTGCCCAGAGTTGGGTTACATTTTAATAATTTTACTGGTCTCTTATAAAGTGAAGTAACAGGACATTTGGTGATTCAGATCCGTGCATTGGATGGGGGAGTTACGACAGTCAGCTTCGCCGCTGCCTAAGCGAAATCCGAAAGTCCGCTATGTATTCAACTCTCCCTTGCTTTCGTTTCTTTTCTTGACAAAAACACACAGATGCGCCATATGATCACTCATTAGTCTTCTACTTAATACAGTTCTATAAATGTACAGAACTGAGGAAGGCAATAGCAAACCATCTACTCTATGATCTTTCCATTAATGAAACACGGCCAGTCGTACGGTATCAATAGTCAAAAACGATTAACGTCTACGACGTTTTCGAGGCAAAGTTGAAAGTAATAGAATTTATCCAAAGATTTTTAATTTTTTTTATTTTTGTCTATGAGTGAGTATGTAATAACAGTCAGGGTGTTTTATCTTTCACGTACGTGTTTCCCTTTCGCCGAGAGACATCCGTTCGCTCGGGCGTATGAGGGAGAGAAGCTAAGCACGAACGAAGACAGTTGTTTTTTATGCATTTACGACAGAGGTACCTTGTCAGTCGAAATCAAAAGTAATTTCTTTAACTTTTGCAATATAAATCTCTGAAGTAAAGTAATTTCAAGCTGATAAAAAAGGGAAACAAGTAATTCATCGAATAAAGCTACGGTCGGAGGTTCGAATCCTGCCTCAGGCATGGGTGTGTGTGATGACCTTAGGTTAGTTAGGTTTAAGTAGTTCTAAGTTCTAGGGGACTGATGACCTCAGAAGTTAAGTCCCATAGTGCTCACAGCCATTTGAACCATTTGAGACTTGGGTCAAGCTAGACCTCATTGGAAGGCAGGGTGGCGATCTCTTGTGTTTTCTGCTGTGGTACCAGTGAAGGTCGTGCATTGATAATGAAGAGGCCTGTTCAGGGCCTGCAACCAACCTGTCTCGACCTACACCTGGAGTCTACGTATGACAGCAGCAGCACTCCGTGGTCATCCCGCGCCCCCTGACTGCAGACCTGTACATCAGTCTGGTGTTGTGCCACCAATCATGGAGTCTACGTATGACAGCAGCAACACTCCGTGGTCATCCCGCGCCCCCTGACTGCAGACCTGTACATCAGTCTGGTGTTGTGCCACCAATCATGGAGTCTACGTATGACAGCAGCAACACTCCGTGGTCATCCCGCGCCCCCTGACTGCAGACCTGTACATCAGTCTGGTGATTTGGCCTGTTGTGCCACCAATCATGAGCCGCGGTCTGGGACGTTTTTCCAACAGGATGACAGTCGCCCACATACCGATGTTGTAACCCGTCATACTCTCAGAGTTCGACATACATGTCGCCTTGGCCTGCTCGATCACCAGATCTGTCTCCAGTAGAGCACGTATGGGATATCATCGGACGATAAATGGTTCAAATGGCTCTGAGCACTATGCGACTTAATTTCTGAGGTCATCAGTCGCCTAGAACTTAGAACTACTTAAACCTAACTAATCTAAGGACATCACATACATCCATGCCCGAGGTGGGATTCGAACCTGCGGCCGTAGAGGTCGCTCGGCTGCAGGCTGTAGCGCCTAGAACCGCACGGCCACTACGGCCGGCGCATCGGACTGCAGCGTCATCCACAAACAGCATTAACCGTCGCAATGGTGACCGAGCAAGTGCGAGAGGCGTGGAACGCCGCCCCACAAACTGACATCTCGCACCTGTACAGCACAATGCATGCACGTTCGCATCATTGCATTCAACATTTTGGCGTTTACATTGGTTATTAATGCCCCAGCATTTCTCATTTTCAGTGACTTACCTCTCGCTTACATTAACCATCATCTAGGAATGTTAATGACTTGCATTTGTTACCTAGACAAATGTATTTCTCCGATTTCGTTCTCTACATTAATTATTTTTTGATGTTGTGATTTTTTCTGTCAATCTATGTGGGAAACAGTGCAAAGGTCGCGGTATACGCCGAGCGCCTTTTTTGAAAATATATTTATTACATTAATCGCGGTACTTGCTGTTTACGACTGCAGTTCATGCTTCACTCTTTGCTATCAAGCTTGTATTCCATACTGCTCGGTTCTGTCTCCTTTTTCCACCAGCATTAGTTGTACACTGACAGTGATGCACAGTAGAGCTACGCATTGGTTTACTGACGAGCAGCCGGCCGGCATGCAGCTCGTGTACGGGCCCCAGGAATGCGGCAGACGCGGCACGGTTCTCAGCGCCGGCGGCCACAACTCAGTGCAGCAGCATCACATCAGTCTGGAGGATGTTGCACCACTCTGTGTTGTGTGTTGTACAGTTCGGTGATTGCATAGTGCAGGCTTCTTCACTTTTGTGGATGTATTTTCAGAGAAATAAAGGTAACTGGGGTAATAAAGTAAATAAATCATGTTGACAGCATTATTCAGCAACGAGGTCCCATATACCAGAATATTCAGAAAATATCACTGAACGCTCTCCGAAGCTTTACCAGTGGAGTTCAGGTTTAACTCGTATAATCTGTTGTGCTCATTTGAGAAGCGCATTTCGATTTATACAGCGTGTCCTTCCTTCTTTCCCTTCCGAAATCTCTGCAGCCATGCAAATCGTTTCAGATATCTAACGGATTTCTCTTTTAAAAGCTGAGTTAAGACGTCGCGGTTATCGTTTTACTGAGAGGGATTTTTTGTTTCTTCTGTTCCAAGCAGTTTGTATAATCTTTGTACTTTTACATTTATTCCTTTGTTGTTTTTCCGTTTTATCTCAGCCATTTTAGCAATCTCTTATCAATACAATGGCGGAAAAAATCTCACCACCGAAAAATAATGTAGAGTAATGAAATTGGGCGAATAAATTTGTCTAAATAACATATGCAGGTGATTAACGTAGCTAGATCAAAGGTTAACTTAAGTTGGAGATAAGTTGTTGCAAACGTAAAATGTGTGCGCATTAATAACGGTGTAACCGACAGAATATTGAATGCAGCCATGTAAACGTACGTGTGTTGTGTAGTACAGGTGCCAGATGTCAGCTTGTGGAATGGAGTTCCATGCCTGTTGCACATGGTCGGTCATTACTGGACCAGTTAATGCTGTTTGTGGAAGACGCTGCAGTTTTAGTCCGATTCTGTCCCGCATGTGCTCGACTGGAGAGAGATCTGGTGATCGAGCAGGCCAAAGCAACATATTTGTCAGGGTCAGTAAATAATGCCGTTGAATATCTGATACTAGTCTTTACAAATAGCTTCAGGTACATGAATACGTCACTCACTTCACCAAAAGAAATAACTTCCATAATAAAATCTTTGAAAACAAAGCATTCTAGTGGTTACGATGAAATATCAACAAAGTTAATTAAGGCATGTTCTTGTGAGTTTAGCACACTTCCAAGTTACTTGTGTAACCAGTCAATTATAACTGAGACATTTCCTGACTTGCTAAAATATGCAGATGTTAAGCCGCTATTCAAGAAAGGGGATAGAGAGATACCATCAAACTACAGACCGATTTCACTTTTGCTAGCATTCTCAAAAAAATTAGAAAAAGTAATGTACAGGCAGCTTCTCAACCATCTGACCACAAATAACATATTATCAAGAACACAGTTTGGATTTCTGAAGGGTTCTGATATCGAAAAGGCTATTTACATTTACAGTGAAAATGTACTTAGTTCATTAAATAACAAGTTACAAATAGCAGGTATTTTCTGTGATTTGTCAAAGGCATTCGATTGTGTGAACCACAACATCCTTTTATATAAATTAGAATTCTATGGTGTCACGAGCGCTGCTGCAAAATGGTCATACCTCGCTAACAGGAAACAATTGGTGTCAGTGCAAGGGACTAGTGAATTAAGTCATCAGCCATCATCAGAATGGGAAGAAATTACATGTGGTGTCCCACAAGGATCCATGTTAGGGCCATTACTTTTTCTTGTCTACATTAATTATCTCTCATCAGTTACACTGCCAGAAGCAGAGTTCGTTTTGTTTGCAGATGACACAAGTATTGCAATAAATAGTATGTCGAGTGTAGTTCTAGAAAGATCTGCTAATGATAATTTCACGGATATTAATAAATGGTTTGAAGCCAACTTACTGACATTAAACTTCGAAAAGACTCAACTATATGAAATTCAGAACCTGTAAAAGGTTTCCAACCAGCATATGCATAAAGTATGAATAAGAGCAGGTAGAAGAGCTTGACACTCTTAAATTTCTGGGATTACAACTTGATAATAAATTCAGTTGGGAGGAACACACCACAGAACTGCAGAAACGCTCTAACTAGTCTGTATTTGCAATTCGAGTGTTAGCAGACATAGGCGACATAAAAATGAAAAAGCTTGCATACTTTGCTAACTTTCATTCCATAATTCCATATGGTATAATATTTTGGATTAACTCTTCAAGTCAAAGAAAAGCGTGTAATACGTATTATTTCTGGAGTAAATTCACGGTCGTCCTGTAGAAACCTCTTCAAAGAACTGGGTATACTAACTACTGCCTCTCAGCATATTTACTCCTTAATGAAATTTGTCCTAAATAATATATCTCTTTTTCCAACAAACAGCTCAGTTCATACATACAATACTGGGAACAAAAATGATCTGCACAAGGACTTAAAAGCACTTACTTTAGTTCAAAAAGGGGTCCACTACTCAGGAACACTCATCTTCAATAATTTGCCGGCAAACATAAAAAATTTAGTTACAAATAAAGATCAGTTTAAAAGGAGTCTGAAAAACTAACTAGTGGCCAACACCTTCTACTCCATTGACGATTTTTTTAATAGAAACAAATAATGTATTGTATATATTCATACGATTAGTACTGTTACTTCCGCTTAAAAAAATTGACATGTTCCACATCCACGAGGATCTCCTCAGCACGGATCTATGGAACGAAAAACTAATCTAATCTAATCTCTGTAGAGAATGTTGGGTTAGAACAGCGGTATGTGAGCGACCGTTATCCTGTTGGAAAACACCTCCTGGAATGTTGCTCATGAATGACAGCACAACAGGTCGAATCACCAGACTTACGAACAATTTTGCGGTCACGGTCCGCGGTATAACCACGAGCGTTCTCCTACTGTCGTACGAAATCGCACCCCAGACCGTCACTCCAGCTGCAGGTCCAGTGTGTCTAGGACCCAGACAGGCTGGCTGCAGATCCTGAACTGGCCTCCTCCTAACCAACACACGGCCATCATTGAAGCGAGGCAGAAAAATCTTTCACCAGAAAACACAACTGTCCTCCACCCTGCCTTCAAATGTGCTTTCGCTTGACACGCCGGCAGTGATTTGGGGTCAGTGAAATATGCCCTACATGGCGTCTGGCTCGGAGTTATCCTTGAAGTAACCCATTTGTAACAGTTGGTTCTGTCACTGTGGCGCCAACTGTTGCTCAGATGCATTAGGATGCGCCATAGCTATACTCCGAACATGATGGTTCCCCCTCTCGATGGTGACACGTGAGCGTCCAGAGCTCGGTTTCTTGCGACTGTACATTCTCGGGACCACCGCTGCTAGCAATCACGTACAGTGGCTACATTCCTGTCAAGACTTTCTGAAATATCACGAAAGTAACATAGAGCTTCACATAGATCTGTTACACGAGTCCGTACAAACTCAGTGAGAGTTGGTAATGGCGTCTTTGTCTCTTTAAAGGCATTCTTGACTAATATCAACTCACCACGATCAATCTCAAAGATAACTAATGCCCACATCCGTTACAGGGTGTGTTTAAAGTAAACCTGATTTTCATCCTCATAGTGGCTTTGCTAGCGCCACTCTTATACGACTGGCGCGAAATTTGAACAGACAGCTTCTTTCGTACGCAGAAACACGCCTATCACCATTCGTTTATGTCACACAACTTCTTTTTGGCACTAATGATTTTTTACGTTAATGTATTTGCAGAGCAATACAGATAAAAAGGTAAATGAGTCTAATTAATCAAAGGACATAAAATTACTCCGTAACGAGCCACATAGTTCACGGGTCACTTATATCAAAATACTCAGAAAACATCAATGAAGAAACGCCGAAATTTTGTTTCTGGAGTTCTCGTTCACCCCATATATAAACCAGTGTACCATTGAGGCATGTAATTTTTGTTGCCAGTAATCGTGAGTATTTCTTAGTTTTCTGGTCTCTTTTTCTTAACCCTGTGTGTGGTTGCTGTGGAAAAGTTAACTCTTCATGCTCCGCCGTTCCCCAGGTGCTGAGGACCTATTTAGACGTGGGTTTTGGCTTTTCCTTCAGCGCTACTGACGTGTTTACGCTGTGCCCTTCCGCCGATCCTCTAAGAGTTGTGGAGCGGTTACTTCCATATCTGGGGGAATAAAAATTTTTCGAGCATATATATCAAACAACATACGTGCTGCTCTGTGCTATCATTTGGAAACAAACCTCATTTCGATATCTTGAACCGTTCATGAAATATGACGATTGTTAAGACCACATGATTCGCGATATGTAGGTATGCAATCGACTGTCTGTTCGGTTTTAAAAAAACCAAACCTCGAAAAGGAAATGAGATACCGTTCTGCTATCAATTTTAAATAAAATTTCAGTGTGTTGTCTACCCTTCATAAACAGTAATGTACGAGCTAAAATCAATCATACGCTAAGTCTATGCAATGCATTTTTACCTCTGCAAACTCTTTAAAATTTTGCACAGTGTTGTACCTAAGGTGATGTAGCACAGTAGCTATGATGAATACTCAAAGGAAATTCAATCCTTCATCGAGGGAAGACATCACTCGGTAAATCAATTTTTTTACCGAATAGTTTTCTTAAATTCTTAACGCTGACTCTCAGCACAGGCAGCAAGATTAGGCGAGCAGAAAAGCGACAACAAAGCCGCACTCAGCAGGGAATGCTGAGAGTAGTCGAACTAACATGAAATAACTGGTTTCTTATGAAAACATTATTTAATTAAAGTCCAGTATTCACTTTATAATTTACTGATTACTGATGGCAGCGGTATATTTGGTTCACATGAAAACATTTTATTTAAAGAAATATTCTTGATTTACTGTACTTGCACACCATGTGAACGTAAAATTTAAATGATGCTAAACATTGCTTGTTTTAAGACTGACACAGCGCACTTAAAAGTCCTCATGTTGCTATTTTAAACAGAGCTTTTACTTTTTTTAAAACATAATATTTCAAAAATTTATTCACATTGAAAATTTCCTTGTTCCAGACTGTTCCAATCATATAATGACATTCTCTCCAAAATTCAATATTTTGTAATGTCGATTTTTCTGTTTCCAGAAATATACACTTTTGTTTATATAACGTCTTGGTTTGTGAATCACAGCACTTGGAAAATTTCACTTACTAGAAACTTTTGGAGAACTTTGGGAGTCCCCATGGACATTGAACTACTCTTCCATAACACGGTACCGATAATTTTGTCATTTTAAAATTATACAGCTAATAATTACGGAGATGCTTTGTGAACTCAAATGGGAATCCCTCGAGGGAAGACGATGTTCTTTTCGAGGAACACTACTGAGAAAATTTAGAGAACCGGCATCTGAAGCTGACTGCAGGGAGATTCTACTGCTGGCAACTCAAATTTCTTGTAAGGAGTGCGGGGAAAAGATACGAGAAATTCGGGCTCTTACGGAGGCATATAAGAAGTCGTTTTTCCCTCTCTCTGTTTACGAATGGATCAGAGAGGGAAATGATTACATAAAGGTACACACCGTCACTCACAATAAGGTGGCTTACGGAGTATGTATATAGATGTAATAATGAAGCTAACTTACTTCACTGCGTATTGTATCTTTTTCCATTTCACTGTCTTTTATTTTAATATAAAAAATGAAACACCGTGGCCGAGCGGTTTATGCGTTTCAGTCCGGAACCGCGCGACTGCTAAGGTCGCAGGTTCGTATCCTGCCTCGGGCATGGATGTGTGTGATGTCCTTAGGTTAGTTAGGTTTAAGTAGTTCTAAGTTCTAGGGGACTGATGACCTCCGATGTTAAGTCCCATAGTGCCCAGAGCCATTTGAACCATTTTTTTGAAACAGCTTTAGTATTTTCCAGTACATAGTTCTCTGTAATACGCGTGTCTATAAACAGGCGTCGCGCGCGGAGCCTTGTCCAGGCCAACCAGTTAAAATGTGAAGTTACTGACTTAGTCCGCGTACATCTGTATTAAGTTACTGTGTGTCTGTACGGTCATGTTGGCAGTGAATTTCATAACACGTGTAGTTATTTCGTTGATTGTTCCCATTGGGGAATTTACTGAACGTTTTCCGAGTTTGTGTAACTTACTGACCTGTGGAACAAGGTGATCCAGAACTCCGCCGACAAACTTTCAAAGGTTGCACAGTATTTTGATAGAAGGGACTCACGGTAGCCCGCATCTCGTGGTCGTGCGATAGCGTTCTCGCTTCCCACGCCCGGGTTCCCGGGTTCGATTCCCGGCGGAGTCAGGGATGTTCTCTGCCTCGTGATGGCTGGGTGCTGTGTGATGTCCTTAGGTTAGTTAGGTTTAAGTAGTTTTAAGTTCTAGGGGACTGATGACCTAAGATGTTAGGTACCATAGTACTCAGAGCCATTTGAACCATTTGACTCACGGTTTCCGGAGGCTCGTTACAGAGTAATACTGTACTTATGATGTAGTCTGTTTGCTACCGCAGTTACCATTGTTTAAAAAAATACCTCCACGACAGTGAAGAAACCTGCAACATGTAATAATTAAAACATATGATAATTTAACGCACAACATAAAGTAAAGCAACAACCGTCAGACTAAACACGTACACTTTTATCACTGTATGTCCAATCTGTTCTGTCAGTGTACAATACCATCACGTACCGAACACAGAACTGTTCCCTAACAAGTATCGTTTAAACTGTCGACCACCATTCATCACTGCAGTGTGTACAGCGACCAGCGACACACCATCAGCTGTCTTAAGGCTCCCGTAAACGATCAAAGAATTTGCCAAATTTCACTATGTTTGCCAAGTATTTCATCGTGTAAGGCACTATTTGGCATGTTTGTCAAACATAGAACATGTCTGACGTGTTTGACATAAATTTTGACTGACGGATGATTTGACAAGATAGTGAACGTTAATGATGTCGATGTTTCAGCGCATATGTTAAGTAAAAAATATTTTATTACAATTTATATCATAGTACCGTGAGTTACCGAAACTATAGAAACTACGATCAGGGATAAAAACAAAATCGCACTGGCAGTTACCAAAATGGTAGAGGCGTCCCACCTTTCTCAGCCATATACTACAACGGAAGAGGTCAAGAAGGAAATCAATATTCTACGCACAACATACAAGCGGCAGTGCAGTAAAATAATAAAAAAATAAGCTCTCTGAGTCTTTCACGGACGATGTAGGCTGTATGTCCCCGTTTTGCAGTATTTTAATGAACTGTCATTAGAGGACCGAGTAGAAGAGATCAGATTTTCGCATACTTGCCTCTTCTTTTTCAGTCTGAAAGTGAAGTAACTCTAATTAAGTTATTAAAAGTTTCACTGTTTATTCGTAGAAAGCTGAAGCTATCATCAGGCTCCGGTTGCAACATTTCCTTTAAGAGGTTTTCAAGAGAATATTTCTCTCATATTTTAAACAATTCCCTGTAACAGTGTCTTGTTTTCTTCTTCTTCTTCTTCTTCTTCTTTAAGCAACGTGCCAGATTGAATGTTAAAACTGCTCTATCTACATTTGTAGCCACTGCCACTAATATCAAAATGCAGCACATACGGACAGCGTCTGCCTCGAAAGTAACATTAAATTGAAATACGTTGTTGGGACGTGTATGAGTATGTTTGACAAATCCAAGCAAAGAACAAATTTGACAAACAAACCTGATCGTTCACGAAGATCTTTCCACAAGTTTTGGTGTACTACTTCCGCGGCCGCGACAGTGCTAGCAGCTAGGTCCGCGAGAGTATTTACCAGAGTCTCGTAAACTAGGCTCTTCACGTGCCCTCATAAGAAGAAGAAGTGGTACAGTGATCACACACTGGCCTTGAAGTGGATGAGGCTGGGGTTCAGTTCCCTGTGCAGCCATTCAGTTTTTGGTTTTCTGAGGTTTTCCTAGGATGATTAAGGAGAATAAACTTTATCCGAGAGAACACAGACAAGATTTCTAAGTGCACTAAAGAGATCCAGCAGAGATGACAGATTTAGAAATTCGGAAGATAGGTAAGAACTGAAGATAATTACTATCCTCAGTAAAATAGAATCAAATAGGAGAAACTGGAACGGACATCTCGAATGAATAACTGGAGAGAGATTAACTATCCAGGTAAGAAGATTTTAAGCACTTGGGAGAAGTAGTCAAGCAAGACGGAGGAAGACGATGTATACTGTAACAGGCAAAAGAAAAAAAGAGACTTGATGATTCAAGAAAAGAAGTTGTTGTTGTTGTTGTTGTTGTTGTTGATGATGATGATGATGATGATGATGATGATGATATTGATGAGTAGGGTGAACCTCGGATAGTTCCTTTGAAAATGAATGACCGATGTCCTTCGTCATGCGTGTACTGTAGAAGCTTGTACTAAGTTTCTAATGCTCTCGTCATGGCCCACTAATTTTCCCAAATACAAACTGTATCACCGAGTTTTTTGAAGTAGTGTGTTACGGAGTTAGCTAAAGGTCCCAAGAACCAGAAAATACATTTATACGGATAGTTCCTTTGAAAATGAATGACCGATGTCCTTCGTCATGCGTGTACCGTACAAGCTTGTTCTATGTTTCTAATGACCTCGTCGTCGAGACGTTATGGCCCACTAATTTTCCCAAATACAAACTTTATCACCGAGTTTTTTGAAGTAGTGTGTTACGGAGTTAGCTAAAGGTCCCAAGAATTAGAAAATACATTTATACATTGTAGGGCTTTAAGGGCACGATCCTTACGGGGATATCGTGCCTGGACATGCGAACATGCTGCTTCAGCCTTCGAGTACCAGTGACCTCTACCTGAATCCACCATTTTATTAATTTTGTTTTCGGGTTCCAGTGCCTTTAGCAGGAAACCACCGGTGGTGCTGGCAGAAAGAGACATCTAGTGGCGCTCTGAGATGCTTCTGCGGATTTAGTGCATCGTTACAGTCCTGAATATTTCATCCATAAGGGACAGCATTATGGAGGCTGCGATTGTTGATAAATACAAATAAAGCATTTTCTGAGTCAGTCCCTTGTTTAGTTTACTACCAAGCGTTTCGATGATTCACGCCATCATCTTCAGGTAGACAATTGTTTATTTGCATGGCTGATGTTAGTGAAGAATGCACACGTATTTTGACAATCGCAGACCAAGGGTAGTGTAAGTTACTTTGCGTCTTATGTTAATGCTAAAAATTCATTATTTAGAAAAGGCACTTCATGTGTTAAAAAACATGGATTTCTGACAGTGAACTGTACTTACAGGGACGGTAGAGTTCTAAGAGGTCTGCACACAATTGCCTGGTGTATGTCCTCTCCACTGCACATAACATTCATACTATCGCTTCAAAGATATTGTACATGTTGCTGATATGCTTCTTTACATTGGATTCGATGGTAAAAGATTGAATTGTTTCTACATAAAAATGATTTTCTTTTTAAAAATATGAAAGGACTGCACCAGTATTGACATGTGCAGAACTCTGTTATTATATTAGGTAGTTGAATACACTTTTTTCATTGGTAATATGAATGTGGTGCAAATTTGGATACGAAAATATTGATTAAATGTTTATGTACATAAGTATACTTTCCTTCTGTTTAAAAGAAACTGCCAATATCTTCAAGTGACACAAAATAAGAACTAAAAAAGAAAAAAAGCAACTTCCATACCATATTCAAAGAACACATCAACTCCTTCCACTACAACACAGCACAAAAATTTACAATAGACTTCTATATAAAACTTATAGGACACCCATTTGACAATGTAGAGAGCAACCTTGAAATACTACATGCACTCAACAAAGAGCACAGAATGTTTCTGTTTGCAGAACTTGAAATGTATACCCACAGACAGAAATTTGGGAAATACCTCCTCAATGACAATAGTCAAACAGGCTCAACCAACTTCTTGAAAAGCTTTCACAAAGTAGTTAACGCATCTCATAATTTATAGTTTCAGTGCACATCAATAAACAGAAGGAAAACTTAGATAAATTTTTGTATCCAATGTTGCAGCACATTCATATTACCAAAGGAAAAAAGTATACTAAACTACCTAATATAAAAACCGAGTTGTGCCCATGTCAATTTTCTAGTGCAGCCCGCTCATATTTTTTAAAAAGAAAAACATTTGTGTGCAGAAAGCACTTATTCTTTTATCTCTGCATCAAATGTAAACGAACATATCTGTGACAGTGTAAATGTAATGTGCAGTGGAGAGAATATACACTCCTGGAAATGGAAAAAAGAACACATTGACACCGGTGTGACAGACCCACCATACTTGCTCCAGACACTGCGAGAGGGCTGTACAAGCAATGATCACACGCACGGCACAGCGGACACACCAGGAACCGCGGTGTTGGCCGTCGAATGGCGCTAGCTGCGCAGCATTTGCGCACCGCCGCCGTCAGTGTCAGCCAGTTTGCCGTGGCATACGGAGCTCCATCGCAGTCTTTAACACTGGTAGCATGCCGCGACAGCGTGGACGTGAACCGTATGTGCAGTTGACGGACTTTGAGCGAGGGCGTATAGTGGGCATGCGGGAGGCCGGGTGGACGTACCGCCGAATTGCTCAACACGTGGGGCGTGAGGTCTCCACAGTACACCGATGTTGTCGCCAGTGGTCGGCGGAAGGTGCACGTGCCCGTCGACCTGGGACCGGACCGCAGCGACGCACGGATGCACGCCAAGACCGTAGGATCCTACGCAGTGCCGTAGGGGACCGCACCGCCACTTCCCAGCAAATTAGGGACACTGTTGCTCCTGGGGTATCGGCGAGGACCATTCGCAACGGTCTCCATGAAGCTGGGCTACGGTCCCGCACACCGTTAGGCCGTCTTCCGCTCACGCCCCAACATCGTGCAGCCCGCCTCCAGTGGTGTCGCGACAGGCGTGAATGGAGGGACGAATGGAGACGTGTCGTCTTCAGCGATGAGAGTCGCTTCTGCCTTGGTGCCAATGATGGTCGTATGCGTGTTTGGCGCCGTGCAGGTGAGCGCCACAATCAGGACTGCATACGACCTAGGCACACAGGGCCAACACCCGCCATCATGGTGTGGGGAGCGATCTCCTACACTGGCCGTACACCTCTGGTGATCGTCGAGGGGACACTGAATAGTGCACGGTACATCCAAACCGTCATCGAACCCATCGTTCTACCATTCCTAGACCGGCAAGGGAACTTGCTGTTCCAACAGGACAATGCACATCCGCATGTATCCCGTGTCACCCAACATGCTCTAGAAGGTGTAAGTCAACTACCCTGCCAGCAAGATCTCCGGATCTGTCCCCCATTGAGCATGTTTGGGACTGGATGAAGCGTCGTCTCACGCGGTCTGCACGTCCAGCACGAACGCTGGTCCAACTGAGGCGCCAGGTGGAAATGGCATGGCAAGCCGTTCCACAGGACTACATCCAGCATCTCTACGATCGTCTCCATGGGAGAATAGCAGCCTGCATTGCTGCGAAAGGTGGATATACACTGTACTAGTGCCGACATTGTGCATGCTCTGTTGCCTGTGTCTATGTGCCTGTGGTTCTGTCATTGTGATCATGTGATGTATCTGACCCCAGGAATGTGTCAATAAAATTTCCCCTTCCTGGGACAATGAATTCACGGTGTTCTTATTTCAATTTCCAGGAGTGTACATCAGACAACAGTATATAGACCATTTACAACTCCGTCATCCCTATAAATACAAGTCATTGTCAAAAATTCTTTTTTTACCTCTAAAGTGCCATTCCTAAATACACCATTTTTTCTTAAGCTAAAGACGAAAAATAACCTGCATTATCCTTGGTCTGCGACTATCGAAAAACGTCTGTAGTCTTCACCAACACCAGCTATGTAAACAAACAGTTCTCCACCTGAAGATGAGTGTGTGAACCATCTAAAAGAGTAATGACAAAATAAACAATCGACTGACGTAGAAACTGTCTCGTAGCAGTCACTTAACAGCGTTCAAAGCAACAGTAGGCGCGGATATTGTGCTACGTGGTTCGAAGAGATTGTGACATGCGGGTCTTTTTTTTCATATACATGGTGTTACAAAAACGCAAGGCCGAACTTTCAAGAAACATTCTTCACACACAAATAAAGAAAAGATGTTATGTGGACATGTGTCCGGAAACGCTTAATTTCCATGTTAGATCTCATTTTAGTTTCGTCAGTATGTACTGTACTTCCACGATTCACCGCCAGTTGGCTCAATTGAAGGAAGGTTATGTTGACTTCGGTGCTTATGTTCACATGCGACTCATTGCTCTTCAGTACTAGCATCAAACACATCAGTACGTAGCATCAACAGGTTAGTGTTCATCACGAACGTAGTTTTTCAGTCAGTGCAATGTTTACAAATGCGGAGTTGGCAGATGCCCATTTGATGTATGGATTAGCACGGGGCAATAGCCGTGGCGCGGTACGTTTGTATCGAGACAGATTTCCAGAACGAAGGTGTCCCGACAGGAAGACGTTCGAAGCAATTGGTCGGCGTCTTAGGGAGCACGGAACATTACAGCCTATGACTCGCGACTGCAGAAGACCTAGAACGACGAGAACACCTGCAATGGACGAGGCAGTTCTTCGTGCAGTCAGCGTCAGAGAAGTTGCTGCTGTACAAGGTAACGTTGACCACGTCACTGTATGGAGAGTGCTACGGGAGAACCAGTTGTTTCCGTACCATGTACGGCGTGTGCAGGCACTATCAGCAGCTGATTGGCCTCCACGGGTACACTTCTGCGAATGGTTCATCCAACAATGTGTCAAGCCTCATTTCAGTGCAAATGTTCTCTTTACGAATCAGGCGTCCTTCCAACGTGATCAAATTGTAAATTTTAACAATCAACATGTGTGGGCTGACGAGAATCCGCACGCAATTGTGCAATCACGTCATCAACACAGATTTTCTGTGAAAGTTTGGGTAGGCATTGTTGGTGATGTCTTGATTGGGCCCCATGTTCTTCCATCTAAGCTCAATGGAGCACGTTATCATGATTTCATACGGGATACTCTACCTGTTCAAATGGTTCAAATGGCTCTGAGCACTATGGGACTTAACTTCTGAGGTCATCAGTCCCCTAGAACTTAGAACTACTTAAACCTAACGAACCTAAGGACACCACACACATTCATGCGCGAGGCAGGATTCGAATCTGCGACAGTAGCGTTCGCGCGGTTCCAGACTGTAGCGCCGAGAACCGCTCGGCCATCCCGGCCGGCTATACTCTACCTGTGCTGCTAGAACATGTGCCTTTACAAGTACGACACAACATGTGGTTCATGCACGATGGAGCTACTGCACATTTCAGTCGAAGTGTTCGTACGCTTCTTAACAACAGATTCGGTGACCGATGGATTGGTAGAGGCGGACCAATTCCATGGCCTCCACGCTCTCCTGACCTCAACCCTCTTGACTTTCATTTATGGGAGCATTTGAAAGCTCTTGTCTACGCAACCCCGGTACCAAATGTAGAGACTCTTCGTGCTCGTATTGTGGACGGCTGTGATACAATACGCCATTCTCCAGGGCTGCATCAGCGCATCAGGGATTCCATGCGACGGAGGGTGGACACATGTATCGTCGCTAACGGAGGACATTTCGAACATTTCCTGTAACAAAGTGTTTGAAGTCACGCTGGTACGTTCTGTTGCTGTGTGTTTCCATTCCATAATTAATGTGATTAGAAGAGAAGTAATAAAATGAGCTCTAACAGGGAAAGTAAGCGTTTCCGGACACATGTGCACATAACATATTTTCTTTCCTGAAAGTTTGGCCGTACCTTTTTGTAACGCCCTGTAGTGGCCATGTTAAGGAGATCACTGCTAGGGAACGTAAGTACATCTAAAATTATTGTAACGTAAATCTGAGTTTGTACTGCTGGTTCGATGGGTGGTTTCGAAATGAAACCTCTAGGGTAGTATGTAGTTATTATACAAAAGTTGCTAAAGTTTAGGCCCAATTTTGCTTTTTATATAGGACTATAATTTATTTTGGACATTATGGGTTCATGGGAGTTTCAAGATATGGGATAGTGAGTAGGAAAAATACAAATTTACTTTCAAATATATCGCATTAAATGTTGGACGGTTGAAAACAAGGTATCGTAGTGCTTCCACTTCCTTAAAACAATTGAGCGTTTATTTTTTGCCAATATCTTCTTGAACTTGTTCCTTACTGTGATAATAAAGGTTACTTTTGCGAAAAATTTAAAAATTAGATATAATGTGTTTATTGTTGTGACTTAAAGCGTTAATGAAAAACAGGTTCAATAGTGCAAACTGGCATTTCATGCTGTTAACTAGTTCACTTTTTATTCTAAGAAAGAAGCTATTCTTTACGGATATGGCTCAAAATTCGTACTTATGCTTGACCTTTCATCTAGGTCTTTACATTCTCGTTACAGAGTGTTTTGAGTAGCGTCAGCTATCTTTCTTAAAACGCACATCGATGTAGCGGCAACGCTATGAGGATTCCACATAAGACATGAACCAACCACCAAGAAGATGTATGATTCCTTAGTTATAAATGCCACTATGATCGAACCACAATCCCGAAACTAATGTCCAGTCCTGTCAACCTATGTTCGCGGCAGGAAGGACCGATGAGCATGTTGAAACTACTACCTTTTCAGCTTTGACTTCATTCTTCTGAACCTCCTCTCCACAGGGAGAATAACACATACTGTAGGTGATTCTCCTTACTGTTCCGTTTTTTATTTGCTCGTGGAACAAGATTAATCTTATCGACATCTACTATATCTATATATACTCTGCAAACCAATTTTAATTGCGTATCATAGAGCACTTTCAAATGCACCACTTATAAGTGTATTTTCTCCTTCAATTCGCGCATGGAACGCGGAGAAAAGAACTGCAAGAAGTGTGAATCCGGGAGCACCCTTTCTACATCCAGAATGATTCCACGCGGTATGCACACGGAGTGCATACTGGCTTCCTTCCACTCCTTGGCAGCCATGTTCCTAAGGGGCCCCATTACGCGCCTAACGTTGGAGCTCCCAGTATGAAACGTCCCCTTTGAACAATTATACAAGACTGTGCTTAAACTGACACACAATATCTTAGCGCAACGCAATCTGACTTTCAAAAATCCCTACGAAAGAATGGCCCTGACTAGCATTAACCTATACGTTTCACAAATCACTTACCTCACAAAAATCTTCGATACTCAAGCTACTGCAATACAGCGAGCGCCACTACTGCCAGTTAAATAAAAGATTCAAACTACTGAAGGCACTAACTACTGATAGGCATAGTTAGCAAATGAAAGATTTTAATAGAGAACAAACAATGTATTTACCTCACTAGTCATAATATATATAGCAGTTCATGACACCAATTCTTACAAATTTCAAAACTCCGCCATCTCCCTCCCCACGTCCACCACTGCTGGCGGCTCACCTCCAACTGCGCAACGCTACGCGCTGTTAGCATCCAGCTGCCGCTGCCCAACACTACAATGGCAGACAACAATGCAAACGAGCCACAGACTGCACACAGCTCAGCCAGTGATTTTCTTACAGAGCGCTACGTGGCGTTACCAATAAGAAAACCTAAACAGCCTACTTACACCAGCTACCAGCAAACCCACCCTCTTTGAATGCCCAGACCTTGCGGGCCAAGAAGCTTCCTCGGGAACGGGGTGGACGACACTGCATCCGGCTCAGAGACATCACCAGCCACAGGTAACGCCCGAAACCTGTTCGTCAAACGAACCGGGGAGGCCCTACGATCGGCTCCTCGGAAAGTTTTTCGCTGCCTGCCAGACTGAAATGATCTCCCACTCGACCACGGGTGAGGGGTCAGCCACAATGGAGGCAGTACCCGGGGCGGCCACAGCAGTGGACCGATCGGGAAAGAGTACAGGGTGCAGCCAACTGCAGGTGGTGGCTCATGTCGGTACCAATGACGTGTGTCGCTTTGGATCGGAGGACATTCTCTCTGGTTTCGGGCGGCTAGCGGAAATGGTAAAGGCTGTCAGTCTTGCTTGCGAGATTAAAGTGGAGCTCACCATCTGCAGCATCGTCTATAGAACCGACTGTGGTCCTTGGGTGCAGAGCCGAGTGGAGGGTCTGAATCAAGAGACTCAGGCGGTACTGCAGATTCCTTGACTTGCGCCATCGGGCGGTGGGTTTCCGGGTTCCGCTTAATAGGTCAGGAATCCACTACATACAGGAAACGGTTACACAGGTAGAGGGGGCTGTGTGGAAGGGACTAGGCGGTTTTTTATCTTAGAGGGGCTCAGGGAAACACATAAATGGCGTCCGTCTAAAGCGGGAAAGGTAAAACACAGTAAGTTAGTTGTAGAAACGATCGGTATTGTAGTTGTAAACTGTCGTAGCGGTGTTGGGAAAGAACCAGAGCTCCAAGCCCTAATAGAAAGCACTGAATCTCAGATAGTTATAGGTACAGAAAGCTGGCTGATGTCGGAAATAAGTTCAGCCGAGTTTTTTTTTTTTTTTTTTTTCAAACGATCAACAGTGTTCAGAAAGGATAGATAAAATACAGTTGTTGGTGGTGTATTTACTGCTATCAGAAGCAGTTTGCCTTGTACTGAAATTGAAGTAGATAGCTCCTGCGCAATAGTATAGGTTATACTTGACAATCGGGCTAAACTATTAATTGGATCGTTTTACCCACCCCCGACTCAGAAGATATAGTTGCTGAGCAGTTCAAAGAAAACTTAATTTCAAATAGGTACCCCACACATATAATTAAAGCCGGTGGTGACTTCAATCTACCCTCGATATGCTGGAAAAATAATCCGTTTAAAGCCGGCGGCAGGCATAAAACGTCATCCGAAATTGTACTGAATGCTATCTCAGAAAATTGTTTTGAACAATTAGTTCATGAGCCCACTGGAAGCGTAAATGGTTGTGAAAACATACTTGACCTCTTAGCAACAAATAATCCTGGACAAACAGGGAGTATCGTGACGAATACAGGGATCAGCGACCACAAGGCAGTTGTTTCTAGGCTGAATGCCGTAACGCCTACAACCATCAAAAAGAAACGCAAAGTATATATCTTAAGAAAAGCTGATAAAAACGCTCTTAACGCCGTTTTAAGAGACAGCCTTCACTCCTTCCGATTCGATCATGTAAGTGTAGAAAAGTTGTGGAATGTTTTCAAACAGATAGTATCGACAGCAATTGAGAGATGTATACCACATAAATTAATATGTGATAGTACTGGTCCCCCATAGTACACAAAACGGGTCAGATCGCTGTTGCAGAAGCAGCGAAAAAAGCATGCCAAATTTAAAAGAAAGCAAAATCCCCAAGATTGGCAAAGTTTTACAGAGGTTCGAAATATAGCATGTACTTCAAGCGAGATGCTTTTAATAATTTCCATAACGAAAGTCTGTCTCGAAATCTAGCAGAAAATCCATAGAGACTCTGGTCATACATAAAGCTCACCAGTGGCAAGACGCAATCAATACCTTCACTCCGTGATAACAACGGTGAAGTCATTGATGACACTGCCCCAAAACAGAGTTATTAAACACGGTTTTCCGTAACTCCTTCACCAAAGAGGACGAAGTAAATATTGATAAATTCCAATCGAGAACAACTGCCGAGTGAGGAACATAGAAGTAGATATCCTCGGTGTAGCAAAGCACCTTAAATCACTTAATAAAGGCAAGACTTCTGGTCCAGATTTTATACCAGTCAGTTTCCTCTCGGAGTACGCTGATACAATAGCTCCATATTTAGCAAGTATATACAACCGCTCGCTCACAGAAAGATCTCTGCCTGAAGACTGAAAAATTGCTGAAGTCACACCAATACCCAAAAAGGGAAGTAGGAGTAATCCGTTGAATTACAGGTCCATATCACTAACGTCGATTTGCATTAGGGTTTTTGAACATATAGCGTATTCGAACATTATGAAGTACCTCGAAGAAAACCATTTATTGACACGTAGTCAGCACGGATTCGGAAAATATCGTTCTTGTGAAACACAACTTTCTCTCTATACTCATGAAGTAATGAGCGCTATCGACAGGGGACGTCAAATTGATTCCATATTTTTTGATTTCCAGAAAGCTTTCGACACCGTTCCTCACAGGCGTCTTCTAACCAAACTGCGTGCCTATGGAATATTGCCTCAGTTGTGCGATTGGATTCGTGATTTCCTGTCAGAAAGGTCACAGTTCGTAGTAATACAGAAGTAATATCCGGCGTTCCCCAAGGAAGTGTTATAGGCCTCTATTGTTCCTGATCTATATTAATGACATTGGAGACAATCTAAGCAGCCGTCTTAGAATGTTTGCAGATGATGCTATCATTTACCGTCTCGTAAAGTCATCAGATGATCAAAACGACTTGCAAAATGATTTAGATAAGATATCTCTATGGTGCGAAAAGAAGCCATTGACCCTGAATAAGGAAAAGTGTGAAGTTATTCACATGAGTACTAAAAGAAATAAGCTAAATTTCGATTACGCGGTAAGTCACACAAATCTGAAGGCTGTAAATTCAACTAAATACTTAGGGATTACAATTACAAATAACGTAAATTGGAACGATCACATAGATATTGTTGTGGGTAGAGCAAACCAAAGACTGCTATTCATTGGCAGAACACTTACAACATGCAACAGGTATACTAGAGAGACTGCTTACACCAGGCTTGTCCGCCCTTTTCTGGAGTATTGCTGTGTGGTGTGGGATCTGAATCAAGTGGGACTGACTGATGACATCGAAAAAGTATAAAGAAGGGCAGCGCGTTTTGTATTGTCGCGAAATAGGGGAGATAGTGCCACAGACATGATACGTGAATTGGAGTGTCAATTATTGAAACAAAGGCGTTTTTCATTGCGAGGGGGTCTTCTGATAAAATTTCAATTACCAGTTTTCTCCTCCGATTGCGAAAACATTCTGTTGGCACCCACCTAGATAGGGAGAAATGATCATCACGATAAAATCAGAAAAATCAGGGCTCGCACAAAAAAAAAATTCCTCGTTTTTCCTGCGCTCTGTTTGAGAGTGGAACGGTAGAGAGACAGCTTGAAGGTGGTTCCTTGAACCCTCTTCCATGCACTTTATTGTGAATAGCAGAGTGATCAAGTAGATGTAGATGTGGATGTTCCCTGCAGAAATAGTGAGCCACGCTGCCTCTATAGCCGTCCACAATTGCGAAACAGTTGCCCGTCCAGGATTTTGTGCACGAACTGACCTCCCGATTATGTCCCATAAATGTTCGATGGGATTCATGTCGGACGCTAGAATGGCCCAGAATTTTCTTCAGACCAATCGCGAACAATAGTGGCTCAGCGACAAGTCACATTGTCATTCATAAAAGTTCCATTGTTGTTTGGGAACATGAAGTCCATGAATGGTTGCAAATGGTCTCCAAGTAGCCGAACACAACCATCTCAAGTCGATGATCGGCTCAGTTGGATCAGAGGACTCAGTCCTCTTCATATGAACACAACCCACACCATTATGGAGCCACCACCAGTTTGCAAATGGTTCAAATGGTTCATATGGCTCTGAGCACTATGGGACTTAACATCAATGGTCATTAGTCCCCTAGAACTTAGAACTATTTAAACCTAACTAACCTAAGGACCTCACACAACACTCAGTCATCACGAGGCAGAGAAAATCCCTGACCCCGCCGGGAATCGAATCCGGGAACCCGGGCGCGGGAAGCGAGACCAGTTTGCACATTGCCTTGTTGGCAACCCGTGTGCATGGCTTCGTGGAGTCTACGTCACACTCGAAACCTACCATCAGAGCTTACCAAATGAAATCATGACTCATGTGTACAGACCACGGCTATCCAGTCGTCTAGGATCCACCGATATGGTGACGAGACCGGCCGACGTCGTGCTGTTAGCAAAGGCACTCGCGTCGGTTGTCTGCTGCCATTGCCCATTAATACCAAATGTCGCCACATTGTTCTAAGGAATACGTTCGCCGCACGTCCCAGTTTGATTTCTGCAGCTGTGTCACACAGTGTTGCTTATCTGTTAGCGCTCGCAACGCTACGCAAACGCCGCTGCTCTCGGTCGTTAAATGAAGGCCGTTGGCCACTGCATTGTCCGTGATGGGAGGTAATGCCTGAAATTTGGTATTCTCGGCACACCTCTGACACTGTGGATCTCGGAATACGGATTTCCCTAACGATTTCCGAAACGGAATATCCCATGCGTCTAGTTCCAACTACCATTCTGCGTTCTAAGTCTGTTAATTCCCGTCATGCGACCATGATGACGTCCGAAACCTCTTCATGTCGATCCCCTGAGTACAAATGACAGCTCAGCCAAAGCACTGCCACTTCATACGAGGGTGAGTCAAATGAAAACCTTAAATTTTTAATAACAAATCGAAATTCCGAGCGCCGGACGGTGTGGCCGAGCGGTTCTAGGCGCTTCAATCTGGAACCGCGCGACCGCTTTAAGTAGTTCTAAGTTCTAGGGGACTGATGACCTCAGCTGTTAAGTCCCATAGTGCTCAGAGCCATTTGAACCATTCTTTTTTAATTTTTTTTTTAAATTTCGCGCCGTTATCCTGTAAGTTGCTAAGTGTGCTACAAACAGCGTGCAGAATGGCCTGTAGGTGGCAGCATAGTGCAGATGCACACATACCGTCGCAGTATCAGTATAAAGATGGTCGCCCCACTTGCGACTTGCACCAGGGAAGAACAGCGTTCTGTTATTCGGTTTTGCGTTGTGAAGGTGTGAAACCATTGAAATTTATCGACGAATGAACGTTCAGTACGGTGATGCATGTTTGTCACAGCAGCAAGTCTACGAATGGAGTAGGAAGTTCGCAAATGGTGTGACTTCAGTGGAAGATGCTCCTCGTCCAGGTCAGGCACAACGAGTTGTGACTCCACAGAACATTGCAGCAGTTGAAGCCATAGTGAAGGCAAACCGCCGAGTGACACCGAATAACTTTGCAGCATGTTTACAGATTAGTCATGAGTCAGCACACCACATTGTGCATGATGTGCTCCAGTTTCACGAAGTGTCTGCAAGATGGGTGCCACGTCTGCTGACTCCTGAAATGAGAGCACGACGTGTTGATGCTTATGAAGAACTTCTTCGGCGCTTTGAACAGGAAGGTGATGGCTTCCTTGCAAGAATCGTTACTGGGGACGAAACCTGGAGAGCGACCAAGGAATGGCGCCATTCCTGATCACCAAAACCAAAGAAGTTTCGAACAGAAGCATCGGCAGGGAAGGTTATGCTGACTCTCTTTTGGGACGAAAAAGGCGTCATTTTGGAGCATTACATGCCTAGAGTGTTACCAGTGCATCATCTGCGACCTGTTTTCAAATCAAAGTGACGTGGATTGCTATCAGCAGGTGTCGTTTTGCAACATGACAATGCAAGGCCCCACACTGCCCGTACAACAGTTGAAACAATCACAGACCTGCATTCTGAGTGTCCTCTTCATCCACCACACTAACCAGACCTTGTCCCAAGTGATTTCCATATGTTTGGACCACTCAAAGACGCAATGAGAGGAAAGAAGTTCCGTTCTGATGAAGAGGTACGTCATGCGGTGCATGAGTGGTTGCACGGACTACTAAAGGAATTTTTTTCTAAAGGAATTTATGCACTTTGTAAGCGCTGGAGGACTGGTATTGAGTGTGGGGGAGATTATGTTGAAAAGTGATACAGTTTTATACCACTTCTGCACAATAAATAACATTTTAAAAAATATTTAAGGTTTTAATTTGACTCACCCTCGTACCTAGTATCATACGTGACACTACCAGCTCTGTATATGTGTACATCACTACCCATGAATTTTGTCACCTCAGTGTATTAAGGTATCCATGATCACAATATTTGAAGTTATACCCCGAACGCCCTGCAGTTTCAAATTTTAACATGGAGCTCTGAGCCATCATGCACTTAAAACACCAGCTATGTTTCTGCTTACTAGGTGGGATTTTGCATTCCGTCTTCTTTGATGTCATTAAACGTGGTGTATTAGCTCATTTGGATAAATGCAGTTTAAAGAAATAGGGACATAATTAGGCTTGGGCAACAACAGCCCCAAAGGATGGGGTCCTCCAGTGCCCAAAAAAAAAAAGCAAGAAAAGTAAAAGGAAAAAATTAGTAAAATCTGTAACTCAAGTGAAGTCCTTGCCTTCATTAAAATAATCAAAGTTGCTTTTAAAAATCATTCCGACGCAAAGATATGCGAATCATTTACTTTAGCTAGCAGACAATACTGTGTTTAGTGCGTCTATACTCTATGGAAGTTACTCGTATACGAAATCAGACGTAACATTTGGAGTTAAAGGTCACAGAAATATTAGATGTAAATGAACATTACATGGTTTAAATTTTGATACGTTCAGCTAAGATACTCTTTGCAACAATATTGAAAGCTGATACTGATAGTGACTTTAAACTAGTGAACATAATTTCGAAGCTCTACCACAGTCCTCCCAGTCTTTCGACTTCTATCGAAACAGCCACCTCCATCGGCTACTGCTGCGAGAGTCTTCGCAGAGTCAACGCTTCATACATGTAGTGTCAGATTACTCGGTACTCAATGGCGCAAGAAGTATGTACAAATGATACCCTCATGTACAAATTTCTTATCACCGAAATGAAACACAGTATTAAACAACGACAATTATAATGTCAGTGACGTTTGATCGCCCGAGTTGGCAGAGAGAAAATCAACATAGTAATAGCTCGAAATCCAGCGACCTCCATCTATTCAGTACCGGTTAGGCAAGAGGCCAAGAAAATGCGGGCACGCTCTACACTCTACAGGTACTGCGGAGACGAAATGCACCGGCACAAACACGAAAGCCAAGACATTTTGTACCGAAGCAAAAAGAACCATTTCAAATCTCATTTCACTCCGTTTATAAGACATTTATTACATAAAAGGCTAATTAATTTTCTGATAAGAGTGTAGCTTTATGTTTGAAATTCATTTGCAATCGTCAGAAATTTTTATAAAAACGTGCTACTTCTTATGACGTGTATGGAAAGGCGTGTTTCAAGACAGCACGGTGACACACTCTTCTTGTCGAGCGACGTCTGTTCTAGCAAATACAGAGATCACTTGACACGGGAACTTCGTTGGAGATTGCGTAATCTGTAGTATTCCGATTTTCCTGTAATTACAAGATTTACAAAGTTCATACTCCTCCAAATGAAACAGCCCTAGACAAATTTTGATAAAGTCTGGATGACAGATTTTCAAAACCAGGTTACCCTGAATATAACTGCAGTGTCAAAGATTTCCACGTTAATTAAATATAAATGCTTGTGAGAATTGTTATGCCTCTGCAGCAAGATGCAGTCGATTTGACACCTGTGTTCTGGGTGCCACTGATTAGCGGGACTCACTTTTCAGATGTTTTGTTAATGGCATAACTTTTGACTGCTGCCGTTGCTCCGTGTTCTTTCAGTATTTTACGTTTTTCTTAAGAGTTTGCTGACTGGGGACGGGTAGATTCATATTGCTCGCCAGTTGCATCGTTTCTGACTTCAGCAACGATGTAGGCCGCTTCAGGGACCTTTGTATTATTGACAACCGCGCCACGTCGCGATATGTTCTTTACTCTAAGACGTGTGATAAATAATCACCCACACAACTAAGCAAATTATCCAGCGATAATAGGTGGGGCGTAACTAGGCTGGGATGGCCAGAACCATTTCATCGAGAAAAGCTGCCGATGCGGGAAAATTAAAAATGGGAAGGAAAATGGAAAATTAAGTAAAATCGATCAGTCAAGAGCAGTCTATTTATGTTAAAGCAATGAAACATTTTTTTGGAAATCGTTCTGCCGTAGAGATATGCAAGTCATTTACCTCATTTATCTAGGTCAACGAGCAATCTGGATTAAGCTTCAAATGGTTCAAATGGCTCTGAGCACTATGGGACTTAACTTCTGAGGTCATTAGTCCCCTAGAACTTAGAACTACTTTAACCTAACTAACTTAAGGACAGCACACACATCCATGCCCGAGGCAGGATTCGAACCTGCGGCCGTAGCGGTCGCGTGGTTCCAGACTGGGGCGCCTACAACCGCTCGGCCACCACGGCCGGCCTGGATTAAGGTACGAACCTCAGTCAATTGAATATATAAAACGAGAGGGGCTAGATGTGAGCAAATGATTCGGCCAAAGCTATGAAGGAACATCCTCTACGAAGACGTACGCAATGATGCGAAAAAAAAGAATAAAGTCACAATCAAATTGGGTCCTTAAAGGCGCTCTGGAGGCTGAAGCTAGTCAAGAAACAGCTCAGAACATCTACTTTTTTTTGGGTCACGGCGTCCTACTGTGGTAGGGTTTAAAAAGGTGTGCCATGAATATTTCCAAAAGAGTTGGTGACGTTCTTAAGGCACTGACAAACATGATTCAAAAGAGTGAGAAATATAAAGAGCGAAGTGTTGCGGGAGGTCTTATAAACATGGTCTTACCCTTCTCAAATTTGTTAGAATCTACTAGAAAGAATTAATAAATACTAGGGCCTTGCGTCTGACAGTATGGACTTTGCAGCTACAACGGCACTATCAGCAACAAAGATCGATTACGGTTTAGCGTGCCGTAGACAAGGAGCATACTTGGACAGGTGAATGAAGGATAAGGAAATCGGCCGTATCCTTTTCAAGGGAATGATCCCGCCATTTGACGGGATAGGAAATCAGCTGTATCCTTTTGGAGAGAACCATCCCGTCATTCGACTGAAGGGATTTGGTGAGAAATCACATATACCTCATTCTAGATGGACTGATACAAATTTGCGTTGTCGTCGCATTCGGGAGACGCGAGTCCAGTGTGTTGTCACTGTTACATATTGCTCGATTGCTCTCAGAAATAGCTACCATTATGGGTTCACGCAGCAGATTACTTGGCGAAACTTTAAGGATGTATGAATGATGGGACATTGAGTGTACATAGCGTAGCAAACGATTTAAAGCGCAGAGAAAAACTTCGATGAGCTTATCGAGAACGAGAGGCTGACAGATTCCTAAATGGGCTGAAAGTTGGATATTTTTATACAGTGATAGCCAATATTTATTTGCAACTAAATATGTGGTTTTAAGGAATGATCCGCGACAAAGATCTTAAAAAAGAAGCAATTCAGTTTTGCAGTGACGTTTTCACATGGCATTGCTCTTCTGTTTGCAGTGCACTGAGGGCTAGCGTGCACAGGTGATTTATGTCACCGTGACAAAAACGTTTCCGTCACTGTCATGTCATGTCATGTTACGTCATCAACGTGGAGTGTGCACACGATGGAAGACAGTCACTAAACTTTTTATGAAATCATTATTTTCGAACTCGTGAGACTTAAATGAAAATATCATAATAAGAATAGTGGGTACACACCTCTTCGGAGTGGCAGGCTAGTAAGTGGAAAGTTGTTCACAGTTTTTCATAAACTTCGACAACAGCCAAAAAAAATTTTCCGTTGTTTTGGAACGAATGGGTGTTGAAATTTTTATGAATTACTTCGCGTTCTACCTGCACTTACATAAAAAATACGAACATGAGATTGTCTGCCCCAGCTGAACATACGTTTTCCAAAGCACTTGAAAATATTATTAGATTGGTTTCTTCATCTCTTACGATCCTTTAATTTTCATATTTATGTCTGACTAATCCTTCCAATTATTGTCGAAAAGTGTTGATCTCTTTTCCACTTCTTCTATATGAGTACCGTTATCGATATCGTCTTCGTTCACAGTCACATTGCGCGAAGATACTGATGCCGTGTTTTCTTATCACTGTGTCGATAGTTGGAAAGCAAACTGCGAGCCGAGAATGCAGGAAGAGGAACAATTTTGTCATCCGTGTGTGTGCGACTGCCAAAACCAAGCGACGCTTTGACAGTTTTGTCACGGGCCTGTTCGTGATTCGGCAGACAAAAGTGTCACCCCGTTGACACGTCGTAGTATGAGCTTATCTACGTCTGAAAAGCTTGTAAGGGCGTTGCAGAGTAGATTGTGCTGAGAAATAATGGTTAAGAAAAAAATTGATACGTTGCGCCTTTACCGAATTAATTAGCTTTGAAGTTAATCAGGCCGTTCCGTGCGCAGATCCAACCAGCCCGTCAGATACAGTTAGCGTCAGTAGTTGTCATAGCGTAGATGATTGCGCACGAGACTGTTCAGCCTTTGGTTCGATCCTTACTACAATCTGTTCATCATTTCATAAGATTAAACCTGATGTAAACTTACGTATTAGATATATTTTTACTAAGTTACGTTAGATGAAACTGTAAGATATTCTAACTAACGTATTAACAGCTTCCAACGTTTTTCTTAATCACGCTTTAGTTACGTAGATTTTTTTTTCAAAAATCGTGCATACTCAACATTAAACCAGAATTGTCACGGGTTTTCGGGAGTTCGCTGTACGTGTGTGCTTTCTGCAGCGTTTGAAGTTTATAATATCAAGAGTCTTTGTTGTGTTTCACCGTTTGCTGATAGTGTAGTAGCGACGGTGAATTACTGTTGTTGCTGTGGATGCAACGAAAAATATGTGAAAAGAGAGATAGTAACTTTTCATGGGTACATACCATGTAGCTCAAATTATAGTTATCATATTAGTAAGAGACACTGTATATGTTTAAAAATTTCGAGACGCTTTATAATTTAGGCTTGATTCTGTAGACCTATTTTTCTACGATTTTATGACTATATAATAGATATTACGGCTCGTACAAAAGCTTACAAACAATCGCTTCCTCTCGTAAATTTGCTGGTGGGACAGGAAAGGGAATTCTTAGTTGTTTCAGCAAATACTATCCTCCATGCATTTATCAGGACTTGTCGATTATGTATATAGATTACTCAATCTATTATTTATTTAATAAACTGGGAGCAAGTACGTAAAATACGTTAAATAAATACTTCAAAGTATCACCAGTAAGAAAAATTGTGCTTTAGGTCGCAAAAACGGGAAATAAATACTCAGAAATAGCAGAAAAAAGGACGAATTAGCAGTGATATAATCGCTAATGTGTGGCAAATTCGGTGTTTTTCGGGCACTTGCAAAAGTACTAGCGTACTGTCAGTTCGTTTTGAAAGACTATAACTGCAAAAATGTACGTCAGGCTCTGTAATACTATAAAGTGCCGTATCATACCGAAAACTACCAAAAAATCGAGTGCATCTGAACTGTGACACCTATCGCAAAGAAGCGGAATGCAATATCACTTGCCCTTAAAAGTTAGTAGCTGGTTTATTCCCGGTATCAAAAGGATACTGTTAAAATGTCTGCGCAACATGTATAAATACTCAACGACACGTACGAAAAGAATCCGTCTGTACTAGGGATGTAGTGACACTCGAAATATGCAGGGCGCTACCCGGACAAACACACAACGTTCCGAGAACACGTGACCAGGCTGGCAATCTATGTTGACAACACAAAATCTGTTCGGCGCATGTGAATGGTCACTCAGAGATATCTACTCTATGGTTGATACACAGTATGAAAATGACTGAGGCTACTTGCTGTTCCGTAGTGAAAGACACGTGTGCAACACGATTAAAAAAATGCCGAGAAATTTACAGAAAAAAATCAGCTTTGAAGTTCTCCGATGGACTGTAATTGATACAGTGGTGATACAATTACCTGTCGGATATATGGCGGAATCGGTAGAGTAATAGATTGATACGTGCAGTTCATGGCTCGCTGGTGCAAATTTCGCTGTTATTATCTTCTCGTTCAGTTTGAAATATCTACAATCATTTTCAGATCATCGAGCACACCATACAAATGCTGCATTTTTACATTTGCCACCGCGCCATTACAATATGAGACCAACAGAATTGATCTGGAGCCAAGTTAAGGGTTTTGGCCCGAGAAATAACAAAACTGTTAAGCTACCAGAAGTACTGCAGCTGACGCACGCAGTTTTTTACATGTCACTGCCCAACTCTGCCGGGATATAGAAAGGCACATCATAAAAGGAGAAAATACGGCGCCCCAGAACTGAAATGTATTTCTCGGATTAGGATATGGAAAGAGCTGAGAGGTTACCAGACTGACTGTAATAGCTTCAGTGACTTCAGTATTCAACAGTACGGTGAAATACCTGCAGTATGCTTTTGTGTCACACATAGCTCGCTCAGAAAAACTACCCTGTGCTTAAGTTACGAATTTTCATCACTTTTGTTTGTAATTAGAACACTATGTTGGGTGAGAACGAGAGCAATTTGTGCTTTCTATCTGGTCACGTAAGAAGCGTGCCGTAGTGTTGTAGTTCTGCCGAATATTATTCGTTCTCTTTAAAAATTAAATAACATGCGAAGCTTCATTGTTTCTTTGCTCGTCTCTTTTTGCATCTCATCTGCAACTGCTCACAACATAGCAGATTAGTCGGACCAGCTGACTGGCCAGTGCTGTCCAAGTTCAATGTGCCGTTAAAGGTGTCCCACATATCGCTCAGTCTAACAAGCCTGGAACAGCATAAAACTTCCTTATGATCGTACTTGACTGTAGTAGGCACAGCTTGGCTTCCGCTGCACGTAAAACGAAATTCAATGAGATTCAAGCACACACGGAAGGATGCGTGGCGTGATGTTTACATCGGGTTTATTCTTATGATGAATAGAATAAACCATCTCATGGCCAATTTTTGTATCGCTCTCTTGTTCGGTTTTGAATAAACATTCGATAAATACACTTGGCGTCACCGTCTCCGGCAGGCCACTTGAATTCGTCCGCGCAACGGCCTGATTGGCTAACTTCACTGTCAATCAACTCGCAAACGGCGCAACGTATCGTATCTTTTCTTAACAACTACTTCTCAGCACAACCGCAACATCTTTACAAACAAATCAGACTGTTTCTGACAACATCTTTATATTCACAAATCAGACAAGAGTGACGAGACAGTCACGATGACAAGAATCACTCGAGCGCGCTGACCCTTACTGTTGATAAGAACTTCCTTTAAAGCCGTCTTGACGTATCTAACAAAGAGCTGAAAGACTCTTGAAGACAGACGTAAACTATCCCGACGAAGTTTATTAACAAAGTTTCAAGAACCGATTTTAAATTATTACTCTAGGAATATACGAGGGTCGGTCAAAAAGTAATGCCTCCCATTTTTTTTCTACTTAAAAAAATTAAGTTAAGTGAAAAATTTGAATTTGGCGCCATTCCTCAAACCTTCTTCCTCAATCCACTGCAGTAGTAACTTTCTGTGTCAACAGGTGGCAGCACAGCAGAAGTTTGTAAGATGGCCGACATCGATGTTCGTTTGAGACAGCGTTGTGTGATTGAATTCTTGAATGCAGAAGGTGAAACGCCCATACGCATTCATGAAAGACTGAAGAAGGTGTATGCTGTTGTGACAGTGGATGTCAGCACTGTTAGACGATGGGTTCGTCGTTGTAAGGAAGCTGAAGGGCAAACACCGTTGACTGACGAAAAGCGGAGCGGCAGGCCGGTGAGTGCAGTGCCTCCACACAACATTCAGCAAGTTGATGACATCATTCGTGGTGACCGTCGGGTGACTGCAGATGAAGTGTGTCGCATTATTTCTCTTAGTAAAGGCAGTGTGATCACGATTATTAAACAATTGGGGTACTCAAAAGTTTGTGCACAGTGGGTTCCAAGAATGTTAACCGATCAGAATAAAGAGGCAAGGAAAACAATAGCCTCCCAACACTTGCAGCGCTTCCGTTTGGAGGGAGATGAGTTTCTGAAAAAAATTGCGACCGGGGACGAAACATGGGTGCATTTTTTTGAACCCGAATCAAAGAGGCAGTCAATGGAGTGGCGTCACACAAGCTCGCCGAGGAGGAAAAAATTCAAAACTGTGTGATCGGCAGGGAAAGTTATGGCAACAGTTTTCTGGGACACAGAGGGTGTGATTCTGGTTGATTTTTTGGAGTAGGGATGCACAATAAATTCTGTTCAATACGTCACAACCCTCAAAAAACTTAAAGCACGTCTTCAGCGAGTTCGCCCAACAAAATCAATGGCAGATGTTCTTCTTTCGCATGACAATTCAAGACCACACACCAGTCGTCACACCTCTGACGAGATTGTCAAAATTGGATGGGAAGTTTTGCCTCATCCCCCATACAGCCCTGACCTGGCACCATCAGACTTCCATCTGTTCGGGCCACTAAAAGAAGCTCATCGTGGGATTCATTTTGAAGATGAGGAGGCCGTCAAAACATCCGTGCGTCAATGGCTTAGGAAGCAGAGCTGTGATTTTTACCGGGCTGGGATACATGCCCTTGTTCAAAGATGGACCAAAACTGTAGAGATGGGCGGAGATTACATTGAAAAATGACAAAATGATCCTCAATGTTGTGGTTTTCAACCTATGTAATTGCATTTAAATTTCCTGACAATTGAACGTAGAAAAAAAATAGGAGGCATTACTTTTTGACTGACCCTCGTACTACAACACCCGAAGCATCGCTCACGTTGGAGTCGTGAGGATAATATTAGAATAATTATTGAGCGCATAGAGGCAGTCAAACAATCATACTTTCCACGCTCCGTACGTGAATGGGACAGGAAGAAACCCTAATAACTGGTACAATGGGAGGTACCATCCACCATGCACCTCAACGTAGTTTGCAGCGTACAGATGTAGACGTAGAAATGTTCATGGCTATTACAAAAGCCGAGCGTTTTGTTTCCAAGCTAAATTTAAAAAAAAAAATACATACCGGTACTTTATACCGTGAGTCAGGAGCTATAATCCGGCTTGGAATCTTTAGGAGAAAGGTGGCGCAAATTCTTTGGTTGGCGAGAGACTTTCACAGAAATGTTGAAAACTCTAAGCAATACTGCGTACACCTTACAAGAACGAGCTTGGAAAGCTCCAAAATTCATCTTTCGGCATCTGCGCTTTTTGAAGTAACATCTGTGAGTTCATGTATACTGTAAATTCTGTGGTTGTTGTGTTGAGAAGTTCGTTTTTTGTTCTATGGTTTTGGAAACTGATTTTTCGTTAGAGGTGCTACAGATGTAATCCACGTACTTGCAATGATGTAACTGGCTTAAGGGAGAGGTGTAGAAATGTAGATTATCTGTTTGCAATATTAGTTTTGACTCAGAGAGTTATTTGGAATCTGGAAATCGTTTCCCTGTGGTGAAGTACAATCACAGTTGCAAAAGTATGTTGTTGGAAGAGCTGAAAAAATATCAGTAGGCGGGCGTTCTGCCAGCCAATTACAATTGCAGACGTTGGCGGTAAGAATTTTATTACATTACCATCTTTTTAACGTCTGCGTGGCAAAGAGCGGGTTTTACAGTGACACAGTCCGAGAGATAAATGCTACCTTGCCACACACACAGGAACGAACAGCTTTTTTGTAGTGTGGTTAAATCGTGGAAAAGTTGTTAAGATCATATTTTGCTTCACCAAAGTATTTAAAAATATTCTTATTTATTTCTCTTGTCGGCTCAAGTAGAAGGGGAATAGTTAGTATAATAATGTAATGTAATGTGTGTGTATGCGAGGAGTTGAGTGGGAGGGCTGTTTGGCTATGAAAGACCATGTGTGGCGACGTTTTATTCATTTGGGAATGGGGTTAGGTGGGGGTAGGCAAGTAGGAGCTGGAGGGGCTCCCATGACTGTACTTAACACCCCAGCCACGAAAGTACCTGTTATATCTGTCCCATCGTTATATTGAAGTCAACGGAAGCGGCGAACTCGCGTTCCTTTCCACACAAATGTGTTATTAAGGCATCATCCATCCTCTGTCTAAGCCTACGGGGGTTAAAGTACCAAAAATTGTATGGGACATTTTTCAGATGTGGTTTATATGTTCGTTACACACAATATCAAGAAACACTAATTACAGAAACCGTTTATTTTGTGTAGGATGAACAGAGATCAACTGGTCACGCCGGTTAACTGAGCTATTCTGCAAAAATTAACAAGTAGGGAAATTTCAGTCGTTAGCAAATTTAATTATCTGAAGTTGGTCGTCCTTCATCACATGATTTGATATTTAGACAGTTGTGTTGCCAAGTATTGTTGAGGTGACAAGGTTCAAAGTAAATTTTTTCCTCTGTTTATTTTTATTCTTTGTTTATTCATTGGCTATCGATTATGGATGTGAGAATATTGTTTTAAACGTATTTTTAAAGGTTTCATTACACATTTAATTTTCAAATGTTTTTTTGTTTAATGTGATGGTGTTTCGAAATATATTTCACAAGGGCATATGTTTGTAAGTGAACCACACTTTTTGGAGTTCAGTGGTCCAGTTAAACTCTTATATTTACGGTTGTATATCAATAGGAACATTACGCAATATTATTAGACATGCTGTGAAGTTTCGGGGTTCACAGTGCAAATAAGAAGACAACACTGCGGTATTAATCATTGAGATTATCCACTAGAAATAAGTAAAGATGCAGTCAGTCAACATATGCATAAAGAAGTTTCTTTGCAGAAATGAAAAATATACATGGATAGTTCAAGGGCAATCTGTAAAGAATACACAGAAGAGGCTTATGTTCTAGTAATTTACCATAACCCAAAAAGTTTAGGCACTCAAATAAACACAAAAATGTTCACAAAGGTCGAAAAAAAAAACTCTAGCTGCAAATATTATATATTGTGGTTAGAGTATAAAAACGACAAGAATTTTGGCATATACATTTGCAAATAGGAATAGAAAATCTGTACCAGAGTATTGGGAGGAAGATAATGCTGTAGAACTGGAATGTCTCAGACCGCTCATGTAATGAAACAGACGTTGATTATGTGCACCAGAACAGGAAAGTATTTCTAGGGCTTTACAGAGACAAGCGCGAAAGACTACTTTTACAACATAATTTTCCGTAAAAAAAAAATACAAGTTTGAACTTCATATATAATCTCAATGAGAAGGCAGGTACCACTGTGGAAAAGCCACCAAAGGTATTGGCTCATACTGGCTACAGAACAGTTGAACAAACCGCATCTGCTGAAAGAGGCATATTTGTGACTGGTTGCAGCGATCAGCGATACAGGAAAAGCTGTGCCACCACTCATCTTGTTTCTTAGAGTACGTTTTAAAGATCACATGCATAACGGACATTTACAGACGTAGTATGACAAGAATAGAACAGGTAGTTGGCCATGGCCTCATAGTACAAACCATCCTGGAATTTGTCAGAAGTAATTTAGGGAAACAATGGAAAATCTAAATCAGGTTGGCTGGATAATGATTGGTGCCCCCACCCGCCGGAATACAATGCCACTCTGTTTAAAAAAGTGCTACCTCATTGGGGTGACCTCTAGTGTACTGTCAGTTTATGTCAGGAGAACACTGCAGCTTCTCATTTGCTAGCCTGAAAACCAAGTTAGCATTACTCTTTAACAGATGAGATGTTGAGACTAGGAAGAAGATAAGGGGTTAGTATTGTACTGTGCATAGCATGTTGACAAGTTTTTCCATAAAAGGGAAAAAAGAAGGAAAAGTATGGCGTGGAAGTCTTATGTGGAAGGCTAGATGTTTTAGTATTGCCATTATTATTTATTTGTGTCATTTTTTACCAGGCCCCTGCTCTGCGTTACCTAAGTAATCCTATGTACAGAATGTTTTGCTTAATAGATACTTTGTAACTGCCTTTTTAAGTAAGCTTGTTTTAGAAATTTCATCAATCTCCTTCAGTGATTTTTTTTGTACAAATGTACTTCTTGGCAGAATATGCAGTTTCGAGCATTTTATTTATTCTCTTGTGTTAAAGGCTAGTTCAGTCTAGAACTTGTCCAGTGGTAACAGAGTATTCCCCCTTGCCTTCACCAGCAGAAATGAATGCATTGGTTTTAGGGTATGTGATAATGAATCACTGAACAGTGATATTTTTGGATGTGAAGACTACCTATGGCATATTTTGAGGGCTGAGATGCTGGAGGTAGTGGTTCTGCATCCACGAGGTTTGCTTCCTGGTGTATATGAATGGTGTATATCTCTCTTTTATCAATGAAGGCTGTGACAGAAATCTTTATGTAGCTAAGTATCTTTTAATTGTGACTGTCTGCAACTTAACACACCTCCTTACAGTAAGTATTAGTCTGTCTTGTCCTACGTTGTTGTAGTATATTTGACTTAGAATTAACCAAAGAATTGAATAATTGAAACTCCAGGTTGGAATATCAACAGAATAAGGAAAAAATAGATTGCTACTTACCATAAAGATGACACGTTAAATTACTGTGAGGCACAACGAAAATACATTTGCATGCGAGCTTTCAGCCAAAGGCTTTGTCAGGGAAGGAAAAACAAACACATTCATTCGCACAAGCGAGCACAGCTCACGGACACGACTTGCCATCTCAGGCAGCTTGATCTTGAAGAAAAAACTAGATTAACAGAAGAAACAAAAATTGAGAAATCTAATGGGCCTAAAGGGAATAAAAATCTAGAAATGAAAAGAATAAAAACTTAATGAGAAAGTTATTTGACTTGGAAGAAGCTGAAGAGCCTGAAAGGTTGATTACTTATGATCAACCATCTTCAACAGCAAATTTTTCTTCAGATAAAGAGAGCATGGTATATTCTCCAGCAAATTAGTGATTGTGAAAATGTGTGGCGAAGATTCTACATCTTTCATACATTATTTTGCTAAGGTTTAGACAATCCTAAAAGATTGAGCTCAAGTTAGTTAGTTAGTTATATTACTTGTTCCATGGATCATGAACACGATTCTTTCGTAATGATGTGGAACGTGTCAAAGTACAAAAGATTCATTTATCCCAAATAATCTTTGTTAGTCTTATATACGGTACAATTGTTAATACTTACTGTATTTCTTTAGCCTATGTCTAAAAATTCATCTATGGAGTAGAAGGAGTTGTCATTCAGGAATTCCCTTAACTTACTTTTGAATGCCGATTGGTTGTCTGTCAGACTTTTGATATTGTTTGGCAAGTGACCAAAAATCTTTGTGGCAGTATAATTCACCCCCTTTTGTGCCAATGTCAAATTCAATGAACAGTAGTGAAGGTCACCCTGTCTCCTAGTATTGTAGCTGTGGACTGTGCTATTAATTCTGAAGTGATCTGGGTTACTAACAACAAATTTCATTAGGCTGTATATATATTGTGAAGCTACTGGCAATATCCCTAATTCTTTAAATAATTGTCTAAAAGATGATCTTGGATGAGCCCCAGATATTATTCTGATAACACGTTTTTGTGCAATAAATATGTTCTTTCTTAGTGATGAATTGCCCCAAAAGATGATTCCGTAAGAAAGCAACGAATGAAAATATGCATGGTAAGCTAACTTACTGATGTGCTTGTCTCCAAAATTTGCAATGACACTAATAGCATAGGTAGCTGAGCTCAATTGTTTCAGTAGATTGTCAATGTGTGTCTTCCAGTTTAAATTCTGATCAATACAGACACCCAGAAATTTTGAACAATCTGCTTTAGCTAAAGATTTTCCCCCACACTCTATATTTATTTCCGGTGTTATGCCTTTCCCTGTACTGAACTGTATGTACAGTGTTTTTTCAAAGTTCAATGAAAGTCCATTTGCGGAAAACCACCTAATAACTCTTTGAAAAACATTATTTGCATTTTCCTCAGCTGATTCTTGCTTTTTAGGCTTGATTACAATACTTGTGTCATCTGCAAAGAGAACCAAGTTTGCATCTTCATGAATATAATTAGGCAAGTCATTAACATATATTAAAAACAATAAAGGCCCCAAGACAGAACCCTGTGGTACCCCATTCTTGATACATCCCCAGTCTGAATAATCTGATGCCCTTTGTGTACTATGTGGGTTTACTGTTTCAACCTTCTGCATTCTACCAGTTAAATATGAAGTGAACCATCTGTGTACTGAACCATTCATTCCATAGTACTTCAGCTTATCTAAGAGGATTTCATGATCCACACAATCAAAAGCCTTAGAGAGATCACAGAAAATTCCAATTGGTGATGTTCTACTATCCAGAGCATTTAAAATTTGCTCAGTGAAAGCATGTATAGCACTATCTGTTGAAACACCTTTCTGAAAACCGAACTGACATTTTGATAAAACGTTATTCCCACTGATGTGTAAAGTTACTCTTGAGTACATTACTTTTTCAAACACTTTTGAGAAGGATGTCAGAAGTGAAATAGGACGATAATTGTTGACGCCTGTCTTGTCACCTTTTTTATACAAGGGTTTAACTATGGCATATTTCAATCTGTCAGGAAATATTCCCTGATTCAATGAGCTATTACATATGTGGCTAAGAACTCGACTTATCAGGTGTGGACAAGAGTTTAGTATTCTATTGGAGATACCATCAGTTCCATGTGAGTTTTTATTCTTAAGTGAATTTATTATTTTCTTAATTTCAGACGGTGAGGTGGGTAGGATTTCAATTTCATTTGTTTGCACCGGGAATGCCTCTTTCATATAGAGTTCTGCCCTATCTGGTGAGCAGCTAGTGCCTATATTTTCCACTACATTTATAAAATGATTATTAAAAATATTTTCAACCTGTGATTTTTCATTTATAAGCTTTTCATTGTGCTTAACAGTAATACTGTTGTTCTGTGACCTTGGTTGCCCTGTTTCCCTTTTAACTATATTCCATATTGTTTTAACTTTGTCATCAGAGGAGCTAATCTCAGACTTGATACACATACTTCTGGATTTTTTTATAACTTTCCTTAGTATATTACAATATTTCTTATAATGGTTGAGCTTTTCTTCATCTCGACTTATTCTAGTGTCTTGGTATAGTTCCCATTTCCGGCTACAAGAAATTTTAATCCCTTTAGTCAGCCATGGTTTTTTATCAAGTTTATTTGAATTATGATTCACTAATTTCTTAGGAAAACTGCTTTCAAATATACCCACAAGTTTAGCATGGAATAAGCTAAATTTAACATTTGCATCATGTTCCCGATAAACATCCTCCCAGTCTACCCGTTTCAAGCTTTCCTTAAATTGTTGAATTGTTATATGGTTAATTGGGCATATTATTTTGTTTGTTTTTTTCACATTACTGTATGGAGCAAAGTCATGAATTGAAAGTAGCAAGTGTTATTTGACAATTGATGGGAATAATGAAAGCAGTTTTATATATATGCAGACTGAAGCGGTGAATGAAAATTTGTACGAAGGTGGGATTTTAACCTGCGTTTCCTGCTTGCTCACTAGACAGGTACATTAATCATTATGCCTCCCAGGCATAGTGCCTTTGTATAACTGCATGGACTACCGTAGCAGGCCTCCCTCCCCAATCCAAATTCCCATTTACACCTCAGCCCACTTAGTATTCCACCTAAACTGGAATAGCATTGCAGAGGCTCTCCAGCTGCATTGGAGTAGCACCTCAGCATCAAATGAAAAGGGGGATCCATTTTGTTTGATGGTGAGGTGCTATCCCAATACAAGTGGTGAGCCTCTGCAATTCTGTTCCAGTTTAGAGAGAATACCAAATGGGTTGAGACATGAATGGACATTTGGATTGAGGAGGGTGGTGTAGACTGCAGTTGTGCGAAGGCATTATGTGAGGGTGGCATAGTGGTTTGCACATCTGTGAAGTGAACAAGACAGTGCTTGTACAAATTTTCAGTCCCTGTTTCAGTCAGCATATATACCTATTAGACGTTTGAGACTTGAATATGTCTCTGGAACAATATAGTTTCATTTGATTAAAGCTCTTTGCCCAACCCATTTCAGTTAAGATTAGATGGTAAGTAAATTGTCTTAATTGTTATTTGAGTGGCATCATGTTTTGTTGGCTATTTATTAGCAGTTTGTAGGTTATTGTGGTTTGACAAGTCAATAATTTTTTAACATTATGTACGGTACATAGCAGCCTTAATAATGATGTGCAGAACATTTACTTAAAGTGAAAAATTCAAATACAAAACAAATAAAATGTAAAAACTGGCCCAATTAACCTAAACTTACCCTACTTGCGCTGGTGGAGTATCAGTATGAAGGTGAGTCATTTGTACTGAAATCACAAAACTGTTTCACCGTTCACTTTTATACACCTCACAACTGAAAAAGCCAGATAGTTCTAGGTTCTAAAATGTAACAATCAACAAAAATTCATGTTTATAATTAGGTGTGTGGTGGCCTAAGGTCTAAATACAAAAGGAGGACAGTAGATATATACTTTATTTCATTATTTATAATCTCATTTTGTGTGTGTGTCCACTTCCAGCAACACCATTTTCATGAACAGAGAGAGATGGCTTGAAAAGAATGTATCTGAACATTTATTACTTGACTACAAAACATTATGTACATATCTCATACAAACTATATTCTCTCAGTCCACCACAAAAAAACCACACCGACCCACCCACCCACCCACCCACCCACCCACCCCCACACACACACACACACACACACACACACACAAACACACAAACACACACAGAATGAAGAACCCAGAAGGGAGGAGGAAACAAAATGAAACTTAATGGTTTGAGAGGGTATTTGCTGTTATTTCATTGACTACAAAATTGAGCCAAATTTACAAAGAACCTAGCAGTATGAGCCCACTTATCAGTGTGAAGTTCCACCTTTTGGCCTGGATGCATATGTGGTTCAGAAGTGTGCCATAAAGCTTTGTATCCTCTCTTGAGGCAAACTGGCCCACAATGGTTGTAATTCGTTCTTGATGTCCTGGATACTGGCACTGGATGTAGTTGACATGTGAGCTGGTCTCACAGTTATTCGACTGGAAACAGGTCTGGGGATATTGCTGCCCATGGGCATTCCTCAACATCATATGGACAGTGTATGGAGACATGCCATGTGTGGACCTTAGCACTACCCTGTTGAAAAATGGTACCAGGATATTGTCATATGACAGGTAACACCTGAGGACACAGACTGTCATTGACATACCATTATGCTGTCAAGATTTCTCTGTCACTTATAACCTTGACCTGAGGTCATACCCGGTGATTACCCATAGCATGACGCCAGGAGTACACAGACTGTCATTGACATACCATTATGCTGTCAAGATTTCTCTGTCACTTATAACCTTGACCTGAGGTCATACCCGGTGATTACCCATAGCATGACGCCAGGAGTAACACGACTGTGTCTCTCCGAATCAATGGAGGAATGTGACCCCTACACAGAATGCTGCCCTACTTGCTGACAGCTGGACTTGGAAAGCTGAAAGCAAAGCAATGTTATTCATCAGCAGTCCATGGTTCGCAATTACAGCACCACTCCAAAAGAAGCTCTCTGTGTTTTAGTGTTAACAGTGTTAGTGTCAACAGCAGTCTGCATGTGGGATGGTACATTCCTAGTTCAGCTGCAGGTAATCTCTGACCTATGGTGAGGAATGACACAGACTGTTGAAGGAAATCCATTACTTGTTCTCAGATGGAAAGTGCAGATGTGAAGGGGTTGCAATGTGGTTGGTGCACAGTACGGCAATTCTCCCTTGTGGAGGTCAGACGTGATCGACCAGAACCTTGTTGATGAGTATACCTGTCCTCACTTTCACGTGCAGTCCAACAACTACCCACTGTCGCATCTGAATGCCTCTCTAATGTGAGTATTGTATCATTCTATCAGATGGTGAAATGGAGAACCACAATGAGCCCCCTTTCTAACTGTCAGCTGTTGATAATGCTGTTTCACATGTGTACATGGCATCTCTGTGTCCTTCACAGCTATCACTCAACATCTGATGCTCTTCACACCTCTTATATACCCTACATCAGTTGTTTTACTGCATTAGGTCATGATTGATGTGAAAAGGAACATGAGGGCAGGCATGTCAACTCTCATAAACTTCCCACCCTTCCTCCTCCGTCTGCCACCCCAGAGATACTACACTGATGATAAACATATTGTGAACATCCTGGTGGATTACACTGCTATGGTTTTTTCTTAACTTTTGTCCATGGAATGTATTTTTTTGTGCTAAAACAATTCTGATGATACTGGCATATACCTATAAAACACATAAAAATTGCTGTTTTTGGGTCATGAGTGGTTGGTCCTGCATTTAATCTTAAAAAGGATCCTAAATCACAAACAAAACTGTGACTCCTGCTGCAATGGAGCCATGGGTACAAATATGGTGAGTGCCTGGATGCATTCTTAAATCCATTACGTTTTACATTCTCAGCAACAGAACAGGGGAGATGTATCACCTGTTCTATTCCGTTAATACTCCAGTTTAAATATCCATGTATGTGCAGGACATCTATGTACTACAGGATTGGTCTGTTTCAGTAACACTTCACAACAATATGACTGAACTGTATTTGTTGGTCTGTGTATGTGTAAAATGAACTGGTAAAGATATAGCTTTTGCAGGAAATTGTTGGTGATATAATGCTATAAATGAATTTTACACTTTCTCCTTTGATAAAAGATTGAATTCGGTTGCTGACCAAAGCGGGCCACTCGTAATTGGAAAAAGCTAGGCTCAAATACGTGTAGTGCGGAACAGTGTCAGACAGCACACTCCAAAGACTCGACACTGTACAAAACCTTATTTTTAGTTACTGGGGTGTTCGTGTCAAACCAAATCAACACGTTACTCGTCAAAACTGTGATGAATATTAGCCTGGAAGAAATTCCTCCTGCGGCTCTGATTTGGTGAATATGGGCCCCTTGATGAAAAAATCAATTAACATCTTACTGCATGTGAAGAAGATACTGGCTAATTAAGCAACTTCTACTCATCGCAGCAGATTATAGGGAGATGCAGAAAAGAAGTTGCAATGTGTGGAAAAGTCCATTTATACCACACTAAAATAGGGCATATGAAATATCAACTTTGCAGATTGATTCCATAATCAACTTAACATTTCAAAAGCAGGACCCAACTGATGCAATGGTAATGGAATTCCAGTCTCACTATCACAAAGAGTACCTGGTGTACACAGATGGGTCCAAGTCTAGTGACGGTGCTGGTATTTGCAATTGGGTACCCCGAAGCAAATGACAAGCGCTGTAAAAGCTGGATACACAATCCACTACTGTGACAGTGGAGCTGATTGCCATTTTGGATGCCCAGCCATGCACACAGATGACCACAGCAGACATCTGTGATGACATGTCAGCCCTACAACAGATTAGAAACCATCATAATAGTTGTACCAACCCCATAATTGCTACAATTATCAACATTTCGGGTGCAGGCGAACTATCTCAAAATTGTGATGGTATGGATGAAACGCCACTCGGAGATACCTGGAAATGAACAAGTAGATGCCGCAGCAAAGCAAGCAACTCTAGCATACAGCTATTAAATATAATGAATTCCATACCACAAACATGATGCTTGTGCTTGGGAAGCGGTTGTTATCAGACTGACAGTAGAAATGGTCGAGGATGTCTAAAATCCAAAGCACTCACTCCGCAAGAGTACTGTGGTATAATAAGACACAAACATCGAGGAGCTTCACAATAGTTAGAGCATGGCTGAAATGTTCCACAAAAACCTCCGTGAGCTCAGCTTAAGTGCTACCAATCTATGTGTTTATGGAGCCAATCTATGTGTTTATGGAGAGGAAGAAGATCCAGACCACATATTTTTACAGTGCCCTTTACAGTATTTATGGTCAACAAGGCCTTTCTCAAAAATAGACACTGTTGACTCTCCCCTACTTGGTAACATCGATCTGATGGTTGAGCAGGTGGCTACAACAATTGAAACTTCCTGGCAGATTACAGCTGTGTGCCGGACCGAGTCTCGAACTCGAGACCTTTGCCTTTCGCGGGCAAGAGCTCTACCAACTGAGCTACCAAAGCACGACTCACGCAGAATGGCTAAGCCATGTATCCGCAGTATCCTTTCTTTCAGGAGTGCTAGTTCTGCAAGGTTCGCAGGAGAGCTTCTGTAAAGTTTGGCAGTTAGAAAGGAAGGAGCTCAGTTGGTAGAGCACTTGCCCGCGAAAGGCAAAGGTCCTGAGTTCGAGTCTTGGTCGGGCACACAGTTTTAATCTGCCAGGAAGTTTCATATCAGCACACACTGCACTGCAGAGTGAAAATCTCATTCTGGAAACATCCTCCAGGATGTGGCTAAGCCATGTCTCCGCAGTATCCTTTCTTTCAGGAGTGCTAGTTCTGCAAGGTTCGCAGGAGAGCTTCTGTAAAGTTTGGAAGGTAGGAGACGGATACTGGCAGAAGTAAAGCTGTGAGTACCGGGCGTGAGTCGTGCTTCAGTAGCTCAGTTCGTAGAGCACTTGCCCGTGAAAGGCAAAGGTCCCGAGTTCGAGTCTCGGTCGGGCACACAGTTTTAATCTGCCAGGAAGTTTCATATCAGCGCACACTCCGCTGCAGAGTGAAAATCTCTTTCTGACTACAACAATTGTTAATGCTGCGGAAAATGCGATCCCTCGCTCTTTAGGGTGCCCCAAGCGAAATGCGGTCCCTTGATGGTCACTGGAAGTCGCTGAAGCGATTAAGGAGCATCGTCGAGCTCTGCAGTGGCATAAGCGGCACCCTTCCCTGGAACACCTAATAGCCTTTAAGCGGTTTTGTGCTCACGTCCACCAGCTTATCGAAAGACGGAAGCAGGAGTGTTGGGAGAGATACGTCTCAACCATTGGATGCCATACGTCACCTTCTCAAGTCTGGATGAAGATCAGACGTCTTTTTGGGTACCAGACCCCAACAGGTGTCCCTGGCACTAACATTAATGGCGTATTGTCTACCGACACAAACATGATTGCTGAGCACTATGCTAGAGCCTCTGTGTCAGAGAACTACCCCCCCCCCCCTCCCCCCTCCCCCCCAACCTTTCGTACCCTCGAATGGTGGATGGAAAGAAAGTCCCATCCCATTTACAGAGTGGGAGCTCCTCAGTGCCCTTGCACATTGCCCTGACACAGCTCCTGGGCCAGATAAGATCCACAGTCAGATGATTAAACATCTCTTATCTGACTGCAAGTGACATCTCCTCGTCATCTTCAACCGGATCTGGTGTGATGGCATCTTTCCATTGCAATGGTGGGAGAGCATCATCATTCTGGCACTTAAACCCAGTAAAAATCCACTTGATGTGGATAGCTATCGGCCCATCAGCCTCACCAGCATTCTTTGTAAGCTGCTAGAATGTATGGTGTGTTGGCAGCTGGGTTGGGTTCGGGAGTCACATGGCCTACTGGCTCCATGTCAGGGCGGCTTCCGCCAGTGTCACTCCACCACTGGTAATCTTTTGTCCTTCAAGTCTGCCATCCGAACAGCATTTTCCAGATACCACCACCTGGTTGCCATCTCTTTTGATTTACAAAAGCGTATGACATGACCTGGCGACATCATATCCTTGCCACATTATATGAGTGGTGTCTCCGAGACTCTCTCCCAATTTTTATCCAAAATTTCCTGCCACTTTGTACTTTCCATGTTCAAGTTGGTGCCTCCCATAGTTTGCCCTATATCCAGGAGAATGGGATCCCGCAGGGCTCTGTATTGAGGGTATCTCTACTTTTAGTGGCTATTAACAGTCTAGCAGCAGCTGTAGAGCCGTCTGTCTCATCATCTCTGCATGCAGATGACGTCTGCATTTCGTACTGCTCCACCAGTACTGATGTTGCTGAGCGGCGCCTATAGGGAGCCATCCAGAAGGTGCAGTTGTGGGCTCTAGACCACTGTTTCCCATTTTTGGCCGCAAAGTCGTGTGTTATGCACTTCTGTCGGCGTCGTAGCGCTCATCTGGAACCGGAACTTTACCTTAATGATGATCTACTCACTGTAGTGGAGACATATTGATTCTTAGGACTGGTTTTCAATGCCTCATTGACTTGGCTTCCTCACCTTTGTCAGCTTAAGCGGAAGTGCTGGCAACACCTCAATGCCCTCCGCTGCCTGAGCAACACCAACTGGGGTGCAGATTGATCTATGCTGCTGCAGCTCTACAGAGTCCCGAGTCTGGTTTGTGGTTCATCAGCACCCTCAGCATTGCGTTTACTTGCCCCATTGTGCCAGTGCACCACTGTGGCATTCGCCTAGTGACAGGAGCTTTTAGGACAAGTCCGGTGACCAGTGTCCTGCTGGAGGCTGGAGTTCCCCCACTGTAGGTTAGACACGAGCAATTGCTCTCCAGTTATGTTGCACATGTTCATAGTCCTCCTGTGCCTCCGAATTACCGTCTTCTTTTCTCGCCCATCGCGGTACATCTCCTGCATTGGCGGCCTAGGTCATGGCTTACAAATGTTGTGCGAATCCTTCTCTCCGAACTGGAGTCCTTGTCTTTACCAACAATACTTGAGGTTCATTCAGGAACACCTCCAAGGTGTACACCTAGGCCGCGGCTTCACCTGGACCTACTACATGGCCCTAAGGGCTCAGATAATCTTGCGACTCTCCAGTCACTTCCTCTTGATTTTCGACATGTACTGGGGCCATGAAGTGAAGTGGTTTACACTGTGCTGGTCATGTTGGCTTTGCCTATGTTCATGGAGGACATATAAAACAGCACTCCTTGCCAGATGGCTGCAGTGTTTTCACTGCAGAGCTGGCAGCCATATCTCATGCTCTTGAGTGCATCTACTCATGCCCAGGCTAATCATTTCTCCTGTGTACTGACTCCTTGAGCAGCCTACAAGCTATCGACCAGTGCTACCCTAGTCATCATTTGGTAGCAACCATCCAGGAGTCCATCTATGCCCTGGAATGGTCCAGTCGTCCAGTGGTGTTTAGCTGGACCCCAGGTCATGTCGGATACCCAGGCAATGAACTTGTCGAGTGGCTGGCCAAGTAGTCTACGCATAAACTGCTCATGGAGATCGGCTTCTCTGAAACTGACCTGCGTTCAGTATTACGTCGCAAGGTTTTGCGACTTTGGGAGATGGAATGGCATAACCTCAGCACACAACAAGCTGCGTGTCATTAAGGGAACTACGAATGTGTGGAAGATCTCCACACGCAACTCTTGCAGGGTCTCTGTGGTTCTCTGTCGGCTCTGCATTGGCCATACATGGTTGACACATGTTTACCTCCTCCGACGCGAAGACCCACTTCGGTGTTGCTGTGTCTCACAATTGACGGTCGTCCATCTCTTGCTAGACTGCCCACTTTTAGCCACTCTGCAGGAGACTTTTAATATTCCCAGCACCCTACCTTTGGGTGACAATGCCTCAACAGCAGCTTTAGTTTTACGTTTTATCATTTGCTCTAAGTTTTATCTCATGACATTTGTCCCTGTGTGTCCTCCACCCTAGTCTGTTCAGGGTGGGGGTTTTAATGTATTGCAGAGTGGCTGGCTTTTCCTTTTTATCCTCATGGTCAGCCAGTCATGGTAACCTGCTTTCTTGTTTTAACCTCTTCTACCTGTTTCTTGCATCTTTGTGATTTTCTTGTCCCCTTTTGTCCATTTAAGTGTTTGTTGCCGTTCAGTTGTTGTTGTGGTTTTCCCATTCATTCTGTTTTGTGTTGTCTCATTGTCTTACTCTCACCCTTGTGGCATTGTTTCCTTCGGAACAAGGGACCAATGACCTCGTAGTTTGGTCCCTTCCCCCCTCTTTTAAACCAACCAACCAATCAAAAATAGACGATAGACAGACAGACAGACAGACACTACATGCACACGCACGCGCGCGCGCACACACACACACGCACACACACACACACACACACACACACACACACACACACACACACACACACACACACACAAGCATGACCAAAGTCTGCTGCAGCTGAAGCCAGACTACGAGCAGCAGCAGCAAAGCATGATGATGAGAGAGGCAACTAGGTGGGGCTAAGGAGGAGGCTGGACTGGGGAGGGGGAGGAATAGCAGAGCGGCAGTGTGGGACAGTGAAGTGCTGCTAGGAAGTGTGCAGGTACGAGGTGGAGAGAGGATGGGGCAGGTAGGTGCAGTTGGGAAGTTGACAATCCTCTCGATTGTACCTAGCTGCCCTACCCTCTCTCTACCTCATCCCTGCACACTCTCTAGCAGCACTTTACAGTCCCCCACACCTGCCTTGCCCTTCCCTGCCCCAGTCTCCTTCTTACCCCCACCCAGTTGCCTCTTCCATCATGCGCTGCTGCTGCTTGTAGCTTGGCTTCAGCTGTCAGGGACTTTGGTCGTGTGTGTGTGTGTGTGTGTGTGTGTGTGTGTGTGTGTGTGTGTGTGTGTGTGTGTGTGTGTGTGTTGTCTATTTTTGACTAAGGGGTTGTAGACCAAAATCTTATTTTGTGACAGTCTTTTTGTTGTGCCTATCTGTGACTCAGCATCTCCGCTATATGGTGAGTAGCAAGTATCCTTTTCACAATATTATTATCTGTTACAAGTTAGTTTCTATGATCTCTATAGTTTTGTGATTGTCTTCTTTACTAGATTCAGCCATGCTTCTTCAATAATGTCACCTTAATATTTGAATTTGTCCATTTTGGATATTTTCCTGAATTTGATGAAAGCTACATTAGTCTATGGAAATAAAGTTTTGGAGTTTCATGCCAGTCACAGCCTCATGGAATAAAACAAGTGGTGTAAAAATCGCACTCTGAAATTCTGTAGCATACAGCATACTACTGTATCCTTCAGTATTGTGAAAACGATTCCTTTTCGTAATGTCTTTAGCCCATACTGGATATCTCATTGTTTGATTTCACAGTATCATTCTTCATTCAACAACTTCCTTTCCGGAATTTTTTTTTTTTATTTACAATTTCAGCTTTTAAAGAAATGACATTAATACTGTAGTGTTCTTAAGGTTGAAATTAAATGCATGATATTGTATTTAATTTGGTTCATAAAAGTTCATTCCCACCGAATTTAATTGTTTGAAGTTAGAGAACTAAATATAAACCACATCTTTTATGTTCAAAAGATTTTGGGAAACACATATAGGACCCACAATTTCTGTAAATTTTCTATGTTAAGAGTATGGTTAGGAATGTGATACTATTAATTTCTGCGCAATGAAAGAGGACTCCTGAGATGAAATGAGACAAGACAGTAGAGTTATGTCTCAAATTTTTGATGGCACCATACTTCAAAATGCCATGGTGAAACTTACATCGAATGCTAAAAATATGGTGCCAGAAATATATGTATTTTCTGTTATCGGCACCAAGTCCAGATGTCTGATAAACTGTACAATAAGAAAATCTTTTCAAATAATCTACTGGCACAAGTTATTGTAAAGTCATGGAAATTAGCCAGATATTGAAAATTTATTACAGAAAAACTTGTAATGTTTTTTATGTGAAAAATTAAGCAATTCAAAGAAAAAAATAAAGACTTTTAAATATGTGCAAGGACATGAATAAATTCATATAATGCGTAATGTGTCCAGTTGGCTTTGTAAGCCATGTGGTAAGAGGCAACCATTGTCCCACTGGTGGTAATGGATGGTAAGGTCTTTAGTTCTGTAATGTGATTAAAAATACATGTTACAAGAGTAGGCAATTAAAACAGGAATACTTCAAAGGAAGTAATGAGTTATGTTCAGTGACTGATTTTGTAAAGTGGTCTTCCATCATTATTTTGTTGAACAGCCATTTTTCTTTTTCAAACTATTATACACTGTACTACAGAGATAATTTATTGTTCAGATCATCAACTTCCCTTTGCTGTAGCTTGTAGGTAAACAAATAGTGTGCACACATTTAGTAGATCACAATAGCTCTTACATGGTTTGGACTTAACCGGTCTCTGTATGGTTCACTGACATGTGAAAATCTGCTGTCTTAGGCTGTAGCCTATCTGTGAACTGAAGAGTGAGAAGTGCTTATGGTGAGTGCATTGGCATATCCAGGAAGAATGCTACAACTGCCCACAGGATTATTGAGAGCCTATTTCCTGCTAAGCATTGCAGTGCTGCATTTGGTGATTTATGTAGATTGTTTTGGTATGTGTTCCTTCTGTATGGTATATTGGTTACTAATTCTGTATTCTTCATAATTTTAACGTGTTATTGGCAACCAACACTCCTTGGGCATGTCTGCCCACTACTTCACCATTGATTTAAAAGGCACATCATGGAAGGACTAGTATAACTTAGTAAAACAGCTCACAGGTGCTCCTTAGAGAGACTGAAAATTTTCGTGCTTGCTCTCCAGTTTGCGGAGAGACTATTCATGTGTGTCAACATTTGCATAGACACAATGTTCCAGTGAGCCTGAGAATACTAATCAGACCCTCTGTAATATCTCCGTGTAACAGAAAAATCTGAAAGAGTGCTGGAAAAAGAGTATGGGATTTTATGTCATTACTTATGTAAGCACACTGGACATTGAAGTGGCACATATGAAATTTGTTTAAAATGTTAGATTGGATATTAGATTCTGAATTTTGTCAGTAGCTTCTGCAGGACAGGGATATGAACCATCCCTCTCTCTTGCGGTGTATGTGTTTGTGGGAAGAGGGATGGTGTAACGATATAGCGCACTGCACAAAAGCACTATGTCAAAGTAATTTTCTGGCTGTAATTTATTTTTTTGCTCGTTATGTTCTGATTCTGTAACACAAAGTATGATCTAGGCTGCAAGCCAAGATAAATCTTATGGTACTCGAAAGTATTAGGGGAACTTCCAACCTGATGTTTCCATTGTTTTGTTATAATACTCGTGGTTTAAAAAAAAAAAGTAATGTAATAGTGCAGTCATTACAAATGGTGCCACGTTGTGAAATGACAGTATTGTTTCTGAACACTGACCTATTAAGAAAGGAATTGAAGGCCCATTTTTTAGAGGAAATTATAAGATTTTGTGAAAAAAAATTAAAATGACAATTAGAGAAGAGGAAAGGGTGACGAGTTTTCAGTCCTCAGGTAGTGATGAAAAGGGAGAAAAAGGAATGGAACCTGTTGTGAAAGATATGGAAAAAGGATTAGTAAACAAGAGCTAGATACTGAAAAAGAAATGTGTGTGGATACAGATAACTGAAAAACTCTGACTGACTTGCTGATGAGTGCGAAAGAAATGTTACGAAATGATTGCTGGATGAAGTCATTAAAACTGCTAAGTAATGATAAGAAAATTTATTTGGTTCTTAGTAGAATGAAGAATGAAGGAATACTGGTAGTAGAATGAAGAACAGAAGAGTTAATGATGATAAGTGAATGACGTAATGTGATTCTACAAGGACTGTATACTCTCAGAACTTTAATAATGAACTACACCATGATGCAGAATGCCTTTCTTGTAGTGTGTGCCCCTGGAGTTTGTTGATCATCTCTGTGAAGCTTTCATAATCACTAAAAGAACCTGTAATAAAACATGCTGCACTTCTTTGGATCTTCTCTAGTTCCTCTATCAGTCATATCTGGTACGGATCCCATATTGATGATCAGTATTTCCTGAGGATTGTTCTAATGAACCTGCCTGCAATCTGCAGTTCCTACAATTAATTTCATTTGACCATTCCACTTCAGATTGCTCCATACGTATAATCCCAGATGTTTTATGGAGATAACTACTTCCAGTGAAGGTTTTGCAATTGTGTAATCATACAATAACATCTTTTTCTTTCATGTATTCACAATACATTTCATGTGTTTTTGTTGAGGGTCAGTTGCCACTTTCTGTGTAAAGAGTCAATCTTCAGCAGGTCTTTCTGTATTTTGCTACAGTTTTCTAACATTCAGACTTCTCTGTATACAATAACATCATCTGAAAAAAGCCTCCTTTAACTTCCGACATTATCTTCTAAGTCGTTTATACTGTCAAAAGTAATGGTCCCATAACACTCCCTTGGTGCATGCCTGAAGTTACTTTTATGCCTGAAGACTTGTCTCTGTTCAGAATGACACGCTGTGTTGTGTTTTCTAGAAAATCTTCAGTCCAATCACACAGTTGGTCTGGCTGGTATTCTGTATGCTTGTATTTTGTTCACTAGACAACAATGTGGAACTGTATTGCATGCCTTGCAGATGTTAAGGAACATGGCACCTGTATCTACTGCTTTCTGGGTCTCGTGGACGAACAGAGTGAGTTGGGTTGTACATAATAGTTGTTTTTGGAACCGATATTGTTTCCTATAGAGCAGATTTGTGGCCTCAAGAAATGTCATAATATGCACGTTCCAAAATTTTTCAGGTGACTGACTACGCAGATACAGGCCTATAGATTTGGACATCTGGTCAATGACCCTTCTTGAAGATTAGATTAGATTAGAATGGGAAAGACCAGTCGTCAGGAACATTCGCTCCTCCAAATACCTATGGTACAGTGCTATCAGAATTGTATTGGTATTATGTTAGATCCAGTGGCCTTTCCTGTGTTGAGTGATTTCAGATACTTTTCTGTCCCATGGTCACTAATTTCAGTATCAGCAATTTTATTGTTCATGAGATGATTTAAAGTAGGCACTACTGTGTGATCTTTCTTTGTGAAATGGTATTGGAAAAAGGTATTTTGTATTTCAGCCTTTTCTGTATTGTCCTCAGTTTCAATGTCATTATGGTCACAGAAAGTGTGGACAGATAGCTTTGACACTTTTACTGATTTAAATAAGACCAAAACTCCTCTAGATTTTCTGTCAAGTCAGTAGACAGACTTTTAGTTTTGACTTCATTAAATGGCTCACATGAGGCTCCCCTTATGCTAATTTTGGCTTCTTTTAGTTTTTGTTTGGCTGTGAGGCACTGGCCGCTTTTAAATTTGCAGCGAAGCTCTCTTTGCTTGTGTAGCAGTTTCGCAACAAGACTGTTGAACCACAGTGGGTCTTTCCTATCCCTCGCAACTTTGCTCAGTATGTATCTGTCTGAAATATATTGTACAGTGCTCTTGAACCTTGCCCATAGGCATTCAAGAGTTTTGAGTCGTGGAGATGAAATTTTCATGCTGATCATTCAGGTAGTTTAAAATCCGTTTTTTGTCACTCATGCTAAGCAGAAAGATCTTGCTTTTCTTTGTATTCCTGATTACAGCCATATTCAGTGATGCTGTAGTGACTTTTTTTGCTCATGGATCCCTTATTCTATGCTAAATGAGGAGAAAAGTTGGATCTATTTGTCACCAGCAGTTCTCTGAGACTATCTCCATGAGTCGGTGCTCTGGGGCTCACAGTAATTTTTAGATAAAGCACTTCGAACAGTTTCACCTGATTCTCTCTCTCTCTCTGGCCCATCTTAATCACTTGGGTCTCCCACTCGATAGCTGGTTGTTTAAAATCTCCACCTTAAGCTATAACATGACCAGGACATGTACCTGAAATATTCTCCAAGTTGCCTCTCAACTGTTCTGCTACTTCCACTGCTGAGGCAGGGGTCTATAAAAACAACTGATGACTGTGTTTGATCCACCTTTAACACTTCTCTTCACTCAAATTATATTTTGCATTCAGAATCTGTTCTAATCTCATCAGATATTATCTTACATTTTATGGCTATAAACCAGCGATCATCAAACTGTGGCCCACGAGCTGCCTGCTGCCCCAGTCAATTTTTGGTGCGGTCTGCAATTCTCAGCTGAATTTTGTAATAATATACATCTAGTAACTAACAGCTGAATCTAAAAATGTCAACTAGCATTAAGAGCTTCTTCAGAGTGTAGTTTTCCTCCTCAGTAATAAATGACAATACTTACAGAGATATTAATGTTTTAAGATGTGCTTAATTTTAACTGATATTGGTGAATTCAGCCATGGCACAAATGAAGCTGACTGCTTACCTCATGGGCAGAGGGGTAAGTAGCGCGGCTACTGCAGGATTAGAGGATGTGATATAGGAAATGTTTTATTGTTTGTCTTCCAGCACTGATGACTTAATGGGCACATCTGCCTCATATTATCAGCTGCAGTGGTGCAGTGGTATAAATTTCAAATCAAACTAACATAGATCCATAAGTGTGCATTATAAGAGACAATCATCTTTAAATGCGGTATTGTTTGCAGCAAGGAATATGAAATTAAATTAAGTCTGTCATAATACAACAAAATCAGCAGAAGAAAAAATGACATATTACTGAGAGTGGCCGCAGTGTTAAATAAGGAACAGTCAACATGAAGTGTTCCAAATGGTGCCAACTTTTATCAGTACTTTGGCGTAGTGGTCAACTTAACATACTTGTATTATAGCTAGTCTATTGACAGCCCATAACATACTAATTTATGTAGGTTACCAATTAATAATAAGATCACTATGTGTGCAGCCTGAGGTGCTGCCACACAATGTCAGTATTTGGCTCTTGAGCAAAAAAAGATTGACTACCACTGCTATAAACCTCAAGAGCTATAACTTAAGAACTGTTAGCGTGTGTTCATTTTCGCTACTGTATAGCATATCTCTTCACTGAATAAGTACCCACAGCTCGTAAGGTTTGCATTTTAGTACCCATGTTTACGAGACTTCTTCACTTTGAATGAGTGTTCTGTCATAACACTGAATATTGACCATTTCTCCTGGGACACCCTTGCATTTTCAATGAGTGGAACACAAACCATTAAGCAGAACCTATGAATTTGAATGTTAAATGGACAGTGGCATTTAACATTATTCACAACCGTAGTTTTTGAATGTTATATGGAACAGTGACATTTCATATGTTTAGCTAATGATCTCAGTGTGTGAGGAATTGTATTATGTTTAAAATATTTAAAATGTTGATATAAACCCCTCCTCCTCCCCTCTCCCACACACACACAAAACCGAGCGAGGTGGCGCAGTGGTTAGCACACTGGACTCGCATTCGGGAGGACGACGGTTCAATCCCGTCTCCGGTCATCCTAATTTAGGTTTTCCGTGATTTCCCTAAATCATTTCAGGCAAATGCCGGGATGGTTCCTTTGAAAAGGGCACGGCCGATTTCCTTCCCAATCCTTCCCTAACCTGAGCTTGCGCTCCGTCTCTAATGACCTCGTTGTCGACGGGACGTTAAAGCACACACACACACACACACACACACACACACACACACACACACACACACACACACACAAATAAATTACTCATTACTCTAGTGATGGTTAGCTTGTGAAAAAGAAATGCCTTTTAATTGTGATCAAAGTGGCCATTTGTACAAGACTATATCTCATAGATAGAAAAGAACTATCCAACCAAAACGTTATAGGTCTGTGACATTTATACATTTCCTGTTACAGATTCTTAGTTAGTAATTCATTATATACTTTCCTTTTCAAGATTTTTTCGTATAATTTCCTTATATTTAATTACCAGTGTAATGATCAAAGTGATGATATACAAAATAATGAAGTGTGTAACAGAATGTTTCCTTTTTGTGTTAGAACAACTATTCTTGTTCCTCTTGTTGTTCGATGCGTACTCATGTGCTTATTTTTTGGGTATTTGTAATTACGGTTTCTTTGGCTGTGAATTTAAACTATCAAAACAGGGCACAGACAAGCACACAATTTTCTGTTTTGTTTAGTTGTAACCCTATTACATGAGCCTGAGTTATTTCATGTAGTAGTTCTTCATGTCTCTTTCTTTTTACTGGAAGGGAGACTGGTGGTGAACTAGATGGCAGAGGGATGTATAATGATACAGAATAATGTACAAAAGTGTCTATATAATATTTTTTCTTACTGTATATAAGCATCTGAATCTGTAAGATGAAGGACTGTCTTGGCTGCAAGCCAGAAAATGCATTCCCAGAAAATGCATTCTCACGTTATCAGATAGCTGTTGTAATAATTGCTACTAAATAAGATTTCCAAAAGCTAATACAATGGAGTGGATATTACAAGTAGGGTAAGTAATACCAAGAGTAAGCTTATTTTGTGTGGAGGAAGGACTGACCTTTCAGAAAAGTGTTGTAACATTCTCTTAAAATCATTTTGGAACATGCAGAAAATTTGAAGTGTTATAGTCAGACTGGCACTCGAATCTGACATTCCAAGCTCCCAACCAATGGAATATCTGTTCTCTAACAAGGTTTCCAGTTTATGACATCTGGGAATCTCCATCAAAAGTGAACAGGATGTTATAGTCAGTGTGGTGTCTCTGTGTGCTGTCTGTGTCGCCGCAACATGCATAGTTAAACTGTATCTTAGGATATGGTAATTATTGTTCTATGAAATTTTGAGGGAATTTCGATGCACCTTTTATTTTCCCTGCTGTTAGCATTGCAGTGTCATTTGCCGTAAAATTATATTACTTCATATGGTAATCTTCATGTACTTCACCTTCACAACACAGAGCTATATTTTGTAATTGATTAGCATATATTACTAAATTACAATACAGTTTTTCTTAGCATCATAGACAGGTAATGTTTATTTATATTTACTGTACACTATGTTGCCTTTTTATGCTCACTGTATTTTCCGCAGTGTAATAAGTGTGAATTAATACATAGCTTAATTTATTTCTAGTTATACTTGATTTGTTTGTTTCTAATCTTAAACAGCATTTGATATTTATCAAAACAGGATCTCCAAGATGACAGCTTCCTTGCTCAGCAGTCTGAAGGTCTCATGAATGCCTTCACATACAAGTGCTACTCTTCAAACTTAGTCCATAAAAAGATTTTCTGTGCCATACCCTCACACACTGCTAAGCTTCCCACCAGCCCAAAGTATCAGCTACACATGAGCTCTCCTCTTGTCACCCAGTATCACCTTGTACTGGAACAACTAACTCTGCAGTAAACACTGCACAGCTTTTTATGTTGGTATAATTACCAGCCTGCTGTCCACCAGCATCAATGACCAGCACCAAAACTGTTGCCAAGAACAAAGTTGACCACCTGCAACTGAGTGCAACATGCTCAATTTCAATGGCTGTTTCACAACCAGACCCATTTCTGTCTTTCCCTCCACCATCAGCTTTTCTCAACTACACAAGCGAGAGTTGTTCGTGCAACACATCCTTCATTCCCATAATCACTGGCCTCAGTCTTCGAGAAACCGCTGTCTCATGCTACACCCAACGGTTTCCCCTTGTTTTGTCCTGTTACCCTCTCCCAATCCATGTTCTCTCGGTGTCTTCAGCTTATGCCCCCCCTCCCCCCAACAGCTGTGATAACCATGCATCACATGTCTAGCATGTGTACCTGCCAATCCTTCCTCCCACATTCCTAGCTGGCGAAACGGCTGCCTTCTGCTGAGCTGCTGACAACCCTCATGCAATTCCTCTCTCTGGCACCCGCCTCTCTCTCCTTCTATCCACCCCACCTGACACAACACCCACCACAACCTAGTCCACCTCCCAAAATGCAGCACTGACAATGCTTTTCCAGTTTGCACCATGTTGGGTTGTAGGGGAGAGGGGGAGAGAGAGAGAGAGAGAGAGAGAGAGAGAGAGAGAGAGAGAGAGAGAGAGAGTGGTTTTTCCCCCCTCTGAAAAAGGATTACTCTGAAAGGTAGCAAGTATTTTTCTTTTTGTGATAGATGATCAGTGGCTCAATGCTTTTTCCACCTTTGAGTGCATGGTCACCTTTAATTCAAAAGTATTTACATCCCTAAAACTTCATTATGCTTTTTAGATGATGATGATGATGATAATAATAATAATAATAATAATAATAATACGGTAACTGAACCTTTCATATTATAGCACCAGCCCCTCTGATGATGTGCAACATGTTAAGTTTGATACCATATGTGACTTTCATTATAAAGCTTATTTTGGAAACTGGTGTCCAGCTAGTAACTACTTCCATACTCACAGCATATCATATGATGTTATACTTTTGTGTGGTCACTGGCACAAATTGCTGATTATGTTAGCTGAATCATAAATCTTGCAATCTTGGTAAGAAGCAAAAATCCAAATATATGTTTTATGTAACAACGAAAGCTTTGGTAGCTGCTATTTCAGAGACCAGAACTTCAAAAAAGTATGGAAAAATGTGGCAATAAATGGAAAAAAAACATCATATTATTTAGGAAATATGTTTTCAGTTCAACATAAATTATTTTTCATGTGGTGCCTGAACTGGTGGGTCAAAGGTGTAATTCATACATTGTAGAGCTTCTTCTATTTAACTTAGGTAGTACCAGAAGCAGTGGATTCAGATAAAATATTTGTGCTACTGATTTGTGGATATTATTTAACTGGATAGATAAAAAATTTACTCATCAAGCAGCAACAGAACACACATATAATAGATCAGCAACAGAACACACATATAATAGATGGCTGTAATTGGTAAGCTTTCAGAACCAGTGGCTCACTCTTCAGGCAGAAGGGTTGAAGGGAAAGGAAGAGGACTAAAGAGGTCTAGGAGGAAGCGTAGATTTCGGGAAAGTCACCCAATGCCGCAGGTCAGGGGAAACTTACCATATGGGATGAGAAAGAAAGACTGATTAATGGGGACTGCATCAGACAAGATTTGAAAACCTGAGAGCTTAAAGGTGGAAGACAGGGTAATATGCACAGATAGATTACTGCTTAAACAACTTTAATCAACTTTATACTTATCAACAACTACTTCTCCCTTGAGGGGCAGACACAAAACAGATCAGGGGTATGGCCATGGGAACCAGGATGGCTCCTTCCTATGCCAACCTTTTCATGGGTCGTTGGGAGGGGGCTTTTGTGGGATCCATAAGTCTTCAGCCCCTGGCTTGGTTTAGATACATTGATGATATCTTTGCCATATGGATTCATGGTGAGGCTGACCTGCTAAAATTCCTGGAATCTCTTAATACCTTCTCCCAGTTAAATGTCACATGTTCCTATTCCGGATCCCATGCCACTTTCCTTGATGTTGATCTCATCCTCACCGAAGGCCAGCTATGCACTTCCATCCATGTTAATTCTACCAACAAACAACAGTACTTACATTTTGGCAGCTGGCATCCTTTCCATATCAAACGTTCCCTCCCATACAGCCTTGGTATCCTTCACTCCACATAATTATCCCACCAGTCTAGTTAAAAAGTGGATTCCCTGGGCCTTCACATCCAATCCTGGTACTGTTGATCCCTCCTAAAACCAATATGAGAGCACACCATTTGTGACTCAGTATTATCCTGATTTGGAATGTATTAATCAGCTACTTCTACAGGCCATGACTTCCTAAAGTAATGCCCTGAATTGAGATGCATTCTGTCTGAAATTTTGCCCACCATACCTAGAATAGCTTTCCATCATCCTCCCAATCTCAACAATATTCTTGACTCGGACCGTATTCTCCTTCTGCGCACCCATCTCCCTGCCCAATGGCTCCTACTGCTGTGACCGTCCCCACTGCAAGATTTGCCATATGCACCCTCGCACCATCTCCTATAACAGCTTTGTAAATGATGAAACATATACTATCAAAGAGAGAGCCACCTGCAAAACAACACGTCATATACCAGCTGTTACATAAACTCTGGTCGGCTGTCTACATCGTCATGACTACCACCGAATTATCAATTAGGATGAATGGGCAATTGGCAGAGGGTGTATACTGGCAACTTGCAATATCCTGTTGCAGAACATGCTTTACAACTTAACATTCGTGACCTTGACACCTGTTTCACCACACATGCCATCTGGATTCTTCCTCCAGACACCAGTCTCTCAGAACTCTATAGGTGGGATCTAGCACTACAACATGTCCTTGGTTCTCGCCACCCACTGTCCTTTATTTACGTTAATTTCTTTCATCTCAGCATTTCTTCACTGTAACTACTCTTAGTTTCACTCCATTTGGTTTTCTACATTGTCTTTCCCATCAATTTTTCACCGGCCCCATCCCACGTACAGTGCACTTCACTTTTATTAACTGATGCTTGGGGTTTAAGCAGTAACCTCTGTCTGCATATTACCCTGTCTTCCACTTTTCAGCTCTCAGGTTTTCAAATTTCGTGCGATGCAGTCCCCAACAATCAGTCTTTGCTTCCCATCCCGTACAGTAAGTCACCTCTGTCCCATGGTTCTGGATGACTTTCCCAAAATTTACCCCTTTTCCTAGACCTCTCCAGTCCTTTTTGTTCACCCTTCTTCCTTTTCCTTCAACTCTTCTGCCTGAAAAAGGAGCCAGTAGCTCTGAAAACTTGCCAGTTACTACCATCTATTATGTGTGTGTTCTGCCACTACATCGTGAGTAGATTTTCTATCTATTCAGTTAAATAATTTTGTCAATAACTGATTGTGAATGTTATGTATTGAACAGACTGTAGCAATTGACTGCCATGTTACCTTAAAAAATAATTCCGAGGAACAATCAGCCTTCAGCAATAAAAAATATGTTATGTCGTTACTTGTAAGACAAGGAAAATGAGCACTCAGGGAGTGGAAAAATTAAGTATCATGCCTTGATGTTTATTTTAATGGGGAATGTATGGAAAACTATCCTTAAGGTAAATAAAACAAATGAATGGAAGAGTAATATGTAATGTGTCGATTTATTTAGAATTGTTTCAAGTGCAACAATACTACAAAACACACAATATTCTCATTACACTCATGCCTCTATAGCACAGTCAACATACACATTAAAACTAGGAGTTTTCTATTCAATCAACAATGCAGTATATAACTTTATAAGACATATCAACAAACAAAAAGACAAAAACTTAACAGACTGATTTGAGCAGAAACTGGAAGAATAATTCTATGTTTAAAGATTAGGAATTAATAAAATTTAAAGGTTCAGTAAAATGTGTTAGTATAGAAACCCCACACATACTTGATTTGCTAATTAAAATCACAGCATTTTGCATACAGAAATTCAAACAAACACATTTCAAATCATGGCAGTTATCATATTTGAAAATTACAGGGAAAGTTAGTGGTAAAATTGCATAATATAGACTGTAAATACATCATACAAAATATTGTTCTGTTAATTTACCAAATACGTATAAACATTCACCATGATATATATTTTCACACACCATGCTACAAAGTAACAGAGGTATTAACACTTATGTAAGTTTCATTATGTTTGGGTATGAATATACTAAAACTACAGGAAATTAAAGTGGGAATACCATCCATAGGTCCATACAATTTGTATTATTATACAGATGAATAAACACATCAATCAAATGATTTCACACAAGTATTTCACAGAGTGCAGTTAAGGATAAAATAAATGTAACAGTGGAACCACTAAGTTTTGGAGATGATACTGCAGTGGTTATTCTTGCGTGGTTATTTATTCACACCAACTTTCAATTTTAGTTTGTGCATTGCTTTCAGTAGTAATAAAACTATCTCCAACTTTAACAAACACATTTCTGATGCAGTTTGTGTGGTTAAGGTATTAATAACATAACATATCCTATAAACAAGTGTATTTTTAAGTGACAGATATAATGATGAGGTATATGGCTGTTTGGATGTAAACATTTGAGTAAGATAACAAAAATGAAACAAAAAAATAAATAAATAAACGTTACCCTTATACTTTCTTTGCAATGGTCTAACTGGGTTTCAAATTAGTTCTGCAAGAGAATTGAACATTGGAGAACCTGTCAAGATGATGAGAGTGACTGAGAACTACAATAAATTTCATTCTGGCGAAATATTTGCTTCACCTTTTGAGAGAATATTTGCAGTTTATCATGAGTTAAGTCACACAGAAAACTCACAAAAGATCTTCAGATAATGCTTTTCGTACATAAAGTACACAATAAACCAAAGATGTACCTTAGAACCGAAATCTTTGGGTGTAATCAATACATGACAACTAATTAATATTCACAGTGAAATGTATCTTTGCAAACACTTTATTTGTTTTAATTTGTGCAAATTATCATTATAAATACGGCAGTTTATAGTCAGTTGAAAAGTTTGGACGTGAACATTAATGTTGTTTTCCTTTGTTGTTGTATTATTGTTATATTAATTACGTGACTTCACTGAATCGTTAAGCAGTTAAGTAACTAGACTAAAGTAGATTCTACTTAAATTCTGCTAGCTGATACTCATATAAATAAGACTTGTGGTTTGATAATATGATGAACATCTTCCCTCATTATCTCAGAAAACTGACTAGTACAAGATCCACCATAATGACCTAAATAACTTAAAATGACTTTTAACACAGAGTGAAGTATGGTTGATTTTGTGATCGTTAGCTAAGACAACATTTGCATTTGGAAAGAAAATTTCTGCATCAGAGGATTATGCGACATGCTACGTGTGACTACAGCACAGTTCATTCCTATTTAGAATATTCTAATGTGATTTTCGTAATGGTGGACAAATATGTCTCCTTTTAATATCTGGCAGTGGTTACAACATTAAAAACATATAAAGATTATTTGAGGTTACAGATTTGGAGAAATCATATTAAATTTGTATTTTGTGTCTGAAATGTAAAAGAAATTTTCACTTACTAACCAAAAATACAAGCAGCTGACTGGATGAAAATTAAAAGGTAGTTGAACTTATGTTTTGGAATTCTGCAATAGTTCCTTCATCAAGGAAATCAAAAACACTGCGTATAAGAAGAATGGATGGAATATATAAATATTGGTCCATAGGGGTGCAAAGAGCAAGAAAAGATTTGTAATATAGGTGCCTTGTTAACTGTGTATACAGTCAGTTATTATTTTGAAAATGCGTGTGAATCATACTCTATAATGTTTTCTATTTCTCACCCATTATTCTTTTGTGATGAATGAGTCAATTAAATCTTCTAATGACTACACATTCAAAATCTTTTAATATGTGTGTCAGCAGTATCTCAGTAGTTCTTATTTTGCAGACAAGTTGGTGGATATGTCTTACCTGCTTCAGAATATTTTATTAGTTATATTTTGCTTCAACTTAATCCAACTTACTACCTGACATTTTTATGAGACAGTTTATAATCCACTTTAACAATGTAATTATGAAAAAGAGCTTTCCTATTTGCAATTAGTCTAGAGGCTGGGGTATTTAAAAGGCAATGACATTAATAATTTTTCTTGTAGGTATATAAATTTGTACATTCATGTTTTTATGATACAAATAAGTTACCTTTGCAGTGGTAAAGGCAGCTGGTTGCTGGCAGTGAAGGTAAAAAAATTCTCCTTCTAATAAAATAACTTAATGTAACACAGAGAACTTCACAGACATTCCATTGCACTAAATTATTGATAGCGTATAACAGACAATGGAGCATGTAGAGCACCAGGGTATTGCCTTGCATGTTACTACAGGATAGTTGCTACAGGATGTATAGATGATTGAGTTACGTATCAACTACAAAAATTAATGTGTGCATCTGCATCTGAGAACAATGTTGTATTCCTCGCAGTACAGCCCCGATGATCATTGTTATGCCATCTGAAAATTTTAGGCTTCCATTTCTTATATATATTATGAACCAAATGTAGGATGAAGCAAAGGTTCTTATTTGTACTGTTTTGAAAATATATGTACAGTCCAAGCAGTGCAACCTCTTGCACAGTGCACATAGCCTGCTCTACAGCAGCTTACATCCTATTATCTACAGGAGGTGCTCCTGATGACTGTTTTTATATACAAAACTTGAAAAAAAAAAAAAAAAAGGCACGATGGACTCATAACCTGAAGGAAAACAAGAGCTACTGAAGCATCCCATGGCAGATTTGGACAGCAGAAAGAAAATGATGGATGAACCAGTTTTCATTCTTTATGGTCTGTATATAAGCGTGTAATTATCAGACAGTGTGGTGGCAACACACAGGTAAGTCAAAGAATGTTAGATAGTGTTGTGACATTGGGAAAACAAAGATTGTGAAGTAAACTTGGTGTGTGCATACGCATGCATTGTTATGCATATGAGTGAGTGATGATAATTTCAAGGAAACAGGATATTATGTACTGTAATATATTCTAAATTGTTTAATGTTATTTAATTTAAAAAATCTGTACCCATAATGTCATGAAAAACATAAAATTGACTTGTCTTGTATGTTATTGACCTTCCACAAAAAATATTGAAAGAGGACCAATAAAGTACAATACAATAATTTCAGTGCATGAAATGTGAGATACATAGGATCCTGTGCAATCTTTGGTAGAGTATTTATATAAATGCAAAGGGCAATTTCCTCAGTAATAACATTGTTGACAACATTTTCATTTCTTACCATATTAGCTCAAAATTTAACTGTAGTCCCCATTAGTATTACAGTATAGAACATGCATTTTATTTGGCAGTACCATTTCCCCTTCCCCCCATACCACTTTTTTTTTTTTTTTTTTTTTTTTTTTTTTTTTTTTTTTTTTTTTTTTGGATGAAGGCATGTTGGCTAATGGATATTACTTTTCCCTATTTACTGACATTTCATCTACAGTTTATTTGCTGGAATTTTCCAAATGTGTGGCTTTCAAAACCAAGATTCTTAAAACATAGTGCTGTGAATAGGGTAAATTGTGCAACTATGCATTTACTAAAAAAAAGATATTTGTGTAACTTGATGTGGGTCTACAGGTTTGCAAATAATCATGACTTACATAACATACTTGTGCTGTATCTTTAATTTCCTTTATGGCTTGAACCTATCAGAATTAAATGCTCACATCTTGCCTACTACACTCAAATCAGTAGTGAAACTGGCTATAGCTTCCTTGCTGAAGATGATAATCAGTCTTTCCTATCACCTACCTCCTCCTCCCCCCTTCTCCATCCCCGACCCCTCGCAATACACATGCACTCCAACACAGAGTAAGGTAACACACTAAACCCAGTTCTCATATCCTTGGTTGGTTGTTCTGATCTTTACTTTCTGTGGTGTGCTTAAATGACTTTTCACTAATTGTTAAATAGATTAAGGCTGCTTTCTAACCTCAAGTCTTCTTCAGCTGAGGTATAGCTTTATCTATACTGACTTTGAAACTTATGAAAACTTTACTCACTTTGTCCTTCTACTTTAACATCTTTCAGTATGTATTATTCTGTATACCTACTGGACTTTCATATGAACTGAATGAAATAAGAATTTGAAGTGAAACTTTTCTTTCTTCAATTTTTTCCATTCCTTCTAAGATTAACTACTCAAGTTTTTGTTTGAATTGGATTTTATCTTATCATAATAATGCAGTGAATACTTCAAAGAGATGACTGGGTTTGATTTTTTCTTAAGTTTTTTTTTGTGTATAAGAATAAAGATAAAGTAATGGAAGGCTCTAGACAGGGTGAGGTGGATCACTAACAATTTATAAATTTTTGTTGTTCTTTAAAATGGTTTCCTTACAGTTGCTTTATATACATTTATCTCAGTTGAGGACCAAGACCCATCGAAGACGGACATTACATCTGAGTGCCATATAGGGTACTCGGTACTGTGAATGATTTATCTATGAAAGAGGAGCTTGAAAGGTTTCCGCTGTGCCCTGTGACGACAGTAAAAAGCTGCTAGAAGACTTAATAGATGCTTAAGCTCTGAAATCCAGGAGTACAGTGTACTAAACTTACTGTCAATTTCCTTACTGTCATACAGTGATGCATTAGGCAGTGGATGAAGCAAAAGCTATTCAGCATAGGGCAGTAACCTGGGACTGATGACATGACTGAATTACCTTTTTATCCCAGTGTCTAGAACACTACAGAGAAATAGAGCAGGGAGGTAATTAAGATGCAGGCTGTATTACAAAAAAGAAAATTAAAATCAATATTACACATATGAAAGTAACCAAAGACAAAATGGCAAGACTGGACAGCTGGTTGGTGGTCATAAACCACATAAAATGCTGTGTAGTTACAAAAGAGCTAGTATATGATATGGCTACTTTACAGGTGGCCCTGCCTCTGTAGAATAGGATATGGTTATGACAGAAATAGGATGTGCTGGAAGGGTACTTCATGCAGGTGTTGCACCTGGGGCATCCACAGCTTTGTGATCCATGTAGCAAGGGCTTCAAAATTGGTGTAACATAAGGTTGAACTAAGATATTTGGTGGATTGGGTGGAAAGTGGAATAACCAATACCCGTCTACCTGAATCAGTGGTCATGAACTAGCAAGGGGCAGAATTGACCATCAAATGGTGGATAATGCTACTGAGTACAACATGCTCGATTTCAGTGACTGCTTTACAGCTCTTGCCATCTTGATCCTTCTGTCCACCATGTTTCCCTTCAATACTTAGATGGGAATTGTCATTGCAATACATTTGTCAGTCTTGTAATCCTCCTCATCTCTGATAGCCTTACCCCACATGTCCCTAAAATCACACCCATGATCATAACTTCACTCATCGTGCACTCACACTCTCCTATATGCAGTTTGCTTCCTTCTGTCATTTATCTCTCCTCACAATCCACTCCCACAGTCACTACTTGCCAGCAGCCAGAATGAGATCACAAGTGCCACATTGCTGCCCTGTGTACCTGCTGATTCCTGCCCCAGCCATCATTCATCCTTCTCCATTCCCCACCTTCTTCCTTTCCTTATACACTGTTTGCAACTCATCATCACATCCAAGTCGAGCTGTGGTGTCTGGGCAGAGAGAGAGAAGAGAGAGAGAGAGTGTTTGTTTGCTTGTGTGTGTGTGTGTGTGTGTGTGTGTGTGTGTGTGTGTGTGTGTGTATTTCTGTACACATACACTAAAGAACAACTCATTCAAAAGCAAGAAACATTCTGAGTCTTATTTATATATCTGTCAATGACTGAATGCCTCAGTTATGTATTGAGTTGTTACTTTTACCCCTCCATTATTTGTATTCCATGAAGAACTGTCTTCAAATGATATGTCTGAAATGAGTAGTTTACAATCAGTGTGTAGTTTCAGCTCTGTTTTACATCAGTGAGACATAAACTTACAACAGAAGAACCATTCAGGAACTGGGGATTGCTCAGTGGGCAACGGACAGGCAGATGTTGAAATTTGGCAGGAGAGACAGAAAAATAAACAAATGGAATGGGAAACAAACTCAGATGAAATATATAATTATGACTAATGAAAAAGATATGGATATGAGTTGGACATGTAATCAGGCAAATAGATGACAGACTGATCAGAGAACTTCTTTATTGATTCCAAGCGAAGGAAGGGTGGCAGGTGACATCAGAAAAAAACGTCTGATAAGTGCAAGTAGGATTTGCACACCGTGGGTTCCTAACAAACTTAATTCTGTGTATTGAGTGTTCATCCATCCTTTCATGCTATTGACATCGATACTGGCAAGATATATGCTGAAAGAATTCCAAGACTTTTGATATGAATTTCGAGATTATTTTCATACTTTTTTTCCCCTCAAGTTGTACTATGAAACCTTGCTTCTTGCCACATTTCATGATTCTAATTCAATAGGAAGTACTCTATACGTTTTGATGAGGGAGTTTGTGAGTATCAAGTTATGTGACATAAATGGCCGTATCTTTTGACTGCATCCGCTTAAAATTTCATACACTGCCAAGGGACTGTAGACTTAAGTTGCGCCTAGGTGGCATAAATTTGAGCTTGATATGTCTACCTGTTCATGAGAAAAAGGAAGTCTTAAGACACTGACAGACATATGGATACAAATTAAAAAAAAAAAAAAAAAAAAAAAAAAAAAAAAAAAAAAAAAGTTACAAATTAATAGTGTTTTTTTTCCCTTTCTTGTTCATGATTAAAGGTCAACACAAGGCACACTATAGGTTTTCATGAGTGAATTTGTGAGTGTCAAAATATGTGACATAAATGGCTATATATTTTGATTGCATTGGCATAGAAGCTTAAATTTCAACTTGATACATGTACCTTTTCCTGAGAAAGAAGGATCTAAAAAGTCAGTCAGACAGACAGACAGACAACAAAGTGATCCTATACAGGTTCCATTTTTACAGACTGAGGTACAGAACCCAAAAAATGGATCTGTAACAAAGACAGTGGCAAAGAAATGAGTTGTTTTCAGAGCTGACTAGATCTGGCCTTTGTCCTACAAAACGATGGAAGAGTGCGGTTGTGGGGCAGAAAATTAAAAGACTGAACAGGCAGAATATAGTATGACAAAACAAATTTAGAATTTTGTCATATACCGTGAAAGACAATGAACATGAATTTTATTTACAGAGAAGAGAAACTGATTCTATAAGGACCTGGGGGTCTTGGTGTCAGTTGGTCTCAACTGTTAAATTGTTTTACAGCACTGAGATGAAGCTGGTAATGACAGGATGAACATTCCAACTGAATTCAATACAGACTTGATTTCAAGGAATTTCAATTTTTAAGTTCTTTGATTGTGAAAAACATAAATTGTGAGTTCTGTATGTTAATTATTTGTCTGACATCCCTTCACAGTGAATTCATATTTTTGTTGTGAGCTCTGTCTGAGATGGAGTAAGTACAAAATAACCTCCTACAGGACACAAAAATAATTTCATGTTGACTTTGCGTTCATCCCATTTCTGAAAAGGAGTATGTACTCTTGGAGGAAAGGCATCAAGCTAACATAAAGCAAGAAATTGGAAATCTCTGCTAATTAGAAGAAGTTAAAAATATATCTCATTAGCAACTCTTTTCACAAATTATCTGAGTGTGTAGTTTTAGGGATTAAAAAGTTCTGTTAACTACATGGCAAATAGTGTTTGTTATGAAGCTGTATGACAAGTAATAATGCACTATAAGTAGGAATCAGTAGTTATAAATTTAAAGCACAGTTTGTCTGAAAAATATCATTGCAGTCAAATGAATATGAAGCTACTGATAGCAATTGAACAATAGTTATACAGTAAAACTAAGGAAACAGCAGTTTTTTTCTTTTTTCTTTAAGTAGTGGCTGTCTTACTAATTTAATTGGTTAAATTTAGTGGCATAAGTATGAATAGCGGCAAGTATTATAGTGATAGCTGATTATTAATACATTATGCTGAGTAAACTTCTGTGCTGCCGTTGTCTCATGCTAATATATACATTGACTCATTCCATATCCCTGAAGGTTCTCCTTTTTAATGGGATGTACAGAACATTAGAATTAATGAACAAATGAACAAACATGTTAGTGAATGAGTAAATGGAGTCTTGTACCTTTCGTTTCAAGTGAGCAGAGTAACTGAGTGTTACTTCTTATATGAATTTCTTGTCTTTGTATTCTTGTCTATGTATTGATAAGCTGTTTGTGTTGTATAAGATGTGCTTGCTTTGTATCCAGAATATAATAAATAAGTCAATGTAGCTCTTGTCAAATGAAACCTGCATCTGCATAGCAAAGGTTTTACTAGCAGTAAAGTTATGAAATAATAATTAAGCTTTCAGTCAACAGAGGTTTAGATTTTCTTCGTTACCTGTCGTACCTGAGGCAAGATTTACTTCCTTCTTAGTTGTGGTTCAAATACTCTGAGTAGTTGGGAGCCATTTCTTTTTCTCTGCATCCTGAATTATGTCCCGTAATATGTTAAGTAATTTGATACATAGCAAGTATCTGAAGATGTCAGAGGGAAAAGCAAAATATTTCAGATGCTGCACAAGTATTTGAAATTAGATCTTTCATTCATGAAGACACAAATGATATTTATAATAACAGTCTGATCTTTTGTTTAAGAGTCAGGAAGCAGAAATGTGTACTCTACACTACATCTTTGCTCAAACACTGTAGCTGTCATGAATAAATAGTATATATCAGTGATTCATCTCTGTATCACAGACAGCTGAACAAACAAGCACAAATAGCCAGATTATCACACAGAACTCCATCTGTCATAAGCTACCAAAACTCATTTCATTACATAATAACATTTGTAATGTACATTGCAACAAAAGTTTGGGACATGCATTCTGCATACATCTTTCTCAGCTGCAGTATCTGGTCTGAATCTTCTGATGATATCACAGGATGCTCTTCAACGCGTGCCGAGCTATTGTAGGGTGATATCCCTTTTCAGGGGAGCTTACCTCTTTGAGACCAGCTTCCAGTTTAATTTCCTCTTCAGTTTTTTCCTCGAAATCTTGTTTTTTCTGCCGTATATCAAGAGCTGGAGCACTGTCATGAGTCTCCTTAGAAATAGAAGCAGCTCCTTTTTCTGCTTTTGGTTCTGCACTATCAGTTATCTCGTGGGTCATATGATACGATGTTATTCCAAAGGAAGGACTATGAGAGAGCTTCAGTGTTCTAGTCTCTGTCACTTCATGGACAATGACTCCTTGTCTTTCCTGCAACACAGAGAATGAAGCAATCCTTAATTTTTTGATGTAGGAAATAAATCAAAGCTATCTTTTCTAAACAACTTTCCAATTGTTAGTACCAAATAAATCACTTTCCAACAGTTTTGTTGTCTTATTATATTAAAAAAACTACAGTATACAGAAAAATTTAATTCCACATGAGTCAGTCCCACAGCATAAACTTAAATCACTGGAAGATTTTATTTAATTAAATTTTTGCATTAAAATTCAGAATACAATTGGATTTGTGTAGTATTTTTGCCTCATATATTTCGTGTGCTTATAAAATTCATATGTACAATTGCAGAGAACAAATATTTAGAGAAGCTAAATACTGAATATTTCTGAGAATGAAACTGTGTCAGATTTATCAAACTATTAAAAATCAAGAAACTATGTTTAGTAGATGATTACATTGTGGAATATGCAGATATACTTCCACTTGCAAATTGTGATGTAATTGCTCTCATTAACTTAAAGCTATATAACGACAATAAATTCATGTAATAATGTATAATATTCATAAAATTCAGTTGAGAAAAATCGTATATTTCACTAAAGGAAACATTTTTGTGAAACTATCTTATAAGAATAAATTAATGCAATGTAAATTAAATGTCAGAATTACAAACAAAATTATTTCTTATCTTGTTATCTTGTAAAACTAATATGTGATGAAATGGTGAAAAGCAAGTAAAATTTCAAAAATGAAAATATGAATGTAGCTCAATTGGAATGGTTTGTACCCTACATGATTTAGAAACAAACTTCTCAGGCTACATGTACCAATCAGTGTTTTGTGTCAGCAGCCAGTGACTTTTGAGCAGTGTAAATAATAACGAATAAAATCATAACCATAGTGTATTGAAATTATTGGCATTTATTTATTTGTAAAGAATACTAAGATGCTACCTAAATATTTGCAGCAAACTAAAGCCTGAGGAAGAGAAGATATTACAGTATGTACTTTATGACATAAATGCTTTAAATTAATGTAAGGTGCATAAACTCTGCACATTGATAAAAGCCAAAACTGATGCGAAAATTTAAAAAAAAAATGTAACTGTGGTCTACATCTGATGTTTATGGTAAGAGGCAAAGCCTTAAAAATCAGCTAGTAAGTTTTAGTGTGCCATTTAATGAGCATTACTTCACTAAAACTGACTGGGGCCTTGACACTCGCTTGGCAGTCTAGTTGTCGACATAACAGCACTTGCTCAAAGTGTTGTAAACAGACCATATTTGTGTTCATGTGGTTGTTTCTTTATGGGTAAGTTATCATCGTTAGTCAGTTTTCTGGTTTAACATAGCTTATAGCTTTGTTATTTCATATTTTACTAAAATCTTTTTAGTTGTTTTTCTACTATTATTAGTGCCTGTTAATTTGCCAAAGGTGTGTTAGCCTAGCCAGTTTATGAGTGTATTTTGCATTCGTGATCTTTTTCTGCTCACTGAATTTGCACGGCTTAGTAGCTTGCTTTTTCCTATAGTCATTACCGTTCTTCCTGTTGCTTCTAGGTGATATAAAGAAGCAATGGCTATTTCCTCCCAGTTTTTTGTGGCCGTTAATTATGTTCGATGCCTTGGTCGTGATTAGCAAGAGTTTTTATTGGTAAGCTCAGTCATGGTGCATTATTTTATGAACTGAAGTTTATACCCCTCACCACTTCCTGAAACACAAAGTGGTCCTATGCTCCATAGTCCAGTCGATCTTTTCCCAGATTGTGTGATGATGGCTAGAAGAGGCAGAACACGTCACATGTGAAGATTAATAAACCTATCTTGTGCAACCAAGACTGTTTTTTCTGTATCTAAAGATCTATTATGGCTGCTACACCATTGCCACCACGGTAGTTATGGAGTGGAGTGACTAATTGCAACTTACCTAGTCAGGCAACGAAAAGAGTGGCTTGAGATTTTTACAATCTGGAGTTTAAGATAATGAAAACGACCCTGAATATTATGTTTACTAAGACCTGTCTTGCTGATGAAGTTATTCTGTCCTATGTTCATAGGTGCATCAAAGTCAATCATTTTGACATACATCTGCGGCGATGTACAAATGTGCTAAAGTCATTACTTCAAATGAAATTAATAGGTGGCACATTATTATGGATAGACTAAATACTCTTGCAAACAGCACCTATTTTAAAGCTGTTAAGGTTTTTTAATTTCGTACTTTTGACAATCTGATCATTATGTTAATTTAAGTATAGAGGAAACAGCCCAGCAGCATAGTGAATGTCATAGTAACAAGCTTAGGAAACTTGAAAGATATATAGTAAATCTTCCACCACCCCTTTTGATGAGCCTCAGGATAGCTTCCCATTTATTGAAACTGTTATTAATCTCACAAACATTGTATTCAACCAATCACAGTTGACGCTGTTAAACAAAGGCCTAAAGTATCAATTAACACCACAGTTAGATAACGAGGTGACTACCTCTCTCATCACTGATGTAAAATTGGCCTTCGATAAAGCCTCAATTGGAAATGATGCAGCTATCCGCTTAACGGTTTAAGCGAATGAGATTATCCAGAGGGCCGTAAACAAAACATCTCCATCACAAAAACACCGCATCCTGAAGGACACCAAACAAAAAATGGTAGAGGGTAATGCCATTCTAGTTAAGACTGATAAAGGTAACTCACGTGTAATTGTGTACAGAAATGATTACATTAATAAAGTCAAAAAGTTTTTTGTGAAAAATGGTATATGCCGTATTGATTCAGAACCTATAGCAGCCTTTGACGAGATTTAAAAATTAACTTGACTGTTGCTTGTTCATAATTCAGCCACGGCAGCTTTGCAGTTTGAAACTTCTGAACCCTCACACCCCTGTGCTCCACTCACAAATAAAAACTCACAAAATTGACCGTCTGGCTAGATTAATCATCAACAGTAAAGACAGCCCTGTGTACAAGGCTGCTGAATTTGTTCAGATTTTAAAAGACAATGTCACATACATAATAGGAGGCATAATAGGAAACAATTAGTCACTAGAATGCCTGAAATTGTTACCTACTCTCACTAGATATCAAAAACCAGTACACAAATGTCCCTGTGGCTGAAACCATTGGAATTATACATAAAATCCTTAATTGCAAAAGAATCCTTCTCAATAGAGGAAGTCAATGGGATCACTGGCCTTCAGGAAATAGGAATTTCTCAAAATTACTTTTCTTTTACAAGCAGGAACATGTTCTTGCGACTGCCTCTCAGGTTTCTTGGCTGATGCATTTTTAACAGTGCACTCCTCCTCCAATCATCCGAGAAGTTATAAACTCAGCTATTTCAGAGCTACTATAGCATGAATGTGTGAACTCCCTCTCTCTGACAGCAATATCAATCATGAATTAGAGAACCTGAGCTTTGTAGCACATGAAAAGGATTGCAGCCCTTCACTGGTGAACCATTTATATAATGAATGAGAAAACACTGCAGTCTCTGCTATTAATCCTTCGCTTATATCGGCAGTGTGTGAAAACAAATGTGTGGGTATCCCATTTCTTGGGCCTTTTCATACTAGTTGGCTAAGCTATTTTGGCATACTAAAGTTCATGTTGTATTTTCAAAGGGCTCTCTCATGTAATACATGCTCCCCCATAATGACCAACTTATCAGGAATTCATTCTCTAAGTCACGTGTCTAGGTGTACAGAATGTTTCGTCTAGTATATTGGTCAAACAGAGAGATATTTCACTGTTAGGTTTAAGAAGTATTTACTGACAAAACATAGGTCAGGTGAAAAAATTTATCCCCATTGCCCAGCATCTCAACTCTTCTGAATTGGCCCCAGATTTAGAAAACCTTAAAATACTTCAAGCGGCCAACAAAGGCAAGAAACTGAATTTATTGGAAGACTTTGTAATTTCTAACCATATTTTCAGATCTCAGAGTCTAATAAATGAGAAAGTCTGTTCAAACATCAGACATTTTTTGATATAATCAGGCATATCTTTAAATGATGCTTTCCATTTGTATTACTTATTGAGTATTTTATTTGAGCCTTAGAAATCAGCTAGTTAAGTTTTAGTGTGCCACCTTGTGAGCCTTTCCTCACTAAAGCTCCATGGGGCCATGACACTTGCTTGGCAGTCTTGTTGCTGGTATGACAGCATGTGCCCAAAGTGTTTTAAACAGACCATATTTGTGTTCATGAGGTGATTTATTCATGGGTAAGTTATCATCTTTGCAATCAGTTTTCCAGTTTAACATTGCTTATAGCTCTGTTGCTTCATATTTTACTTTACTTGGATTTGAGTAGGCAGAATTATATTGATGGTGGCTACTACCTCCCAGTCCTGTGGGACTGTTAACTATTTTGCTTTGATGATACCTCATCTACTACACTGCCTGAAGTGTTGCATATAGCTCAGCAATTAAAGTCTGTAAACTCGTTGAGAAATTTAAACTTGATGAGAGTTTGAGGAAAGATTTCTGAGCAGCAGTGAACATACTCTTGTGTTGGGCATTTAAGTTTGTAGTGTGTAACTGAAATAATGTAACAAACTCTTGAAAATTACAGTTGGAGTACATTTTTTCTTGAATTTAGCTAACTCTAAAACATTACTGAACATCTTTAAAAAGCAAAGGTGCAGTTTTACCTCAACTTTGGTGGAATATATCAATATTTATCACCCTTATTTTGTGTCAGTACCTGTAAGGTTTATCTGCATAGACAAACGAGATGTATTAATTGGTACAGGTGCCAGTGGAATATGCCACATCAATATCAGCATTGTTGTACCATGAGAGAGAAGAGGTAACTATCATTAAAAGGAAGAGAACATTCAAGACTAATTATCTCTATTTCATTTTCCAGAAGATTGAAAGCAGTACCTATCATCATGTCCTGCATGGTGTTAGTGATAGAGAAAAACTTTACCAATTAATGGGTGCTGCTGATTATGGTATTGTAGTCATAACTTTCTCTCTCACCCATTTAATGGTATTTTTATACAATTTCCTTTGCACACATCCCAAATGGCACCTGGTATAATATATCAGTGTTTATTGTCCTCATTTTCTGTGCACATATCTCAAATGACACCATGCTCATGATGGATTTTAAAGAGTCATTTGTGAGAGAGGTGAGCAATGGGTGCATATGCAGAGAGGGTATGGGAATAGATTTTATATGCTTGTTGCTCTATGACGAGTCCGGTGATGACTCACTAGCTTTAGCACATAGGCTGGGAATGGGGCTGTCATAAATGTCCCAGTGGCACATCTGTTCTAAAATCAGCTGGGAGAATAGTGGAACAGGTTTACAAGTGGTTCATCATACTTAATTAGACCACAATCCACTACCCTTGTTTTACTTGTATTGATGATTATCTTATAACCCCTCCTGAAGACACTGCCCCTCCTTTCAACTGATCTGAGAGAATTACAATGTTACAAGTGAACCTTAAAGTTTGTATTTATTATCTCTCAACTTCAGTTTTCTTTCTGACAGTTGTACATGCAGCATCTGCTATCAAGATCGCATTACTGTGGTACAGACTGACCTCCAGTCCCTCCTTAGAACGTCAGATCCCTCACGAGGGCCATAGAACTTTTTATACTAAAATGTAGACTTTCACGGCCAGAAATATCATGTCCATTATAATTATCCGGGCTGTTATGCCGTGGTCGGTTGATGAATTTTGTCTCAATTCCCAACATTGAGTCAGTAGTGAGCCAGTGGGTGTGTTGGACCTTCTACCGACCTACGGACCCCCGTGAAGATGTCTCCCACAGTCGGAGACGAAACGTTGGGAATTGAGACAAAATTCATCAACCGACCACGGCATAACAGCCCGGATAATTATAATGGACAGAACTTTTTATGCCACTCAAACTGCTCACTCCCGCATTTTACATGTTCCTATGATCCACAAATGCAGCTGTGCTCATTGTCTCATAGGTGCTGGCTTCAAAGCACCCGCTGAAGGTAGCTTTGCCTTGGTTGATCAACACCTGCAACTTACAGTACAAAGACTCCCCTCCTATATTAAAGACACTAATCATGTCCTATATCATTTGAAATCAGTTCATTGCACTCACATGAAACAGCTTGCTTGTTACTGTTTTCACCTCCCTGTATACCAAAATTCCCCATGAGCATGGTCCGTCTGCTGCTGAGCAGTATTTCAACCAACACACACCTGACTCCAAACCTGTGACATACTTTCTACTGTTCTTAAAAAACTTTACACTCACCAACTACTAGTTTACCTTTGAGAGGCAAACATACAAACAGATCAGGGTTGCGATTGTGGGAGCCAGAGTGGCTCCTCCCTATGCATCCTTTTCATAGTGTGCTTGGAGGGGGCTTCCCTGAGGTCTATAAACATTCAGCCCCTTGTTTTGTTTAGATACACTGATAACATCTTTGCCACATGGACTCATGGTAAGGCTGACCTCTTGAAATTTTTTGGAATGTCTAAGTACATTCTCCCAACTACATTTTACATGGTCGTTTCACAAATCTTATGCCAATTTGCTTGATGTTGACTTCATCCTCACAGAGGGTCACTTCTTTCACATTTAACCTACTAACAGACATCATCATTTACATTTGGACAGTTGCCATACATTTAAGATGAAATGTTCCCTATCACACAGCCTTAGTATTTGAGGCAAACACATTTGGTCAGATACAGATTCTTTACAGCAATACATCACCACTCTCACCCCAGTCTTCACTGTACATAATTATCCCACCAGCCTATTTCAAAAGCAGATTTCCTGTGCCATTACACACAATCCTGGTACTGCTGATCCCTCCAGAAAAGATGAGGAGTACACCTCTTGGCACTCATTATTATCCTGAATGTATTAATCAACTACTTCAGTAAGGCTGTGACTTCCTAAAATCATGCCCTGAAATGAGTTCTATTCTGTCTGACATTTTGCCGAACACATCTTTTTGTCCACCTCCACCCCAATCCCTCAATATCCTGCTCAGACTCCATGCTCTTCTGCACTCATTTCCCTATCCTGTGGCTCCTACACCGATGATCATTCCCACTGTAAGACCTGCTCTGTGTACCCTCCTACCACCAACTATACAGCCCACTGGCTCAACATATACTGTCAAAGGGAGAACCATGTTGTTTATAACCTGTTATATAAACACTGTTCTATATTGTTATATCATCATGTTATCAGTTAGGATGAATAAGCATAGACAGAGTGTGTATAATGGCATCGCACAAGATCCTGTTGCTTTGACCACTCTGCAAGATGCCAACTTGACCTCAGTGCCTTTTTCACACATGTACCACCTGGATTCTCTGTTCTGACATCAGTTTCACAGAACTCTGCAGGTGGGAACCACCCACCTGGCCTAAAGTTACATTAATGTCTGTGGTCTCAGTATTTCTTTTCAGTATCTTTTCCTTTTCTTCACTCTCTCTCATTTTTCTATATTTTTTTTCTGCTGTGTGTATTTTTCCCCATACCTTTCACTTTCACTTCTTTACCATGTATAATACGCTGAGCTTTTCACTCTTATTGTCTCTTACATGATGTTTTTTCAGTAATTTCTGTTAAGCTTGGTAATTTCCATTAAGCTTGTTACCTTGTCTTCCATCTACAAGCTCTCAGGTTTTCAAACCTCAGCTGGTGCAGGCAGCAGCAATGTCTGTCCTTCTCATCCTGTCCAGTACGTCTCCAGGGACCTGGGGTTTTGTGCAATTTTTCCATAACTCTTCCCATTCCCTAAACCTTGCCTGCCCTCTTCCTTCATCCCACTTCCTTTTCCGTCAATCTTTCTGCCAGAAGAAGGAACCACTGACCCCAAAAGCTTGAGCATTCCCATATCTTCTGTGTGTGTTTTTTCCTGGCAGAAACGGGACAATTGGGATTGGCTGACTGCCATCTCATCCTCAGTCTGTGGCATCATCTGGATGCAGAGTGAAGGGGGTGTTGGGTCAGCACACTGCTGTCCTGGCCGTTGTTGACTTCACAGGCCTTGGAGCTGCTACTTCTCATTCAAGTAGCTCATTTGTTGGCATCACAAGGCTGATTGGACCTTGTGTCAATCTTCCCAATGAAGAAAAATCACTGCCAGTAGCAGATATTGAACACGGGTCTCTGGGCTGTCAGCCATGCTGACTTCTCAACTACAGAAGTGGACTTCTTGAACAAGATCAGACAAATAAAAATTAGTTACAGGTATGAGAAGGAGAGATCAATGGACACAGACTAAATGAAACTCAAAGTGTGAAATTTTCTAGTCATGAAAGTGGATTTCAAGATTCTTAGGCATCCATAATCTTAAGAAACTGATGTGACACCAGCATATGGATTATTTAGCAAAGAAGGTCATTTCTGTCCAATGGCATAATCTTCTGGGTCAATGCAGCTTAAGTAAAAAGGTATGTATTTTACAGAAGTATGCAACATTATATTAATATTATATACAAGGTGTCTCATTTATCTTGCTCACCAAAATAACTTTTTTTCTGATGCATTAAATGAAAAAATTCTTTCAACTGATGTTTTTAATATCAGTGGGTAGTTCTTGCTGAGAGTACATGTTGTGTGTATCCCCACAGATGTAGGATATACAGGGTAGAGGTTAAATTTTTTAAAGGGAACCGTGTACATTTCATGCAAAAATACACTCACCCTTTCCAAGGATTATTCAAAAGTGTATCATACTGTATCATTTTATGCATGAAACTAGAAGCTATGGAAATGATAAATAATACAACTTCTCTAATTTAAATATTACTTCAATACATGTCATTAACTATATCATTTAACCTCTTCAAGGTGCATTTAAATGTATTACAAATTACCAATAAACATTGAATGCAACAGTACTGCACTGTACAGTAATTGTATTTTGTTATTTTTCAGTACCGTATTACAGTACTTATGACAATCCAGAAGTAACATGGCCCTTTGTAGTAACTTTTACTGTCATAGTATTATTACATGAAAAGCAGAGCATTTACATCACATGCTCAAACTGGTAATGACAGCATTCATACATAGGGTCACTCTGTCAATGAAGGACACCCTACATCACACTACTACTTCCTCTGTGAAGGCTGTACAAGCATGAATAATGCATTGCTGTATGTCTCCTGCTGTTGATGGAACATTTGGTAGATTGCATCCTTGATTGGTCCCCACAGAAATAAATCTAGTGGTGTAAGGTCTGAAGATTGGGCACCACGTCCAATCCTTCTATCAGGGTATGTACAGTCCAGAATTTGTCATGATCATTAGGCATTACGTGCAGGACATCCACCATGCTCATTCCACATGACCACCCATTTATTCAGACGTACGGTGTCCAAGAGAAGAGAGGAGGAAAAGGGTATTTTAAACATATGACATATTGTCCGCCATTTTGGGTGTCATTCACAAAAAGAGGTCCGATTATGCTCTCTTGTCAGAGCCATTGTTGATAGACCAATAATGCCTTTTCTCATACTGACAATTCTTTTGTTGGAGAACATCGCCTCGTTGGTAAAAAGAACATCTGAGAAGAAATTAGGATTTGTCTGAAGTTGTTGAGCCCACTGACCAAACTGAACCCATTTGCTGAAGTCATTTCCATGAAGATATTAATGTAAATCAACATGATAAGGGTGGAATTTATGATGTTGCAGACTGCAATGTGCACTTGTTTTCGAGACACCAACTTCATGTTGAATTTGTCGTGTGCCAATTTGATGATTCACGACTAGAGCAGCAAGCATAGCGACCTCAGCAGCTTCATCTGTACATGGTATATGACAATTTTGAGGTCTTGTAATTAAATTTACCGTTTCACATAGATGAGAAATGAGATGACGGAACATCCAGTGAGAAGGCAATGGCTTTGTTGGGGAACCGTCTGCTGTACAGTAGTGCATGAACAGAATTTTGTCTGCCTATAGCAAATTACCAAATTCTAAAGGTGGCAGGGGTAAAATACAGGGAGCGAAAGGCTATTTACAATTTGTACAGAAACCAGATGGCAGTCATAAGAGTCGAGGGGCATGAAAGGGAAGCAGTGGTTGGGAAAGGAGTGAGACAGGGTTGTAGCCTCTCCCCGATGTTATTCAATCTGTATATTGAGCAAGCAGTAAAGGAAACAAAAGAAAAATTTGGAGTAGGTATTAAAATTCATGGAGACGAAGTAAAAACTTTGAGGTTCGCTGATGACATTGTAATTCTGTCAGAGACGGCAAAGGACTTGGAAGAGCAGTTGAACGGAATGGACAGTGTCTTGAAAGGAGGATATAAGATGAATATCAACAAAAGCAAAACGAGGATAATGGAATGTAGTCAAATTAAATCGGGTGTTGCTGAGGGAATTAGATTAGGAAATGAGACACTTAAAGTAGTAAAGGAGTTTTGCTATTTAGGAAGTAAAATAACTGATGATGGTCGAAGTAGAGAGGATATAAAATGTAGACTGGCAATGGCAAGGAAAGCGTTTCTGAAGAAGAGAAATTTGTTAACATCGAATATAGATTTAAGTGTCAGGAAGTCGTTTCTGAAAATATTTGTTTGGAGTGTAGCCATGTATGGAAGTGAAACATGGACGATAACTAGTTTGGACAAGAAGAGAATAGAAGCTTTCGAAATGTGGTGCTACAGAAGAATACTGAAGATAAGGTGGATAGATCACGTAACTAATGAGGAGGTATTGAATAGGATTGGGGAGAAGAGAAGTTTGTGGCACAACTTGACTAGAAGAAGGGATCGGTTGGGTAGGACATGTTTTGAGGCATCAAGGGATCACAAATTTAGCATTGGAGGGCAGTGTGGAGGGTAAAAATCGTAGAGGGAGACCGAGAGACGAGTACACTAAGCAGATTCAGAAGGATGTAGGTTGCAGTAGGTACTGGGAGATGAAGAAGCTTGCACAGGATAGAGTAGCATGGAGAGCTGCATCAAACCAGTCTCAGGACTGAAGACCAGAACAACAACAACAACATAGCAAATTACAGTACAGGTATGTTGAACAGAGTACAAGACAGACATAATAACATAATAAATACAAGGTTTCTATTAGTACTGAACATAGAAATGTAAGTTATTTCCTGTCAGGGTACATCCTTCATTGATCAGCAGCATTTGTACCTTATCATCATGTGTGTACAGTACACCTCAGACAACAAAAGCTGCATTCATAGTGTGTTGTACCACACTAAGTTACTCTGATGCATGACTACACTGGTATGCAGTGCAGTGTATGCTAAAACAACAACAAATGAGGTGTGTGTGGGTGGGTGTGGCAGGGGAAGGGGGAGGGGGAAGGAGTACCTGTGTTTACATGAGTTGGAAATCATAAACAAATCCCACACCTCTAGTACAGCACTACATAGTGTAGGTAATGTGTACAATCAAGGAAGTAAACAGCTTGGTTTCTTCACAACCTGTTTACTCTTCATCATTTGCACATCTATGTTTTATTGACAAAAATGGTACAGACTGATACATTTTTGAATAGCTGTTGGAGAGGGATGGGTATCCTTGAATGAAATGTACATGCTTACATTTAACATCTACTCCATATCTCCTGCATCTATGGGGATACATAAAGAGTATACCCTCGGCAAGAATTACCCAATAACGTTAAAAAATAAATAAATAAATAATAAAAAAACATTGGTTGAAACAATTTCTCATTTAATGCAGCAGAAAAAAGTTAGTATGGATGAGTAAGATAAATGGGACACCCTGTATATTATATATTACACAATATTGTGTATATTATATTAATAGTTGTACATCTAGCAGAAGCCTCTTCAGGGACCCAGGAATTGTTACAGAATGTGCCAGTATGTTTATATCTCTTACTGCATTGGTGGTTAACAATAAGAGTGAATTTATTAATTCACAATCACAATACTAGAAACAAGAACATTCGCAATACAGTTTATCATTCTTGTTTCGGGTTCAGAATGGACTTTTGTATTCTGACGCAATGATCAACAACATTTGGCCAGCAGTCTTCTGGCAAGAAATTGGAAATCACCAGATTCCAAAAGACAAAGTAAAATTAATATCTTATTAGCCATTCCCTCTATAATTTATTAGGGTATTGAGTTTCACTAATATAAATTTTTGTTAATGATGAAGGAATACGTTTTGGCTATTCCTATAAATTAAGTGTTCATGGCATTTTTTTTGAAATTAGTGAAATTACATAAATGCACTGCATGAAGATGAAGCAGTCTCCTGTGTCTGTTACTGCTTGCTTGTTGAACTGCAGCTTGGCATGTCCCTAGTCCCTGAAAGCTCTCTGTCATGTTTAAAATTCTCCCTCTTTGGACATTAATAGTAACCTCTTCTCATATGATTGTTTTCTTTAATACAGCATTTGCTAACATCTGAATGTCAAAAGAACTGATTTGTTTTTGTGTTCGCGAGTTTTATGGAAAGGTGTCTTGTATTGCGTAGGCAGCATAACACGTGTGTTGGCTTGATGAAATCGTATCAGTTTATCAAGGCTCTGCACCCTCTATCATCTTCAATATTTCAAAGACATCATCTCGGTGAAACTCAAGACTTACGAAATGAAACAACTCACAAAGAGAGCTTGTAATAACAAGCTCTCATGCTTACTTTACTATGAAATGCTTTTGTTCCACACATCCAAAGTGCAGTTCTTACGCGCATGTATTTAGTGCCGTCTGTAGCCCAATTTTGTCAGGAGTATCAACAATCTATCTCTTTTTGTGCATAATTTATTTACATCAAAAAATAGGGAAAATATTTTGATACTACATAACTGTCCACCTTATCACTGCAAAAAATATATAATAATAATAATAATAATAATAATAATAATAATAATAAAGCAAATTAGAAAATATGTAATTTATTGAAAATGCTCTAAGTGCCATACCAGGGAAGTGACTGGTTGTGTCATTAAGAAAGCTTTTGTTACAGGTGCAGTTTATATGGAGACAATACAATTTATTTGTGATGAAACAAATGCAGACATACAGTGGTAATGTTTTATCTAGCACTACTGTAGTCAACAAAAACCATTTCTCATATATTTTAAATTTTTACAAGAGAATACAAAATTTAATTAAATAAAAAATCTGAGTCTGTATGTTTGTAGCAGTTGGCCTTAGCCTCTGACGTAAGGTACATGTAACTTACTCAAATATTTTATCTTGTCACACCTATTACATTTATAAATAAAATAGAAAGAAACTTCCACATGGGAATAATATTACATTTATATGTTAACAAGAACCTCCAAATGTGGGCATATACTAGTGAGTAGTCTTGAAGTATGATATATGTTATCTGGTGCTATCTAAAGCCATGGCTTGCAATAACTCTTGTTTCATCAATTTCATTTATGACAAGAGCTGTTTTGTTTCATCTAATCTATTGTAACATCATGTGATGTAATACATGACTATGTTTACTTCACAAAGATTTTTCTGCTAATATTTTATTACGTTTGTAAAAAAATTATTTAGTAACTGATGTTTACAGTTTTAGGGCCAATGCTTCTGAAGAAGATAGTTTTACAAATATTGAAACCATGGTGAAGGGATGATAAACCTTTGCAAAGCCACTATCTTGGCAAAAAGCAAATGCTTCTGCAGTTATATTAAATAGATTCTGTAATCTTTCATTGCTAACTTAATATCTATAGTTCCAAATTTACGAATACTGTAGTATAAGAGTTATTTATGTGCCTTCAGAATAGAGGGCTGATTAAAGTTAACATAGCAACCTGTCAAGCAACAAGTGCAAATATTTGATACTTAACACGCTGACTGCTATGTGGCCATCAGCAGCCACAGCAGAGCCTTATGCCTAATGCTGAGGCCGGCCTGGTGTAGCATGGTGTTGAAACATCCATCATTGTGTGCATGGCAGTCAATGTTTTAAAAATAGGAAATTAAATAATTTATTGTGGAATAACTAATAAGATATGTTTTGAAGTTCCAGGGTTTCTAAGATTTTTACTTTGTCTGATGGAAGCTTACTAAAGTACTTTTCACTCCAGTATGAACCCAAGGTAAGGTGTTAAAGTGTACATGATGGGTATCTCTGTTACTTGTGTAAATAACAGTTCAACTAAAACTGATTTTTATCATTTGCAACAAACATTCTTAAGTAGTAACAGTACTGGGGAATGTGTTTAAGAATTATAGGTCTTTCAAGAGATCTGTGCAGGAGGTTTGATTATTTACTTCCCACAGATTATTTCTTTGAAACTGGGTAATATGTGTCTTTCTGAGATTGACATTTAAATATTTACTGTAAATTAGTTATGTCTGTTCAGTTTGGCAGGTTGACTGTGGACCTTTAATTAGTATGGTTTTGTTATCAGTAAATATATGTTGTACAGATAAAGGCCTGATCATTGCTAGCAGTCACGAGACCAATAGGGATCTTCGGTTCTTGAATTCAGCCCGACACTTTATGTGAATGATTTTAATTTCTTATCAGTTTTATTCTCATTATCTACACCAGTAAAATAAATATAATTTATCATATAGCAACAACTTCACAAAATAGTTTTACTGTTAATTTCACATGAATCTTTTTCCCATGTCACCACCACTAAACAAACTAACAACTCCTACTCACTTTCTGGAAACTTGAAGTCACTCCTGTTACTTCAGTATACATGAAAATTTTTTCAGCCTCTTTAATAAAATGACTATGGCTATTCATAACATTCTTCTTGGACCACAACTGACACCCCTGTTAGTCAGGCCTGCTATGAATCCCACACACTTATGCAATATTTCAGTACTGATTGTACTAGTATTTTTCAAGCATCATCTTTTGTAGAATTAACATAAAATTGAAAACAGAATTTTCTACCAAGGAATAAATTTATGCAATAAACTGCCCCAGGAGAGTAAAGAGATTTCCAAAAATGTCTTATTTAAAAAAACCTCTTGAAAAGTACTTGTTAAGCAATACATACATTATATACAGTGAAGGATTGCTTGGATAACACAGTACATGTTTTGTTAAAAAAAGTCAAACACAAATAACTATTAACAAACGTAACTGTCATTTGAAAGCACAATTTCAAACTATATTTTTTAAATTGTTTTTTGGAGTACCAAACCAAAGCTCAGCAGTGGATGATACTTACATCCTCTTTCTGAGCTCAACATTTCAGTCATTATTTAGAGACACTAACTTAATTTTTCAGGCAAGGAAATGGGAAGCTAAGGTACATAAAATGAAAACTAATCATTGTCAGTCTCAGAATCCTGCTGTCAACTGAGAGAGTGTGTATTGATTTATGTTGAGAAATGAATGAACAACAATAATGGGAATTTCTGGTTCAGCAATACATAAAATAAGGAGAAGGCAGCCACACACCTATAGCAGATTTATGCTTGGAGCGCAAGAACACAGAAAACAGTATTTGCACAAGCTTTCAAGCACAAGCTCTTTTTACAGCAGTAGTACACAAATTCATACACACAACCATCTAAAGAGTCAGGGGTGTATCCAGCAGGGTTGGGGTGGAGGGGGATAATAAAATTGGATTGGATAATAAAAATAAGTTCCAGGTAAACTATTAGACACAAAAGTAATTTTCATATCAACTTTGCCATCTTGTCTAGGGTTTGCAGAGGAGTTAACGCACTTTGGTGCAGAGGTATCAACAAGTTCTTGTCTAACATAAAGTAAGAAAGTGGGGATCCCTATCAATTCAAAATTAAAATCATACCTCATTAACTACTCATCCTATAAATTATGTGGTTATTGTAATGATCAAGTCACAAACCGTTGAAAAAAAAGTCTAAGTTCAAATATCAGCAATAAGCCTTGCACCTTAGATTGAGACATAGAGCACCAGGAGATGACGACAGTCACTATCACCAGTTTTTATGTGGCCATACACACTAAAAAACTATTGAAATGATGCTTGCTGATTGTGGATTGCATGCAGAAGGCAAAGCAGGCACACACCTTGTATAAGTAATCAGGCTCAAATGCATAGTATAGAGACCATTTGTCAACAAGCAAAGCAGAGTTCCAACTGGCGGCAAAGTTTGACCTCACTGCACTTAAAAACAAAAGCAGTGCCTCAGATGACTTCCAGCTGACAGGGTGCACATGACTGGACTGCAACTTTGGCAGATGTGAAGGTCTTTCTATTGGAGAAGTATGAGTCAAAATAGACATTGGATTGCCATGCATGTTTATTATTCTCTAGTAGAAAGAGTATGGCCAAATGGGCAAGTCACATTTACCGTTTACAGTGAATGTGATGCAGCATGTCATTCACATACATGTAGAAATATGATTCACCTGACCATACAACGTATTTCCACTTAACAACATTTTTCTATTTGTTGGAGGTGTAAGCAACCCCCTCTTACGTGCAGTTAATTCGAAATATCCACATAATGCAATTTTCCACAGGTCATTCATTATGGAATACACCAGGAAGTCTTACTAAAAATCCTATCTCATACAGAAGTAAGTTGCAGCCAAGTTGATCTAGTATCATCCTCTTTTGGTTGAAATTTTAATGAAAATTTTTTGTGGGCCTGGGTAAAATATATTATGATATAATTACAAAATTTGTCACTTACTTCATTTGATAATATTTAGTATTTCTAATGCCCATTAAACCTTTCTGTTCACATGTATATTGTGCTCCATGTAATATACTGTGAGTCAGAAATCTATTAGATTCCACTGCCATTGTTGAAATTCTGAATACTAGTATACATTCCTCATTCACTTGCCTCAAGCTTCACCACATTTTTATTTGATGAGCTTATGTCAACAAGGAGGTAAACAAACTGAAACACAGTTTCATGATGGTTGTATTAACATTATGATTAACCCTTTTTTTAAATTATGTGAGAAACATTTACAAAGAAAAGAGACTTGCAAGAAATTTACATTTTCGAAATATATGTTCCACAGGTACAGTGTTTTTATTTTATTTATTTATCTTTTGTTCTTCGCTACTAGTTTAGGCATTGTAGCCCCATTCTGAAGCAATCATTTCTTTCCCATCAGCAAAGCGTTTACGTTGGGATCTGGCATCATCGTAGCTAAAACTTTGGCTGTGCTCAGCGGTGATGTTGCATCCCAACCTGACAGCGTGGCTGATGAGGGCAGAAAGGAATGCTTGAGAATGGAGATGAAATCTGTATATTAGTCACAAAGAATAAAAATAAATAAAGTGGAAACAATGTAGCTGAAGAACGTATATTTCCAAACAAATACCTTATCGGCTATGAACCCCCAAATAAAATTCTACTTCAAAAGCAATCACGAAGATTATGACCTACAAGCACCGTTAAATACATTAAACAGGATACTTAGCAAAAATATGGAAAAAGGATAAATAAATCAAAGACAGAAGTGACTAAGAGTAGCACAAAGGAGGATACTGAATTTCCAAACTACTAATGGTAGAAAAAGTGAAATAATTCTGTTCTCTAGAAGGCAAAAGTATAGAAGACAACTGGCTAATGTATGCAAGGCATTAGAAGCGAATTGGTACAAATGAAAGAGTTCTACTGGCATCACACATTTATGCAGGAGTGAGTAAGACATTTCACAAACTGTGTGTCTGAAGTATTACAGCACTGCATGCAACTGAAACATGAAAATGGGCAAAACTAGAGAAAAAAAACTGGACACATTTTAAATGGGCCATATCTACATCTGAATGGATACTCTGCTAGCCATCATCTACTATGTGGTGGAGGGTACGTTGCACCACTTCTTGTCATATCCTTTTCTGTTCCATTCACAAATAAAGTGGGGAAGAATGACTGTCTATGTGCTCCAGTGTGAGCCCCATAGTCCTCTTACCTTTGTGATCCTTAGGCAAAAAGTGGAATTGTTCCAGGGTCAGCTTCAAACACCGATTCTCTAAATTTTCTTAATAGTATAATGATGTTAACAGTTAAGTGGACAAATAAAGAATACAATAAAGTGTTACTAGAAAGAATGGACAGCAAAAATAAAACCCTGGTACACTGTTACTGAAGAAGGGTCACGTATATAATAAGGAATCCAAAAATAGTTAATGGATGTTTCAAGTAGGAGAGAGGGAGGGGAGGTGTGGAATATAGAGGTTCATAAAAAATTTGAATTTGTGTGTGAATTATAGACATTGGGTGTAGTAAGTGTGAAGGGTGGGAATGTTATACATTATAAGTGCCATTTTTTCACAAAATGATTTTTGACATTATTTTGTTCACGGTATGCTGTTGCATAGCCCTAGAGTTGTCCAAAGAATCAAACAATAAAGAAAATGTTTAAAAAATTCATTACTAGATGATGGGATATGTCTCTGCACCAGGCAGTGCTTTTCTTTGGAGTTCCTAGTGCTATGCATCAAGGGTACCTCCATTTATTTGGTGCACAGCTTGTGTGGTGAGCAGAGCGCACATAAGCTTTTGTATCGCTTAAATGCGCTTATAATGGAAGGAAATAATTAGAGTTTCAAAAATAATAAAAAAAGTAAACAGCAGACAGCAAATCTCGTAATCATCCATCTCAAACAGCTATAAATAAAATCTCACCCTGGAATAGATGAATGGTAAAAAGCCAATTTATTCAAAAGATGAAAGACCATGGCTGATGTACCCCATGTTTTACTGCATTGGAGAGATGAGACAAGTGTATCAGTAGCAGAATAGAGAGACCTATTGACGAAGTTGCCATTTCTTCCTCAGGAGCATAGGAAGTTCTACAGTAAAATATGCAACATCTTATCTGTCAAATGGAGTTGAGTACAAAACAGAAGTCACTACTGAAAATTTTTTCCTCTAATTAAATTTTGTATTCTCTTGTAAAAATTTAAAATATGTGAGAAATGGTTTTTGTTGACTACAGTACTGCCACATAAAACATTACCACTGTATCTCTGTATTTGTTTCATCACAAATAAATTGTATTGTCTCCATATTAATTGCACCTGTAACAAAAGCATTCTTACTGACACAACCAGTCACTTCCCTGGCATGGCACTTAGAGCATTCCCAATAAATTACATATTTTCTAATTTGTTTTTTTTTTTTTCAATGATGATGTGGGCAGCACAGTTCTGTAGTATCAAAATATTTTCCCTATTTTTTGATTGAAATAAATTATGTACAAAAAGAAATACATTGTTTGTTGATACTCCTGACAAACATGAGATTTGACACTTAGAATGCTTGACATTTCCACTGCTTATATGTAGAGATGCAACCATTGTTCAAAGCAGGAATGAATATAGATTGCACTTACTACATTTCGTAAATGAAGTGTGGAAAGTTAACAAACAATTTTTGTAAGTTCAAGAGTAAATCACTAATTTGGCAAACAAATTAGTTTCTAGTGTAACCTACTGATGTTTCATTGGGTCAAAATTGGTCTCATCCTCGCTAGCACTAATCTTGATCACCTCGAAGTGAAAGTTTTAATGAGTGCAGGATGGTGTTTGCTCAGAGTTGTACAGAAATCCATATTTTAAATTACATTAACACACAAATTTTACTTCCTTCAAAGATCTGTTATTAAGTGTGGCAACGAGTTTATTTGCTATAAAAAAATGATTACTGCAAATACTCAGATCAACACATGCACTACCTAACATTCACTACCCAGTGGTGAAGTTGATAGTTCTCTCATGGCACCAAAACACAGTTTACATTTACACAAAACTGTCAGAGTTTACTCTTAGTACTATCTAGCAGTAATCTGTTAAAAAGAATACAATTCCTTGGTTCATTTAAGCCAATTCATGCAATGAATCACTGAGTTCAACAGTATATCAATTTGAGAACAGTAACAATCCACACTCATGCTTTTTAACAGATTACTGCAAGATAGTACTAAGAGTAAACTCTGACAGTTTTGTGTAAATGTAAACTGTGTTTTGGTGCCAAGAGAGAACAATCAACTTCACCACTGGGTAGTGAATGTTAGGTAGTGCATGATTTGATCTCCGTATTTGCAGTAATCATTTTTTCATAGCAAATAAACTCGTTGCCACACTTAATAACTGAACTTTGAAGGAAGTAAAATTTGTGTGTTAATGTAATTTAAAATATGGATTTCTGTACAACTCTGAACAAACACCATCCTGCACTCATTAAAACTTTCACTTCGAGGTGATCAAGATTAGTGCTAGCGAGGATGAGACCAATTTTGACCCAATGAAACATCAGTAGGTTACACTAGAAACTAATTTGTTTGCCAAATTAGTGATTTACTCTTGAACTTACAAAAATTGGTTGTTAACTTTCCACACTTCATTTATGAAATGTAGTAAGTGCAATCTATATTCATTCCTGCTTTGGAGAATGGTTGCATCTCTACATATAAGCAGTGGAAATGTCAAACATTCTGAGTTTCAAATTTCATGTTTGTCAGGAGTATCAACAAACAATGTATCTCTTTTTGTACATAATTTATTTCAATCAAAAAATAGGGAAAATATTCTGATACTACAGATCTGTCTTGCATTTTTAACATTCCTGTATTCCAGAGTGAGAATTTTTTATAGCTGTTTGAGATGGATGTGTATGGGATATGTTCATAATATTGCTGTTACAAGGTTGGCGCCGGTGGTGACACCTACAACGTGCTGACATGAGGAAAGTTTCCAACCGATTTATCATACACAAACAGCAGTTGACCGGCGTTGCTTCATGAAACGTTGTTGTGATGCCTCGTGTAAGAAGGGGAAATGCTGCGTACCATCGTGTTTCCGACTTCGATAAACGTCGAATTGTAGCCTATCGCGATTGCGGTTTATCGTATCGCGACATTGCTGCTCGCGTTGGTCGAGATCCAATGACTGTTAGCAGAATATGGAATCGGTGGGTTTAGGAGGGTAATACGAAACGCTGTGCTGGATCCCAACGGACTCGCATCACTAGCAGTCGAGATGACAGGCACCTTATCCACATGGCTGTAACGGATCGTTCAGCTATGTCTCTATCCCTGAGTTAACAGATGGGGACGTTTGCAAGACAACAACCATCTGCATGAACAGTTCGACGACATTTGCTATCAGCTCGGAGACCATGGCTGCGGTTACGCTTGACGCTGGATCATAGACAGGAGAGCCTGCGATGGTGTACTCGATGACGAACCTGGGTGCACGAATGGCAAAATGTCATTTTTTTCGGATGAATCCAGCTTCTGTTTACAGCATCATGATGGACGCATGTGTGTTTGGCAACATCGTGGTGAATGCACATTCGAAGTGTGTATTCCTCATCGCAATACTGGTGTATCACCCAGCGTGATGGTATGGGGTGCCATTGGTTACACGTCTCAGTCACTTCTTGTTCACATTGACGGCACTTTGAACAATGGATGTTACATTTCAGATGTGTTATGACCTGTGGCTCTGCCCTTCATTCGATCCCTCCGAAACCCTACATTTCAGCAGGATAAAGCACGACTGCATGTTGTTGGTGGTCCTGTGTGGGCCTTTCTGGATACAGGAAATGTTCGATTGCTGCCCTGGCCAACACATTCTCCAGAACTCTCTTCAATTGAAAACATCTGGTCAATGGTGGCGGAGCAACTGACTCGTCACAATATGCCAGTCACTACTCTTGATGAACTGTGGTATCGTGTTGAAGCTGCATGGGCAGCTGTACCTGTACACGCCATCCGAGCTCTGTGACTCAATGCCCAGGCGTATCAAGGCTGTTATTACGGCCAGAGGTGATTGTTGTGGGTAGTGATTTCTCAGGATCTATGCACCCAAATTGCGTGAAAATGTTATCACATGTCAATTCTAGTATAATATATTTGTCGAATGAATACCAGTTTATCATCTGTATTTCTTCTTGGTGTAACAATTTTAATGGCCAGTAGTGTATTATTTTTGAAACCCAAATTATCTCCTTCCATTACAAGCATGTTTTAGTGATACAAAAGCTTACATCCACTCTGCTTACCACACAAACTATGCATCAGACAAATGGGGGCACCCTTGATGCATGGCACTTGGTACTCCATAGGAAAGCATTGCCTGGCCCAGAGACCATGTCTCGCCATTTAGTATTGAATGTTTGAAACATTTTCTTTACAGTTTGGTCCTTTGGACATCTCAGGGGTTATGCAACAGAATACCATGAACACAATAATGATAAAAACTCATTTTGTGAAAGAAATGACACTTATAATGTATAACATTCCCACGCTTCACACTTACTACACCCAATGTCTATAATTCACACACAAATTCAAATTTTTATGAACCTCTATATTCCACCCCTCCCCTCCCTCTCTCCTACTTGAAACATCCATAGAAGTGGTGCAACGTACCCTCCACCACATAGTAGATGATGGCTAGCAGAGTATCCATTCAGATGTAGATATGGCCCATTTAAAATGTGTCCAGTTTTTTTTCTCTAGTTTTGCCCATTTTCGTGTTTCAGTTGCATGCAGTGCTGTAATACTTCAGACACACAGTTTGTGAAATGTCTTACTCACTCCTGCATAAATGTGTGATGCCAGTAGAACTCTTGCATTTGTACCAATTCGCTTCTAATGCCTTGCATACATTAGCCAGTCGTCTTCTATACTTTTGCCTTCTAGAGAGCAGAGTTATTTCACTTTTTCTTCTATTCGTTGTTTTGATCTTTGGAATTTCAGTATCCCTCTCTGTGTTACTCTCATCACTTCTGCCTTTGATTTATTTACCTCTTTTCCAGATTTTATGCTAAATAGCTTGTTTAATGTATTTAACAGTGCTTGTAGGTCAATCTTCTTGATTGCTTTTTAAGTAGAATTTTCTCTGGGAGTTCTTAACTGATAAAGTATTTGTTTGGAAATATACGTTCCTCATCTACATTGTTTCCATTTTATTTATTTTTATTCTTTGTGACTAATTTACAGATTTCATCTCCATTCTCAAGCATTCCTTTCTGCCCTCATCAGCCACGCTGTCAGGTTGGGATGCAACATCACCGCTGAGCACAGCCAAAGTTTTAGCTACGATGATGCCAGATCCCAACGTAAACGCTTTGCTGCTGGGGAAGAAATGATTGCTTCAGAATGGGGCTACAATGCCTAAACTAGTAGTGAAGAACAAAAGATAAATAAATAAAATAAAAACACTGTACCTGTGGAACATATATTTCGAAAATGTAAATTTCTTGCAAGTCTCTTTTCTTTGTAAATGTTTCTCACAGAATTTAAAAAAGGGTTGATCATAATATTAATACCACTATCATGAAACTGTGTTTTAGTTCTTTTACCTCCTTGTTGATATAAGCTCATTAAATAAAAATGTGCTGGAGCTTGAGGCAAGTGAATTAGGAATGTATACTAGTATTCAGAATTTCAACAATGGTGGTGGAAACTAACAGGTTTCTGACTCACTGTATATTATATAGAGTACAATGTACATTTGAACAAAAAGGTTGTAATGGTCTTTAGGCATACCAAATATTATCAAATGAAGTAAGTGACAAATTTTGTCGTTATGTCACACTATATTCTGTCCTGGCCTAGAAAACATTTTCATTAAAGTTGCAACTAAAAGAAGATGATACTAGATCAAGACTATTCTTGGCTGCAACTCACTTCCATATGAGATAGGATTTTTAGTAAGACTCCCTTATTTATTTCAGAATGATTGCTCTGTGTAAAATTGTATTATATGGATATTTCGAGCTAACTGCATGTAAGAAGGGGTTGCTTACACCTGTAACAAATAGAAAAATGTGGTTAAGTTGAATTATGTTGTGTGGTTAGGTGAATCATATTTCTACCTGCATGTGAATGACATGCTGCATCACATTCACTGTAAACCTCAGAAAGCTGTGTAAGTTTTTGTTGAATTTATGATGGAGCATATTAAAATGACTTAGGGAAATGCAGGCAGGCGACATCTTCGACAGCTGCTGATATTTCAAGAGATGCACACTCTTTCATTTTAAAGGCACAAATGCGACAATAGAGTGCTTTGCAAGGACATTTAAAACGTTTGGATGCAGGGCAGATGTAGATAACTGTCACAGGTTATGTATAGTAAAAATTGATTACCAATAGATGAACAATTAGCATTAACTCTGTCCCTCTGTTGTTTGACCAGAGATACAGCAAGACTGACATGTCTGTAACATACTTAGAGAGTTTTACTTTATGATCATAGTACAGATATTTCGCTTTTTTTTAATAACAGGATGGAAGATTTAACAATACTGTAGTACTGTTGGTAATGGAGTTCCAGCTCTTGACTACAGCTTCTCCTCCACAATAGGCAATGCTGTATATCTTCTGAGCACAAAATACTTTAAACCCAGGAGTACGGCATCCATTACCCTTACTTCTGTCCGATTTATCATTGTTAAAAGTAGTTTAGTTATTTGCACTTTCTATATAACACAAGTGTTCCTGCCTCAGTAGCTGAGTGGTAAGTGTGTTTGGCTGCTATGTGGAGGGCCCAGATTTGATTCCTGGTACTGCCAGGTATGTTTCCTCAGTGGGGGGGCTCGAATGTAGTGCTTTCGTCCTTGTGATGCCAGTGAGGAACTACTTGAGAGTGAAGTAGCAGATGCAAGCTCTGGAAAGCTAACAGTGGCCAGGAGAGTTGTGTGCTGATCCCATGACCCCCCACTTCACACCCAAATTGAGCCGTTGCCAGCACCTGGTCAATACCAAAAGATTTTTATGGATGAATAACTCAGTCCAGTCTGCGTCACATTAAGGCTGAGTGGTGGATAGTGTATGTTCTTTATCAGTTCAGTATTGTATATATGGATGTTAACTGTTATAGTCAAACTGTAATTGATTCTTGATGGCAAACTTCATAAGAATTTTTTTTTAAAGTTCTGTGAGGCTACTGTTAGTGTGTCTAACTGGTTAAAGAGCAATCTACAAGAGGCTCTAAAGTGAACATCATATTGTACCCCTAACAGCCATACAAATGGAACCATTTCTGTTCACATTGTACATTGATGGTCTAGTAGACAATATTATTAGTGGGAATGCAGGCTTTTTCGCCAGATTTCTTTTGTGAACTTTTCTTGATTTATCAGCCAAGTTGCAGCTTCATGTTGTCATAATGTTTCAATGAGTTGCCTTCTTGTGAACTTCAGGTGACGTGTCAGGTTCATGTTCAGCAGTGTTCCCCCAGAATAGATGATGCAACTGATGGTGGTGTTCGAGGGGGGGGAGAATTCAGTGGGCTAAAAGGGGGTCCTGGTGTTGCCTGTCTGTTCCGCATGCTACCTCTGCTGCTTACACCGAAGAGCGTTCCTGATTTATTTTTGCTGACGCTACACCCAGTGCGAAGCTCAGTTGGAAACTGTTGTCCCAGTTGACAAGATCATCGTGTACTCATGTTTTCACAGCCTATTTGATGACAGAATCCCTGATCCTATTAGCATGGCACAGCATCTTTGTTCGTTCAAAAACAGACGTATTGTTTGTTGTGATATGCTACTACAGACTTATCTGTTTGGCCAAGATGAGCGCTGTGGTGGAACCTGCTGGATACAGCATTCTGACCATATGTTTGTCTAATACTAGACCTGATGTGACAAGGAAGATCATCTCACTCCACAATGATGCAGGACTGGGCAAGGATATTGTCAAATGCTGTACTCCAGAGCACTAGTACCACCGCACCAAAACTTCACAAAGTTCATCATCATATGGCATAACCAAACGCCTGGCATAGCTACGAAAATTGGTAGTGGGTACAGCCCACACCACATCAAAAACTGCCGGCCACTGTGGCCGAGCTGTTCTCGGCGCTTCAGTCCGGAACCGCGCTGCTGCCACAGTCGCAGATTCGAATCCTGCCTCGGGCATGGATGTGCGTGATGTCCTTAGGTTAGTTAGGTTTAAGTAGTTCTAAGTCTAGAGGACTGATGACCTCAGATGTTAAGTCCCATAGTGCTTGGAGCCATTTGAACATCAAAAACTCGACAGAGGTTATGAAAGTGTTTGTAGAGATATGTCTGGATGAGGATTATGTAGTAAGCTTCGACATCATGCGTCTCTTTGTATGGGTAATGCTAGAATATTCGTTGGTGGTATTAGAGAGTCATTTCAACAACAATAACACGGTGAAAATGTTTTGAGACACATTCACCAACACCTACTTCCAGTGTTGACAAATGGAGTGGTTGAGGGATCCCCTCTAGTGCTAGGCATCGCAATCTTTTGACGTCGTCTCACAGCCCGCTCTGCTGTATTGTTCTTGATCTTCATGCCGGCGCTTGTCGTTACGCCAGAACAGTACACATTGAGGAAACAGTTCTCAAAAGCACGTGTCTGAAACCAAAGGGATTCTACAGATATGTGAACGGCACTTTCAAGGTTTGGCCGCGTGGTGAAGGAAACCTACAAGAATTTTTGTGCCACTTCAGCAGCATAGATGCCAATGTCAGATTCCTCATGGAGGTAGAAGCAGACACTCTATGTTTTCTAGACTTATTGATAAAGAAGAACCCTGATGGCATGATACGCCATTCTATCTACAGGAAGAAGACATGCATGCATCTAGACGTGAACGCCAATAGCTGCCATCGTCCAGCATATTACAAACTTGTACTGATCACCCTGGTAAATAGTGTGTAAGCCATATGCTACAAGTAAAGGCTGCCTACAGACTTAAAGAAAGTATGTGAAATCTTTCACAAAATTGGCTACTCAGAGAAACAGACAAGATCTCTCCATCTAAACAAACAGAGAAATTAAAACAGTCCAGAAGAAGACACCAAGCACCTGGCATGTCTTCCATCTGCAGGACAGGCCTCAGTCAAGATTACTAGGATAATGGAGAACAACATAAAAACCAATTCCTGCTCAACAATTAAATTCAACTGTATGTTTGGTCAATGAAAGACGAACTAGCGCTGTGGCCATCTGGTGTTTACAGCATCTGTTGAGAGCGTGGCATGCAAAGCAGCGACCAGACCTAGTGATGCATTTCACCACACTGTTCGCCTCGTCCAAACCCACAGGTCTGCAGTGGCAGAACACAGCATCAAGAAAGGACATATGTTTGGTTTAGAACAAACAAAGGTGCTGTGCCATGCCAACGGGTTCAGTGGTTCCTCAAAGAGACTATGGGAATAAGAATACGTGACGATCTCATCAATAGCGACTGCAGTTTCCAATTGAGCTCTTCTCGGGACATGGCATTAGCAAATTAGCAGAAAATACGGGAGGAATGCACTGACATGGAAGTAGCGGGTGAAGTACACACACCAGCTGGACTCGGTGCCCGAACCCCTCCACCCTGCCGCCTTCATCATCCCACACCAGTCCTGGCTGCGACATCTCTTCCAGAAGCACTTTCTACATGGCACCATGGCTCTGCTTATAACCCAAGAAGATTTCATCTATATTAATAGTAACATCAGACATTTTGGAGGCGATGCAGTTGCCTGTAATGAAATTGTCTAAAAAATTGCACAGATATTTAGTCAGAACATGATAAGATTTCAAAGTGGTAAAAGAATGTCAATAAGCTTTAAATGTTCAGCAAAGTAAAATTTTGGACTTCAAAAAACGAAAAAAAGATATTTTGTGATTTGACTACAATATCAGTGGGCTACAGTTAGAAACAGACAACTCATAGAAATTCTTAGGTGTAACAGTTTGTAGAGATACGCAATGGAACAATTACATAGGCTCAGTCAAAGGTAAAGCAAGTGGCGGAATTTGGTTAATTGGTAGAATGCTAGGGAAACACTATCCGTCTACAAAATGATAACTCGTGCGATGCATATTACTTAGAATATTGGTCAAGTGCTTGGAACCTGCACTGCACTACTGGCCATTAAAATTGCTACACCCCGAAGATGACGTGCTACAGACGCGAAATTTAACCGACAGGAAGAAGATGCTGTAATACGCAAATGATTACCTTTTCAGAGCTTCCACACATGGTTGGCGCCGGTGGTGACACCTACAACGTGTTGACATGAGGAAAGTTTCCAACCGATTTCTCATACACAAACAGCAGTTGATCGGCGTTGCTTGATGAAACGTTGTTGTGATGCCTCGTGTAAGAAGGGGAAATGCTCCGTATCATCGTGTTTCCGACTTTGATAAACGTTGAATTGTAGCCTATCGCGATTGTGGTTTATCGTATGGCGACATTGCTGCTCGCGTTGGTCGAGATCCAATGACTGTTAGCAGAATATGGAATCGGTGGGTTTAGGAGGGTAATACGAAACGCTGTGCTGGATCCCAACGGACTCGCATCACTAGCAGTCGAGATGACAGGCATCTTATCCGCATGACTGTAACGGATCGTGCAGCCACGTCTCGATCCCTGAGTCAACAGATGGGGACGTTTACAAGACAACAACAGTTTGACGACGTTTGCAGCAGCATGGACTATCAGCTCGGAGACCGTGGCTGCGGTTACCATTGACACTGCATCACAGACAGGAGCGCCTGCAATGGTGTACTCAGTGACGAACCTGGGTGCACTAATGGCAAAACCTCATTTTATTTGACGGATCCAGGTTCTGTTTACAGCATCATGACGGTCACATCCGTGTTTGGCGACATCCCGGTGAACGCACATTGGAAGCGTGTATTCCTCATCGCAATACTGGTGTATCACCCGGCGTGATGGTATGGGGTGCCATTGGTTACACGTCTCGGTCACCTCTTGTTTTCAATGACTGCACTTTGAACAGTGGACGTTACATTTAAGATGTGTTACGACCTGTGGCTGAACCCTTCATTCGATCCCTGCGAAACCCTACATTTCAGCAGGATAATGCACGACCGCATGTTGCAGGTCCTGTACGGGTCTTGCATACAGAAATTGTTCAACTGGTGCCCTGGCCAGTACATTGTCCAGATCTCTCACCAATTGAAAACGTCTGGTCAATGGTGGCCGAGCAACTGGCTCGTCACAATATGCCAGTCACTACTCTTGATGAACTGTGGTATCGTGTCGAAGCTGCATAGGCAGCTGTACCTGTACACGCCATCCAAGCTCTGTTTGACTCAATGCCCAGGCGTATGAAGGTCGTTATTACGGCCAGAGGTGGTTGTTGTGGGTAGTGATTTCTCAGTATCTATGCACCCAAATTGCGTAAAAATGTAATCACAAGTCAGTTCTAGTACAATATATTTGTCCAATGAATACCCGTTGATCATCCGCATTTCTACTTGGTGTAGCAATTTTAATGGTCAGTAGTGTATATAGGACTTACAGGGACATGAACATATTCAAAGAAGGGCAACACAAATAGTTATTGGTTTCTTTGACCTAAGGGAGAATATCACAGAGATGCTGAAAGAATTTAATAGGCAAACGCTTGAAGTTAGACGTAAACTATCCTGTGAAAACCTGCTTAATAAGTTTCAAGAACCAACTGTACGTGAGAAATCTAGGAATATGCCATAACACTCCTCATGTCGCCTGTGTAGAGGTTGCGAAAACAAGACTAGACTAAGAGCAGCGTACGTATAGGCGTTCGAGCAGTCATTCTTCCAGAATGGGAAGAGATAAACTCCTAATAACTGGTACAGTGCGATGCACCCTGTATCACGCACTTGACAGATTTGCAGAGAATGGATGTGGATGTAGAAGTGAAATTCCGATAGAAAAAAAGAGGGCCTGACCTCTACAGAGGTGGTGACCAGCTGTTGCGGCTGCGACTGCTCCTCGGGCTGGTCCTCCTCCCACCAGGAGGAGGGCGAGGCGGCGCCGCCGCCGCTGGCGCACTCGGACGCCGTGTGGAAGGACGAGCTGCGCGTGCACGTGCACTCCGAGGCCGTCAGGAAGTCATCGTCCGAGCGCTCGCCGGCCGCGCCGCCGCCCGCGTCGCCGTCGCCAGGCTTCGCGCCCGAGCCCCAATTCTGCAACAACACGTCATCAGCTGCGTGGCACGACTGAAGAGATGCAACCGCGGCAGCCTGAGAGGTTGCGGCCACCACAACAAAAAATGAGCGCTGACGATTTGCTATAATTGAAAAACTGGATCGCAGGAAATCTTTTGAAATGTGTGTTTGGAGAAGGATCCTAACGAATTCAACGACTGAAAAAGTAAAACATAAAACAGTCTTGGAACAAAATTAAATCGTTGAGGACAAAATACTGCACATTACATTTAGAAACTTTGAGGATATCATGAGAGCAAAAGACACACTAAAAGAAGCTCTAATGCTCGGAAGAACAGGAGATCGAAGACGTTGAGCAAAACTGAGGAGCAACTGGATGGAGGAAGTAACAGAAAGCACTGGAAAGACCTTGGAAGGATGGGGACAGAAACGACATATAAGAGTGAAAGGATGGACATCGTTCATCATGTCAACCAGAAGGCGAACTGATTGTAACAAATATGCTGTTTCACACATCTTTGGGTTCGAAAAGGTTTAGTGTAAAAGTTCGTTTACATCGGCCGCATTATACATTAATATGTCGCTGGAGTAGTGTTGCCATAAACATGGCATGGGAAAATTACTGTAGTAATTGGAGTTACAGCTGCACCTTTTTTAGATTGAAGTCAGCTGATAAGTATACCTGCATACCTGCTTAAAGGAAGTTCCTCCAACTAAGGAATAACCTCAGAGGAGGTCAGGTACCCAAGTAGAGAAGGAACTAGCATATCTAATCAAAATGTAAATGTAAATGTCGTGGACTAGGGCCTCCCGTCGGGCAGACTGTTCGCCAGGTCAAAGTCTTTTGATTTGAAACCACTTCGGCAACTTGCGCGTCGATGGGGATGAAACGATGATGATTAGGACAACACAACACCCAGTCCCTGAGCGGAGAAAATCTCCTACCAAGCCGGGAATCGAACCCGGGCCCTTAGGACTGACATTCTGTCGCGCTGACCACTGAGTTACTGGGGGCGGACGTTTCATCAGAATATAAGAGGTATTAGAGATAAAGTTAGTCAACTACTTATAGATATTGACTCCGACATTATTGACATATCGGAGCACCAATTACACAATTTGACAAGTCAGAAGCTTCCTTTGCCAGGGTACTGATTAGATGGCTGTTTTTCAAGGAGTTCCTTGCGGAGTGGGAGTAGCCGTGTACGTAAAAAAAAAAAAAACAGTATTCTGTTTCAGTCCATATATGTGTCACAGCACTGCACTGAACAGAAATTTGAATGTTGTGCAGGTTCCCTCAGTCTAGCTTAAGAGCAGTTCTGCTCAAGCTAGAGAGGGTTCTTGGTTCACTTTATAGGAAGTACCAGAAATTAGTTATATGTGGTGCCTTCAATATTAATTTTGTATATGATTTTGCAAGAAAAAGGATGTTTGTAGGTTTCCTAAACTCATATGATCTGATACAGACTGTGTTTTTCCCAACTACGGTGGAGGCGAACAGTGGCACAGCTATAGACAGTATTTTTATAAATTCTTCATAACTAGATCGGCATTCTGTTAGTAAAAGGATGAATGGCCAGTCACATATAATTACAAACTATGTAGGAAAGCTAATCCAACGGCAATAGTTTTTTAAACCTTGTTAAGGAACGAGAGTGGCAGGATGTTTATAATGCCAATGACATAGACGATAAATATAATGCTTTCTGTAACACATTTCTCATGGACTTTGAGAGTTGCTTTCCTTTAAAACATTTTAAACGTGGTACTAGCAGGAAAAGGCAGCCTGGGAGGCTGACTAGAGGGATAAGGATATCATGTGGAATAAAGTGAGAATTATGTCAAAATGTTAGAAGTAGTCACAGTCAAGCTGCAGTAGCCTAGTGCCTAGCAAATGCACAAACATTCAATAAACTTAATAATTAAACTACTAAGCACACAAGTAAATCAAAAGAAGTCGCTTCTAGTTAGAAGCTCGTACGATAATTCACAAACGAATGTACACTCTGTGGTGCTGCCAGCTAGTTAAAATGCCCTACAACTGAACGTACCGTCCAAACAAAACATATGACCGTGGTTGTACAGAAAGTGGAACTATAAACTCCCCAGTTATTTAAAATGCGGAACTGTGTCCAGCAAATACACAAATTCTAGTAAACTTTTGTCCTTATGCCACGTAAAAGCAGAGGAGCTGCACCTGCTTCCACTAGTTCACCGTCGTCCATACTCCGGCAGTGCTGTGGGCCATGTATTCATAAAAACTGTCGGCCAGGAAACACAATGCTGCAAACTTGGCCGAGAAGCCGTAGCTGGCTACATCCCAGAACATATTATGGCCAACAATGTTTCCAGACAACATTTCCATGCCATATTGTCGGCAATGTGAAATTTCTATGGTTCGTGTAAATGCATCCTAAGTACGAGTCAGTGGACTCCTAGCTAGCATCTTCCTCATTCACTTTCAAAGCAAAATATCTGAAACAATGGTAAGACCCAAACAATGCAGGATAGTATATTGGCAGTCAAACAAATAACTGTGGAGAATAGATACGATAGCAGAGAAACTGAATCACAAAATTAAAACAAAAATGAAGGGGACACCCAGCACACAAAAACATACAACCTGTCACCATCTTACTGACACAGACAGACAGAACGTAAACACGTATAACACGAACACACATAACACATAGAAACACACTTGAGCAAGAAACACTCATAATAACAAGCAAAGGGTACACTCTCACAACAACAAATCAGCCCGTAGAATAGGTAACATATTCGAAAAACAAGGACTAAAATAGCCTACAGGATAACTCAGTACAGAGAAAAATAAGAGCAACCAACACAACCACAGACAAACACATCTAGTATTTATCAACTGACATGCCAAGACTGCAAATCAGTTAATGTAGGATTGACAAGCAGGAACTTTAACATCAGATATACTGAACACAGAAGAGCAAAACAACACTTGTCATTTTACATTTGCTGAATACCTTATGGATAAGAAACATAGCCAAACACTGCCTTGAAAATTCTCAAATGCAGCAACAGCAACACACAAAAACTAATAACTGAAGAGAACTCTCAAATACAAAAAGTCATAATTGAAGTTCTTTGCCCCCAAAGAACTATCAGACAACACCAACCCATAAACACCCGGAACCCCCTCTTCAGAACACACACACACACACACACACACACACACACACACACACACACACACACACACACACAAAATATTAGTTAATGGTAGGCATAACCATGACATGCCCAATCGTAAATTTTCTAAGTAAATAACCGTTCTACATTAAGTTCTGTATGGTAGCAGATGACAAACTTTAAAAGAAAACAACTGCTTTTAATTTTATAATATGCAGGAAATCCACAGCATATGGTAACAAGGTATACATACAACATTTTTTTCAAATACATAAGTAATGTCTTAAAAACTCAAATTAGGGGCTGGAGGAGAGGTACTAGCAGAACTGAATCTACCAGAGCAGGTCGTGAGTTCTGCGTGGATAGCTCAGGTTCCGGGTTCGAGTCCCACTCCAGCACACAGTGTAAAATCTGGCAGGAAGTTCCAAAACAGCGCGAACTCCTGTGGAGAGTGATAGCTACATTGTGGCTACTACCTACAGATAAGTAAAGACGAAGAAGATCGAGGAACATGACAGAGAGTACAACAACTAACACAGTGATGAAACTCGTGTAAAACCAGCGGTGGAGATATTGAATAGCAGAGAGTATTTCACGACGAGCATCTTCCGCTTTAGCGACTGATGCCACCAAGACGGGAGCAGCAGAGGAGCAGTCAGACGTCACGCACTAGGCACTTGGGAGAGGCCTCGTCGAAGCAAAGGGCGCGGTGACGCATCGTCGAGAAGGGGAGCGCAGCTGCTGGTGCGTTCTGTTCTGAGAAGGGAGCGGTTTGCGGCGATGACGGCGCAGCCTAAGCGCGGCCTGTGAGTGCCGGGACGCCGGATGCGCCGCGCGGCGCACTCGCAGGTGCGAGCAGACCCGCACCCGGCTTTCAAGAAATATACATTTATTGCAGAGTTCTTCATACTATACTTCTAGAGTTATCTGTACAAAATTCTAATGGTTCTGCAGAATTTCGCGAAGAAAGCAATAGTACCTGGTAAAATTTTAATCTTATAAAGAAAATTAATAGCCAGATTTGCGAAAAAAATAATAATCAAGTTTCCCCAAGGGTTCTATAGAAAACCCTAATGACATTTTTTGTGCAGAGAAGGGTTTATGAGATAATTGGGGTAGTGAGGGAACCATTTCGACAGTCATGTGAAGTTGGCATCCGACTTTCGAGAAGCACACATCTTTTTCAGAGTTCTTGGTAGCTTGGCTATAGTTCCAGAGTTCGGGAGTAAAATTTTTGTAATAGTTCTGTAGATTTTATGGAAAAATTTTGATCATAGTTCTGAATAGCTGTGAAGTTGGCAACCTATTTTCGAGTAATATACATTTTTTCAGAGTTCTTATAGATTACTATAGTTCTAGAGTTCTATGTACAATTTTGAGTAGTTCTGTAGAATTTCGGGAAGAAAACAGTAGTAACAGGGAAAATTTTAATGTTGTAAAAAATTATTTGCCAATTATTTGTGGATACAATTCTGAATAGCTTCCCAAGAATTGTGCAGAAAACCTTAATGTCATTTTTTGTGCATATAATAGTATATCAAGTAACTGAAATAATGAGGGACCTATTTTCACCACAAAAATATACTAAATGGCACTAGATTTCTGATGACAGTTCCGGTAATAGTTCTGGATAACACACCAACAGTTTTATCGAAAAATCTAGTGAAATTTCTTGTGAATGTAATCGTTTATAATTGAAATAATGTGGGACCTACTTCACTAACATATAGCTTTTCGTTCGGAAGCTGATCTTTGTTGCCCTAGTTGTGATGCAAGTGGGCACACATCGTGTCAGACTGCAACCCCAGCAACCTAACGGTAGTTGCCATTTTCGTCTACTTATTGCGTCGTATTACAAAGTCTTTAATTTGATGCTCTTTGCTACAGTTAAGTACCGGATATGAAGATAGCTCTCTATATGAAGTCCTTTACCTTTAAAAGAAGTTACATTAGATTTTTCGATACAGTTCTCATGAATTATTACCTACTCAATAAAATGTCATTAAGGTTCTCTGTGGAACTCTTGGGGAATTATTCAGAATTGTTATCACAATTTTATTTTCGCACGTTTGGCAATTAATTTTTTTGCAGTATTAAAATTTTTCCGATTACTAGTGTCTTCTTCGCGAAATCCTTTAAATTTTGTACAGAGAACTCTAGAACTATGGCATACCTAAGAAGAACCCTGAAAATAATGTATATTTCTCGAAAGTCGGGGCCAGCTTCACCAGACGGAGCAGACTCTGCAGCTGCCGCTACGTTTCGCGTATTTCAGGCGCACCAAGCCCCCCCCCCCCCCCCCTCCCCCGCCGCCCACATAGCCCACCGAGACTCTCTCTGCCCCATACAGGGGGGCAGCGCGCGGGTCAGGGGAGGGCGGCGCGCCGCCTACGTCGAGGCCTCAGCTCTTTCCTCCGTCATTCCGTAGAACCGAGGGAAGAGACGCGTTTACAAATACGCTGCTGGCCATTAGAATTGCAACACCACTGCAAATTGAAGGCTGCACGCATCAAACGTCAGCCTACGTGCCTGGATATGCCAATTATGTCATAGGACCGTTGCTATTCACAATATACATAAATGACCTGGTGGATGACATCGGAAGTTCACTGAGGCTTTTTGCAGATGATGCTGTGGTGTATCGAGAGGTTGCAACAATGGAAAATTGTACTGAAATGCAGGAGGATCTGCAGCGAATTGACGCATGGTGCACGGAATGGCAATTGAATCTCAATGTAGACAAGTGTAATGTGATGCGAATACATAGAAAGATAGGTCCCTTATCATTTAGCTACAAAATAGCAGGTCAGCAACTGGAAGCAGTTAATTCCATAAATTATCTGGGAGTACGCATTAGGAGTGATTTAAAATGGAATGATCATATAAAGTTGATCGTCGGTAAAGCAGATGCCAGACTGAGATTCATTGGAAGAATCCTAAGGAAATGCAATCCGACAACAAAGGAAGTAGGTTACAGTACGCTTGTTCGCCCAATGCTTGAATACTGCTCAGCAGTGTGGGATCCGCACCAGGTAGGGTTGATAGAAGAGATAGAGAAGATCCAACGGAGAGCAGCGCGCTTCGTTACAGGATCATTTAGTAATTGCGAAAGCGTTACGGAGATGATAGATAAACTCCAGTGGAAGACTCTGCAGGAGAGACGCTCAGTAGCTCGGTACGGGCTTTTCTTGAAGTTTCGAGAACATACATTCACCGAGGACTGAAGCAGTATATTGCTCCCTCCTACGCATATCTCGCGAAGAGACCATGAGGATAAAATCAGAGAGATTAGAGCCCACACAGAAGCATACCGACAATCCTTCTTTCCACGTACAATACGAGACTGGAATAGAAGGGAGAACCGATAGAGGTACTCAGGGTACCCTCCGCCACACACCGTCAGGTGGCTTGCGGAGTACGGATGTAGATGTAGATGTAGACTTCAGTCACTTACTTTTTGTCATGGATAGCCTGGTATGAATTCTTGTATGATACTTCATACAAGCCTTCATGTTGGGCTGTTCATCACATGAAGTGAGTGATTGTAGTTTATTTGGAAGTCTGAATGGTGAAAGGATGTTGCATTCTGATACTAATCACTTACTGGCGTTTCCGCGCAACTGCAAGAAAAAGATAGTAGTAACGTCATTTAAAAAAAGGAACCCGGCGAATAGGCCCTGGAGACCAGGAGATACTCGATCGAATACCGTGTCATCTTCAGTCATTCATCACTCGATACATCATGCCTTTCAACAAGATAACAAAAGATCTCGATAGAGACGGTGTTCGATAGTTGCCCTACCCAGCATGTTCTCCAGATTTCTCATGCGTTGGAAATACCTAATAAAGGGTGGCATCCCACCAATCTTCAGTCACAACGAGCGACAGTGTTGAAGCAGCCTGGAACACCGTGCGAACACCAAGCTCAGTTCGACTCGACGCACTGCACGGTTAGAGCCGTTGTTGTTACTAGAGCTGGCGGTTCTTTGTACTAAATTTCGCAATTTTTCTACTCTAAAAACACCTACAAATTTAATAACGTATTTTTGCTACTATGTTTTACATCGCAATAACTAAAATTTCGTCATTTGCTATCCTTCTTGCTGTTTCAGTTTTAATGGCCATAGTGAAGATTTGTCCTCGTGCATGCTTATGAACTATCTGGTCGTAAGTTCCCTGTTTCATAACTAATTTAGTTGATGCTATTGTCTCTCGTGTAAGTGGAATTAGAGATGTCTATAAGGCACAGAAAAAAATTCATATTAATCACAGATGTCGAATCGAGGAAAATTTGACAAATAACTACCGTGCTGCGGCTAAGACCATAAAACCGCCACCAGTTTGAGACGTGGCCGCGGAAGTGTGTCCATTTACCTTGTCTTTTCATAGCTACGTCTTGGTAGGGTAAAAAGTGCCGACAATGATTAAGCAATCTTAATTGCTTAAATTGGGCAATGCTAGACAAAACTTCGAATTATACGAAGCCGGTTACGTCAGATGAGACTTTTCTGTGGTGTTTAGCGGATAAAACTTGACTGATAAGTCAGTATACTACGTGTAATCCAATGGCTTTAACTTGCTAAGGGGATACGCTGCACTGCCGAAGCAGTACTGGAGCGACATGTAGACGCCGAGGTTCCACAAGACCCATTGTCGTTGTTGACGAAGTATAATTTTTGCTAATCCACAGGTACGTTCAACGAATACTGGACAACGTCCAGTTTGCGCGTGAAAGCCGCGCTGTTGAACACACATAACTCATGACCACTTAGCGGACAAACTTCTGGGGTGCATTTCTTATTGGATAGTTGCCGCTTTGTTGCCGTAATTTTATAATGCTGCATTTCTTAATTACGGTTATCTATCAAATTTTGGTCAAATGCTTGTGCTCTATCAAGCTTTGATCTTAACAGCGGTTGTTTTTTTGTTGTTGTTTCTTTCATGCAGTTTATATTTACGTCAGTGAATTTCGCAAGTTTTTTTCTTAAGCAAAGAGCTTATATAATTTTTTTGCCTATGTTTATTGCTTTCTTGATGATGCAGCTTTGTTTAGCTAACAAGTTTTCGGTAGGTCCTATACGTGCAGTAGGTTACCCCTTGCCTTTTTTCCTAATAAGAAGTGGGCACCCTACATTCCTACAGCATGGTAGCAGATGTTAATCTGAGTGTATTCCGATAGTGGTAGCCAACACAAGATTATGTTCTCTTGCGTGAGCTAAAGGAGTTTTTCATCCGACTTTTTTTGTAGTTTTCCTTTATTTTGATTTCCAGGTGCAAGTACAATCCGATCAAGGAACAAAATACCGTTTTACGATCATGTGATAGAAAATTTAATAGTTTGTCAGTTGGAATTCGTTTAAATGTGTATAAATAGGTATTTTGCAATTAATAAGCTTAAAGAAGATTGGGATTTTGTGCTGAAATATTAACGAGACCGTTTTGTTTACAGTACAGTTAATTGCGATGTTCACGTCGCTTATGGATGTGGTAGATGGTGGTGCCTGGTGATGTGTTGATTGTTGTGAAGGACCTGCGTTTGGAAACTGAAGGTAGGGAAAAGTGATCTGTGAAAGAAAGATGTGGGTGAATGGTTTAGTGAGTTTATGAGGTTGATGTTACGTGAAGGGCGCTTGTAGAATAGGTGAATATTTGAGTATGTGTTCATGAGGAGCAAGGTTCTTTAAGCCGAAAGTATCTATGATTAGCGGGAAGAAGAAAGGGTATGCTGGATTTCGCGTATTGGAGATATTTCAGAGTCAGGAGCAATGGATGTTTGACTGAGAGAGGGAGTGAAAGTCAGTACAAGAGAGGTTGGGTACATGTGTTGGGCCGTGCGGGGTTAACCGAGCGGTCTATGGCGCTGCACTCATGGACTGTGCGGCTGGTCCCGGCGGAGGTTCGAGTCCTCCCTCGGGAATGTGAGTGTGTGTTTGTCTTTAGGATAGTTTAGGTTAAGTAGTGTGTAAGCTTAGGGACTGATGACCTTAGCAGTTAAGTCCCATAAGATTTCACACACATTTGAACATTTTTACATATGTTGGTACAAACGTTACGAGGAACCCAATTCCAGAAGAGCAGAAATACGATATGTATGAATGCAGAGTCTCGCGGGTCAATTGCTTAAAACTACTCGAGCTTTCGGCCAAGCACTCCTTGACCATTGTCAAGTGGGATGACTGCAGGTGGGCTGTTGGTGCGCCATTACATACATAGCTGTCGAATATGACGTCACTGGTGCCCATGACATTGCCATATATGGGCATGTTTTTAGTCGGCGTTCGATGTGCCCTCTTCAAGCGCGCGAAGGCTGGATCCCACGCAGCGCTGAGCTGCAAGCCACCGTCTCTATTCAGGGTGTTTGCGGTAATTTTTATTTCAATAGCTTCCTTTATTAAACTGTCTCAGAAGCCGTTAGTGCGAGCCACGACAGAGGTACCGTCAAATTTTATGTGGTGACCGTGTTCAAACGCATGATCAGCAAACTCAGATTTCTCTGTATAGCGGAGGCGATAATACCTCTCATGTTCTTTCCTGCGTATATAAGGGCGCACCAACAGCCCACCTGCAGTCATAACACTTGACAATGGCCAAGGAGTGCTTGGCCGAAAGCTCGAGTAGTTTTAAGCAATCGACGCGGTTGGAAACCAGAGAATATTTTATTCAGAAATACGATATGATTTTTGTTATCAGGTGTACACGAGGTATAGAGTAATCGAATTCATCTGCTGTGTTGAATGAAAAGGAACTTTTGAACGTGATGCAGGGTTAGTATTGGGGAATGTACATAAACTGAGAAAACAAGGTAGCAAACGTATCGCTCAATGATGTGAACTTATTTGCAAAATATTAATTGTCGCAAAAATCGATGCCACATTAACGTAGGTAAGCGGGGAGAGGGTGGTTGTGCCCCGCGGACTGCCTGCTCACCTCTGAGTCGAGCACTCGGCGCACGCTGACGTCTCCGGCGCAGAGCGCGGCGTCCAGCCGCTCGGCCAGCTCCGCCACCTCGGCGAGGCGCTCCGAGATGGCGTCGACGGCGGTCGCGTTGCCGCCGGGGCCCTCCTGCTGCTGCCGCTGCTCCTCGTCCTCTTCCTCCTCCCTGCGGGCACAGAGTGGTAAAGCACGTCACACAGCACAGCAAAGGTCTCGTCTGGTCTGTTCACTACTACAGCTGAAAACTCTCTACTCACAGGATCTCAAATGTTCTGAAAGCCATTGCTTTACGTCCGAGGTCCTCATGGCAACAAATATTCTTCAGTCAAATCAAAGCTGCTACGAAAGCAAAGAGGGCTTAACTACAAATGTATATGTAGCCAAAGCCTCACAGACAAACAGAAATCGATCGAAGGCAAAATTAGCGTATGGAGAGCCATGCTCCGAATGTGCATCGAATTCTAAAGTAAAATTCCATCTACCGACTTGACAGAAAACCCTAAAAGGTTTTGATCTTAGGTTGTACCAGTAAATGGATCGAAGCCATCTGTCCACAGTGTGACATATGGCATCGAAACAGAGGATGACACACAGGATAGAAATACTAAACGCTTTTTGTCCAAAACTGTTTCACTGACGAACATCATAGTGTAGTTCATCCTTTAAAGTTGTACAAACACCAATATGACACATGGTTCACATGGCTCTGAGCACTATGGGACTTAACTACTGTGGTCATCAGTCCCTTAGAACTTAGAACTACTTAAACCTAACTAATCTAAGGACATCACACACATCCATGCCCGAGGCAGGATTCGAACCTGCGACCGGAGCAGTCGCGCGGTTCCAGTCTGCGCGCCTAGAACCGCTAGACCACCGCGGCCGGCCAATATGACATAACCTGTATTAATTGTGTATGAGATAGGAAAGCAACTACCCGCCCGGGTAGGCGAGAGCGCTAGCGCGGTAACCTAGAGGAGCGAAGCGGAAAAACGCAGAGGTCATTCCCGTTTTCAAGAAGGGTCGTCGAATAAATCCAGAAAACCATAGGCCTATATCTCTGACTTCGATCTGCTGTAGAATTTTGGAACATCTATTATGCTCGCATTGTATCACATTTCGGAAAGCCGAAAATGTCTTCTGTACGAATAAACATGGGTTCCGGAAACAACTGTCGTATGTTTTCCTTCACGAGACGTAGATATTAGTAACTACCGGCGTCCAGTTTGATGCCGTGTTCCCTGACTTCCAGAACGCGTTCGATACAGCTTAACTGCCGCCCCATGAGCAAAATACGAGCGCAAGGAATACGAGAACAGCTGTGTAATTTGTATTGAAGTCTTCCTACCAAACAGAACACACCGTGTCATTCTTCAGACATAGAAGTAGCTTCGTGCGTACCCCAAGGTAACGTTGTAGGCTCGTTACTTATTCCAGTGTATACAAATAACCTGCCGGATGATTCTGTTGTACGCAGTCGCAACACTAGAAAACGCTGGAAAAGCTTAAGAAGATCGACACATATTACAGTGTCAGCAGTTGACCCTCAACGTAAAGAAATGTAACGTATGAACATAGATAAGCACAAAGTCTCATTACCGTATGATTACACAATTCGAGAACAATCAATGGAAGGAGCCACAACCATTAAATATCCAGGAATATACGAACGGAGTAATTTAAAGTCGTACGAGCACATAAACTAATAGCACGTAAGACAGCTGCCAGATTTCGATTCACTTGAAGGGTCCACAGGAAATATAGTCCACCCACAAGGAGGTAGCTTACAAAATCCTCATTCGACTAATAGTTGAATAATGCTTGTCAATCTGGGACGTGTACGAGACAGGATTAATAGAGGAAACGGAGCACATCCAAAGAGGAGCAGCGTGTTTCGTTACAGGTTGATTTAGTAAGCACAAAGCATCGAGGAGATTCTAAGCCAACTCCTGTCGCAGACGTTGCAAGAGAGGCGTTCTGCATCACTATGTGGTTAAGTCCCTAGATTGTACGTCCCTAGAAACGTCAGCCAGTATATTGCCTCCTCCTACGCATGTCTCGCGAAGAGACCACGAAGGTAAAATTAGAGAGACTCGAGATCATATGGAGGCTTACCGGCCATCGTTCTTCCTGCGAACTATTCGCGACTGAACTGTGAAATGGGGAAGTGACAGTGTTACACAAAGTACCCTCTGCCACACACCATGAGGTGACTTGCGGAGTAGGGTCATGCTATCATTGTTCATATCTTGTAGATATAGTGCACACGAATACCCACATGATTTGCATTAGTTTCCGTTGTAGCACTTTGTGCTTTATATGATTGATACACATAACGTTTCGTAGGTACGAAACAAGTGGCTCGTATACAGGATGCAGAGAGATACCTGATAAGGCCAGAGAAGAGTAGTGACATGGAGACGGGCAAAGTTTTCCGCGTAATCAAAAATTTGAATTTACCTATTGCGTAGCATCTGTCTTCACCAATAGCCATGATTACACACGGCAAGACCCTGCGTTCTTCCTCATAGCGAGGAATGAACATTCAGATTCCTCCTATGAATCATTGACTCATATATTGCTTTATCCTTTTAAACCTTTGAGATCTGACTGTCAATATGTACTGGTGTCCTGATAGCGGTTACATATATAACAAAAGTATATTTCTCAATTACGCCTCATTTTCGGTGGTCATTTTGATTCCGTCTCTATCTTTATACATATATTTTTTCCTTCTTAAGTTACAAACGAAGCCAAATAATACCACTGGGTAGGCCTTGGTACTAAACAATGCTGCTGTGACTACTGTCTGCTGGCAGTGCCTTTACAGCCTAGTTCCACGTTCGTATTTGGCCACTTTCCCGCCTTGGACTGATCCCAGTGCGTTGCGCGTCCCCACCATCGGCAGTGGTTTAACTGTGTATGTGTTTACAATGTTTGTAGATGACTGCTGGTAACACTATTTCTGTCGTCGTTGGTGCCCAGTTTGCACTAGTGCGGAGTCTACCATAAATAAGAACTAGGCCAATGTCTTTCTACCTCCCCTGTCTGTCTTGCCTCCTACACTGTCCTGCAAAGTGCTCGCTCGGCAATGGTCACGTCATCGACCTACGTTCCCCACCGACGGCAGTAGGCTCTTATACGACTTGCGCCAACTTGTTAGCTGCCTACACGTCTCAACTTTAGCTGTGGTATAAACAGCTGTCCTGACTCGCAGGCAAGTCAGTCAGTGAACCTGCGTTCCTCCCAGCTAGTAAAACGTTCAAACAACTCACGGTAATGCAATCGCGTGATGCCTTCGACAACGTCCTATATTTCGGCAGGTGAACATCCTGTCGCTATGAAGGCGGACTCCTAACGGGAGTACTGTGTGCAAGGTAATTTAAAGCCTCTACAGCCGGGGCTACGACGACCAAGAACCATAATACGGCACATGCACAAACACAACACGCACACCGTCAACAAGTAGCTCCACCATCCCACCAAACAACGTCTTACGTTATCAATGGTGAATATTAATTACCAACGAGTGAGCAAGTATTATTAATTTCGTCCATGTGGTGTTTAGCCAAGGAGAGAGCAGAATTCTCATCAGAAACCTACGTCCTTATTTATAAGGTCACTCACTAATTTAATTTCAACTAGTTTCTTAAAAACGCTATCCCAACAGATGGACTACACGCTCGATTCTCTGTGTTGTTACATTCCATAGAATGACCAGTGTTGAAGGAATATTCTGCATGGCAGATTTGCTCGGCTATTCTAAACGTGTGTGACGGTTACGTTGTTGGGATAGTGTTATTCAGGAAGCAATGATCTTACAAAGTTACTTAGGTTATTTCTTAAATTTAGCTTGGAATGCTGCTCTCTCGATGTTCAAACGGCAGTGGGAAAGAGTTAATAATACGTGCTCACCCGGTGGTAATTAATATTCATTCTCGATAACTTCTGACGCTGGTCATATTTCCTTGTGTTGTGGTCATAGTTGTTTACATTGTGTGTGTGTGTGTGTGTGTGTGTGTGTGTGTGTGTGTATCACAACTACTGCCACGCCTGTATGTGGATTTCTTCGTCTCTTAATCAAGCCAAATGTTTGATAAAAAGTGAACGAGCTGTAAGGGGATGAGTTCGTTGAAGGATAATTTCCGCTGAAGGTTAGTCGCCCACTTTGTCCTTAGCAAGGAACACAAGTTCGAACTGAACAAAAATTGGGAAGGAAATAGTCTGTATGTTTTTCGTTGAACTGTATCGGTATTTGTATTAAAATTTATGTGTAATGGAAAACATAAATGTGGATGGCCAAACAGGGATTTAAATCCTGCTTCTCCTGAATGTGAAACTATTGTCTCACTGTTCAACTGTGTGTGAAATCTTATGGGACTTAACTGGTAAGGTCACCAGTCCCTAAGCTTACACACTACTTAACCTAAATCATCCTAAGGACAAACACACACACCCATGCCCGAGGGAGCACTCGAACCTCCGCCGGGGGCAGCATCACTATTGTCTCGATCAATGCTTAGAGTACTACCTGTACGCCTGCCAGGAAATTCAATATTTATTAACAATCTCAATCACCTGTACGTTATTACTTAACGCATTAAGTCGCTACTGTAAACGAAATTTTAACTAGGCGTCAAGCGCGGTAGTCTCTGTTTATGAAGCTGGCAAACACACTACTTTGCACCTTAAACCACTAAATTCACGCTGTAGACTCTACTGCTCGCCCGAAGCTCAGTGCGGGGAAAGCAGCAGCAGTAGCAGCAGCAGCGAGTGCGTTGATATCTGGAGGCGGGGCGGCGTCGCCGGGCCCGTGTATTTCGGTCGCAGCGCCGTCTCCGCTGCCGTTATCTGACACAATGATGGACGACGCCCGGGCGGCTGGGATAAAACCGACGGCGCGCCTCTCATTAGGAGGCGTGTCGCTCCCGCCGGCTCCTCTCTGTCCCTGCCGCTGATTGGTGCTCTTCGATCCGACGAGGCCGTCATTAATGCGTTATTAGCCCAACCGCGACCGTTGGAAGGCAACAGTGTCTGCTATTAGTTGCCACTATTACATCCAGTGACGTAGTGTAGGCCACCTGTGTATGCTGCTTCAGCGCCATCATATCAGTCATCATCATACTCGTCATCACCACCACTATTGCCACCTCCAACACCATAGTCTCATAACGTACCGGGTGATCAAAAAGTCAGTATAAATTTGAAAACTGAATAAATCACGGAATAATGTAGATAGAGAGGTACAAATTGACGCACATGCTTGGAATGAGACGGGGGTTTATTAGAACCAAATAATTCAATCGTTCAAAAAATTTCCGACATATGGCGCTTAATCTGATCAGAATAGCAATAATTAGTATAACAAAGTAAGACAGAGCAAAGATGATGTTCTTTCCAGGAAATGCTCAATATATCCACCATCATTCCTCAACAATAGCTGTAGTCGAGAAATAATGTTGTGGACAGCACTGTAAAGCATGTCCGGAGTTATGGTGAGGCATTGGCGTCGGATGTTGTCTTTCAGTATCCCTAGAGATACACTGGCGACTTCAGGTAACTCCAAAGCCAATAATCGCACGGACTGAGATCTGGGGACCTGGGAGGCCATGCATGACGAAAGTGGCGGCTGAGCACACGATCATCACCGAACGACGCGCGCAAGAGATCTCTCACGCGTCTAGCATATTTTGTTTGATTTGGTTCTAATAAAACTTCATGTCATTCCAAGCATGTGTGTCAATTTTCACCTCTCTATCTACATTATTCCGTGGTTTATTAAGTTTTCAAATTTATACTGACTTTTTGAGCACCCTGTACTTCTTCATAATTATCGTCATATATTTCGTCAGGTCTCCTCAAGATCACCATCATCATCATTATCATCAAGCCCATCATGATATACTTTTTTAGAGCCATCATCAAGATCGTCGTCGACGTCGTTATCATTATTCAAATTATCAGCACCATCATCAGTAGGAGCACCATTTTCATCATGATACTACTTCAACACCATCGTTCTCGTCTCTGTTTTCAGCACCTCCGCCACAACCATTTGAACCACCACCACAACCAGCACCTGCTTCGTCGCGGTCTTCTCCTCCTCCTCCTCCTCCTCCTCCTCCTCGACCTCCTCCTTCTCTCTACCCTCCTGCTTTCCTTCCTCCCCATTCATCTTCCAATGCTGGTGCTCTGTTTTCGCATATGGGGTCACTATTTTCATGTATTTACACTTAGAATTCTGTGATTATTTTTGTAGGATTGGGTTATCTGTCTTCACGAGCGTTACCTTAGTTTTCGAAGGGCGAGTTGGACGCCGCGTGTGTTGATTCAGCCACTTGCTGTACAGGTGTGAATATGCATGTGAATGCATTACGTGATTAGAATGAGGAGACGCATCCGACAGTCTATCAATTCAGAGTACAAAACACAGTTAATTATTTACTTAAGCTGGTTGCTTTAATACACAATTGATTCACAGCTGTGATATCGCAATGCCTTCCAGTCGATGGGAAGTTAATTAGGAAAAACTTTAAAAAAAATGGCTCTGAGCACTAAGGGACTTAACATCTGTGGTCATCAGTGCCCTAGAACTTAGAACCACTTAAACCTAACTAACCTAAGGACATCACACAACATCCAGTCATCACGAGGCAAAGAAAATCCCTGACCCCGCCGGGAATCGAACCCGGGAACCCGGGCGCGGGAACACTACCGCGCGGCCACGAGCTGCGGACGGAAAAACTTAACCTAAAACTGGACAAGAATGGGGTAGGAAGCTGCCTGTTTTTTTTTCCAGAGGAACTATCCTGAAAATCACCTTAAGTGATTTAGGGAAATCTGTGAAAACTGAAATCTGGCTGGCTAGACGGGGATTTGGCCGTCCCCCTTCCAAATGCGGGAGTAGTGTCTTAGCAACTGTGAAATTGTTCACAGGAAGTTTCTTCTGACGAAATACACTGCAGTTCATGTCCACTTCCGCAAAAGTTTGTTGACATTGTGAGAGACAGAATATGTTAATTTTGGTCTGGGATTTCAAGAATATTAAAAACTGGACTGAGGAAAGAGCTCTGTGATAAATAAGAAGGGCAGTATGATTTGCGCTCAAACCGAAGCACCCAAGATCTTAATTTCTCACTTAAGGTGGTCACTCAAAATCCTTTAGAGATAAACAAAATTACCGCGTTACAGGGTGACAGTTATTGAACAATATGAAACAGAATGTAAATTAGTTAGAAACTACGGCGTGCACACACTTTATTCAACATGAAAACGTCAGCACAAGATAGCGGATTTAGATTATGACATGTTCGATATGCCTGCCATCATAGGCGATGATGTGGCGCTGAGGAATAACGAAATTCTGCGTGACCCGCTGAAACGTCGGGATATCGATGCTGTCGATGACCTCCTCAATGGCTGTTTTCAGTTCAGTAATGGTTTTGAGGTTATTGCTGTAAACCTTGTCTTCAATATAACGCCACAAAAAAGGAGTCGCACGTGTCCATACCCGGAGAATATGGCGCCAATCGAGACCGATGCCAGTGGCCTCTGGGTACCCCAGAGGCAGAGTGCGGCCCCCGAGCACTACTCAAGGACATCAACCACTATTCTCCTTCGATGGGGTCGAGTTCCGTCGCGCATGAACCACATGTTGTCGAAATCAGGGTCAGTTTGGACAATGGGGATGAAACCATCTTCACGTACCGATAATCACCGTGCCATCAGGGAAATCGCACCGATTATTCCGTGACTGGACGTTGCACACTACACCGTCACGTGTTGAGGGTGAAGAGACTTCTCGATCGCGAAACGCAGATTCTCAGTCCCCAAACGCACCAATTTTGCTTACTGACGAACCCATCCGAATGAAAGTGGGCTTCGTCGCTAAACCAAAGCATATTAACATCAAATTTTTGCTCGTTAATTCTGTGGACAGTTGTGTTGGCGAAACACAACCGGTGTTCCATGGCCCTAGACTTAATGGCTGATGGGTTTGAATTTAGTATGGGAAAAGATGCAGGTGTTGAACAACAATTTGTCGCAGTGTCTCGCGGTTGACTCCCACCTGTTGTGCAGGTGGTTTGATCGACTTCCTGGGGCTGGTTGGAAACACAGCGCGTGTCCTGTCGATGTTTTCAGGCGTTTTCACCCTTTTTGGACGATGTGACTAGATACGTCAGCGTATAAGTGATATTTTCAGTATGAGAGAATTGTTGACACATCATTAACATATTATGAGAAGAGTAATGGGGCCAATACCGATTCTTGGGGGATCCCTGATACTACATCTCTGCATTGTGACTTTTCTGTTCCATTCATTACATATGTTGGCGAGATGTAAGGTGCGAGCGCGACCAGTGTACAGCACTTGAAGAAAAATTATGAATTCTAGGTGACCCGGAGTTGTTCCTTCTTGTACATCTTTCTAATGAGTATGCTGTAGATAGTCCAGCCTTTTACTATGACAACAGTCCCGTTCACATACGTTCTTCGTGTGCGACAACTTAGGCATCCTACTGTACCTCGACGAGCCCTATCTCCACCCCAAATACCGAGAGAGGTGGCGCAGTGGGTAGCACACTGGACTCGCATTCGGGAGGACGACGGTTCAATCCCGCATCCGGCCATCCTAGTTTAAGTTTCCCGTGATTTGCCTAAAATCGCTTCAGGCAAATGTCGGGATGGTTCCTTTGAAACGGCACGGCTGGCTTCTTTCCCCGTCCTTCCCTAATTCGATGAGACCGATGACCTCGCTGTCTGGTCTCCTCCCCCAAACAATCCAATCCGATCCAATCCAATCCAATCCACTCCACATAACATATCTCAGCATACTGGGAACAGCGCGAAAAGCAGCAATCGATATCGCTGCGGTTTGGTAGCTCTAATCTTCATTAATGGCGTCAGCTGGATACGGTGTATCTGAAGAAACTTTCGTACTGTCTTCCTCGCCGAATTGAGGTCATTACCGAGACTAGAGACGCCGAGTTGAGTTCATTATCTAGACGGCATTGGCTCGGTGTCCTCTGGGAACGACTAATGTTCTCCCTCGGTGTGCTCCCGTTGTTACCAACACCTTTCTTTGGCAGCCTTACCACGTGCCTGTGACAGAGCAGCGACAGCAGCGCCGCTCCGGGTCGGCCGGCGCCCCCTTCGCCTTTGAGTGCGGCCGCGTCCCAGATCGGTGACAGCTGCGCGGTGAGCGCCTGAGAGGGCGGAAGAGTGACGGACGGACGCGACGCGGCGGCGCGGGGCGAGGGCGAGGAGACGCGTCTAAAAATGCCCCGGCCGCGGCCCGCGGCCCGCTGCCCGCTGCGGGAACTGCGCCAGCCGGCAGTGCGCTCTCCCTCTCCCGTAAACAAATACACCGCAACGCAGCGCTCCAGACAGCCGGAGAGCGCGCTGCGAGCCCCGACTCCTGTCTCGGCGCCCATAGTCCGATTAAAATTACTTGATGCTCGCAGTTTGCATCAGGATAATGTGAGACGACGCGATCATTTGGATGCACTTTTAATAACCGCTAGGCCGCTCATCCTAGCAGTTTAATCCACTTGACAATTTTCCTCGGCAGCAGTTTGCACTTGTCTCTTGATCGAGAATGTTGACTAGATACAATGTATCTACGACCAGTTTTATACAACTGACATAACACTGGCTAATTCGAAACGCGTAAGATTCATGCAAAATAAAAGTGTGGTCCAAGTTAACCAAAGTACACTACTGGCCATTAAAATTGCTACATCAAGAAGAAATGCAGATGATAAACGGTTATTCATTGGACAAATATATTATACTAGAACTGACTTGTGATTACATTTTCACGCAGTTTGGTTGCATAGATCATGAGAAATCAGTACCCAGAACAACGACCTCTGGCCGTAATAACGGCCTTGACACGCCTGGGCATTGAGTCAAACAGAGCAAGGATGGCATGTACAGGTACAGCTGCCCATGCAGCTTCTACACGATACCACAGTTCAAGGGTAGTGACTGGCGTATTGTGACGAGCCAGTTGCTCGGCCACCATTGACCAGACGTTTTCAATTGGTGAGAGATCTGGAGAATGTGCTGGCCATGGCAGCAGTCGAACATTTTCTGTATCCAGAAAGGCCCGTACAGGACCTGCAACATACGGTCGTGCATATCCTGCTGAAATGTAAGGTTTCGCAGCGACCGAATGAAGGGTAGAGCCACGGGTCGTAACACATCTGAAATGTAACATCCACTGTTCAAAGTGTCGTCAATGCGAACAAGAGGTGACCCAGACGTGTAACTAATGGCACCCCATACCTTCATGCCTGGTGATACGCCAGTATGGCGATGACGCTACCAATGTGCGTTCACCGCGATGTCGCCAAACACGGATGTGACCATCATGATGCTATAGAGAGAACCTGTATTCATCCGAAAAAATGAGTTTTGCCATTCGTGCATGCAGGTTCGTCGTTGAGTGTACCATCACAGGCGCTCCTGTCTGTGATGGAGCATCAAGGGTAAATGCAGGCATGGTCTCCGAGTTGACAGTCCATGCTGCTGCAAACGTCGTCAAACTTTTCGTGCAGATGGTTGTTGTCTTGCAATGTCCCGTCTGTTGACTCAGACGTGGCTGCACGATCCGTTACAGTCATGCGGATAAGATGCCTGTCATCTCGATTGCTAGTGATACGAGGCCGTTGGGATCGAGCACGGCGTTCCGTATTACGCTCCTGAACCCACCGATTCCATATTCTGCTAACAGTCACTGGATCTCGACCAACGCGAGCAGCAATGTCGCGATACGATAAACCGCAATCGCGATAGGCTACAATTAGACGTTTATCAAAGTAGGAAACACGATGGTACGCAGCATTTATCCTCCTTACAAGAGGCATCACAACAACGTTTCATCAAGCAACGCCGGTCAACTGCTGTTTGTGTATGAGAAATCGGTTGGAAACTTCCCTCATGTCAGCACGTTGTAGATGTCGCCACCGGCGCCAACCTTGTGTGAATGCTCTGAAAAGCTAATCATTTGCATATCACAGCATCTTCTTCCTGTCGGTTAAATGTCGCGTCTGTAGCACGTCATCTTCGTGGGGTAGCAATTTTAATGGCCAGTAGTGTACATGATAGTTTACACTTCACGCATTGCATCTGGTTTCCTCCAGTCAAAGCGCTCAACGTTTCGCCCGAACCGTTCGCCGTTAAAACACAACACACACACACACACACACACACACACACACACACATACACACACGCGCGCGCGCGATGCTAACGAAATACACACGTTTCATACACAGCATTACAACCAAAATATTAAAGGATCCTACCACACATGACGCGATTCAGCGTCATTTACAGATTTACTATAGCCACAGAAATCGGCTTACACTGCTTCTCTCATTGCTTGAAATCAAATTTTTGAACACTGTCAATCAATCGTTGCAACTGAGACATCAGATTCGTAAATTTAACTACCTTTAGGAGCATAACGGTATAACATAGTGGTTGGCTTATAAACTTGACGTGAAGTTTCGAATGGCGTCAAACACGGCAAAATTATTTATTTTTCTGAATGTAATAAAAGACTTTTTAATTTTTTCAGTTAATGTTTTGTTATTTCTAATACTTTGCCGCTTCGTTTTCATCATCGTAATGACTTCTTTATTTGCTCGTATATTTGGTCCTATTATTCTTTTTTCGTGTGGAATCTGCTTGTGTCACCTATAACGTGCAACCAAGTGCGAACTGGGGCTGCTCACCTATTGGTGACGCAGCATCTCGTGTAGCCAGTGTAAGGATAGTTTCACGTAACCAAAGACAGCGAGAAATTACGGCTTGCTTTAACCGATAAAACTGAAATGTTTCTGCGGAAGATGCCTAAGCAAACACACATATTATGAACAGTTTTCTGTCTTGTGTTTGGTCGTAGAGGTTAGTCTTAAACGCCGTGAACAAAGCGACCGTGATTTTAGTTCTGCTGCATACTACTGATCGCAGTTTTCTTGGATACCTTGGACATCACGGCGTTGTGATTAGATAAGGACACGAGTTTAACTTTAGTGTTACAATACCCAATGTCTGCCGCAGTTCAGTCATTCACCTCTCAAAATCAGCTGTCGATGGTGCACCTCCCATTCACGTCAAGCGTCGAAGCGAGCGGCAGCTAGCAGCGGATGTGGCAGGCGACAGACGTCAAATGTCAAGTAATTTTAATCGGACTGCATCCGCTCTTCGCAAGTCGCAGTACGGAGCGAAGCACAGTGTTTTAGAATATTTTTCCAACTCCTTGTGCCATACGCCGATAGAGCGTGGAAGCAGGACTGCCGGTACTACTTGTGCAGGCCAGAATTTCTCCGGTTTCACTCTAGTGGTCATTATGTGTCTATTTAATTGCTGCTGTGGGAAAGAAAACTCACGGTGTGTTAGATGACGATCAGTTTGGCTTTAAGAAAGTACAGGCACCAAAGAGGCACTTCTGATGGTGTACTTGACAGTAATGGAAGCAAGATTTAAGAAAATTAGAGACACTCTCTCAGGATTTGTCATTCTAGATAAAGCATTCGACAATGTAAAATAGTGCAAGACATCCAATTCTCAGTCGAATAGGTATAAGCTATAGGGAAAAACGGGTAACACGTAACGTGTATAAGAACCGAGAGGGCATAATAACGATTAAAGACCAAGAGCAAAGTGCTCAGATTAGAAATGATGCGTGGTGTCACCGCCAGACACCACACTTTGCTAGGTGGTAGCCTCTAAATCGGCCGCGGTCCGTTAGTATACGTCGGACCCGCGTGTCGCCACTATCAGTGATTGCAGACCGAGCGCCGCCACACGGCAGGTCTAGAGAGACTTCCTAGAACTCACCCCAGTTGTACAGCCGACTTCTACGCTCTCATTTGCCGAGACGATAGTTAGCATACCCTTCAGCTACGTCATTTGCTACGACCTAGCAAGGCGCCATTTTCAGTTACTATTGATACTGTGAATCATGTAATGTCAAGAGCGACGTTCACCATTAATGAATTAAAGTTAAGTATTCCACCAGCTACGTCCGTTTTTCTGAAGTCTAATTTCCTTGTCCTGTTCCAGACCTCACGCCAGCCTGCGTGAGCTAAAACGCGTGCCTTTCAGCCTCCTTTAGTAACACGGTGTTGGCTCTCCTGCCAACCACAACATGATGTAAGACAGGGATGTAGTACCTCACTTCTATTGTTCAATCTAAAGGTCGAAGAAGCAACGACGGAAATAAAGGAAGTTTCAGGAGTGGGATTAAAATTCAAGGTGAAAGGATATCAGTGACAAGATACGGTGATAAAATTGCTATCCTCATTTAAACTGAGGAACAATTGCTGGACCTATTAAATGGGACGAACAGTCTAATAAGTACACTCTGTGTATTCACAGTAAGCCGAAGAAAGACGAAAGTAATGAAGAGTAGCAGAAATGAGGTTACCGGTGAGCTTAACATCGAAATTGTGGAGAGCGAAGTAAACGAAATGACAAGTGCTCCTACTTTGATCGAATATAACAGGTGACAGAGGGAGCAAAGAGGACATAAAAAGCAGGCTAAAAAAAGACCATTCTTCACCAGAAGAAGTCTACTAGTATCAAACATCTGATTTTGTTTGAGGAAGTAGTTTCTAATAATGTACGTCTCGAGCACAGCATTGTATGGAAGTAAATTATGGACCGTGAGAAAACTTTAAGAGAATAGAATCATAAAGTGTTTGATCTAAGATGCTATAGAAGGATGTTGAAAACTAGTTGGACTGAAAAGGTAAGAAATGAAGAGATTATTTGCAGAATCTGTGAGGAGAGGAATAAATGGAAAACACTGACAAGAAGAAGGGACAGGATAATAGGACACGGTTTGAGATACCGGGGGATTACTTACATGGTGCTAGAGGGTGGATAAAAAATGAACTGTAACACAGAGATTCGAATACATCCAATGAATAACTGAGAACATATGATGCTAGTGTTACCTTTAGGTGAAGAAGTTCACACAGGACAGGAATTCGTGGTGGGCTAGATCAGACCTGTCAAAAGACTGATGAACTTCCCCGACGCCTCAAAGAAACAAAACGAAAAAAATACTGCTTATAGTACGGTGCTGCTCGGTTCGGAGGGAGTAGTTTCGAATCGTGGCAGTGGCAAAAAGGATTTGGGTGGCAAGGAGAGAAAGAGGTAGGTTCTAAGACAAAATCATGTAGTAGATGCCTCACCTGCCTGCAGTCACTCATGGTGTGAGGTAACCTGACTGGGATGTTAAGCTCAGCGGCACTATTGACAATATTCAAGAGTAGTGGGCTACTCGTCCGTACCAGGTTTCAGTACTATCCCTTCTACCATCATCACCATCAGCACAGTCATCATCATCATCAACAATAACAACAACAGCAGACGACTAACGAAACCAGTGGGAATGGCTCAACACCTCATCGAATTTTGTCCCTCTGACGGTAATTCTCTTGGCAAGGGACACAGGCCGATGGAAGAACAGGTTGTACATACGTTTTGTGACTCATATCCCTCGTGGGTGAATTAAATTTCGTTAGGATTCTTCCACTCTGACATCTGTGTTGCCCACAACTATGTTTATGTTTTCGTTTCACCATGCGACACTGCACGTACATACTTCTAAATACGTGAAGGTTTTGACTCATTCCAGTGACCTAGTAAACAGAACACATACCAGTTAAAACTGATTTTAGGAAAGGTAAATGAGAGACAGATTCCGTGAAAGAGTCGTCAGAAGAAGTAGTCCACTCAGGACAGAAGGAGCTAGCGAAACCTTTGTTCGAACGATACTCGAGCATTGCTCCTCAGCCTGGGAGATTTATCAGGCTCGATAGACACCGGCAGAAGCTACAAGAGGTGTATCGTGGTAGAGTTTAATGTTAAATTTCGGAGAGCTTACGTTCCTAGAAGAGTCTCCTACTTATATCTCGCGAAAAGCCGATAAAAGTAACGTCAGAGAAACTGGAGCTTACACGGAAGCTTGTCAAAGGTATTTTTTTCCCGCGCACCATTTGCAAACGGAAGACGAAAGACCGGAAGGGGAAGTGACAGTAGTATACGAAGTACCCTCAGCCACATACCGTACGGTTGCTTGTGGAGTATGTATAGATGCAGTATCGGACATTCTCCTCTGTTTATCTGAGTTGTCAGCCAGACTTTGCAGCAAGTGCTGACCTCCTGCGAGTCTACTTGTATTTCAAACGCTGTGACACTTCCTGTACACACCCGGATGGCCGACGAGCTCACAGATCTGCAAATTTTTTACGCTACATGATATACATGTATTTAACATTTACAGCCCTATCGTCCTTCATTATGTCTTCCCTCCACTTCCAAAGTTGTCTCCCCCTTGAATACTGCTTAATATGTTCTGTTTGCTGGGAAATTTTCAGTCCAATCGCATACCTGGTCTTGTATTCCGTAAGAGTTTATTTTCTTCATTAGACGTCGATCCGGTACTGTATCGAGTGATTTCCAGAAGTCAAGAACTACATCATCAACATGTGCTACACTACCTAATGACCAATGAATTTCGTGACTAAAGTGAGCAAATTAAGATGTTCGCGATCAGTGTGTGCGGCATCCTTTTTACTGTGCCTCCAAAGTCTTCACAAGCGAGCAGACGTTATGTCCCACAACTTTACAGGAGGTAGACGTCAGTGGGCTACATCTGTAGTTCCGTACACCTGTCCTCTGACTCTTGTTAAAGACTGAAACAACCTACGCCTTTTCACCAACACCTGACACGCCCTATTCGCCCAGTGACCTACGAGAGACTATTGATAGAATGGCAACAGTTCTTCCGCCTATTCGATACAGACTGCAAGGGTTACCCCAACAAGTTTAGAAGCTTTCCCTGCATCAAACGTCTTCATTGTTTTTCAGTTCGCGTTCACTTATCTCTATAATTTTTTCGTGTGTGAGTGCATTTTGATCTTCTTTGGTGAAACGGTCCCGGATATAGAAATAAAACCTGGACAAATGATTCTGACGCACGCGGGGCCGAAACATTTTAGGAACATTTGATTACACGTAATCCTGACTTCGAACTCACTAAACGCTTCTAGCATACTTTCATTACGCATGTCTCCAACTTGTGCAGCTTTTGTTGACAGTAAGGATTCGCCTGCATATGTATCTGCGGCCCAGCTTTCTACTTTCGTTGTGGCGTGTCCTCATCCCTCAGAACCTTCCACGGCATAAATATATCTAACATGTGGCTAACTGTTCTACAATTCCCGACAGTATATTAGAACTGCGGAAAAAATAGTCTATGTGATCAAAAGCATCCGGAGGACACTCACAGAAACATGTTTTTCATATTAGGTGCATTGTGCTGCCACCTACTGCCGCGTAGCAGCGTACTCCATATCAGCGACCTTAGTAGTTATTAGACATAGTGAGAGAGCAGAATGGGGGGCTCCGCGAAACTCACGGCCTTCGAAAGTGATCAGGTGTTTGCGTGGCACTTGTTTCATACGTCTGTACACGAGATTTCCACACTTCTGAACATCCCTAGGTCCACTGTTTCCGATGTGATAATGAGGTGGAAACGTGAAGGGACACGTACGGCAAAAAAGCGTACAGGCCGACCTCGTCTGCTACTTACAGAGACCGCCCACAGTTAAAGAGGGTCGTAATGTGTAATAGGCACACATCTATCCCGACCGTCACACAGGAATTTCAAACTGCATCAGAATCCAGTGCAAGTACTATGACAGTTAGGCGGGAGGTGAGAAAACTTGGATTTCATGGTCGAGAGGCTCCTCACAAGCCACACATCATGCCGGTAAATCCCAAACGACGCCTCGCTTAGTGTAAGGAGTGTAAACATTGGACGATTGAAAGGTGGAAAAACGTTGGGTGGAGTGACGAATCACGGTACACATGTGGCGACTGGATGGCAGGGTGTGGGTATGGCGAATGCCCGGTGAACGTCATTTGCCAGCGTGTGTAGTACCGAAAGTAAAATTCGGAGTCGGTGGTGTTAGGGTGTGGTCGTGTTTTTCATGGTGGGGGCTTGTACCCCTTGTTGTTTTGTGTGGCACAATGACGGCACAGGCATACATTGATGTTTTAAACACCTTCTATCTTCCCACTGCTGAAGAGCAATTCGGGGATGGCGATTGCATCTTTCAACACAATCGAGCACCTGTTCATAATGCACGGCATATGGCGGAGTGGTTACACGACAATAACCTGTAATGAACTGGCTTGCACAGAGTCCTGACTTGAATCCTATAGGACTCCTTGGGGATGTTTTGGAATGCCGACTTCCTGCCAGACTTCACCGTGCGACATCGATACTTCTCCTCAGAGCAGCACTCCGTGAAGAATGGGCTGCCATTACCCAAGAAACCTTTCAGCACCTGACAGAGTGGAAGCTGTCATCAAGGCTAGTGGAGGGCCAACACCATATTGAATTCCAGCATTACCGAGGGCGCCGCGAACTTTTAAGTCATTTTCAGCCAGGTGTCCGGATACTTCTGATCACATAGTGTAAATTTACAGTGCGAGTCAAGCTATTAACATCCCTAATACTGCATAAACCGTTTAAGATGTCTGTAAGAGGTTTTCAGTAAATAATACTGCATAATAGTTTCAAGAATTTATTGCGAACACTAGTCTCACTGTTTAATGAAATATTTAATGCCTTGAAACATACAGGCTGTAAAGGGTATAAGTGCAACTGGTTTTATACGTGGTACCTCAATATGAACATACATTAGTGTGTTAATTGTTTTTTCTCTGCGTCGAACTGTCTTCCCACAAACACGTCACAAACTTTACGACTTGGTGTTTGCAGCTTGGTCGTACTTCACCACTAAGTGGATTACTTTTGTTTACACAGAATAACTGTTTTGCTTCAACTCTTCAACACCTGCCCCGCTACCCAGGGGAAAATTAGCATTAATGGCTTGTTCTTGTCACATGTACTTGGACGTACTACCCATCCTAAAAACATATTACTTGTAAAGGCTATAGTTATTAGTCTGCAGATGATATAAGTACAGATGTAATGTTGTTCAGTAAACTGTCTTCAATCACCAATAGAAATACCTGCACTTATATATATTTCACCCTGTAGACAGTACCAATGAAAAAAATGAGTCGCGACTCTATGAAGATTGATAAAAATACTTAAAAGTAAACATTTAGAATACTTGCCCTCTTGGTATCGTTCTCCGCGGAAAGCCTCGTGGTGATATCTTGAACCTATTGTCAATGCTGTATGCGTTGTAAATTACGTGACTGACGTTGGACAACTCTCGATATTGTAGCTAAATTTTGTATTATGGAGTTTTTGTGTAGTTATGAAGGGTTTGGAACTTTGTAAACCAACTTCCTCTTGAGGGATCGAGAATGTCAAACTGGCTATGCCAGAATGTGGAAGGTGTCTGCTTACATGTCCATAAGTTGGTAAAGGGGAATCCACACGTTATATGACGAATAAGATTTATATGAGATTTCAGTCAGGTGGGATGGAAGAATAAGCGTTAACGCCTCGTCAATGAAGGCGAAGCGCAAGTCACCTGCCGAAGCTTAGTTCTTGTAATAACCAGGATCACATGTGATTTTGTGAAATAATACGCTGTCTTGCTCTGTGGAAGAGTTTTGGGGTTTAAAAAAGGCACACTAAAAAAACACGGGAGAATATATGATGAAGGGTCCATGTGTTAGCCCTGCGTTGTGCGGTTCTGGCTTATTTGCAAATGAATGCGCTAGTTTACTGTTAGTCGATCACTAAGCTACGTGCCTCACTGATTAATTTTGAGGTCCCTTCGTGAGGGAGATTTGTTTCAAACTCACAAGCGACACGGTCACACCGTTTTAGTTTTCTCGTGGTCTCCCTCAGTCATTTCTCCAGAATCCCCCAATAATTCTTTCAACAAAGCAGTTACCGACTTCCTGCTTCATCCTTAACATTCTGACAAAGTGCTCACCGTAACAGCCTGTCTCGATGAGATGTTAGGATCCTTAGAGACGGAGCACAAGTTCGGATTAGGAAAGAACGGGAAGGAAACCGTCTGTGCTCTTTTAAAGGAATCATTTCGGAATTTTCCTGAAGCGATTTAGGGAAATCTCAGAGACCTAAAGCAAGATGGTCGGATGGGGATTTGAACCGTCGTCCTCGAATGCGAATCCTTTGTACTAACCAGTTCGTTGGTTGGTTAGTTAGTTTGTTACTTGTTTCATAGATAATCTGAACGTTTCTTTTATCGAAATGATGTGGAACGAATAAGTTTACAGGATATGCAGACATGATTAGTGTTAACATAAATGAACACATTTTTTTAGTCCTGGTCCTGCAACTACACTTAAAAACAAGGATTGTCATTTTATTATTTTTCTTTTACACGCCATCAGTTTTTAAAATGAAATAATTCCATGGAAAGGGAATGTGCACGAGAAATATTTTTACATTGTTTAGCTGTCTGTCACGCATTTTATGTTTTTGAGTAAATGTTTTCGTTGGTGCATATTGAACTTCTTTCTGAGCGACTGACAGCTTTAATAATGGGTCACAAAGATCAGTTTTCCCTTTAGTGTTGCAGATATGAACTTCACTATTCTTCTCAAATAGTGATCATTTTGACCAATTTCATCAGCGAATGTATGTATTGTGATGGTGCAGTTAAAATGTCTATCTCTTAGAAGAGGCACCTACATGATGTCCGTGGATAAACATCACATATTATTCTTAATGCTCGCTTTTGTGCAATAGATACTTTCTTTGTAAGTCCGGAACCGTGCGACTGCTACGGTCGCAGGTTCGAATCCTGCCTCGGGCATGGATGTGTGTGATGTCCTTAGGTTAGTTAGGTTTAAGTAGTTCTAAGTTCTAGGGGACTGATGACCACAGCAGTTGAGTCCCATAGTGCTCAGAGCCATTTGAACCATTTCTTTGTAAGTAGTGAGTCACCCCAGAAAATTATTCCATGAGATATTATTGAGTGGATATATGCTTAATAGTTTGGAAAGCTCAGTAATATTCTTGTTTCAGTTCAAGGTTTCATCAGTACGCACATCCAAAAATTTGGAGCATTCTACCCTATCTACTGACTACTATTCATGTGTGGTACATTAACTGTATGTATTACTATATTTGTTGTACAGAACTTAATAAAGTGTCTCTCTTCAAAATTTAGAAAGAGCCAATTTTATGAGAATTACTTAATAATTCTTTGGAAATCATTATTTACAATCTTTTCTGTTTATTATGAGACTCGTATGGCGTAACTTCTTGCCACGATGTCTCGGCTGACAACGGTTCAGCCACTCTCAAGTGAGTGTTTTGGACTGGAGACTGCTGACTCACATCGCTCACTTTATACAAAAATTAGAGTCGAGACGCATGCGCAGTGTATTTCCACAGGTCATTCTATGGACTACTTTGCTACGAAAATCTTAGCATCGACGAGGTCCTTCTGGGACTGCCGGCCGGGGTGACCGAGCGGTTCTAGGCGCTTCAGTCCGGAACCGCGCTGCTGCTTTGGTCGCAGGTTAGAATCCTGTCTCGGGCATCGATGTCTGTGATGTCGTTAGGTTAGTTAGGTTTAAGTAGTTCTGAGTCTAGGGGACTGATGACCTCAGATGTTAAGTCCCATAGTGCTCAGAGCCATTTTGAACCTTCCTGGACTCAATTATGAAGGAACTGTTGGAAATACGTTTGACGGACAAACTTATAAATCGCGATGGCGGCTTTCAACTAGCGTGGGACACTGTGATTTCTTTAATATCTACAGGAAAGAAACATATTATGACTAGTGACACATCTAGCGACAATTTATTTTATTAATTTGACATGTGAATTTTAATTCCGCTACCCACATTCTGACAAAGATTGCGCATATAGTATCAGCATTACATCTGCTCGACAGAGGTCGGACATGTAGCGGCTGCCTCTGTGCGTGCGTCTCCGCTCCAGTTTTTGGTAGGAAGTCAGCGAAGTTAACCCCCAATCTCCAGTGAAAAACATTCACTTGCAGATGGCTAGATGGTTGTCAGCCGAAATATCGAGGCAAGAAGTTACGTCATCCTGCTGCAATCCCGAAAAAAACACCAGTGTCGTCTGCAAAAAGTATCAATGCCACTTGTTTACTGTTGAGTGGGTCATTCACGTATATAAGGAATAAGTGTGAACCTAAAATTGAGCCCTGTGGGACTCCCTTTGTAGTTTCTCCTCAGTACCTAAAATTTTCTACCTACCCGACATTGTATGGATTCGATGTTGCAGTGCGTGTGTTTTTCCGAATTACGATCCAAAGTTCCTTTAGACATACATCCATATCCAAAGGAACTTTGCATCGTAATTCGGAATAACACAGGCATTGCAACATCGTATTTATCAGCCGACACCGAGCAAGCGACTTTCAAGCAAAATGTTTCCTGTACGGGAATATACACAATGAATCTACGAGTACGGTTTAGAGACGCATAGTTGACGAGATAAGGAAGTTTGAGTCTAGCACTGAGTCAGGCACGGATAGCCAAGTGGTAAGGTGATCGCTGGCGATAAGCGGGAAATCCAGGTTCGCGTCCCGGCCGACAGAAATTTTCTTTGTCGTCATTCCATTCTAAGCTGTCGGTTGCCCATATTCGCAATCGCGAATGAGTCATTCAGGATCATCTACCAATTGAGCTCTAACGGGTAAAGTGATGCTTATTTATTTCTTATACAGTGGTCAATATCGTCTCATTTTCAGAAGCTACTTTTTTCACCGCCCAGTGAATAAAATCCTTTACAGTATGGTAAATTCGAAACTGAATTTTGGGCCATATCGTTTCTTCCATTCTCACTGCATGTCCAGCCCAATGAAGTCTTCTGTTTTTCATCACTCTAACGGTGTTAGACTCCGTGTGATTGTAAGTGATCCAGTGATATTTATAACGCATTGACATAATTATCACCTTACGGCACTGGTAAATTACACACATTTAAATTTACTATCCTGCTGTTGCAAAGAATACGAGCATGGCGACGTCGACTTGTTCCCAATATCGTGGCAGCCACACGAAAAATGCCTCTGAACGGGCGCCCAGAATAATATCTTCACGTCAAGTAAGAACGAATAAATTAGCGAGCTGTCACGTATTTTTAGCTCGCCACTTTTATTCGGGTTACTAAGTATTCAGTCTGTGCTGTTGGTTCGCGCAAGATTAAACTGGAAACGATCCAGACCATTAAAAATGTCGTCTACTCGTCTCCTAGGATTGTTTATAAAGTTCCTTCTCGGAGGGGTATCATCAGAATGCTATCTTGGGGTAGTCTTACTATTAAGGAGAATTTTATACGTTTATTCAACGCAGAGCGTACGATTAAGTAAAGATAACTCAGTACTACGCGTTTCGAGAGTCACGCTCTTGTCATCTGGACGGGTTTTGTATTTCCTTTTTGTTCCAATTTACTCTCACTATTCCCAACGGCATACTTTAAAAATTATAAAATAAAATCTACGTTGTTCGAAGCGAGATATTCGGATGAGGTGAAACATCATGGCGAAAATGGCTCTGAGCACTATGCGACTTAACTTCTGAGGTCGCCTAGAACTTAGAACTAATTAAACCTAACTAACCTAAGAACATCCACACATCCATGCTCGAGGCAGAATTCGAAACTGCGACCGTAGCGGTCGCTCGGCTCCAGACTGTAGCGCCTAGAACCGGAAGGCCGAAAAATCATCACCAGCTGCTTAATACGACGTTGGTCCATCTTTGGAACGCAGTACATCAGCTATTCTGAGTGGCATGCATCCGAGAAGTTCTTGGTAAGTTTCCGGAGGTATACGGCACACGTATACACGCAGGCCATGTAATTTCCGTTATGTACTGGCAGGCAATTCGTGGCGGCGGAGCTGGTGCCCGATAGCGTCCCATCGGGTTGAGATCAAGCGAATCTGGTGGCGAAACGTCAGTGTGGGTAAAGACACTCGCTTCTCCAACCGCTGCGCTGCCATTATGGCCTTGTAACACGGCACAGTTATCCTGCTGGAAGATGCCACCGCCGTCGGGGAAGATTTAAGCACGGACGGGTGCACGTGTCCTGCAATGTTGTTCACACAGTTCGCAACTGACGTTGTACACGTGGTCTAGGGATCCTCGGCCGTCACGGTACTTTAGCGCGTTCAGAGGGCAGCGTATCCTCTATGATAACAATAATAAAAGAAACTGAGTGAAGTATTCAACGACGGACTTGAAGAGGTGTCGTGCGACGTCCGCCCAGACCAACTAACGCGAACAATAACTAGAAAATGATAGAGTAGCATCTTTGATTAGTAATCAAAACGCCATGGGTCCAGTGTTTAAACCCAACCACTGATTAGATTTTGGGGCAGAAGACTTCCGGCATAAGTCACCCTTTCTTTGCGAAAGGCCATGTCAAAAACGGCGGAGCAGTGAACAGAATTTCAGGGCACACTTTTGCCCTTTGAATGGGGAATTGCCCGAAAAGACGGAAATGTTAGCAGTGATCAGCGGCTGAGGATGCAGAAGGCAACGGAAACCACTGCGTTAAGGACACATAATGTGTATCCACAGGACGTGAGGCCTATAATTGAAAAAAGTGTCACGATTATCTCTCCACTGGCAAAAGATTTCAGTCCCCCATTCGGGTTTCCGGGAAAGGACTTCCATGTGGGAGGCGATCATGAGAGACACATGGAATATCCAACGAAGAGATAACGTTCTACGAGTCGGAGCATGGAACGTCAGTACTCATCTACAAAGCATGTGGCATACAAGGCCTTTGTTAGACCGATTCTTGAGTATTGTTCATTAATCTGGAATCCTTACCAAGTGCGACTGATAGGAGTAATACAGAAGATACAACGAAGAGTGGCGCGTCTCGTCACGGGATCGTTTAGTCGGCGCGAGAGCGTTACAGAGATGCTCAAGAAACTGGAATGGCAAACGCTACAAGAGGGGCGCTGTGCATCACGAAGAAGTTTACTATTTAAATTTCCAGAGAGAACTTCCCGGGGAGAGACGGAGAAAGTTTTGCTTCGTCCCACTTACACCCCACGAAATAATCACGACGAAAAAATTCGAGAAATTAGAGCTAATACGGAGGTTTACCGACAATCATTCTTCCCACGCCCCATTTGCGAGTGCAAGGGGGGAGAAGCCATCAGTACCCTCCGGCACACATTTTTAGGTAGCTTGTAGTGTATGCTCTACATGTACATGTGGAATGTAGTAGGAAATAGTGGAAGTTAGTGAAATGAAATCGAAAGAAGATACGAATTACCGATCAGACGAACACAGGGGGATATTTGTTGTGTTGGCAGAAGAGCCAACACATTGTTGCTAGAGGAGGCCGAAATGCACGCTTTTTAGCTCACGCAGGCTGGCGTGAGGAGGGAAGAAGTATACTGACGTGAGTTCTGGAACATGACAAGGAATGAGAATTCAGAAAGCGGACGTAATTAGTTTGATACTTAACTTTAATCCATTAATGATGAACGTTGCTCTTGATGGCACATGATTCACAGTATTATCTGTTGGTAACTGAATATGGCGCCTGGCTAGGTCGTAGCAAATGAAGTAGCCGAAGGCTAGGCTAAACTGTCATCTCTGCAAATGAGAGCGTCTGTAGACAGTGAACCATCGCCAGCAAAGTCGGCTGTACAACTGGGGCGAGTGCTAGGGAGTCTCTGTAGACTAGACCTGCCGTGTGGCGGCTCTCGGTCTGCAATCACTGATAGTGGCGACACGCGGGTCCGACGTATACTAACGGATTTAAAGGCTACCACCTAGCAAGTGTGGTGTCTGGCGGTGACACCACAATATTAATAGCAGCAGTAAGGTTCATAATGAATAAGAAAGTAGAGCAGAGAGTGAATTAGTGTCAATAGGTCAGTGAGGGGGTTGTTCTCATCAGATCCGAAACCAAACCAACGCCAGCAACGATAGTTTAGGTATACATGCCGACGTCGCAAGCTGAAGATGAAGAGATAGAGAAAGTATACAAGGATATTGAACCGGTAATTGATTACGTAAACGGAGACGAAAATCTTAATAGTTATGGGGGACTGGAATGCGGTTGTACGGAAAGGAGTAAATGAAAGTGTTACGGGATAATATGGGCTTGGTTTTAGGCCTGAGAGAGGAGAAAGATAAACTGAGTTCTGCAATAAATATCAGCTAGTAATAGCGAATATTATGTTCGAGAACCACAGGAATAGGAGGTACACTTCAAGGGTAGACCGGGAGACACGGGCAGATTGCATCTGGGCTACATCGTGGTCAGACAGAGATACGGAAATAACATATAGGGTTGCGAGGCGGACCCAGGAGCTGCCGTGGCTCGTCGCGGCCGCTGGCCACGTGTTGAGCGCGCAGCCCACGTGCGCCGGCCCGCTGCGGTCTCGAGCACCGGCACCGATATATCCGGCCCTCGACGTCCGGCTGACATCCGGCGGGGAGAGAATAAACAGGGACACCCGGGCCCGCGCCGGCGGCTACCCAGACCGACTTGTAGTGGCTGAGGTCCGCCGCAGGCGGCGCAGTGCATGTGCTGACAGCGTCGTTTAAGGACACTGTTTCATCCACGATGGTCTCGGAACACTGCGGATGTTTTCGTAAGTATCACCGAGGAAGAAAATTCAGTCATGCACACTTTTTGGATGAATGGTTTATTTCACCGTAACATTCGGGAAGAGACCGATGTCAGCGAAGATCAGTTTAGATTCTGGAGAAATGCAGGAACACGCGAGGTAATACTGACCCTACGACGTACCTTAGAGGGTAGTTTAAAGAAAGACAAATCTACTTTGATAGCATTTTTAGATTTAGCGAAAGTTATTGTCAGTGTCGTTTCGTCTACACTCTTTGAAGTTCTAAAGGTACGACATATAAAATGCAGGGAACGAAACTCGCACAGTAACCAGACTGCAATTATGAGGGACTCCAAGGAAGTGAAAGGGAAGCAGTGATTAAGGACTGATACAGTCTTGTAACACAATCCCCACATTATTCAATTACTACATTTAGCAAGCAGTGAATGAAATCAAAGATTAATTTGAAATGGAAATTGAAGTTCAGAGAGAAGAAATAAAAATTCTGAGGTTTGCCGATAACACTGTAATTATCTCAGACACACCAAAGGACTCGGAAGAGGAGGTGAACGGAATGGGTAGTGTCGTGACAACAAGTTATAAGATGAGCACAACGAAGTTAAACATATATAAACGAAAAAGAAAAATGTATAGCTATGGTGTTCTTTTAATCATTGACAAAGGTCTTCTTAGGCACTTGTGGGTTTTATTGTTGTTCTGAAGAAGGTGTAGTTATCTACGCCGAAAACTGAGTTAACACTTAACACTAGGTGCTTTTTTCGCAATCGAGGCGGGTTTTTAGTTTTTTTAATATATTAACCAACGATTGTTGACGCGCTGCGATGTTGAAGGTTCTTTGATGTTTTTCCTGATTCCTGACATTCACGGTGCACTCGTATATGGTCGTACGAGAAAATCTCCACTGCATCGCGACCTCGGAGGTGCTGTGTCCCACCGCACGTGCGTCGACTGCAACACCACGTTCAAACTCTCTTAAATCTTGATAACATGCTTTGTAGCAGCAGTAACCAGACGCTTGTTGTTTTATATAGGTGCTGCTGACCGCAGCCCCGTGTTCTGCCTGTTTACATATCTCTGTATTTGAATAGACATGCCTGTACCAGTTTCTTTGGCGCTTCAGTGTGTATGGTGTTTGTCGCAAACGCCTGGACTACGCGACTGCAGCAGGTAAATGCAGAAACTATCTCGCCCTGTTAAGAAAGAGGGTTGCTGTAGTAGATGTATAGTTAGTTAATGCCTGCCAGTATAGTTTCATCACGGTCCGAATTGAATGGTATAAATACTAGAGGAAAGCGACGAAAAAATCGCGCATGATGCGACTTTATTAAATGGAAGCAGTGACATATGTCCTGGAAGAGTTGTTAAAAACGGTTGTTTGTTTATCGCGAATTCTTGTTAACAGTTATGCTGATAAAATGACAGACTGACGTGGAGTAATAAAGGGGGGGGGGGGGGAGATAAATTCAGTTACCTATGCAGTGGCCAAGTAGTGTTAGATGAATCAAAGGAAAAGATATAAGCGGCGGTCAAAAAGTTTCCGTTTGAGGGCGTATATGCAATGTAGGGCGAATAAGCGTACGGAAGCAGCGACACGCAGACAACGGATTAGTCTGGCATTGATATCTTTCTAACGTGCTGTGGTAAATGTGGAAACGTGAACCGGGGCGACGTTATTATCAAATACGTCCAAACAGGACCAGCGCACTGTTATTCTTTTCTTCGCTTCTAAAGGACAAACACAGGCAGACATCCACTGGGGCTGCACGGGTGTCGAAAGCCATCGTTGGGAATGGTGCTGCTCGCGATTCGACACGGGACGCCGGTCGGTCTGAGGGCTGTACGCTCGACACTGGCACGCTCGACGAGACGCCCTACAGCCCTCATCTCTCCTGGCGCGCCTCCGGTCCCTTAAAAAAGGCCTTGAAGGGTCGGACAGGCACGTGCAACGTGTAGTTACGGACGTCTTCACGCAGCAGGACAGCGTGCTGTACCGAACGGGTATTTTCGACCTGGTGCACCAGTGGGGCGTTTGCCTCAATGCCCACGGCAAGTTTGCCTGACTGCCATGTCGATTCCGGACTGTAAGGCTTTCGAACGGAAACCTTATACAATATATGATGAGGAGGATGGTAATCGTGCGAAAAGAGTATGGAACGAGGGTAAACGAAGGGAAGGCCAAAGTGATTAGAATCGGTGAACAGGAAGGCTCCGTCAGAACATCACTGGAGAGAAGCACCTTGGAACAAGAAAAATCTTTTTGGTAGTTAGAAAATTTGATGACGAAAGATGCCAGTTTTGTGGAGGAAATAATACGCAGAACAACTGTAAGTAAAAGGTGAAAGGATTGTTGACAGCGGAATAAATTCATGAAGAATTAAAAAAAGTGATTCGCCAAGAGTATTGTCTGGAGTATAGTGTTAAATGGGAGCTAATCAAAGACAGTCAAAAAGATAGACGAAAAATACATGGATAACTATGACATGCGATTGTGGCGAGAAATTATAAAAGTAAAATGGACAATCAGACTTCTGAATGAAGAAAGAATTCTAGGAGCAGGAGGTGAAAAAAAAACTTGTTGAAATGTTAAGGCTGAACAAAGCATCGTGGTGGAACATATGCTACGAAGGAATTGCGTGCATCCAAGAGTCATTGAAGAGAAGATTGCGCAGCAGACAGGAAGATGACATGAAACAAAATCGGCGACGTTACCAGCATGTCAAGGAAGAGGAGCAGGGCAGAAGGAAAGGGGGGGGGGGGCGGTATTAACAATTCATAGCTCTCGTAACACACAAATACAGGTACCAAAGATTAAGCGAGAAACGAATTGAAAGGTTCAAAAAACAGCTCTGAGCACTATGGGACTTAACATCTGAGGTCATCAGTCCCCTAGAACTTAGAACTACTTAAACGTAACTAACCTAAGCACATCACACACGTCCATGCCCGAGGCCCGATACCAACCTGCGACCATAGCGGTCGCGCGGTTCCAGATTGTAGCGCCTAGAACCGCTCGGCCAGCCTGGCCGGCGAATTAAAAGGAATCGGAATGTTCGTCACTGAGAGAAAAGCCAATGAATCGGGAGCACAGCGACTACTGTCTGTGAGGCCGAAATGTGGAACTATTTTGTGGAGTTATTCTGCTCAAGAGATCGAAGTTCAACACACGCTCGGTTTTAGATTTTTTATTGTCATTTACTGTTTGTTTCAGGTCTAGAAATGAACTGCACGTATGAAAAACGCAAAGGTGAGCCGTCTTTCGGTGTGCACGAATGTGGATAAAATCGCTAAAATTGTTGCACAAAACGACACTCATGCACTCTCCCGCATTCACACACACAATGACGCTGGAGTTGTCCGATGATAGCCCATATGTGACAGGTGTGGCGATCGCGTAGGGCATGGAAACATGTCAACACTCTGGGTTACAACAACGGTATGTGAGCGAGCGTTATCCCCCTGGAATGCTGCTCATGAATGGCAAAACAACAGTTCCAATCAGCAGACTGAAGTACAGTTTTGCAGTTAAGGTGTACAGGGTAACCACGAGACTGTTCCTGCATCATACGAAGTCGCATCCCAGGACATAACTCCAAGTGTAGGTCCAGTGTGTCTAGCACACACACAGTTTGGGTGGACGTCCTCAAGTGACCTCCCTCCAAACAATGCACGGTGATCGCTGGCACCGAGTCAGAAACAGCTTTCATTAGAAAACTCAGCAGACCTCCACCCTGCCCTCCAATGAGCTTTCGACTGACACCATTGAAGTGGCAAATTGCGGGGGTTTGGGTTTAGTGGACTGCACACTACAGAGCGACTTGTTCGGGGCTGTCCGCGAAGTAACCGATTTGTAACAGGTCGTTGTGTCATTGCGGTGCTAACTGCTGAAACTCGTTTATGCTCAGTAAGCTGTTGATAATGCCGTCTTCAGTGTCTTAAAGACATAATTAACTAAAACGATCTCTACGTCCAATCTCAAAGGTAACTACCACTCACGAACGTTAAAACGCGTATTTAAAACAAACCTAATTTGCATCCTCTTAGTAAAACTAATAGCGCAACTCTTATGCGACTCAAACGAAATTTGAATACACGTCATTTTTCATGTGTAAAAACATGCTTACCAATTCTCGTTTACGTTGCACATGCTGTTGGGATTTTTTGGTCAATGTATACGATAGCAAACAGAAGAAAGTTCACATGATTCAGATGTGTACAGAACATATGTGCCTTAGATATAGTGGCGGCTGTGACGAATGGAAGCGCGTGCGCCTGGCCACTAAATGAAAATAAAAAATGACTTTGGCTAATCACGAAAACAGCGGGCGCCATATGGCAGGATACGCTCAAGAGAGTGTGTGTGTGTGTGTGTGTATGTGTGTGTGTGTGTGTGTGTGTGTGAGTGAGTGAGTGAGTGAGTGAGAGAGAGAGGGGGGGGGGGGGGGCTGGATGAGATAATGGTCGACTGGTCGAACAAACTGACCCTACTTGGATCTGGTACATGACTGAGGACTCTAGTTTTCTATTCCACTTCTGGAACTCTCTACACCTTTTCATTAATAAATAAATGGTCGGCATTGTTGGGTAAGACCTGCCACCACTTTCCCAAATTTTTCAGAAGTGTGGATCGTTCAATCGTTCAGGGAACATTGCCCAGTGTGGTGTCTGTTCCGCCTTTGCGCCTTTTCACCTTAGCACCCTTCCATTCCAGTTAGATGATTCCATTTAGATAGTATGCCCAAAACACAACATGGTAGCTATCCCATTGGGGGGATAGGGTCGTCAAGTACCTGCAAGGTACTAACCCCCTGACCACACGGGAATCACAGTGTTGTTGACTGAGCTGATACCTCTCCATGTCCATTGCGACTGCGCATGGGACTCTGAGAAACAGATTACTGGCCAGGTAGCCATTGCTGAGGCTGGGTGGCGCCTATGGGGAGAGCCTCTGTTGGTATGGGAGGCATCATGGAGGATGACTTGCACCGGAAGTGAATGAAGCTTTCTCCCACTGGTAATGTGACTTGCACATGAAATCGATGAAGCAGTCTCTTCAGAAGGAAATAACTCGTTCAACACAGAGGCATACGACCTCAACATGTTTCCTTCCATGGCTACACCGTGGGAGAAATGTGGGGCTAACAAGCAGAGAAATACTCCTCTCAATACCTAGTTTATACAAGGGCTGATAGGGATTCTTTCTTGGTCACAAAGCCGTTGTTCTTTGTAAAGAGTATAGAGAGCGTGGTTGGGGAAGTTGCAGCCATTTCCAAAATGAAGATAGGGTGAATTTTGATTAAAGCAGTAACCCCTGCCCAGTCATGGGCGTTGCTTGCTTGTTACAAGCCGTGTAACATTCCAGTGACTATCACTCCCCGTAACAGTCTAAACATGGTTCAAGGTATCATTTTCCATTGTGACATCTTGCAGTCTGATGATGAGCTATGCACTAACTTGGAGCGACAGAGTGTACATTTTATCCGTGTGTCTATAAGGGCCAAAGGACAATAAGCTTGCTACCAGAGCCTTCAGCGTGGCCTTTGAGGGCGATTCATTGGCTGAAGAGGTCAAGGTAATGTGAAACCGTATGTTCCCCCTGCCACCAAATGTGATGCTTCAAATGTATGAAATTCAGGCACATGAATTCATGCTGTGTCGCCAGCTCGGTCTGTAGGGATTGTGGACAACTGCTGCACACAAACGTTCCTTGTGCTCTTCCCCCTGTCTGCATCAACTGTGGAGACCACCTGTCTTCCTGCTCCCCAGACGGCACTATCTTTCAGAGAGAGAAAAAAATACAAGCACATAAGACTGGTGTACCAAAAGACCAATAAAAATTATGAGTGTCTACATCCTGCACACATGAGAATTTCGTTCGTTACAGTTATGATGCGCCACCCTCTCTGCAGACAGTACTCTCCTCCATCCTGCAGCAAGCCCTCAAGGCTGCTTGACAATGCCTGCCCCCCCTCGCCCTCACGCCCCCCCCCCCCCCTCCGATAGTTGCGGGCTCACCTCCTGCTTCTTGTCTATACCTCCTTTGCCAATGGCTCCCCACCCAGCGGAACGCCAATGCTCATCACCCAGCTGGAAACACATCACCCTTGTCTGGCTACTCAAACCAGGAAGGTGACCCTCAGGACACTCCCCTCCAATGTTTCTGATGATCTGTAACGGAACTAGTGGCTGAATAAGCCACAACATGCTGGTTGTAGGGTTTCACGATCTTCTTCAGGCCCTGAAGCTCATTCATCCAAACCATCTGAGGAAAAGAAAGACAAAAATGTCTTCAAAAAGGAAGGAAATTCCGATGGCTTCCATATCAATGAATCCCATGTGTCGTGCTTCTGTGCCATTGCAGTAATCCCAGTGGCTCCTGAGGCTCCAAATCGCGTCACACAGCTTGTATCAGAACCTATTTGTCTTGATAACATACCCTCCCAGCAAGTGACCCTGGGACATAACCTGCCTCCTTTGTCCTTTACACCCTCAGTATATAGACAGCACAATTATCCAAGGGAACTGAAGCAGTTTCTTCCACCACCTACCTGATCTATGGTATTGAGCCGTGGCTGACACGTGTTATGCTTTGCATTAAACCTTGGTTGCTATTCTATGATTAGTCTCCCGCAGTTATCGCCATTTTGCTGTTATCTTCTCTCTCCACGAGTGGCAGCAGCAGCGTGTATCGATATTCGCACCCTTGTACTACCTTTGGTATCGCGCCTATAGTTTCTGGCTCTACCGCGTGCGGAGTTGGTCGGTTGGTGTGGAGCAACGAGGAAATCTCTGAGGCACGTGTCTGGCCGTGGACGCTGGCGGCGTCCACGTGCGGTCGGAGTGAGAGGGGCTGTTCCCATTGCTACGAGGTCCGTGGCTCACCGATCCCAGACACGAAAGCTGAGTCTACTTAATCTACCAGCCAGCCCCAACTGTTCACACTGTGTCGTTTGAATTTCGTTGTGGGCTGTTGGGACATTCCCGCAAGCAACAACGTGTGTTTTCGAGTTTGCGAAATTCTAGCCGCCCTCCTGTGGAGTTTAACGTAACTTGATTATTTTTTAATTGAGGTGCACCAGCGGAATGTTCTGTCTTGTGGCCGTTAACGTTCTGGTTACTTGCCCTGGCCGTTGACGTAAATTCAGGAGTCTATTTTCCTCATCGTGTTGTGGCTGTCCAGCATGGCATGTAGTTTGACAGCTGAATGTGTAATTCATTGTGGGCGCCGATACCTTCTGCATTGTTCGATTAATCTCCCTGTTGTGTGCTGGTCAGTGGAGCGGAAGTTATCCTGTCGCTTGGTCCGTTGACTGTCTGTTGGTTGGGTTGCCATCGGATTGAGAATTGTTGGGCCGACTGCCTATCTCACCTAAGTGAGCTTTAGTGTTTGAGTTACAGGGCGACCCTTGAAAATTTCTGAGCGCCGTTTGATGTGCTGCCTTTTCTTCTTTTTCCTTGTTGTTTCTTTATTTATGGCTTCTAGCCCATTTTAAATTAAAGTTATTTTGCCTTCAGCCTAATTTAAAGACATTTTAGAATAAGGCATTCTGCCTTTTAAAATTCAGATTCCTGTTTGAGCCATAAGTTATGGGCCGTAAGTTATTGGCCGATTTTAAGTTAATGTAGTTTTGCCCTTAGGGCCCGAGATTGTTTGGGCTTTCAGCCTAATTTAGAGAAATGTTTTAAGATGAGGCCTTCAGCCTTTTAAAATTCAAATTCTTGTTTTTGAGTCTTAAGTGACTGGCCTTCAGCCAGTTTTTAATTGCTTTGGCCATGAGGCGTGAGATTGAGGGCGCATTTAGCCGCGAACTAAGTTCTAAAATTAATGTTTGGCTTGCTCTGTTTTTAATGTTTTCTTTACTCTTGTAATGTTTGCCAAATGAATAATGTAGTATGTTCGAGCACAACTGACAGCCACTCATTTTGGACCCTTTCCACAAATTAAACTATCTGTCCTGTCCTGTGGGTACAGTAGAGGATTTCAGACATGTCTTAACCTTCTCCCCTGCTTTCTGCATTGCTCTTCAGGAAACTTGGTTTCCAGCAATGCGGACCTCTGCCATGCATAGTTGGGGGGGATATTTTAAGAATTGTGCCGATTAAGACAGGGTGTTGGGTGAAGCTTCCACATATATTCTTAACTCTGTAGGTAGCGAACTTGTGCCTGTTGATACAACTTTGGAGGCTGCGGCTGTTAGGGAAAAGGAATTTCAGGCTTTTTCCATCTGTAATGTTTGTCTCCCTCCTGAATTATTTATCTCCTTCCTGATTTTGAAACGCCTCAGATGATTGTCTGCCTTTGTTTCTCAGCTCCCCTTCTCCTACCTTTCCTTACCTTTGGCGACTTCAATGCACATAGCCCTTTATGGGGTGGGAACATGATCGCTGGCCATGGTAAAGATATCGAAAATGTACTGCCAGACCTCGACCTCTGTCTCTTGAATACTGGTGCCTCCACACACTTCAGTGTGGCACATGGAACTTACTCAGCCATTGGTCTGTCTCTTTGCAGCTCTGGTCTTCTCCCATCCATACACTGCAGGGTCCATGAAGACCTGTGTGGTAGCTACCACTTCCCAATCTTTCTGTCCCTCCCCCGGCATTGCTCCCATGGGCACCCACCTAGATGAGCTCTCCACAATGCTGACTGCGATACTTTCACCTCTGCTGTTGTTCTGAGCTCTCTGGTAAATGGAAGCATTCGCGTGGCTGTTCAGAATGCAACAGCAGCCATTCTGTCAACAGCCGACTTAGCGATCCCCCATTGTTTGGGATATCCCTGTCAGAAGGGAGTACCTTGGTGGATCATGGAAATCGCCAAGGCCATTTGAGATCGTAGGCAGACTCTCCAACACCATCAGTGGCATCCATCAATCGAGCACCTCATAGCTTTTAAAATGCTCCGTGCCTGGATCCGCCATTTAATAGAATTACTGAAGGAAGAATGCTGAGAACAGTATGTTTTAAACATTGGACCACATACATCTCATCCGTATGTTTGGGCGAAGTTCAGACACCTCTAAGAACACCAGTCCTCTGCAAGTGTACTTTATATTTCCTTAAACGGTGCTGTTTTCACTGACTCAGTCCTTGTAGAAAAACATTTTTCTTTGTATTATGCTTGAGCCTGTGCATCTGAGAACTCTCGATATTCCTTTTGTGCCCTTAACCAGCAATTTGAGCAGCTGCACATCCTTTTCTACATGGCACCTGGAGGCCTATAATGCTCCATTCAGTGAATGGGAATTCTTCAGTGCCCTAGCCCTTTGCTCAGATACATCGACAGGGCCAGATCACATCACAACCAAATGCACGAACATCTATTAGTGGACTGTAAGTGTCACTTTCTTACCATCTTCAACCGTATATGGAGCGAATATGAGCTCCCATCTCAATGGCAGTAGAGTATCAACATCCTCATACTGAAACCGGGTAATCATTCCAAAGAGAGAGATGGGTATCACCCAGTTAGTTTCACCAATGTTCTCTGTAAGTTGCATAAATACATGGTTCGCCAGCGGCTGTGTTGTCTCGGTACCTGACATTAGTGGGGTCTTCGGGGCTCACTTCTAATTTTTGTCCAGAATTTCTTGTCGCACTGTACTTTCCGGGTTCAAGCTGTGCTTCAAAAAGTACCCCCTATATACAAGAGAATGGGGTCCCAGAGGGCTCTGCATTAAGTGTCCTTTTCTTTTTAGTGGCTGTCAACGGTCTAGCAACAGCTGTGGGGTCTTCTGTATCACCCTTCTTGTAATCCGACGAGTTTTGTCTCTGATGTGGTTGTTGCTGAATGCTGACTGCAGAGCGCCATTCGGAAGCCACTCTCATGGTCCCTCATCCACAGTTTTCAAATTTCCGCCGCCGAGACTCGCGTCATGCACTTCTGTCGCCGTCCTGCTGTCCATCCACAACCACGACTTTACCTCGACGACCAATTACTTATCGCCTTTTGGGACTGGTCTTCGATGTCTGGCAGACGTGACTTCCCCATCTTCGCCAACTTAAGTAAAGGTGCTGGCTATATCTTAATACAAATCAAGCCTCAATAACACCAGTTGGGGTGTAGACTGAACTACCTTTCTGCAGCTAGTAGATAGATTGACCTCCCACAACAGAGACACAGACTGAGGCCACAATTGCAGTTCGACTACAGTGTCTCTGCCATGAACTCCAACTTCCCCCACTGTCGCCTCTTGTCAGGTAGCAACCATATACGCCACCTTGGCGTGTACCCAGACCTTGGGTAAGTCTCGATTTAAGCTTTGGACTGAAAGATTCAGTGGACCTCATGGTTTGGAAGTGGTATACACTGACAGCTCAACAGTCGATGAATGAACTGGTTTCGCAAATACACACGTAAGGTGTAGCATGCTACTTGTCCAATGGATGCAGTTTCTTCACTGCTCAATTGGTGGCCATCAAATGAGCCCTTGGTCACGCTCATTCTTGCTCTGACAAGATGCTTCTAATCTGCAGCGACTCCCTGAGCAGCGTTCAGGCTATAGACCAGAGCTACCCTCATCGCCAATTAGTTACGACTATCCAGGAACTCCTTTCTGACCACCAAGCTGGATGGCCAGCCATCTTTGTTTGGGTCCCTGAACATGTTGGAATCTCAGGGAAGAACCAGCTGACCACTTGGCAAACTTGCCTACCAGGATGCCGATTTTGGAAACGGGAGGCCCAGAATTGGACCCAGGATGTCCTAGCAATTATTCAGTTACTTAGACATCGACTCCTTCGTCACTGGTGTGTGAAAGTCCTCATGATTGAGAAATCTATTTCGCTACAGCTGTTCTTTCAGCTTGCCGGAAGTATGGGGATCACACGTTGCAAAATCTGGAGTTCCTAAACAGCATTACCCATATCTGTGCGGCCTCGATGAAATTGTTGGCCCCATATCACTAAGGCTGGACGCAACATCGTGTAGACCTATATACCGCCACAACTTCACAGTGAATCTGTGTGCAACTTAGACGATTTGCCCACAAGAATCGTAGCGTCCTGCATACTGCAAATTTGGAGTAAGTTTTAGTTACCGCGCCATTTCACTCCTACCCTGTGAAGCTCTTGTTATTCATAGCGCAGCAGAACTGTGTCTGCAGTAAACACGGGAGATATACTCTCACTTCTTGCTGCGCGCTACTCCTGCTGCGCAATGGTGTTAGCGTGAGACGACTCGTGCAGATTATTTTCTGTACTCCCTACGTAGGTTCGCAGACAAACATTTCCTTCACTGACTATGGTGTAGTTATATCGTGCAGCGAAATCGTGTTTATGGTACATCGCGTGAACGGCTACAGAGGACGTTTCTTCCACGACTTTGAAATGAGATGAGGAGAATGAACGTTACAAGATTACACCGGCTATTTTCAGAGCGCTAGCAGACTTTAGGAAGAGAGAGAGTCGGAGAGAGAGAGAGAGAGAGAGAGAGAGAGAGAGAGAGAGAGAGAGAGAGAGAGAAGTGGAGAATTGTGGTGGGAGAGAATGATTATTGGAAGACGAGCTGCCCGGTTACTGCCGTCCCGGCCGAGTGTTTCTCTCCCTGCCACACGGCGCCATCGTGGTCTCTCTCTCTCTCTCTCTCTCTCTCTCTCTCTCTCTCTCTCTCTCTCACTCCCCCGAGCCTGCGAGATGCAACGCGCTTGTGCGCCGGGCTTATTCGGTAAGGCGCGCGCCGCGGTCACTCTGCCCGCCGCAATTGCGTAAACCGCAGCTGTGCGGCGGCGCGGCGTATCTGACGTCACTGACAGGGAAAACCTCCTCCAACACCGCAGGCCGACTGCATGTTCGAGATGAAGACAACACAACTAAAACCTGAGCTGTGCGGCTCACGAACAGGTGGACGAGAGACTTGGAACTAGCACTGTTGATATTTTTGAAATTATCGGGAATCCGATATATGGATATTTAAAGGAATACCACTGTACTGTCTCTATATATCGAAGTAAGGTGTCGATATATCGACATATAGAAGGATAAAATATTGACCTACCAACCTATAAAAATTACTGCCGGTTTTAGAGCTTAATATTTAAGTGCTCGGCCGCGGTGGTCTCGCGGTTCTAGGCGCGCAGTCCGGAACCGTGCGACTGCTACGGTCGCAGTTTCGAATCCTGCCTCGGGCATGGATGTGTGTGGTGTCCTTAGGTTAGTTAGGTTTAAGTAGTTCTAAGTTCTAGGGAACTAATGACCACAGCAGTTGAGTCCCATAGTGCTCAGAGCCATTTGAACCATTTAAGTGCTGATTTATTATAAGATATTCTGTACATGAACAAGCTAGCATCCTGATTCCTTCGAGCAAGAATTCGACGGTTAGCGCTGCACGTTAACGATTGACGATAACCATTCGACTGCGGAAGGCATCCAATTGTCCTCGGAGGATACCTTCCGCAGTCGAAGTCGAAACTTCAGGGGAGAGTTTTATGTAGGACCACGGCATTTCAGCCGGGAAGTGTTAAGTGATGACAAGTACGGATGTTGATAAAGTATCGATATTTTATCCCAAAAATTTCAATATTTATTGGCTATACTTGTTATCTCGGCATATCAATATAAAAGTAATAGTATCGAGTGCCGACATTTTTTTTGTTATATTTTTTCGCAATTTTCGGTAAATATATAAAGTTGTTCTTTCGAAAATAACATAATTTTATTCCATAATAACACGGGAGAACTGCCGTAAGTCAGTAACGTCCTGCCACGATATTTCGGCACAAAGTCTTTTGGCCATCTTCAGGTGAGCACCGCTGTAGTAGTACTGGCGAGTACGTGCTGAACTCTGCTATTTAAAGCCCTATGAAAGTGGCATTGCGCATGCGCGACACAGTGTACGCATACACAACGACTCCGTGCGCTGCACCTAGCGCCCTCCGCGGTGAAAGCTTGGCGTTTCGATATCAGATCGATCTTCATCTTTATGCAGATAACTGCGTCGGGTACGGAGTTTCTCTATTAGCGGATTCCAAGCGGCGTTTAACTGAAAACCACTATCTCGATTAATAAGAGTGTCTCTGTCAGACAATCTTATTTCCACTGATTCATTAATAATCGAACTCCAAAAGTTTAATGTATGAGCCACAATTTTTGTATCATTGTAATTCATGGAGTGGCCTGTGGAGATACAATGTTCGGCGATTGCAGACTTGGTGGGTTGAAGAAGGCGAGTATGCCGCTGGTGTTCCACAATGCGTTCCTGCACAGTTCGTATTGTTTGCCCTATGTACGATTTGCCGCAATCACAAGGAATCTTATAAACACCTGATTTACGCAGACCCAGGTCATCCTTAACGGATCCCATCAGTGATGATATTTTGAGAGGAGGGCGAAAGATGACTCTTACTTGATACTTCACGCACACAGATCTGTATCTACAAGCCAGTAGTTGCCACCATCCAGCACAAACAGTGGGTGTTCTTAAAACTTTAATTCATCGTGCCCATACCATCTCTGATGCCGACAGTCTTCACACTGAATTGGAACACCTGAAAAAAGTATTCCTGATGAATGGCTTTTCATCTAAGCAAGTGAATAGAGCAATGCAGACCTATAAACGAAGGAACAAGGAAGAAGAAGTCTTCAGGTCGACGGCTTATCTACCATTTATTGGTAATATTTCTTCGCAGATAGGCAGAATATTGAAGAAGTATCAAGTAAGAGTCATCTTTCGCCCTCCTCTCAAAATATCATCACTGATGGGATCCGTTAAGGATGACCTGGGTCTGCGTAAATCAGGTGTTTATAAGATTCCTTGTGATTGCGGCAAATCGTACATAGGGCAAACAATACGAACTGTGCAGGAACGCATTGTGGAACACCAGCGGCATACTCGCCTTCTTCAACCCACCAAGTCTGCAATCGCCGAACATTGTATCTCCACAGGCCACTCCATGAATTACAATGATACAAAAATTGTGGCTCATACATTAAACTTTTGGAGTTCGATTATTAATGAATCAGTGGAAATAAGATTGTCTGACAGAGACACTCTTATTAATCGAGATAGTGGTTTTCAGTTAAACGCCGCTTGGAATCCGCAAATAGAGAAACTCCGTACCCGACGCAGTTATCTGCATAAAGATGAAGATCGATCTGATATCGAAACGCCAAGCTTTCACCGCGGAGGGCGCTAGGCGCAGCGCGCGGAGTCGTTGTGTATGCGTACACTGTGTCGCGCATGCGCAATGCCACTTTCATAGGGCTTTAAATAGCAGAGTTCAGCACGTACTCGCCAGTACTACTACAGCGGTGCTCACCTGAAGATGGCCAAAAGACTTTGTGCCGAAATATCGTGGCAGGACGTTACTGACTTACGGCAGTTCTCCCGTGTTATTATGGAACAATCAGTACGCCGGGAAAGTTTTAAACATCACAACATAATTTTACTTTCACTGTGTGAAGGAGGGTTACTGCTTTTTGAGCCATCATCATTTCCAGTCTTTCTCTTTGACTGTGTGAAGCAAGTATACGTGATACAAAAGAAGAAGTCCGATTGCACACGGGGGTGACGGTGTAAATGAAATAACAGGATTTCCGATGTGAAGAAGTAGTACACCAGTTGCGTTACAAAGAATTTTTAACGCACTTAGTGTGCTATTTCTTCACATCGGCTCTCTTCAAAACCAGTTGCTGTAAATGAGCAAAAATCTGAATGACAAGACTGGTCTTTGAGGTGGACTGAGGTGTGTGAGGAGAAACGCTCATGTAATCGGCGCTCGGCGCTATCAAGAGAAACTGCAGCGTTTAGCTTCACCATGCTATTTTGACACTACAACTGCTAGATGGCTGGCGTTTGCAGAAATGAAAAAAAACAAAAAAAACAGGGAAGTCGACATGAAGTCTTCCGGACAAATCCGATGCCGGCCGTTGTGGCCGAGAGGTTCTAGGAGCTTGAGTCTGGAACCGCGATACCGCTACGGTCGTAGGTTCGAATCCTGCCTCGGGCGTGGATGTGAGTGATGTCCTTAGGTTACTTAGGTTTAAGTAGTTCTAAGTTCTAGGGGACTGATTACCTCAGAAGTTACGTCCGATAGTGTTCAGAGACATTTGAACCCTTTTTTTTTATTCGGGAGCAGGCCGGGAGGAAAATAGTGTGAAAGTGATTCGATGAACTCTCAACCAAGCATTTCTGTGTGAATTACGGGGTATTCATGTACATGTAGATTAATACGATGGAGTTTACGACCGCTCAAAAACGTGATTAAATTGCGGAAAAGAGGTCGTTTGTAAGAGTGATGTGTTACTAGCGAAAGTAATTGCATTCATTGTCACTTTATAATTGTGATTCAACTGTTGACGAAAGTGTCAACTGGAATCTGAAGAACAACTTACAGAACAATGTAGAGAAGTTCATTAGTAACTATAATTTTCTAGCAATCAGAATTTATCTAAGAGCCAACACCATTCAGACATTTATGTGTGATAAACTCAGTCTTTTAGGATTCATTTTCCTGGGTGAAAGTGTTTGATTCAATTTAAATTTTATTTTATAATTAATGCTTATAGTTCTATTGACAACTTTCCTCTATTACCCTCTATCGTTTGATGTGATTACCGTCTGTAATTAGTGCATCAAGCTGAAAATAACAAGGTATTATCTGTTTTACATAAAGAAATCCGCAAACAAAAATATCTTAGACATTATTTCGAAATGAACTAATTAATGCCTATAACGAAAAAAAACACAACAGAAAGTTTGTTTTCACAGGAGCGTTGTCGACTAGGGCAGAAGTAGTAAGAACGTGATCTCTTAGCTTTTCGATGTTATTACTGTACATAAAAGAATCACTGACTATACAGAATTCACTGCGTCAATGATTTCTAGGATTTGAAGATCGGTGAAAAATGGAGGACACCATTTAGAAACGTTTTGTAACTATTTCACTGCGAAGTCTCAGCTCTGGAAATAAAGGGATGGTATACGGTAATGAAGTAATGTAGGGTACGCTACTGAAGATCGGAAATTATCAACTGTTGTTTATCGACGCTCATAAGTTTCTGAGAATGCAGAGGAAAGGGGGGGGGGGGGGGGGGGAGGGCGGAAGAGAAAGAGAAGTGGTACTCACTAATGATGTAAAGGGAAACGTTGTCTTATTGACCATTAAATGCAGAAAAATAGAAAAAACGGAAGAACACGCGAAGAGCGTACATTAAGAGTATTTGTAAGAAGCTGTAATCAACCGAATAGACGATAAATCAATAGCACTCTAAGACGTAACAATCATTAATCGATTGAAATCTTCCACTCATTTGCACCATTAAACAAAGATTCAAATTAGGAATTCTGTTTTCGAACATTGTTGTTGGAAGAGAAGTACCGCGATCCTTTTCTATCTGAACAGACCTCAGGTCTGTACTGAAACTATTGGCTAAATGTCAAACAAATCTAAGAGTGTTTCGTGACGTTTGTCGACGCGGAAGTTGGCAGTGCCCAGCACTGAAATCTCGGGAAAACGTCGCTGGTAACAGTATATCAATGGCAGCTGAGCTTGACGGGCTAAAAGCTCATAATTTAAACAAGAATAAACAAAGTTCCACTTGTTTGACAGCGTCTGTCCCATCTACGCTCACTCAAAGTGAGCGGATGTGGTTGCAGACACCGGCCCGAGTGATTGAGCGGTTCTAGGCGCTACAGTCTGGAACCGCGCGATCGCTACGGTCGCAGGTTCGAATCCTGCCATGGGCATGGATGTGTGTAATCTCCTTAGGTTAGTTAGGTTTAAGTAGTTCTAAGTCTAGGGGACTGATGACCTCTGAAGTTAAGTCCCCTAGTGCTCAGAGCGATTTGAACCATTTTTCTAGGGGACTGATGGCCTCAGCAGTTAAGTGCCACAGTGCTCAGAGCCATTTGAACCATTTTTGGTTGCAGACTCTGCGTTCAAATGCAGCGGCAGGAAGACGAAAATAGAATTTCAGAATCCGTTTTTCGTTGTCGTGTTTACAGGTTAGGCACGGAACGACGTATTTAGCCCAGTCAGACATCGGATCTACCGAGGGTAATTTATTCGCGACGAATGGTATCCGAAAATCAGCTGTTACGATTTCTTCAGCAGTATGATGTGAGATTATGAGTACTCGTAAATATTAAGGAATGTTTTCGTGTACGGTTGGCTTACGGAATTTAATGACCTCGTAAGAAGGAAGAGGTAGGATTGCTCAAGAAGAGAGCGTTATAAATCTTACAAACCCCAAATGTGCGTACGAAACTGTATTATTGCACCCACCCAGATGGCGCGCTTTATGGAAAAAAATAGTATTTGAAAATTTATTTCACTTGAAAATTTTGAAGTGCTGAAATGTTTATAAAAGTTCGGAATCAGTTAAGTCACATTCTATTCATGTGCACCGAACTAGCGAATATTTCATGAAAGTTATTAATTGTGTACGAGAGCCTTTGACACTAAAACAGAAAATATGTAAACAGAATTTGCCATAATTAACAGCGAAAACTGACACGGGTACATGATAACATAAAGAAAATCGGCACAGTCGACATGAGTCTGCAAACGATCTATTTGCCAAATAATTCTGAAAGTGTAGTTACGAGCCACCATTGACATCGGGTAGTATATTAAATGTAAACTAAGAAATGAAATCCACATCTAATTGGGCCCAGATTTCACGCACGGCCTACCACAACAAGAAATACAATACCACTTCCGTACGTTACATGCTACAATTCACTCCCTGTTAAAGGGGTTATTCCATGAGCCGTCCTCATACAGGGAGTCCATAATTAAGGTTCCAGTTTCTAAACGCTGTAAAAAGAGAACCAGTGCTGAGAATGACGTCAAATTTATTGACTCTGGGAAGTATCATGGGACAAAAAATATTTAATGAAATTTTTACCAATAGACGGCCTTGTATCCGTCAGAATATGCATACCATGAAACGCGAGGCACACAGCTGTTCCTCGACTCCTTCAAATGTTGTAGTCCTGTCTTCCTCAGTTACGTGTAATATTACGATATATTGTTAATTTCTACTAATTAAGCGTCTAACTACAACTGAATGAAACACCATTTTCGTGCCAAACGAGTTTCGTCTTTATTCTCTGCAAGGCACGTTCAGTTGCAGGTTCCGTGGATGATTTTCCACTTGTTGTGTTTTAATTCCGCTTTTGGTGCTGTTCTTTTTCTTATAATTGCCATTTGGGTTTTTCCGCACTTCAGAGCACTAGGAACTGAAGACTTGTTTTGATGCTATGTTTTGGTTTGTGTCACAAACCAAACGAAAGCAAAACATAGCTTCAAAACAAGTTCTCAGTTCCTAGTGCTCTCAAGTGTGGATAACAAAAACCCAAATGGCAATTATAAGAAGAAGAACAGCGCCAAAAACTGAACTAAAACACAACAGGTAGAAAATCATCCACGGAAGCTTTAACTGAAGATGCCTCGCAGAGAATAAAGGCGAAACGCGTATGGCATGAAAATGGTGTTTCATTTAGTTGTAGTTAGACGGTTAACAAGTAAAAACGAAGAATGTACCGTGTTACAAGCTGTCCCTTGGTTTGCGTCGGAGACGCCCATCATGTCTGACTCCCCTGAGGTATCGTACGCTGCTGGTAAAGCTCTTTTACAAGAACGATGGCTGTGCACCAGTAGTATGGCACAAGTTCTGGACACTCAAGAGTATGAAAAAAGGCATTGATTCGATGTGTGCGAAGGGTCTGGAGAAAATTATGACAGAATTCGAAAAGAAAAGTTCTTTTGAAACGCATTGTGGGAGAGGGAGAAAAGCAGTTGATTCAATGTCTGTTAAAAGTGTGGGCACAGCATTGCAGGAAGGTTCGAGAACTCCTGAGCAAACATGCATCGCACTGGGAAATGCCCGTGAGGACGGTGCATAAAATCCTACTAAACACCCAGCACTGCTGCTGCTGTTGTTGTTGTTGTTGTTGTTGTGTGGTCTTCTGTCCTGAGACTGGTTTGATGCAGCTCTCCATGCTACTCTATCCAGTGCAAACTTCTTCATCTCCCAGTACCTACTGCAGCCTACATCCTTCTGAATGTGCTTGTTAGTGTATTCATCTCTTGGTCTCCCTCTATGATTTTTATCGTCCACGCTGCCCTCCAGTGCTAAATTTGTGATCCCTTGATGCCTCATAATATGTCCTAACAAGTGATCCCTTCTTCTAGTCAAGTTGTGTCACAAACTCCTCTTCTCCCCAGTTCTATTCAATGCCCCCTCGTTAGTTATGTGATCTAACCATCTAATCTTCAGCATTGTTCTGTAGCAACACATGTCGAAAGCTTCTATTCTCTTCTTGTCCAAACTATTCATCGTTCACGTTTCATTTCTATACACGGCTACACTCCATACAGATACTTTCAGAAACGACTTCCTCACACTTAATTCTTAACAAATTTCTCTTCTTCAGAAAAGCTTTCCTTGCTCTTGCCAGTCTACATTTTATATCCACCGCATTGCTTTCCATTGCTGTCCTGCTGACTTTCCAGCAAGATAAACTTTCACTCTGGAATTTCTTGCTGACAAGGAAATGAACAATGATTTGTCATGGAAAATTCTGTGGGCAGACGCAGGAACGGAAAATCCAAATGCACATCAACTGGTACCACCCCTGTCTGCAAAGATGACTGTGTAGTGAGGAGTTAACGACATCGTGTATCGAAGAGCCGTATTTTTTCGAGGAGATGAATCACGCGGGTTCTGTTACCTGTACCGTCACTGATAAACGTGTGAGAGACTTTGGCGCACCAACTTCACTGCAGCCCTTCGACAGCGTCGATGTGTGGGTCGGATCGATCGTTGCCGCTCCTTCGCATAGTGCACAGACAGTGAAGCGGCTGCTGCTGCAGAGGCATTTCGGAAGTGCTAGAATTATCAGCCGTCATTTCCCTGCAGCCTGGCTTTCCGGGCCACCTGATCTTAATTCGTATGACATCTGGCTGTGTTGTTATCTGAAAGAGGTTGTGTTCAGTGCTCCAGCTACGAATGTAGCTGAACTGAAAGCCAGAAACACTCCGATCTGTTGTGGAACATGCGCTTCTCGGTTTCAACTGATGGCAGAAAACAGTGCATAGCATTCTGATCGTGTCCTGTGCTCGTTTCACGACAATTAGAAACGGATGTCATTTTGTTTTTTATGCTGTTTTTGGTCCCTAGACAATTTTGATTTTATGCGGTTTTCGGCTTCAGGACAATTAAAAACCCATTTTTCCCATCCGATGTGGTACGACTTTGACGCGCTTAGCAAACCAACAGTTCCGCAACCATTGTCTCTCGAACTTGTGCTGTCATCCACATTGAAGCATACGTATAGTGTAATGTGCACATTGAAGCATACGTATAGTGTAACGTGCAACTCAGACGATAACCGGCATATTGCGATTCATCTGTCATTTGTAGCCGTCGCCATTTATGGTAAGGCACTTACAGCTCCATGTACTGGTAAAATTTTCGTAATTTTTTTGTTTCATGACGCTTCCCTCTGTGTCAATAATATGATGTTCAAATTTGACGTCATTCTGAGCAATGATTCTCTTTCTAAGCCGTTTTGAAACTGGAGGTTTGATTATGTAACCATGTATTTGCATGTAACACTGCAAAGTTACCTCCACTGAGTGACGTGTTCTTTCAGACAACCGCGGATCAAAACGTATAGCCTGACAAGGCTGTACAATTCGTGGCGTACACTTCAATTCTGAGAAGAGCCTAACTGCAAAAATCCGGAACACCGAGGCACAGGTGATCTTGGGAACCGACGTATTAGCCCCTGCTGGGCCTATTAATCTTGCGCCATGCTGGCGCGTTATGTGCAGGCTTCACCAGCAGAAAAATGTGCCCAAGTGGCTGGTGCCGCATCACCAATCTACAATATTCTCTAACGAGGAGCACGGATTAAATTTGAGCTCAGTTAGCGCGCATCACAAATACACGCTGCGCTAACTGGGAACACATCTCACACCGAACTCAGTGGCGGGTTGGAGCCACACATTCGCAATTACCTCGCAAAAAGTCGATCATTTGTGTGCCAATTTTTACTAGGACGTTTTTCTCCTATTATCGTGTAGTTTCACCTGTGACACTTTAACTGTATGATTAATAAACACAAATACTTCTTCCGTGGAATACAGGCTCATTGCCAATCAATCAGATTTTTGTAATTCAGTAAATGTATCATCATTCATTCACGGTACCCCAAGGAAGTGTGGTAGGACCATTACTGTTTAAAATGTTTATAAATGACCTAGTAGGAAGCGTCGGCAGCTCTTTGACACTGTTCGCAGACGACGCGGTTGTCTATAAGGAAGGCCGTGGTGGCCGAGCGGTTCTAGGCGCTACAGTCTGGAACCGCGCGACCGCTACGGTCGCAAGTTCGAATCCTGCCTCGGGCATGGATGTGTGTGATGTCCTTGGGTTAGTTAGGTTTAAGTAGTTCTAAGTTCTAGGGGACTGATTACCACAGATTTTAAGTCCCATAGTGCTCAGAGGCATTTGAACCTTTTGAACCAACTACGCCGGAAGACGCGGTCGATTTGTAGAACGAGCTACGGAGGACTGATGAATTGTGCAGACTCTGATAGTCCACCCTCAGCGTAAATAAAGGTAACATATTGCACATACATATAACTACAATACTGATAAACTGCTAGAAATAGAGCCTATCGGAAAATATCTAGGAGTAACTATCCGAAGCGATCTGAAGTGCAATGACGACGTAAGACAAATAGCAGGAAAAGCAGATACCAGGCTGAGATTCATAGGAACAGTTTTAACTCTAGAACACTAAAGAGGGGAAATATTACATTGTTACGAAACCATTGTAAATTATATGTTTTATTTACAGGAAGTCATAAATTATAGTTTATGCACTAATTGATTACAATTACAAGTTCTCTAATGGCATTTCAGATAGAAATTAAGTACAAAAGTCCTGTTTTGCAGCCTATACTGAAGTACGAGATTGGCGGGAACCGCGAATTGATACCAACTGCGATCGTAAATTTTAGAAGGGTATAGTAATATAGGGCTAAGGAAATGTAGCTCATCCATGAAAGAAGTAGCTTACAAGGCGCTTTTTCTACCGATTCTTGAGTATTGCCCATCACGCTGGGTTTCTTACCCGATAGGAGTGACGGACGAGATAGAGAAGATCCAACGAAGGGCGGCGCGTTTTGTGACGGGATCGTTTAGTAGGCGCGAGAGCGTTACGGAGATGGTCGCGAAATACAGTGGCAGACGTTGCAAGAGAGGGGTTGTGCATGACACAGAGTTTTGCTATTGCAATTTCGAGAAATTGCTTTCCGGGAAGAGTCGGACAACGTATTATTCCATCCCACATATATCTCAGGAAATGACCACAGCGAGCAAATTCGGGAAAATACAGCTAACCTGCTTAGCAATAATCAATTTTCCCTTGGGCCATTCGCAAATGGAAGAAGGAAGAGGAGGGTGAGTTAGTGCTAACAGAAGTACTTTTCGCCACACACCGTCAGGTGGCCTGCGGAGTACTGGTCTAGATGTATCCATATAGTAACGATATCTGTGCGGCTGGTCCTGGCGGAGGTTCGAGTCCTCCCTCGGGCATGGGTGTGTGTGTTTGTCCGTAAGATAATTTAGGGTAAGTATTGTGTAAACTTAAGGACTGATGACCCTAGCAGTTGAGTGCCATAAGATTTCACACACATTTGAACAATAACAATAAAATGTAGTCTTGTTCACGTAAATGAAGGGAAATGAAGGGAACAGATCACTTACTGGTCAGTCCATAGTACTGCTACTTTTCTCACATAAATTCACTTCGGCCACATTAAGCAACGTCCCAGTAACTCCTCAAATGCAATAGATTGTTCAGTGGAGAGAATACTTATTGATGGCGCTGAAATATGAAAGCGAAATGCGCTCTTTTTGGAATCGATAATAGAGTGTTTGTATGATCAGCAAGTAGAGCTACGCAGAAACCAGTTTGTGGGCAACCGCTCCCAAAGTAGACGTGTCGTTGTGTTGTGCGTGGTGTCGCCGTGAGAAGCAGTGAGAGAGAGAGAGAGAGAGAGAGAGAGAGAGAGAGAGGGAGGGAGGGAGGGAGGGAGACCACGAGTACTCTGTCATCCAGCCTGCCCGCGGCTGCACAGTACAGAGCAGTACACAGTACACAGTAGTGGGGTGGTTGTGCTGGTTCCGCCGGGCAGCCGTCGCTGCTGTGTGGCGGCGGCACTTTTAGAAGTGCGGGGGCCGGCGTTGCGTCGCTCGCGATAACCGCAACTATTCATAGGGCGCCTCGCCTTGGAGCGCTGACAAATATTCCACTTTCGCGCAGGCCGCCGCGTGTACGCGCCGTGATCTCTCACGGAACATCAACGTACCTCGAAATTTGTAGGCACCGACTCCTCTAACAACGCGAACATCCGCACTTTGGAAATCTATGTAAAGTGCCCGGTCAAAGGTGTTTCCCATTGTACTAGATACCATCACTTTCATTCACATATGTAGCGCGGGAAAAATGATTACTTAAACGTTTCTGTGCAGGCTGTAATTAAACTGGTTTTCGCGATTTCTATGGGAACGATACGTAGGTTCAAATGGTTCAAATGGCTCTGAGCACTATGGGACTTAACATTTGACGTCATCAGTCTCCTAGAACTTAGAACTACTTAAACCTAACTAACCTAAGGACATCACACGCACCCATGCCCGAGGCAGGATTCGAAAATGCGACCGTACC